>NC_143549.1:125560000-126760000 GCF_054136105.1 Typopeltis vanoorti
CTTGGACAACAATCAAAACAGACATTATGGTTCCCAACCATAAAAAAAGCAGAACTTCTCTCTGCAATACTTCAAACGAAACCAAAGGAATGCACAGGAATTGATGGTATAAGACCTAAGGATATCAAGCAACATGCAACTTGCTTAGGTCCTATCCTACTAAAATTAATAAATGAAATATTTAAAACAGGACAGATACCAAGTATGCTAAAGACAGCCATAATCACACCCATATACAAACAAGGAAAAATAAATTTAATTAGCAATTACAGACCCATAGCAACATTAAAAATTATCAATCAAATTATGGAGCGGATCGTACTGAAGAAACTCACATCATATACAGAGACCTTTCACATTATCCCCAAAACACAATATGGTTTTCAGAAAAATAAGTGAACAGCATCTCTCTTGAAAGACTTTTCACACGTAAGTAATACCGCCTTAGACAAAAACAAAATAGCCATGGTAGTCTTTCTAGATCTAACTAAAGCATTCGATACACTTACACATCAAACCTTGTTAGAAAAGTTGAGGCATGTTGGAATAGACATATAAATACAATAATCACTACGGAAAGGCCACACGAAACTTCTACATCCCAGACATGATAAACAAATTACCTTTTGAATACAGAAACCTTACAAACTACAATAGCCTGAAAAGAAACGAGCTCTAAGGATATACTATGAACAAAGAACAATTAACAAAGGCGGAAAAAGAACTTCTGTTCTTTTTACCGTCTTTTTTCATAAGAGTACTAGCAGATATGTTTACCAGAAAACAAACAAACTTTCAGCATAAATTATTTTATAAATATATTATCATATGAATACAACATAGATAACAGAAAAACGTACCATACTGCTTTTCACTACAGTCATTAAAAACCGATCAAGATCAATAACAGCTTTTGTACAACTGAAGACAGCCCTCTGCTCCTATGAGAACGAACATAACAGTTATCATTAAAAATTAAATTACTAATATATGATTTTAAAATGTTGGATATTTCCCACTCTGTTATTATTACAACTAGAAATAACATAAGAAGAAGGAATGATTTAAAAATATATATGAATCACGAATTATTATTATTTGTATTGCGTCATATTGTATTAATATATAGTAATACGAATACGAATACTTGACTTATTTTTAACCTAACATAATCATATAATCATAAATTTATACGAGGTTAAAAGCATTCCAAGAACCTCTCAGTTGAATAAACAGCTCACAGATGCTCCTCTCATATCATAAATACTTTTCAGTAGAAAAATTGAAAACGATGAAAACGATTGTGATTTTAAGAACTTAAAGAGAAAGAAAAATGAGGTTGAATGAAACTTTGCCATAAATAGGCATTTTTGAAAATTTAATAACGAAAATTAAATTTTATGAACAAACCTAAGATTCAAAATTAATACAACAATTTTTGTTTATCTCTTTCTGCTGAATAATAGAAATAAATAACACCATCAAGGACATCAGTAAAGTTTTAAATAATGAGATATACAACTATACATTAAACCTTAACCCTGCTGCGTTTTCCACCTTCCAAGTTTGCCAGAGAAATTAATTATTTATTTTTATTTTAAAGAAAACTAAGAAATCTATATTGCAGACAACTTGTGTTTGTAACACAATAAATGTCTTTTACAAAAAGTGCCTGAATTACATGGATATTTTTATCTTAACCGACATTGGAATCGTATATTCTAAGATTATGCCTCTCTATATCTGTGAAGTATTGGACAAGACATTTGCCATGTTTCGTACCGTCAGAGTTATTTAGTAAGATTATAATAAAAATAAACGGGCTTTGTTTTTTAACGGTGTTTGCCATGCCTAATATTATGTGGTTGTATCGACATTTGTATAAAATTTATATACTGGATTGTAAAAGACGATTTACTAAAAAAACAGAAATTTAAGGAAATTCTGCTATGAGACACCGAAGGTCTTTGATTTGTTCCTTCGATTTAAATAATGCAATCGAGTTCGAAATAATAGAATTAATATGATTAAGATAGTGGAAAAAACTATTTCATCTACTTAAGCATTTAGTTTTAACCAAAGATATAAAATATTCGACTTGTGTCTACTAGTCTACTAAGAGAGAAGCGACAAGAAACCTGAGCCTTGAGAACTGTTGATTTGTTCGTTTATTCAAATGAGGAAAACAAAACGTCATTTCATTTGTAACACTATTAATTTGAAAAAGCTGCATTATTGTAATCCTGAGGTTCTTGAGTGAAATTCAGTGAAGATATTTCAGGCATTCTAAAACAGGTTTCTGTTTACTTAGGTTTGATTAGAACTGCGACAAAATCAGCAGAGGCTCCATGGTATACGCTATCTCAGTATTAAAAAAATATGACTTTTTCCATACAACGTGTGAGAAAGTTCTACCTCCTCCGTATAAGACATTAAAAACTCTAATAATGGTTATTTGCATCCTAAACGATTCCAAATAAAAATGTCGAGACATCTTTCAACTGCTGGCCAAAACATGCTTCATAATTTCTACTACTTTTAGAAAAAGTAGTAGAAATTATGGGTAAAATCATAGGCAAGTCTTGTCGTTATTTCAGAGACTAAGATACTAAATGTTTTTAGGTCCTTAATAGAGAAATACTACCAAAATCCAATATGGTAATTTTCTTGAATTATTTTTATATAGAGCCAATTTAACTACAATAAAGTAATGTATTCAGCTGGATGACTTTGTCATGTTGGATCATTTTTCTGGAATTATTATTTAAAAGAAAAGCTTGCTTTTTGTTTTAAGAGCGAACATGTAAATATCGGTTAGAAGAATAATTTTAAAACTTGCGAATTTACGACTGAAGATCAAATGAAACGCTGAAGTGCATTGAAACGTTTTTGGATAATTTCTGAGTCCATTTTAATCACAGATAATTAAAGTTGGTTTCAATGTTTTCTAGGGCTGGGCTGATATTTTAATATAATCTCTAGGTTACAATGTGACGATAGTATGGGACTCATGGAACTGTGTTCTTTAGCAGGTTTGAATATTTCGTAAAATTAAAGCTTCCATTTCCATAGGTTCGAACCTTTTTTTCACGTTTGTAGCAGTATTCAAAGAGAAAAAGAAAAGAAAAAGAAATCTCGGAACACACTCTTGGAACTGAGCTTAACATGACTTCATCCGCTTCTTCAGAATTTCAATAAGTAAACATAGTAATAGTGCTCTTCCTTATTCTGAAGTCATCCTTAAAGATATCATCACGTAGAGGATATTCTTGACAGATCCACCAATTAGATATGAATGTTAGGTTTTATAAAATAGAAATATTCACTTTCGACATATCGTTTTCTCTTATGTGAAAACAACTATTATACAAATGAGAATAAATGGTTTACAACTCACAAAAATGCTATACAATGTGCTTCATCTATCAATTTAAAGTGCATTCAGTATTTTGTAAAAATGATATATATTTGAATGTTCGTCACATATAGATAAAACTTATTTCACAAATACTCACTTTCTGGAAGAAATATCGATTTCAATCTCAACTGAGTCTTCACGATAAACGATATATAAATTTACAAATCCCATTTCGGTGGATATAATTGCTTAACTGGTTTGTTTTATAAATAGTTAATCACATTACACTATTCTACCCTAAAAAAGATATAAACAGGAAGATACCTAATAATCATGTTCGTGCGGTTAGCCTAGTGGCTATGCGCTTCGCAACAATATGCCTGGGGAAATAGTATCCTAGGTTCGATTCCCGTCGACGACGTGAGGAGCTTAAGGATCTTTCTCAGCCATAGCCAAGTTAACCGGCCTTGGGCGTAGGCAGCATGGCTTTTACCGTTTATCTGTGCTTTTTCATTCCACAAGCAGGTACACCGGTTCCGTGAACACACAGGCTACAGTCATAGGATATAGTACTTAATCCCTCATTAGGAGGGCTCAACCAGTCCTAAGGAGCGGTAGAAGAATGGGGGAACCCCTCACGAATAAAATAAATGAAAAACTAATAATCATGTATTACCTATATTACCAAATGTTTTAAAAATTACTGTAATTGATGTCAATCAGTGAAAAATGGTGAAAATTCTATAATCAAACCTGTAAATATTGAAAATATTCTTACCTTAGGAAAATGACCACAGGTGCAGTTTTGCCAAAGGCCCGTACAACTGAACCTGACGACATCCCTCATGTCCGGAATGCAATCTCTAAACCCAGTTTTAACCATGCACCTTGCATATTCTGATACGTACTTTAGAAGAAAAACAAATAAATCAGAGTCACTAATTAACACAATATTATTTAAAATATTTACTGAAAGCTGAAGCTTTTCAAATAAAAATACAATCGTAATCCGGATGTTTCCACCTCATATTAAATTAATCTTCCAATAAACTACTGCTAATACCAAGACTTAAAGAATCCTAGAGATTGAGTTTATTACTTATTCTTTTTTGGTGTAGCATAGCCTCTATTTCTTGGAACATTAATGGTCTGATCTGGTCAAGCGCCAAGTATAACCTCGTGACGCATGTCAAACCTACCTTCCTGTGGTTAGGCTTGATTTACAAATGACTCTGATGAGGTGAGTATTGCAACCTTAAAAGCATGCTATTCCTAGTTGGACAAAATGCCTAGGAGACCTTCATATTAAAATAGCTTTCATTGACTAGTGCACCATAGCCCTCCTTATTGATAGCCTTCTTGGGAATGCCGTGCACATCACAATTAACCAACTAGTAAGCTAATACCTTTTCCATTCGAGACGTAGCAGTAAAGAGGATTTCACAGGTTGCCAGGTAGGATATGGCACCAAACCTATTGGTATACCTCGGGAGGACTCCTGATCATCTGTCGAATAACCATACTGCTTATTCTTCTAAGTTGTACTTGGAGGTAGTGTCTGAGTCTAGTAGCATTCTGGGAGGGCACTGTGGAGGATATGCTTGGATTAGGGACTGGATATCTCCTATGCATACTATTGTTGGCATTCTTTGGCACTCATTCCAGAGAATGCCAACTATTTTGCCTCATGATTTCCTTTCTTCTATAGAAGCTTATTATGATATTTTTGTATCTATATTCCTACATTTTTTTCATATCATGCGGGAAAAGTAATGTCAGAATGTTTTCTATTAATTTATAAATGGTCATTTTTGAGTCGTATTCAAGTTAAACAATTAGTATAATTTAGTATCTCAGAGTACAAGATGATCCGCACATTCTTCCCAACAGCATTTCTTCAACTAGCTCCCCTTCCAGGTATACTTCAGAATTCACTCTCATATTAGTAATTTTAAAGCCATTACTTCCTCTAAGTTTATTTAGAAACAGAAACTCCCTTCTCTCAGAGTCTTGTTTTAGACATGATTATGGCGCAGAATGGCTTTTTAAAAGAAAAGTCGTTGTAATTGCTCATATCAAACGCTGAAAACAGAAGATGCAGTTTTCTCGATATGTATGTTTTAATGGTAAGTCCACCAGTTTGTTTGTTTTTTAATCTTTATCACTTTAAGTACAGTGGGAAGATTAAAATCTGGTAAATCTAGAACCCTGCTCTAAAGGCTCACTATGATATTTTTTAAGCCACTTATTTCTTTCGGTACCCAAGAAAATAGTCTCATATTGGCCAATGAAAATTAACTACGTCGAAAGAAAGTAATGAACTGAGTATTGCAATTCTATCCAATGATTTGGGGGATGGAAACTTTTCCTCTCCATAGGTTGGGGAGCGCAGATACTTTTAATCCGCCAGACATTCAGAACTGTTTATGGAGATTTCAAATTTTGAATCGAGTCAGTTGGACAAATGGATGAATTCTAGACAAGATGGTTAGAACTTAAAGACTCTTTAAGAGTACTAACAGAAAAAAATCTGAAGTATCTTGAACATAAAGAAAGAATAAATATAGATTTCTCAGAATAGTAGTAAAGTTCCCAGAAAATTAGGAAACCGCAGACTCTGAATGAAGAAGATGGCATATCTAAAGTAACTCGTATTCAGATAGTTGAAATCTATAAAATTCCAAAAGAGGACCACCTGTCAACATATCATATGACAGATTACAAAGATACAGTGACAATATGGCATCTATTGACCTCCGATGAAATCATAGAATGATAATTAAAAAAATTCTAAATAACAAAAGGGGGAAAAATGGAAACGTACTTACTTATTTCTAAATGCTACTATGTCAAAATGAGCAAAATGATATCGTTATTAATATTAAAAATAACAGTAGTTGCATAAACGTCCCTATAATAACAAGAAACAAAATCGGACTCATTCCACTTTTAGTCCACTTTATCCCATTTTCTGTTCTATTTCTGTGTTAATTGAACAGTGTCTATACCCGTTTCTCATCAAAAAGCACTATTGCAACAAAGAAGCAAAAAATGAAATCTGTCTCAGTTTAATCCTCTCTCTGTAGGTAAACAGTCTTCTCAATATCCAATGGTCTTTGTGGTAACTTCAAAAAATAAACAGAGTTTGAATATGAAATATTAAGCTAAGTAAAGGTAACACGATGGTACTTATACTTCTTTCCAAATACTAAGATATGATTGCTAATTGTGACTCTTTTTTATGATGGTGTGTATATATATATATATATATATACACCCTCAATCCATGAACCATGCCCTCAATCCTCGCAGTGACATTGATAGGCTCTATCTATCACTCAAAAAAGGAGGTAGAGGATTATTACAAGTGAAGCAAGTTATTGAAGAAGAAAAACGAAATTTAAATGATTATCTGCAGCAAACAACGGAAAAATTTCTAATTGAGGTAAGGAAAGAGGATTTATTTAAACCCACGGAGACAAAATTGGAATACAAAACCAACCAAGTAAAAATGAGAACCAAAAGATGGAAAAATAAGGCATTACATGGAAAATACCTTCACAGCATAGAGGACAGCGCTGACAGCAACTTGACCTGGCAATGGTTGAGAAATGGAGCACTAAACAAAGAAACAGAAGCGGTAATTTTTGCAGCACAAGTACAGGCCATTAAAACCAACGTTATGAAGGCAAAAATACAAAATATTCAAGAAGACAGTAAAATGTAAATTGTACAAAGAAAAGGAAGAAACAGTAGACCACATTATAAGTGGATGCAGCAAAATCGCACAAATTGAGTACCGTAAAAGGCATGATAATGTAGCTAAAATAATCCACTGGCATTTATGTAAAAAGTATGGGTTTGCAGCATCCAAAGACTACTGGAAGCATAAAGTTCACCAGAAAGTGGTTGAGAACGAAAAAGCTAAAATACTCTGGGATTTCAAAATCCAGACTGACAAAAGCTTGGAATGTAACACACCCGATATCACAGTGGTTGAAAAAAGTGAAAACAAGGGTGTTACGTTTAGCGAAATATCAATACCAGGAGATAGTCTGATTGACAACAAAGAAAATGAAAAAATTACAAAATATCGCGATTTGCAAATCGAAGTTGAACGAATCTGGCAAAAGAAAACAAAAGTTGTTCCCATAATAATAGGTGCTTTAGGCGCCATCCCTAAAACATTGAAAAAACATCTAGAAGCACTCGAGTGAGATGGATCAAAGATTGGGCAGCTGCAAAAGGCCGCTTTGTTCGTCACAGCTTTCATTTTCAGAAAGTATTTCCATAACTCATAGGCCCTTGGGTAGGGACCGAATTAGTGGAATATAACCAGCCTTTTCTTAAGACTGAGGAAGTAAATCAAGCTTTGATGAATATTATATATATATATATATATATATATATATATATATATATATATATATATATATATAGATGATCATAGGCTTCTACTCAGTTGTTGTGATGCATTTTTAAATATAGATTTAATGACTCAAAAAACAGAGATAACCGAAATAACCGAGATTTTAATGAGAATAATACAACCAGTTTCGGCTTTTAACATCCTTCATTAGGTATTCATAAAGGAAGAGAATGTTAATAAACATTGAAGTATCTAAAAAACTGGAAATTACAGGTAAAATTGCCATACATGATTGATACATAAAAAACGTTGTATTTTTTCAAATTGTTCTAACAGGCGTGCCATTGTTTATTGTAAGTGTGCGTGCAGGCTCACGTGAACGCCAATATTAAATAACTGCAGCATGGGTATCTGAGATGCTATAACACAAATTGTTGTTTAAATGGACAGAATTCAGCAGGATTTCCCTTGATTCTACAATTGTTCTCTCAAACTCATCATCACTGCGAAAAATATTTTCAGATCTATCCCTGCAAACCGAGTGGCTTTGTTGATCATCACTAGGATTGTTTGAAAAAAGAACATGACTGGATAACGCAGTTGCATGTGATCTTTTGTAAGAGATGTCTCTCTTATGCTCTTCTTTACTTTGTCCAATAGATTTGTTAGTTTGTCCAAAATAAGGGATATTGCAATCGCACCATTATTTATATACACCTGGATATTTTAGATTGTGAAGAGTAGCTTTGGATGGCTGATTAGAGAACGGATTTTAGGAAGTGTGATGAAAAAGTCCTGATGTTGTATTTTTTAAATACTTTAGCTAATTTGTTAGAGACTGTGCTAATGTATGGGATGGAGATGTTACCTTTAAAATTAATAGTTTCTGTTGTGCACTGCCTCGGAGGATCCAGAAGAAATTTCTTAATCGTTTTTTTCAGAGTATCCATTTTGTTTAAAGATAAGAGAGAGGTGATTTATTTCTTTTTCTAGTTCATCTGGTTCATTCAAAAGAGCGCGCGCTCTGTGTCCTAAGGTAGATATAGTTCCAAGTTTTTGTGGTGGGAAAAGGATGAGAAAGATTATGCAGATATCTATTGGTATGAGTAGCTTTTCTGTATATAGAGATTTTTAAACTTTCATAGCATCGTGTAAGCATGACATCCAGGAAAGGTAAGGAGTTATTATTTTCTAGATCAGCAGTAAATTTTATATTAGGATGTTGGATGATAAGATGAAGAAAATCTGTGAGAGATGTGTGCCCGTGATTTCAAATAATAAAAATACCATCAACATATCGTTTCCAAACTTTTGGTTTAAATGAGAAGGAAGGTATGGCTTTCGTTTCAAAATCTTCAAGGAAGATGTTAGCTAGAACTGGAGACAAAGATTGCCCATTGCCAGGCCTGTATATATATATAGATATATACGTCGCACCTCCATCTCCCCTTATTCCCCTTGGATTTCTGAAAGCTATTCCACTTTACTAATAAACATTTTGTCGTATAAGTAAATCTCAAAAGTCTTCATCGAAATACACTTACTGGTTTTTCCATATGATGATCTACACATGTATAGTACCTTATCACCACATCTTCCGGCAACGCTGAAAAAAAAAATAAAGTTCTTAATATAACTTTATGATAAAATATTCGGTACTTTCATAAAGTTTATAAAATCATATTTTTGTAAAATATTAATTAAATTTCTGTTTGTAAAATTACATATTTATTTTAAACTGGCAGCGACTGGAACTTGAATTATGCACACATCTAATTCAGTGCCAATAAAAAGCAATTTTTCGTTATTTAAAACATAAAACTACATGTCAGGAATTTCTAATGGTTTTTCAGATTTTTCTAAATCATCTTCTGATGTAGCGGATCTATTTTGATCATCTACAAATAATATATACTTAAAAGAACAGTTAACGTTTCAGTTTGTATAATTAACTGTTTATTTAATTTTCATATAATATTCGTCATATGAGAATTTTTTATTACGAAGGAATTGCAACTGCCCATCGGAATATTTTCACAGTGAGGAATTCGCCTTCATATATGTGGCAGAGCAATAGCTATAATGCAAGCATTAATACCATTACTGCTTTCTGTAAGGCACATAGATAATTTGCTGAGCATCCACTGGTTATTTTCATTTAGTTTCCACTGCTCCTCCCTCAGGAATAAGTAAATAAGTAAGTGTAAATGTAACTGAAAGCAAATGGGCCCATAAGTTGGTTTGATGCATCTGGAAGAGGACTGGAGAATAAGGAATAAAACAAAATCCAGTTTATGCCCTACTAACCGAATGCTAGCATATAGGAAAACTTCTACAACAGAACCGGCGAATCATCACTTCAGCCAAATGGATGGATAAACTGATTATTAAATTCACAACAGGCGTGTAGAAGGTGTATATGCACTATCTCGGCTTGTCTTCTGCTTGTGATTGATCCTCTTTTTTTTTTAATTTCATGTTTTAATTAATCGATTTGATTTTTCTACACATATTAATACACAGATACACAACAATGCCGATATATTTAATACCGCTAAATAAATCATCATTATACATAAAGTATAATTAATCTGTTCCCCATCATCACAACAACTTAATTCGATTTTAAAATTACATACATTCACCGACTATAACCCGATGATGAAAGCATTCTAAACGTTTTCTTCAGGAACAGAAAAATTGACTTCTTTGTGTGTTTGTTCTAACATTCTTCCTTCACTTTTATTACGTTCTCTGAAGAGCCTTGTTCAACCGAATGCCAACAATGTCTGCTACGTTTCCTTGAATTAACTACTTAATTTCATTAAATTCTCTTCTTTGTTTCCTGTTAGAATGTTAAATCTGATTAAAAACAACCAAAAGATTCTATAACAATCATGAGATTATTATAGAATCTTCACAGCACATGCCTAGTTGAACTGTTCTGAATACAATCGATTTTCTTGCCATACGTTAAAAACTGCGGTGAGTAAATCTTGAGCCATAGACCAATATCGGCTTGGTTAACCAATTGTATAATTGTGTCATTACCTCCTTTCTCATACAATCGTATCGTCTTATAATTAATCCTATGATTTGTTGAGTTTTCCTAGTTGTCTTCTCAATATGATTCCTCAAAATAAATTCCCTATGAACCAAATCATTCAAAATCTCTGCATGCACATTTTATAATGAATTATGAAAATATGTTTTCCTTTGTTTTATTGAAAATTAATTTTCAACTCTAGTTATCTAAATGTAGTTAGTTATAATCGTTTAACTTCCAGGGCTGAAAAATCAGCCCTCGACGACTGTAATAACGGTATCGAACATAACTCTTCCCTTAATATATATCTGACCTGTATAAAATAATCATTTTCTTGAAATTAAGCTATACTCACCACACGCACTGCAAAGCAACGATCCCATGAAGTCATAGAAATCAGAATGCGTACCTGGAAGAAACACCATGCAGAGAATACTTAAATAAAAAACTTTCGTTAGGGCCATTTCTCATGTAGATTATGTCAAAAAAGGTCGATGTACAGTAATTTTAAATCCTATCCCTTTATATAAGTAAGAAAGCATAAACTTTGATCCTTTGCTGTGGGTACATTAGTTTTGATCCATTCATCTTAAAGTAGTCCAAGGCCTATCCTCCCCTCTGTCTTCTTCTCTCCCTCCTAGCTTGCAAGCATACCTACAAGGTTATTTCAACTGGTTACTATGTAATTCATGTCAACGATATGCAAGGTTTTTTTACGTAATTTACGGCTTTCTTCGTAAATATCATTCTCTATGCTTAAATATTTCAATATCAGTTAAACCTGGCGGTTCCAGTGACATGAAATAAAAGCAGGAAGGAGGTGTTTGGCTAATATTATTTGACCCTTGAAGATCGTATTAACTTATATGTTTATTTTTAATTCTCCTGAATAATTAACATCGGAAAGTCATAATTGGGTTTCTCTGAGAATGTGAAAATTACTCGGGTTTCAAACTATTAGGGTGTCAGTTATTCAGTTTACAAGGCCTGAGTGGGAAGCA
Source organism: Typopeltis vanoorti (assembly GCF_054136105.1). Classification (NCBI taxonomy): domain Eukaryota; kingdom Metazoa; phylum Arthropoda; class Arachnida; order Uropygi; family Thelyphonidae; genus Typopeltis; species Typopeltis vanoorti. The sequence goes on from NC_143549.1 coordinate 125,571,775, forward strand.
TCCGTAAGAAAGGTAAGTTCAAGTTTAATCAAAAAATAATATTCCATGCAAGCAATCCTTTCTTCCAAATACTTGAGAGGTAAAGAACGGCTATATCAGATAGATGCTTGTTAATAGACAAAATAAACCGTCCTATTGCGTGCGTAATATCCATATCTTGAAACTTCTGGTTACCAGGAATTCGTTCATCCACCGGAACCTATCGCAGTCACCTGAACTCTTGGCTGAAAACTAGGAAAAACACGTCGTACAATTTCTCAATGCTATCCTTCTAAAATACTTTCACCACTCATGTCACATGCACGCATTGTCATACATTTTCAAGTATCCCAGTTTATTGTTAATAAGTATGTTTTCATTGCACATCCAGGCACAGATGATATTACAAAATCTATGAACATGTTTCGAACGGCACCTTTTCGGGTATTCTGGCCATTCCAAGACAGTCAGTATAAATTAGAAAACTGTAATCTCTGAAGCACTTGTGATTTAGAAACATGGAATCTAATGAATAAGCGTATAATCATATAAACTATTAAGTTATTAAAAAACTAGTATTAACAATTCTGAGAAAATTGATGACAAACTAGCAATATGACAGTGTGCCCGTTTTGAATAATTTTCATCATATTATAGAAGAAAGATAAGGGAACTTAGTTACGAGGTTGAGAATGTCATGAAGTTTATGGGTGATCAGATATTATAGTGTCGGAATTTAATTGTAGAGTTTTAATTAATAGAAACAATATTATTTAATTGTCATAACACCGATATTAAGATTGGTTTATATGCGTATTTATTGCATTTATTGCATATTTTATAGTGCTTTGAAGATTCAACAAATTAGTTATCTTCTCCTCCTTCAAGAATATTCTGGTATCTTTCATATCCGTATATCAAGAATAACCAGGTATTTTTTTCATGGTAATATGCTTTCAAAAGTAAAATTAACTTTCATTTATAATTTAAAATTAAAAATTAAAGTTGAATTTATATTTATAACTCTTTCCGGTTGGTAACATTGGAGCAGTTTCATTTCCCAAAATCTTTGCTATTTAATAGTAATATAAATAGGAGCAAAATGTGACGTATGCTACAGAAACCATAATTATTGTAATACTACTGAGTTGGGTTTGGATTTTTACTCTCGATAACTCACCTGCTTCTTCTTGAACAATATATGTTGACTTTATTGTTTCTTAGATTTTATGGTAAAAGTAAAATAAATATACGTTTAAGTGCAACTCAGTGAGCTTGTTCTTGCTACTAGGATTATTCAAAATTATTTTTGTGAACGTAGATTTACGAATATACAAATTTCTTTCCTTTTGGTCTGCGTAATGTTACGAAAATCGAAGTTAAGAAGAAGTTCTATAAAAGCGCACTGCTATTTTTCATCATATCAAATTATATAATATTGATATGTCATCATATTCAGTCTTATGATGTGATCACCAGCTCTCATACAGGTTTATGGTACACACCATTAACCTCTATGAGAACAGCTTGTGATAGCAGTAAGGACTTATTTTATAGATCCGAATCTATAAAACATTTTGAACACTACAGCATTGGCTTCAAGAGGAAAGTATGACCTATCTCGTTTAAAATCCCTTCGATCTCCAATATGCAAAATACTCTGTCTCAGAGATCCCGAAAACTTAGAAATTCAAAATACTTCATTGTTATCACTAGAAACTAAAGGAGTATGAAATACACGAATAAATTGCCCACTTCTAACTTGAATATTCTTCTCTAAATGCATGCAGTATAACTCTAATGTGGATAATGGAAACAGCATTGTTTCTGATCTCGAGGTTTTGATCTTCAGGATATCATCTTTGATATCCTGAAGATCAAAGATATTTTTATAACGGTGTCGGAACAACACGATTGTATTTGTTGCTATTTGATTTGGTGGAGAAATGGACCTAAGTTTCTGTGTTCGTCTTACAAGATGTGTATCACGACACCGAATAATTTGAATATGCACGTATTTAAATAAAACATGTTTCGTGTTTGTTTGTTTTTTCTCAGAAGCACTATCGGGGCGCTTCTTTGCAACTATAAAATCGCAATTAAAATATTTGAGTTATGAACGGTTAGCATGCATCGCTTTTAATGTAGTACAGGTTTTTATGTGAATAACATCAACTAAAGGTTGAAACCTATCGTGAATTGCGTATCGTGAGTGGTCCAAGATTTAAATCAGACATAACGAACTACTTGATAGGTTCTTCTACTCTAGCGTCCACACTTGAAACAATTTCAGGCACCCAGTAAACAGGCTGATGGTCTTACAACAGGTGATAAAAATAGTCTGCAACCTAAAGACGCTCCCAAACATCCACACTATAGTTGAATTCGAATCAACAACCTGTTTGATGGAGAACGAGGACACCATTCCCGAAAGACAAACTTGCTTGTGTATAGTTTCAAAGTACTTTGGGATAAGTGACTTCCGAATATTAAGCAAAATAAGACTCTGCTTTATACTCAGGGTGTCGTGCTAACGAATCACTTTGTTAGCTTTCTTGAAAGGATGACATAGGAAGTCATTCCTTTCCTTTCCTTGTTTAGGAAAGGAAAGGAAAGGAACCTGAGGAGAAATCTGCATTGTCTAGATTATCTGATCACATTTGAAGGATGGAGTGTTCAACCAGCAAGCAATGCAAGCCTGATTGAACCTCTGGCTTCGATATTTCTCCGATCTACAACGCACCGACTGGATTCCAATTGCGGCATGGGTATTTTTGAATGTCCTTAAGTGGTAAATGAGTTTCGTCACCGGTGTGAGACTACCATTCGGCTTATTTCAGTTATGAAGTTGCTTTGGAAGTGATTTTTAAGAACTGATTGCTCAGGTTCTATAACTTTTACCCTTCTTAAGATATGTTTCCAATAGTTACACTTGGTTGGTGAGCCTATTATTATTATTATTATTATTATTATTATTAGAGACGTCCACCGAGCCAAATAATCATGGAGGGGTTCATTAGTTTCCTAGGTTATCTTGATAATAAAGTCAGTAAGCACTCCTTCAATTTGAACTCACGTGTCATGCTGAGCATAATTTCAAGTCCTTAACCTTGTGATGGACGCATAAAAATATGTGAAACAGAACGACCCTGTTGAAACGATTCGTTTCTGACACATAGATAAATACTACAGTAAAGTAAATGGGGGAGAATATTTCTGAACTTAAGTCGAATTGAAAACACTGCACTCTACTTAAAATATATATAAATATATATATTGAAATATTAATTATACATATATATAAATAAAATATATATTAAAATATATATTTAAATATATAAAAAGACAAGGAAGTGAAAGCAATATTATTAGTAGTAGCAGCAGCAGTAGTAAACTAAGGAACCTCTCGATGCGTCTTTGGCTCCATGGAGGTATCTAATATAATAATAATAATAATAATAATAATAATAATAATAATAATAATAATAATAATAATAATAGTTCTAGGAAGCTTATGTTCAAAACGTGTGGCAACGGCATGAAATTAAAGAACTATCGAGACATTTTGATATGTTTGTTAGGGTAAAACCAGAAACCTACTAACTCAATTCTTTGTGGTTAAGAAGGGGATAACAGCAGATGAAGAGTATACTGACTAATCATTATTATGGTCAACATGATATGCGCTTCGCTACAGATGTATAAGATAGGTTTTGCAAAATCATTCAGTTATCTTCTTATTCTTATTCATTCTCATGTTTCTTATTTGTTTTTTATTATTTTATTATCTTATTATTTTTAAACATACTTTTACAAAGGCACATAATAATACCGACATGTTTAACATAGACAAATTCGAAAATCATTATACTTATATTTTAATTAACCTATCCTCCAGTCAAAAGAACTAATTCCGCTATAAAGTTCCATCAATTCACCGATTCAATAAGCTATTAATAAAAAATCTTAGTAGAAACTTAATTCAGCCGAATCCAGCAAACTTACAGTACTTGTCATGCATATTCCCTGTAATAAATTTAAATGAATTCTCTATCTCCTTCTGAATAAATTCATCAGGTCGCAACTAGCCAATCGATTTTCATAATAATCATAATCCAATCTTCCTATACACTTATTCATTCCTTTCTGAAAACCTCGATTTTCTCCCAGATTTGCTCACTAAATAACTTGGTGAGCAAATTTGGGAGACGTAATGCAAATTTGTGCCTGGTTAAACACTTACATAACGGTATCATTACACTAGATAGCGGTTCTTTGATCCTGCAAGTGAATCTTTGTTTAATGAAACAACAATCTGCTGAATTTGCTAGTTGTGTTATCAATGATTCCAAATTTAAATTCCTTATCAACTGAGATACCCAAATCTTGGTATGTATCAACTTTTTCTAAAGATTACGCATTATACATTAAATTAATATAATCGTATTACCGATTGGAGATCCTTACATTTGTTGACATTACAAGTACATTCTTTCAATATTTTTCGATAGTCCGCTAAGAAAAGAAAACTACTCTGCCCAACTTCACATTATCTGCAACAAGGAAAATGTTTAGCGTACTATCTCAAAATTGATTATTTATGAATATGTTAAACAATAATGTTCCTAATACCGAATGCTGTGGTATTTCGTATTTCACTCGTAACAGCCTGGCTTTTTGAATACTCGACTCTAAACAGAATTTCCTGTTGTCTATCATCCAATCAATTCTCAGCCGTATTACTCAATCGTCATCAATATCTATGTGGAACATTTTCACCAGTAGGGCTATTGGAAAGAGTGTTTCACTATTAAGAGTGTTTCACTAAAACATTTCGCATACATCATGTCATGGCTATTAATAAATATCATGGCTATTATCCTTGTCTTTTCCCCCTCCTCTCATCTTAATAAAAAGTAACCAAACCGGTCATAATTGAACACTCCTTAACGAAAACAAGCTGTGCCCTGCTTAATAAGTGATTGCTGTCAAGATTATCCTTGATACCGTTCTTAATTTTTTTTTCATTATTTTGTCACTAGCAGTAGGACGAATTACTGGTCAATAATTGTTGACTTTATGTGATCAACCACCTTTATGAATTGATAATTGGAGTAGCACACTTCCGATCAGAAGAGTCTATTACTGATCTCAGCGACTAGTTTCTAGGTTTAAAATGATCAAAAGTGCATTTAGTAACACTGACATCCATATTTTTACTATAAGGGGAGAGAGAGAGAGAGAGAGAGAGAGAGAGAGAGAGAGAGAGAGAGAGAAAGCATCCATACTAATCTTATCAGTTTTCAATTGATTTTTGATATCAAATATTACCTACATTGTCATTCGTTACTAGCGGTATAAAGGAAAATGCACGTCGTACTGCGCCTCAAGAGGAATTAGTAAGGTATGTCAGATTATAGAACAGTTTTCATATCTTATTGGATACTTAAAAACATTAAATAAATAACAAAATATTAAACGTAATGTCATTAAAATTAAACATTAATATTAAACGTCTAAGGATCTGGATTTTACATTTCCGATATTTATGAAATAATGTCATATTTGATAAACATGATTCACTCTTAAATATTCTTTACTTTAAAAACGAAATATCATTTAATGAACATTACTGTGCATGGGTGAATATGAAGATAACATACTGAGGATGAATAAATTGATGAATATAGAGCTATTTCATTTCACTCTTTTCATTAGTTTGCATCATCCTGGTAATTTACTTAATCTAGTGACTCATATTTGGTTTTTTTATTTCGCAACATACAGCAAGTTATAGAAATCTGCTTATATTATGCTATACAGTGTAATAAGGAAAGTCGGCCGTGTGGAAAGCATATCCTAATAACAGGCTAGCAGTTCGCATTTAAAAGAGGCACAAATGTCTGTGTTAGTGGTAAATGAATTTCATTATGACGTGTGAGAGCACTTCACTCATAACTGGAGGATTTAGGATTTAGTGCAGAGGAGCACAGAATTATCTCAAGCTTAGCTTGCGTAGGGTAATAAGACATGTTAGGTTACACTAGTGGGTCGGATAAGCGAAGGCCAAACTTTTAGTAGCATAAAAAATTTGATTGAGAAATGCTTTATTATTCTTTCAAATTTTTCCTGCTACAAAAAGTTTGGCCTTCGTATTATGCATTCATCTAATAACGTAACACTCACATGATCGAAATATAAAGGCATTTAAAAAACCAGCTAATGCCTTTAGAATTATCATTGGCTCAAAAGTAAGTAATGGATCAAAAAGAAAATCAAGGAAATGCGTTATTTTTTATTTATTTATTGTTTTTTGTTAGTATTCGTTTTCTTGGAAGTTGGTTTATTTACTTGTTTCTATGCAGTACACCAACAGCATTTTTTTCTGTTAACATATTCTTCAAATTCTATGATTTGATAAATTTTTTCATCTGTTTCTTCATTCAAGATGTCGGCTATAAAACAGTTTGAACATCCAAACACTCCTCTTTCCTTCTTCTCATTTCCCTTTATTTCTTTCATGTTTATATTCAGTTACCTTTTTCATTAGTTTACCCTCTTCCATTAATCTTATGTCTTCTCTAAAATTCTGTTTTCGTTATTTTTTATTTTATTGATTGCCGCATTTATTTGTAATTCATTCTTTATTTCATAATTTCGCGTTTATCAATTCTTGTACATTCCTTAACTGTCCTACGAAAATTCAGATGCTTTTAGCCTCCTTTCATCATTTTTGCTCTCCGTCGTACTTTTCCAAACCACATAATTTCAAATAATGTCATGGTAGGCAATGCCATGATATTACGTGATGTCATAGCATTTCCATAACATCACATAACCTCAATTATTCTAACAACTGAATGGTTCACAAACCTCAATCCTGTCGCCCCCTTTGGGCGGCCATTACAGATACTACTTCCTTGATTAGACTTTCAACTGACTCAATACTGATTAATTGGCATAGCACTAAGATATTTCCTTAGTGAAGGTGGAAGCTTTGATCTGGTCCACAGTCAGACATTCAGACCTATTTGAAAAGTGCTCTGCATGGTCCGGGTCGACCCCTTCCTGAGGCCACTCCAAACTCTTCACTTCCATTTCCTTTAAACCTATAGTAGAGTACATGAAATATGATATGATCCATTTTTATGTTACTGCTCAACTCGGTTCGTTTCCACGAAACCACTACGGTTTAGAAATAAAGAATTATCCAGAACATCAATATAATATAAGATGTTATTTTTTTTCAACACTCATATTGTTAGATAGGTCAATTATTTGAAAAGCGCTTGTGTTTACTGTGATTCGTCACGCCATCCTACATTATAATGTCTAATGTTGAATCATGGAGAAGATCCTGCGCCTTGTATACCTTGAACCGAAGCATTGTTTATGGATACAGTAGCTGTGTCACAACTAGCTCCTTCACAAAAGGTCATAGAGGTGTTCATAATTGCTAGATACGATTCTCAGATCGATTCCTTGAATGTATTCTTGGTTAAAAGAATTCATTCTCATGCATGACAAATAAAGAATGCGCGAGTTTCTGTTTTTCTAATCCCTTTAAGCTTATTTGATCTGCCTGACTGTGTTTCCTTTCAATCACGTGTCCATATTTTAATAACAGTAGCTACAGCTCCTCTTGAACACTCTAATTGCTACGGTGTCGTTATTAATCAAATGACGAATTTGATTAATAACTACTATGAATGGTATAAGATCCGTCCTCTTTCGAAGTAGTCTTAATCGTCATTTTTCTTTCACGCTGTTGTGGCTTACTTCCTTTCTCACACAGACTACTTTGAAATCAGTTACCTCAAAAATGTCTCATTTCTATACAACCGCAGGCATATCATGTATAATCTTCGCTTTAATTTCTTTCTATGTGCCTTGTTTCAGCAATATAAATGCAATATATCCTTGTTTAAAATGCATTATAAAGTTTATCATTTTTATACAGTAAGAACAAATTATTCTTAACCAAAATAATAGCTCTGAGACGTATGCCAAATTTTGTTTTTGAACTTCATCGGGAGAACCAAGTAGACATCTACCGAACTGCGACTTGGCTAACCGACTGATTTTGACTCGGTATCAGAATAAACAGGTCATCGTATGTCGATCCATCTGCGTCATGGATGTTTCAAGTCGGTCATCTAAGGCTATTTTTTCTTTCCTGGTAAGACCACCAAATTGCTTACTGGAGTTCAGATGTGACTTAAAAAATTCTATGTTTGGTGTCCAGACTAGGCTACCAGATTATATTCACTTTAGTCCTCCAACTGTACGAAAATATAAGACAGCAATTACGTATTTCGTGAATGAATGCACATTCTTTTATCCGCTCCACATATGAGAAGAAAACGAACCTACAGTGCATCACTGCGGTGTGTATGGAGCTCAGTTAAATGTGTGAACTCAGTATATTAAGAAATGGTGAATAGGAGAAATGACTGATGAGTGGATTGCACATCCTCCTTCTAAGGAGAGACAAAGTATCTTATAAACATTCTGTGTTTATTTATTAGAGCACAATTTCCAGATTTAAACATCCTGGAAAATTTTAAGTTATTCAACTCAGATAATTGAAGTATTTATATTTACTTTTAGTTAACCATTTCATAATAACTAGGACACGATAAACATAAACACGCTGAAAAGAATGATTTCATTTCGTCTCTAATCGTGCTCGAGTATTAGCATTGTCGTCATTTAACCTTTTCCTAAATAATAAGGCCTTATATTTATTCAATTCACATCCCGGGCGTAAATTGTCAAAACGCAGGGGAACACTTCCGTGTACATTGCTCCTCATCATTTCTAGGACACGGACAGATTTACTGATGATTTTAAATGTGACAGTCATCTATAAATCGTTTTAATAGTCGCCTGAAGGTTATTATTGTTTTCATGAATTTCAAGAGTTCTGCATTCTTTTACCAAGGACACTGTAATGACCCAATTTTTTTATGCGATCTCATTAGCCGCTTTAGTTCGAGGGCACGTTATATGTCAGTATTTTCCTGTGCAATGCATTTTTATTGATAACGGAATATTTTTGAAGAAAGTATTGAAGAAACCTGCTTTTTAATATGTATCTGTTTTGTAAAAGTTACTAAGTTACTTTTTTGTTGCAACACAGTTATAATAGTTTTACTCAGATTACACGAGACTTTTTTTTGTAACAAAAATTAATTTACCTGATGATACTATGTTTCGAGGTGCTGTAAGATAAAGGGCATATAGCAGTTCTTTAAATATGAATGGAATGGTATACAGAATACCTCCGGACATGCCTTACATCAAGGAATAATGTGACATACTCACTGTTACAGATCTCACCTATGTTCAAATGTCTTAGGACTTTTTGCTTATCATTGATTTATCTTTGTCGCATTTAAAAATTGAAAATATTCAATAAAATGTTTAAGAACCATTGTATATTGAGAAATAGGATGAGAGGAAACCATCCACCATAATACAGAGTAAATGACCTAGAGTAATAGGCAAGTCACAAAAAGGCAGGAAGCCTTATCAATAAGCTACCATAAGATTATAGTATAATACATAATAGAGTATAAAAATAATAAAGTGAGTCGAAGAATAATGACACATTTTTACAGTACTTCGTAATAATGCTTCACTCCTCGAATGGTTACAAATCTATAGCACATTAGTGCTTTGAGTAGGCTAATAATTTTCCCATATTTTTGTATATTTATTTATTGTTTAATAAATATATAATCCGGGAGCCCTGTTCTTCTAGAAGCCAAACATAGAACTATATAGCCCTTTCAGACCATCAATAACTGAGGTGATGATCTCACACCGGAAGATGAAATTCATTCACATATTTTCCTTCCAACGGCGGGATTCGAACCTGCAGCCTGTTGGTTGAAGAATGGATATACAAAATATACGCAAACCAATCGACCAACCAAGCTAGCAATACGAGTACCAGAAAATAAATTTTCAGAACAAAAACAAATACATACTGCATATAATAATATAAATACTCGTATATGTTTATTCATACGAATCCTATGTAGATATGATAAACTTACCATATTACTTTTCACAGTACTTAATAAAAATCGTCAGGGTTGGTCACAAGAGGCGCATGACAATCAAAAACAATACTCTGTTCCTATGAAATTAAAATTTCAGTTGTACCAACCAAATATTTAGTTGTTATATAACTTTAAAAGTGTGTGCTATTTGCTGTGTGTTATGAGTTTCTTTTAAATAATAATTTAAAAGAAACCATATTTTAACCATTTGAGAATATGAAATGATCATTAATAAAAGAAGGCACATATAAAACAGCCAACTGTTTTAAAAATTAACCAAAAAAAAAAAACATACCTTTAAAGATAAAATTTACTAGGTGCATTCTTGTAATCTAAAGATTGAAAGTAGAAGAAAATACAGTATAAAGTAATAAAGTGAGTTGAAGAATAATTGCTCATTTATACATTGGTTAAAAATTCCGAAAACGTATGAACAAATAAATTTTGATCTTTGACGTTGCTTCCTTATTACATGAATGAACTTGTCTCTGAATGTATCTAATGCTTCAAATCATTTCTTTTTTTTCCCTTGAATTTGCGTCTCTCTATGAACAATATAAATTCCTACGTTATTTTTCAAGGTTTTAAATTCCACACGATCTTTACAAATGAAATGTGTGCTGTCTTCTCTGCTGAGCAGCATATTCCAAGCACAGTTGAATAATATGAACGATATGAACACTGAGATTTCAGATATACGAATATGTAACCTTTGTCCTGCCCATGATCCTACGTGTAGTTAGATCCACAGCCTTTTATGGGTGGGGCTGATATAAAATTTAGATAACAAATCATTTCATCAAGGGAGAGATATATTAGTAAAATCTTTTTATTTTAAATTGATCACAGAAAATGCAATTTTCTATATCGATCGATGAAATTTCGAAAATTATAAAATATTTGAAAATTTATTACTTTATTTACACATTGATTATATATGTACTCTTGCACATGAGATAAATTCATGTTCTCTTGTACATAAGGACCCTTCCTCCAAAGTGGAAGAAAATATTAAATGGCTCGAACAGTGCTTTCTCTTCAACATTCGCATATCATCACTATGGTCCCCGTATACTACTGAAATAGTAGATGGCAGCGGTTTGAGAAGCTGTTTTGGTTCTTCAGAAACGCGGGGAAAGAAGCAAACATAGGGAAAACAAAAAGATCTATCCAGAAATATTAATATTGAAACTCTTTCGATCAAAATGCAGTACTTACGTAATATGCTGGTTGATCACGCCATTGAATTCGAAACTTTTATTTATTACTGTAACTGGTATGTGTAAATTACATTAGATTACTCTTACAGTCGATCATTTACTCTTTTTATTATTGAAACCAGCTTCGGGATGAATTGTGATTTTTATTACATTTTAATACTTTAGTCTTCCGAAATCCTCTTCACGTTCACTTAAACTGAAGAGAAAGGGAAAATTTCAGTTATTCACGTATGACCAGTTGATCGGTTGATGTTTATTTCTCTTGAATACGAGCAAAGGTTGGATTGCTAGAAATGTTATTAGGAACATTGAAATCACCAGATGCCCTCCCCCACCTTCTTAAATCACTTTGGAGTTTTCTGTTGGGAAGAGGCTTCAAAAGTTTTAATTTTCAATTATAATATTATAATATTATTAGAATGCTCATTAGAATCTCTATCGTTATAGAAATAAAATGAGATTAATTGATAAATAGTCATTAAAATTCAGTTCGATAATATCAACAGTTTTCAATCGACTAAATCGTCTTAATAAAAAAATCGGTAAGATGTGCCACAAGTAATAAAAACCTAATAACCAAAAATTGAAATATAAACAAATAATTATTCTTACAATAGGTCGGTGTCTCCTTAGCTGAGTCAGTTTCGACGATGTTGTTAGAAGGTTCGTTCAAATCCTAAACCCAGGTCTTTCGAACTGAAGGTGAGTTACCCAGTCTTAGAGGGAGGTGGCAGGGGGTTTTCTTCCCAGAAACTCGTGTTTTTCATCCTGCAAAACAGTTAAACCTGCCCGAAATACACACGAAATACACTGGCCGCAAAACTTAGATGCTTCGTCCGTAGATCCAAAACAACAATCATTTATAAAAGGGCACATATTTCACTCTGGCGTTTCTTGTTTCAATGAAGGAAAGCTTTAATGAGCTCCAAAAACGATTCATTTTTATAATTAGTGAAGTCAATAAGGTCCGCTTTCACAGAAGCTGATCAGTGGACACACAAGTAATACAGATATTATTTTCATTACAGTTTTAAGCCTTTCTTGCAGTAAAACAAGTAGGTCAGTAAACTCCAGGAACAAGTAAGAAAGTAGTTGTAACTGTTCATTTAAGCCCTTGTATAATGTATAATTCGTTAATCTTCAAACAGTGTGCTAAGGGCTGTTCAAAAGTAAATATGGTAACACAAAATAGCTTTCATCGATTCGTTTCTCCAACTTCCCTTCTATTTATACCAATGCAAGTAAACAACCAGCATATCCGTCTCCATAGGTCATATTTTACCATTATTACATTATCTTGTATAATATACCATTATATATATATATATACCATAATATATACATATACCATAATATATATATATATATATATATATATATATATATATATATATATATATATATATATATATATATATATATATAGGTTGGTAGGTATTATGCATGAACTTTCATATATACATACATACTGTATATATGAATTTGCATAGCTCATGAACATATATTAGAATATGTACACTATATGCCAGTGATCCAAAACAATTATATTAAAAACCGTCTTCAGTTATGTAAAGATTAGGTAACGATGCATTATGAGATTTCTTTCTTATATCTGTTCCACATAAGAAAGGTTTCAAGAGCTTTCGCAATACAGCGTGTATAGAAGGAAAGTGTTGATGAAGTTTGTTCTATTAATTTTTTTGCAATATTTTGCTGCATTTTTACTAAAGTTTGAAAGTCCCTTCACCGTTTCTAACCCTCTTCTAGGAGCCGGTAGGATTTTCCACTATAACACTGTTACTTGATATTCACAGAAAATATAAAGAAATCTTTATTGAATTGCGCTTACTGGTTTTTCCAAATGATGATCGAGGCATATTTAGTGATCTGCCAACACATTTTCAGGAAGTGCTGAAAACAAATAATCGAGTAATATTAATTATTTGCTGATCTTCAATAAAAATATTAGAAAAATAATTTGTATTCTACTTGTCAAATTACAGGAAACTTATATTAATCCTGCAGCTATAGATATTAAATTTCTCGTATAGTTAATCAATGCCTATAAAGAGCATATGAATAGCATGTTAGTTAATTCACATATCTTTAATAAAAGATGCAAATTTGACAAAGAACTGAAAGAAATAATTTATTTTTCTAACAAGATAATTGCATTGCATCAATTGATTTAATAATAATATGCGGTGTGAGATAAAGAATGCTAATATTTAAAAGATAAATACTTCAACTGAAATTAACCTATTTAAAGAATTTGTGTTCGGTGCGCGAGTGTTACTTTTAAGTGATTGAGTGAGTGTCAAGATGATGAGAAGTTAAAAATAGCTTTTTCTTCTGGAACTAAAAAATTTAATCAATGATTTGTGTAGAACAAGAACGTAGGTCAATCTCTGCCGCTAATCCACCTGGTAATAAAAGTATCAAAATTATTATATATCAAAACTTGTTATAAATTTGTTAATTTAAAACAATTCGCAATGTTGAGAAGGTAAATCTACACAAGTCTCAAGAACTCAGGAATCTACTAGAGTCGACATGTACAGAGTGATCAAAAGTCAAGCATTCCTGTTTAAATCTTTGAAAAGCGCCACTCAGTGATCCAATTGCTTCAAATCTTTGCAGGAAGCGTTATGGGAAGCGGTATATGAGGCAAAAAACAAACCAACGTTCACCACCAAGGAGCTCTGGATGATGCACGGAATGTAAATATAATAATCTCTCTCTCTCTCTCTCTCTCTCTCTCTGTGTGTATGTGTGTGTGTGTGTGTGTGTGTGTGTGTGTGTGTGTGTGTGTGTGTGTGTGTGTGTGTGTGTGTGTGTGTGTGTGTGTGTGTGTGAGAGAGAGAGAGAGAGAGAGAGAGAGAGAGAGGTGGAAACCAATAAATAACACATTTTTATATAACACACTATAACATATAACATATAACACACTATAATATATAACATTTTAAATAACACACACACACTCTCTCTCTCTCCGTGTGTGTGTGTGTGTGTGTGTGTGTGTGTGTGTGTGTGTGTGTGTGTGTGTGTGTGTGTGTGTGTGTGTGTGTGTGTGTGTGTGTGTGTGTGTGTGTGTGTGTGTGTGTGTGTGTGTGTGTGTGTGAGAGAGAGAGAGAGAGAGAAGTGGAAAACAATAAATGACACATTTTTATTCACTTCCATTATGCATTCAAGGGCTGTACTGTTCAATGTGCTGCTCTTCCCTACAAACTGCATTCTTTGCATAGTTAAACTGCAGAAAGCATGCTTTTTGAGACTCAGATGAATCATTATGCTGTCCATAGAAAGTGATGAGGATGTTCCCGATAAACCCTGTCTTGGAGAAATCTCCAGTGATAAACGCACAGCATTTACCACTCTGGCTTCCAGGAAATGTTCTCGAAGAACCTCCTTTGCGGATCGGCCGATGTGCGGAGGAGCCGCATCCTATATGAAAATGACTGAATCCATTCACAAGCTGCTGTAGCATAATACAAAAAAAAATGTATATCATATCGCGATACTTCTAGGCAGTAACCGTGCAGGTCACATGAGTGGAATGGCGAATGTCCTCAACGAATAATGGTCCAATGATAAGCGAATCTGTAAATCCCAATAGACACTAACTTTGGGCGAAGGCAAAGGGATTTGTTGGATTGCAAGCCTGGTTTTGCGTAGCCCACATATACGACAATTGTGGGTATTCACCCGGTAAGCTGAAAGTGAGCCTCGTCAGCTTAGAGAAACACCGACGTACACGCCACGTCCACCTCCATTCCAACAAGGAATATTAAAGCGAATGCCTGTCGACTTTCAAAGCCATGAGAGTGAAACTCCTCTGTTAGGATTATCTTGAATGGATAGAAATGCAGATTCTTCTGCAGACAGTCGTATAAGGCACATCCATATGTCTTGATACAGCACGTGCACTGCACGAACTAACGCTGGAGCACATGAAGGTAAAAAAGATAGTGGACCTCGTCGACATTTGTTCAGGCGAAGAATTTCGCGGAGTTCAGCAACAGCATTGCTATTGTTTAGGTAGTATAGTACAGATTCACGATCAAAGCACGTTGGGGCAAGGTTGCTGCCCTCACTGTGAGTGAACAAACAGAATGAAGGAAAAATTCCACGTCCCTCTTTTTTTAAGACTTTTGGCCCCTGTAGAGTTGCATGATATGCAAACATGCATATGGTGTTTACAGTGCTCCTGTATTTTGGAGCTACGTATTTCTCAGAAATCGCTTGACGCGCAATGTATTCTTGCAATGTTTCGCAGTATTTAGGTCACTGGATGGAGCTCCGCAAGGCCTTAAACAGGGATACTTTAATTTTGATCACTCTGTATTTCCGTCATTTTACCAAATCAACCTCCAGGTTGATTTTGTAAAATGACATGTTTCATTTTTGGGTATTCCTCGGTCCACTTTTGCATTCCTTCGCAAAAGTTTGTAGGGCATATTTTTGAAGCATTGCAAAAGTGGAATTTGTTATGTTTCCACTACGTTTTTGAAGATGTGAAAGCAACTTCCAGAATAATCCTATTTATTTTTAAAGAAATCAAAATAGATAGAATTGTCTAATATAACTGTCTAATATAACTTTTACAGAATTGTAAAATTTCCTTGTTTTCTCTTTGTAAAGAAAACAAGTAAACCATGTTATTATTTAGTTGATATCATAATCCCAGATAAAAAAAGGGGGGGGGAGGATGAATATACATTTTGGAAACGTTCTACAAAATTTAGATATTTATTTCATAAATTAGTGGTAAAGTAGGAAGAGGACTTTTCTAGCCACGTTATAGTACCTAATAATTATAATTTTATGGAAGTTTCGTGAAGTATACAAATCCAAAATGAATTGTTTACAAGTATTAAAAGAAAACATTAGAGATGTAGATACGTTATGGAACTATTTGGCAGCACATAGAGCTGACTTACTACTATCTGTCTACTCAGTTACATAAGAGCGATCACCCTGAGTGCTTTCCTGATATAAAGAGCTTCACACTCCAAATTATTACATACAATGATACTTTTGTATCATAATGTTTTTTTTTTATTTTATTTAATTTTTATTTTTATTTTTAATATTTTGTATAACATACTCACACCCTTAGAAACCTATATAATGACATCTGTTGGCCGCCTTTAGTTGTCAAAAACAGATATCTATATTGAAATGTTTTGCTAATACTGTGCTAATGAAATGATAGAATTACAAGGCTCCGTGGATCTCACTACCATATTTTCTATACAACAAATTTGCGCTGTTTGGGTACAGCGTCGACAAACAGTGGATAGGCAGTTCGTTTCTTTGTTTTCTGTTCTATAAAAATTCATTTCAATTATTAATTTAAAATATGTTTCAGGTATAGTATACATTAGGCACATCATAGATTGTCCATAAAATAAAATTTGTAATAATGCCAACGCCGCCATTTTTCATACAGCCAAATGCTTTCATACATCCAGAATGCCAGTCTTATTTTTGATTGTCAAGTACGACCATGTACAGTGATGGTGTCTATATCAATGGTAAACTCCAATTCAGTCAGACATTGTTGCTGAATGCAATGGTGGCAATGTATAGGGTGTCCCAAAATTCACGCAAGAAGTAATTTTGATAGAAAACACAGGTTTTTAATTTACAAGGCTCCGTGGATCTCACTACCATATTTTCTATACAACAAATTTGCGCTGTTTGGGTACAGCGTCGACAAACAGTGGATAGGCAGTTCCTTTCTTTGTTTTCTGTTCTATAAAAATTCATTTCAATTATTAATTTAAAATATATTTCAGGTATAGTATATTTTAGGTGTCTATATCAATGGTAAACTCCAATTCAGTCGGACATTGTTGCTGAATGCAATGGTGGCAATGTATAGGGTGTCCCAAAATTCACGCAAGAAGTAATTTTGATAGAAAACACAGGTTTTTAATTAAACATTGTAATTTCTTATTGATTCATGAAGTATACAATATAGGGTTATGCATGGAATAGCATGTCGGGTAAATGGCCTCCACGGCTTTGCTGGCACATACGCACTCTTTTGTAGAAATTTTCCATGACCGTTTTGCATAAATGTGGCTGAATTTCGTTGATACAGCGCTCAATTTCCTCCTTCAAGGCGTGTGTGGTCGTGTGCTTGTTGGCATAAACCTTAGACTTCAAAAAACCCCAAAGAAAAAAGTCCAAAGGCGTTAAGTCGCATGATCTGGGCGGCCAATTCTGATCACCAAAACGGGAAATTGAATTATTTCTCGGGCTGTATGGCATGTGTCACCGTCTTGTTGAAACCACATGTCGTCCACATCCATATCTTGCAATTTAGGCACAAAAAACTGGATTATCATGTCGCGATAGCGAGCACCATTAACTGTTATTTCCTTACCAGCCGCATTTTCGAAAAAGAATGGACCGATGATGCCTTCAGCCCAAAATCCGCACCAAACAGTGACACGTTGTGGATGCATTTGTTTCTCAACAATCACTCGTGGATTTTCTGAACCCCAAATGCGACAATTTTGTCGATTAACGAAGCCATCAAGATGAAACTGAGCCTCATCGCTGAAGATGATTTTGTTCGAAAAATAAGTATCCACTTGTTGTTGTTCCATAATCCATAAAAATGCATTGTCCTTTCGTGTAGCGGTCCATTTTTAATAACCTGAACTATCAGCTGTCACGCTGTCTTTTTTTTCTCGTTGGCAACACTTTACCGCACAAATGGCGCTAAATTTAAATCTTGCGTGAATTTTGGGACACCCTGTACAATACAGTGAAGGAAGAAAGAATCCAGCAGTTAAATTTTATGAAAGAGTAATCATTAATAATATTTGAAAATATTATATCAATTTTAACAAACAACAATATTGAACATTCACATCCAATTTATTAATCGTTCCTTATAAAAAACCTTGAAATTAAAATTTAACTTGAAACTAGCTTACAGAAAATGTTCAAAATGTAAACTTTCTTTATCAAAACACATTTTCCATTATTTTTTTTTTAATTTCTGAATACATATTCTGTAATACAAATCTTTGTTTGCATTGATTTTATCAATTTCAGACTGCATTGATGTTCTAAATTCTAATAGTATTCCATGATTTCATTAGCAAACTTCATCCTTCAGCATTCCTCATAAACAGAAATCCATGGAGGTCAAGTCTCGAGAGCGAAATGCCAACTTAGTTGAGTCCCTCTATTAAT
Source organism: Typopeltis vanoorti (assembly GCF_054136105.1). NCBI lineage: Eukaryota > Metazoa > Arthropoda > Arachnida > Uropygi > Thelyphonidae > Typopeltis > Typopeltis vanoorti. Next base: position 125,590,262 of record NC_143549.1, read on the forward strand.
ACCACTTCATGGCAAAATGTGGTCGTGCTCTGCCATCCCTAAAAATTGACGATTCCAGACGACTTTTCAAGATAGAAAATAGGTAAGAGTACTACATGTAGTAGTAATTTTCTCCCATAACTCTGTCTGGAAAAAAGTATAGTCCAATCAAACACTGACTGGATATTGCCCAATAATCATGGCTATTCTAGAAGTAATTTGATGTTATCATTTACTTTAAAGGAAGTTTTGTCAGACGATATAATCTTGTTCATTAACTCTGGATTTTCTGTGCTAAATAATCAAGAGTTCTCAGATTTGGAATTTTCTGTCTACATCGTCTTCTAGGTGAAGCGATAATATTAAAATATGTAGCCATCTATTATTCTTCTCTTAAAGAACTTCTGGAGAAGTGTATTTCAGTACTCAAGGATTTGCACTCTTTTGTGGATTTCTTGTCAGTGGAGAACCACAATGCAAGCAGTGTCAGCGGTCCGCATTAGTGAAATCCATCTCTTCATTTATTGTGACTCCCAGTGTGGTATATTTTCTCCATACCCTAACTTCCAAGCGTTCCTTACAGTCTCATAATTTATTGGTTTTCAGTAATGCTCAATGATGAACTCTGAAATCTTGTAGATTATTCGTTATTTGAATTAATGAAGAAATATATTCGATAACAACTGTCTGGTGACTTGTGGATAATCATCTATGCCGATTTGCTAATTATCACATTGCAATTAAAAGTTAAGAAATTTGCAAATATTTAACTTTTCTTTCTTTCTTTTCTTTTTTTCTTTTTTGTAATTTCCATTATGCCGAATTTTATATGTGTATATTTTTGTGGTAAATTATTTTTATCTGTCAGTACGAGTATACCACTCTAATTACGTTGCCTGAAATGATTTGAAACTATGTATCCTGATTGCTCTGTATAGCTGTGTTCCAGAGGATAGTCTAGTCCTTAGCCCACGGTTATAAAGTGTTTCATGTTTACAACCACTGTTCGATGGGATTATAATAATTTTAATTTTATTTTATTTATGGAAAATCCAGCTTTAATTCGGTTCTTAGTGTCATATTTTGTTATAAATAATTACTTTTAATAAAAATAAATAAACAATTTCCTAATTTTGTAGTAATTAATTGACAGAGCGTTAACACATCTGAAAGAAAAATGATACAGATAAAGAGCTTCTGTTTAACATTCTACTATCTCCGATTTTCGTTTACTGGATTCCACTCATATCCCATCTTCCGGTGATGTTATAAAAACCAACAGCACGTTCTGGTATCTTTGCCAATTTCCCTATATTTCTTGCATTCGCATATAAGCCTTTGATGTATCAAGAATAACTACATTGATGGAGTCGATAATACGCTCGTTAGTAGCAAAAAGGGTATTTGGATTATTACAAAAAACTCCCTGTAAATCATAACCAGATAATGTTTCACAAATATACGTTATCAGACTATTTTATTATTTAATTAAAATATAAAGTATATAAATTACAATATTTTAATTTCTGAAATATGCAAATAGTGACAAGGATGTACTCAATGTGTTTTGTGCTTTATTTAGTTTTTGTCTCTAAGTAGTTTTATGAAGATTAATTTGGTTATCGAGTCCAGAAACGTGATCTCAGAAACTTGTTTTCTTTATAATGCATGCATGAGTGTTCCATTCGAATTTATTTAATTTATCATCCAAATAGGTAATTATAGATTGGAGAAAACCGAAAAAAATTTTATTATTACATTATTTTTCCTGACACTGAACTTGTCGAAAAATGATCAATTAATCTCTGGAATTAAAATAGTGTTTTGTATGTAAATAATTCAAAATAAATTACTGTGTCTAATAAATATTTGGCCGAAGGATATTAACATATCATTCAGCAGAGACACACGTTAACTTCATAGTTTCTTAATGACAGCGCCCTGCGGTATGACTGAAGATGATTGTGAAGAAGATGAACAATAATGTTATGCTATCAAAAGACAGGTCTGTCATTACTTCGAATAAGACTTGGTCCTCTCTTGTTTGTAATTCACTCTCCCCTTGGATGTTCCATCTAATTGGCCTCTGTTATTCTTCTGCTTTCCTAGAATTATAGAGGAACACGTGCTACTGCTGGTCGACATCCATAAACGGATCAAATCCAAACATATCGACCCAACTTTTCATCATCTTCTTCTTCCCTTATTTCATTTACTCTCTTCTTTGGAAGAGTCCGCCTCATACTTTTCTCGGCGAATATAAACCCAAGTTTTCAAGAAACGTGTTAAGAAACTCCTCTTTTCCCTTTTACTACTTGTACACACCGAATAACACCACACATAGCAAGAAAGTTTGAGAAGAGTAACATCAGCTCTACAAAGGCTGCTCTTCCTCTCACCACATCAAATGCTTCACGGATCCTTTGCCCTTTCATCAGGGAAATGATCCATGTTCATATTGACAACATTAATTAAATACCTGAAATTATCAGCGAGATTACTTCAAGTACTTTTTAGGAGATTTGCTCATGTTTTTTTCTTTCATTTTCCAGTACACAGACATACATCCTAAAAACCGCTGGTAATCTTTAGAAAGAATATTGTGCTTTTCTTATTAATGTAATGTAGATTCTTACAGAATATTTTAAACTTATTTTAGAATAATTAATTTAATTTATATTAGATTAAATCTCGGTTTCATTTAGCAAAAACTGCATTTGAGAAGTCAAATCACTATTTTTTTTAATTAGCACATCATAGCTTCCAATTTTGTTTGCATCCCGAATAAATCTTTTGAATTAATGTAACTGACTGCTTAATTACAAACACATCTTCCATTTGGAATTAACAAATGGAACATGTGGAATTAACAACTTTCTTCCATTGGAATTAACAAATGGTACATTAACACTTTCATGATGGTCAGTTAAGCGATTATTAAAAATACAGACCCTTAGTAATAAAAACATACCAAACAACTACTACTTTATCTTTTTTTTTATTTCATTTGTTTCATGGAAAATTTTAAACTTAATCACCCATAAAACATCTCATCTCATCTTCCTTTTCCCACTTTTACCTTGCGATGTCGAGGGTTTATTAATCATCGGACACCGTTCACAGGATAAGGTGGTCAGCCCTACGCCCCGGTGTATCCTACGTCCGTAGTGTTGAGTTCTCGAGGCCGGTTTGCCTGTTTTGCGGAATGAAAAACATCAGGTAAACTGGGGGGGGGGAACCCTACTGTCCACGCCCAAGACGGATAACTTGGCTATGACTGAGGAAGATCCTTCAGCTCCTCACGTCATCGATGGGAATCGAACGACACTCCATCCCGAGGCATATGGTTGCGAAGCGCACAGCCACTAGGCTAACCTCTCGGACCTCATAAAACACAAATGAAAACAAAAATGGTTACCCATTTGGTAAACTTGATATTTTTGGGGTATATTGCGATTGTTCCTGCGTATATTTTGATATCAAATGGCTCACTTACAAACGACGACGTATACTATTAACGGCAAGCATAACAAATACCACTATGCCACATAAGTCTTAAGTAGCATGCTTGCCGCAATGATTTAGTCTTTCCACTGACTTTTCTTTAACCAATGATTTCAGTATGTTAATTACTTTTAAATATTAACCAACGCAATCAAGAGAAACATAAATATGGAATATTCGTAATGAGTGTATGTACTGCATTAAACTAAACAATCCGTCTTGTTTGGTATTTCAACTTTCACTGTAATGATAAGTACTTCTCTGCTTATCAATGAACTTATAAATGGGCCAATCGCCAGGTATAATCTTCCGCCACCATCTCTAAAGTAACACAGAAAATATTCCCTACTATATACGTTATAATTTAGGCTGACTTTTAACAAAGGTTTTCTAAATTGAAGTTTATAAACATTTATACTAACCACACATAGTACAAAGTAATGATCAAATGAAGTTGTGTACATTTGAACATAGACAGCACAGAAACGCTGCGCACAGAATGCTTAAATGAAACAATTTGATCGGGGTCATTGTTCATCTGAAACAGTTTGAAAACTACATATTATTCTGAATCATTTTATATAAGAAATGAGAATATTAACCTTCAGACATTGCGCATTAGTGTATTATTTTTAACAGATCCTGCAAAGTAGTCCAAGGTCGCTATCCCACCATCCACTCTCTTCATCCTATTCACAAGAAATACACAACATTATTTCAAGTGATAGTTATTTTATTTACAATGAATGATTAATCAGATTTTTTTTAATTTTCTGCACCTCCTTCTTCAAACATATTGAACTTTAAACGTAAGGATTTTAAGTGATAGAAACGCCATCAGTTGGTATATAGAAATACTGCTTGATTAATATTATTTCGCTATTAACGGTTCTGTAGTAACTGTTTTGTTTCTTCTTAGTTTTCAATATTGAATATCAGCTTGGTATTTTTTTTTAGTATTTTCTCTGAGAATTTAAAACTTAATGAATGGACTATCTGCAAAATCTTAGTTTTAGGCAGTTCGGATTACCATACACTAACGAAAAATAGTAGTTGGTGAGGTATGTTGTGGTAATAACATAGTTTAATTTCGATCAAGAAAAAATAAACAATACATGCGTTCAGTATGCCATGTAATCCTTCTAAACGTTTTTTTTTTTTTTAATTTCAGGAGGAGATGAACGCTGTCACCAGTCGATTCTTCTTATAGCAACAAGAAATCACAAATATCTGCATAACCTCCTCCATGTCGCAAAGTCCCCATTCATGAAGGACTTCCTTCATCTTTCAAGGCAAATCAAAGTCCTTCAACTCATATCCAAGGAGTAGAAAAGGTATTATATAGTTTTCCACTCCAACTACACTATTTCATATCGCTGGTGTATAAAAATCGCTTCGCCTGTTGAACCATGAAGTCGCTTGATAAATTTCGATGTCTGGTTTCCAGATTAGAGGAAAAATACGTAAAATTATTTTTAAAAACATTAACAAAGCAATCTTACAATTTTGATGAACTATAGGTTTAGAACTTTTCGTGTGGTGGGAATCACATAAAAAAACTTAAAATTAATTAGGCAGATTTAGTGGCATAATTTTATTTGACGCTGCGTTTTAAATTTTACAAAGGAAGATAATGATTTCTTTTTCTTTCAGTAATTCCTTTGGCATCGTTCGCAAGTTCCTTTTCATTCCACTCTTCCATCTTTCCTCTCTTTTTCTATGAACAAAAAAGGCTTTTTGTTATTCCTATCTCATTTCCTCCAAAAAACCTACAGTTTTCCAAAACTGTTAAAAATCATTTTGCTTCTAATCTAAGCATCTCTCTCTCTCTCTCTCAGCAATCTATAAAGCAAATTTCTACCTGAATCTAGAAAACGTTGCCAGCACCAGCTTAGTGCGACATCACTAAGCCATTATTGTAGAGAATCTCATGTAGAGAACTTGCCATTATGGTTGAGAACACAGCTTAATTCCTATCCATTACCCAAATGTAGATCATAACACCAGAAATGCTCTCATGATATATTTAAACAAAACCTCTACATCTTTAATTTTTTTTTCTGATATTATCATCACGAGCTTTCTGTGAGTTCTAGTACTTTTATAGGTATAAGGTGCAAGAGGAACACTGCATACATCGTTCAAGAACTACCTCTCACACAGAACACAAGTAACTAAAATAGGTACATGTCACAGTCGGAGTATACAAATAAAACACGGTGTACCTCAAGGTGCCATATTATCACTCACTCTATTCAACATATACATTAACGATGTTCATGACATATCCATAAGAAGTCAAATATTTCAATACGCAGATGACAGGGCACTACTAGCAATTCACGCAGACATTAACACAGGTCTCTGCAAAGCACCACAAGACCTAAATGAAATCACAACATACTTCCACCAAAACGCAATTCTAATCAATGGCACCAAAAGACAGATGTTAATAATACACAACCCAAGAATCATACGCCCGGTATCATTATCGATACATTGTCACACACACACACACACCCCTGCATTAACAACAAAAACACCTGTCAATGTTCTGAAATCAAACCTGTAATACACGCAAAATACCTCGGTCTCTATATAGATTCCCACCTTAAATGGACAAAGCATATAGAATACCTACACACCAAACTCTGGATCATCGCAGCAAAACTCTTCCAAGTTAAAACATTATTCCATCCAACATAAAAAAAATTCCTATATCACGGTATCTGCGAATCCCTAATCAGATACGGAATAACAGTCTATGCAAATACATCAATCAGCCACCTAACAAAATTAGAAATCGAAACATCGAAACAACAGAGACACATATCGTATAACACGACCTACAACAACTCTCTACATCCCCACACCCTTCAACGACTCATACAGTTCTTTTGTAAGATCACATCAGATACCAATGCAACTCAACAACCTACCAAGAAATTTAAAACACGTAGATAACTACAGAACATTAAAAAACGAACTCTGGAAAATATACCAACAAAGTTAATATACCATTAACACTAATATACACATCACAAATCACCAGCATCCAATGCCTACATCCCATACATAAACAGTAGCAACAACATAAATAGTGAAGCTAAATCCCACTCTTTTCATAAAAGCTGACCCAAGCTTCGAAGTAGGTGGGATTAACACTGCCTCACTCATCTACAAGTAATCCTTATAAACAAATGCAGAAATTTGTTTGTATAATCACTCTTTCTCAAAGTTTGAATTATTATTAATAATAATGTAGTGAATCCTTGTAATGTATAGAAAATATGCCTCATATATATGTACGTAAATACTCTAAATGATAATATACCTTGTCACTCTCAAAAAAAATGACTACTACTATTATTATTATTATTAAGATTATTATATTAGTCATTCATTATACAGAAAATTCTGTACAATCTTCATTGTTAATAATAGAAGACCATGTGTTGTAAATACATAATATAGAGGCAAAATATATTATTAAAATTTTTAATTGAAATCCAATGTAGAATATTAACCATATATGCAGCACTTAGTGCTGAATTTTGTAAAAGTTATAAGTTGGAATGTCACTCAAGATGATCATTGTATATGTGTAAATATTTTAGAAATAAATAATCAATAAAATTATTAATATTATTATTAAACAAATTGATTATTATTATTATTATTATTATTATTATTATTATTATTATTATTATTATTATTATTATTATTATTATTATTATTATTATTATTTATGTCACTAATATTCATATGATGGCGTCAGAATAAGTAATATCTTAATTATAAAATCAATGGACATAACAAATCATGGGCTTATATATTAGTTGAAGAGGAAATGGAATCTGGGATTTGAGAGTAGGGATTCGCTTGAGCTTAGAAAAATGTGGTTTGCAAATTTGAAATTGGTGAAAATGACTACTTTGTTGTCTCATAAGCCTAATAATATCATCGGCAGTCTAAAATTGCTGCTCCTCTGTACCTCTTCACATCGTTCATTTCGTCCGTACTTGTTTAAGTAGCACGCGTCGACCATTTATTGTCTGATAACATTAGTCTTTAAAAAGTTAGATTCAAAGCCTGATAAAAAAGAAATTCTCTCCGTAAAGAGAATATAATTCTTGCGGATAAATGTAAATTAGCTTGACAAAAAAAACTTAAAAAACCGAACAGGACGGTTCTTTGTGAACACAATAGACGTACATTTGTAAATTTTAGATAGGGCTAAAACGGCCTCGCCTGCTCCTATGAGGGAATAAAAGGCGTTAGGGGATTCGTTTTATTTATTTTTTGTCGTAAAAATCTGAAAGACGCATTTACAATGAAGGAGTAGTTTGGTTGTTTTGGATTTGTGACCGATGCAACTCAAGTTATGAGGACGGCGTAATATGTCTGTAAATTACGTGTGTTCTCTTATAGCTGGTTTTTCTGTTTTGCGGATTAGCGATGAAGGATTCATCTTTCATTTCTATACTCTGAATTATTTATCACTACAATATACTAAAAATGTTGGAAAAATCTTTGTGATTCGTCCTCGTACTATAATTGCTACCAAAACTAGATGATTAAAAAAAAATTGTTTTTTTTTTTTTTCAATTTCAATTAGTTTCGATGTTATATTATATTTTATTGGGAGTTTTTTTTTTTTTTTTGCTTAGCTTTTTGGAAATAGTGTTTTGGTAATACTACAGTACAGAAGAAAGTCTGTTTTATGTATATATATATATATATATATATATAATTTTTATTTATTATGACATAATTTTCATTTCTCTAAATCTTCTTTCCTTGCTGATTTCATTTTATCTTTTACGTTTTATCTTTTCAGTGTTTAAAAATGCTTGGCTAAAAGTTCTCGCCTACTGCCTTTTGAGAACAAAGGTTAACGGTTTATATTTACATATCTTATTTGGTTTGTCTTAAACATCTTATCTTGCTAGTTGCACTTATATTTTTAACAGCATATTCCAGGTCATTCTCATGAGGAGATGTAGACTTTGTGAAACAATCCACAACAATTTTCTGATCCTGAAATCATAATATTATTTCTTATTTTCTTATGTAGTAGATGTGGTTTAGCATTCATCCAGTTATCATTTGATCAAGCATTCATAAACACAGATTGCTTAACATAGATGAAGCTAACTAACCTTACTAAGGTGACCACAGTTACATTCATTCCAAATACCATTGCAAGCGAATGTGACCATTTCTCGAAGAGTAGGGAGATTTGTAATTTTATTTTCAACCATGCATTTTCCATAAGTTGACAGGTACTGTATAAATGAAAAAAAAAATTGCATAAAATGATATATATATATATATATATATATATATATATATATATATATATATATATATATATATATATATATATATATATATATATATATATATATATATTAAAAAGTTTTAATGACTGATTCCGAGAGATAAAGAGATGACATGGTATATTTGAAATGATACTACTAGTTTACTAGTTTCGTTGAATTGATCAACGAAAGGTATCACAATCAAAGAAATATATAAAAAATTACAGAGACTTAAAATTGCAATAACAGAACAAGTTTAAAAAGACAGTAGCGTGTGTTTGAAAACAAAATGCGAGCTTGAGTTCTAAATAAACGAAACTGCGCGCTGTCACGCGTGTGCCAATATTGAACAGAGGCAAGAGAGATTGAAACTTAGGCTGTTGTTGATATGGGAAGAATCTAGAGAAATTTCTCTAGATTCAACAATCTTTCTCTCGAGCTCATCATAGCACACAAGGATGTTAGAAGTTTGAGTCCGGTTCACAATGTGTTGGCGGCCTTCGTCTGAGTTAACTGAAAAGAGAACGTGGCTAGAGAGAGCGCTGGCTCTGGTCCTGTTATAGGAGATATCTCTACGGAGTTCTTCCAAACGTAGAAGGATGGATTTAACAGTCTGGCTATAGTATGGCTTTCCACAATCACATAAAATCTTGTACACTCCTGGAAACTGAGTTGGAAGATGTTTCTCTCTAGGTTTACTAAGTATTGAACGAAGTTTTTGGAGCGTAGTAAAGCAAGTTCTGAAGTTAAACTTCTTGGGAATTTTTGCCAGTTTTGACGAAAGAGAGCTAATGTAAGGCAATGAGATGAAGGCTCTGGGGGTAGAGGGATCTTCAGAAGTAGTTGTGTGACTGGAGGAAAGAAATTTTTCAATTTTCGTAGGAGAGAAACCATTATTAATAAACGTTTTTTCAAGAAAAGGATTTCCTTTTCAATTTCTGCTTCTTCTAAGCTACAACCAACCTCCCAAACTGACATTCTGCTGTGATCATATACTGGCGCTCACGAGATGCTATACGCACGCACTCACCCAACAACGTGACCAATGAAGGAACAGCTTTGAATACGTTAACTACAACGTTTTCACGTTAAATATATATAGTGAGTTTCCTGTGCTGTTCACAGTTTTTATCTTCAATTTTGAATGTTTTTTCTTTTATGAAACCACCTGAAGAAGGCTGTAAAAAGCCGAAATTAGTCGTGTGATACCATTAAACCCTTTTCCTTTACTCTTGGTTTATGTCATTTAATACTTTAAAAAAAATATGTTTAACAACCAAGTAAATTAACCTCAGTACATATATATATATATATGTATATATATATATGTACTTATATATATATATGTATATATATATACATACATATATATATATATATATATATATATATATACAGGGTGTTCGGGATAAATTTGACATATTTATAATTAATTATATTTTTCCGTAAGTTACATGTATTAACACACACTTCTCTTCATTTAAAAGTTTGGACCCTTCTTCATTCATATACAAGATGTCAGAAAGGATGGATAGCTGGAACCCACCTGAATCATGGAAGAGAATAACTTGTATCATGATGATTCGTGCCCGCCATCAAAATAAGGATATTACGACTGCTGCCCAATGCTCCCTGAATACAGTAAAAACAATCAGGCATGAACTAGAGACTTGCAATGGTGACTACGAGGATGTAGCAAGAAGAAAGATCCCTAGCAGACGATCTGATTGCGTTCGTACAGCAGAATTCCTCGCAAATCTGCAGGAACAGGTGTTGAAGAACTCTGGCATTGGAATTCGGGCTTTGTTCGTGGAGTTGCTAACTGTAGTCAAGCCCTGGATAACAAGGGTAGCCAATGGTAGGCCATATGTATGGCAGCAGGATTCGGCCCCTTGCCACACCTCTGGGAAAAGTCAAAAATGGTTGTCTGAAAATTTCTACGACTTCACCAGTCCAAATGTTTGGCCTCCAAACTCCCCAGACCTTAACCCCATGGATTATTTTGTATGGGGCGCAGTTGAAAAAGACACCAATCGCACTTCCAGTAATACAAAAGCCCAGTTAATGGATAAAATTAAAACAGTTTTTGCGGCCCTTCCCAGGGAGACTGTAGCATCAGCTTGTTCGAGGTTCCGAAGCAGAATTGAAGCTGTGATCGATGCTAATGGTGGTTATTTTGAGTAAATCTTGTTGATAGTATTGTAATTAACTCTGCCTGTAATGTTTTTTTGTCAATTCATTAAATTTAATAGATACAAAGAAGATTTTCTTTTTCCTTACGAAACTGTCAAATTTATCCCGAACACCCTGTATATATATATATATATATATATATATATATATATATATATATATATATATATATATATATATATATATATATATATATATATATGCAATCCGTTTTATTAAGTAATTAATACTGTCTGCAAACAAGAGACCACTTTAAGACTATTAACAATTTAAAACTCATATTATAACAATGAAGACATTAGATGTCATATTTCTTTTTTTATATACTGGCTTCATGAATATCAAATAGCCTGAGTGATCTGAGTGTCAATTCAGTTTTTTTCGAGGTAATTTTAACTTCATCCTCTTTAATCCAATAAAATATCTGTAACGCACACATATGATTTACAGGTGATTCTAGGTTGGGTGCTCTCTGGCAAGGTATGTCGGAGCGGATGTATGCGCAGACACCACCCTAGGAACGAAAGTTGTTGAAGAGTGAGTAGTTTGTAAGGTTGAGATAAGTGGTGTTGCGGGGAGGTGAGATTTGTATTTCTACCAGGAAGAGTAGGTGGGGTTTGGTAGACTGTAGGTGGCGGTGGACACTATTCAGATTGGAGTTTAGGCCACGGATGTTGGTGAAGTGGATGTGTAGGGTTTTGTGTGTCTTATGTTGGACCGCATGGGTCTTGCACATTTCCTATGCGGTGTCTGTATGTTTGTCTCTGTGGTGTGTGCTAGTGGCATCACTTGGTTTTTTCACCAGTTTATCTTGTCTGTAGTCAATGGTCCAGTTGTTGTCTCCGTTTTCGCGTTTTTCTTCGAGTTGTCTTCGAAGCTGGCGTGTTTGTTCCCTTTGTGAAAATGATAGGTCTGGTTGTGCACGTATGCGCGATTGAGGGCAGGTGTATTTGAATTTATTGTTGATCGCTATTATTATTTTGAATGAGTTGAATGAGGTTGTCAGCGTGTCGCAAGTCACTTTTACTAGGCGCGAGAAGTTCGTACCGTCCTTCTTTAATTTATAGGACCGAAACGGTAGCACCTGACGATATTCTTAGGATCGATGTTGCATTCTTCAGCGAATTTGTTGATGTTCCCTTGTAATGATTTTCCGTTTTCCGTCGGGAAATTCAAAATGATGGCGTTGAGTTTTTTTTGTTTACCCTCCATCAAGTCGTTTACCGTTGAAGCGATTAGATCGCGAAGTGGAGCTTGCGTTGCGCTAGTTTTCAATTTGTTCTAGATTAGTTTCGACTGTATTTTGGAGGTAAAAGTTTCATTTAAAACATTGATGTGCTGTTCTAGGTTTTCTACACGTTTATGTATGTTCAGTAGTTGTTTTACTGAAGGGAGGCAAAGCGAACAGAAGAACGGCTGGTTAAGTTCGATAAGTAGCTTTTCCACAGCTTCGTCAATTTTCGCACAGAAAGCGTGCAAACAGTGGCAACAGAACTCGCAGAATATGCCCTTTTTTCTGTCTGTGACACCAGTTTTGCAGCTGTGGCATGTAGTAGGTATGTCGGTGGCGGTCGAAGGCACTGAGCTGGCGGGAAACGTGTTGTTCGTTCGCCGTTGGCTTTTGATGCCCCCATATACAATGTCCCCATATCCTTTTGCCAGGATGAGATCAGAAAAATACTTTCCAAATTAGACACAAACATGTCTCCTGGCCACAATGGCATTCCCCCAATTGTTCTGAAAGTTTGCGCTCCAGAACTGATCCCTATCCTATGTCACCTATATATACTCTCCTACTCCACTGGAATCTATCTCACAAACTGGAAATTGGCCTATATTCAGCCCATCCCCAAGAAGGGTGACAAGTCACTGCCATCCAATTACCGTCCTATCTCGCTTACTTCAGTCCTGTCGAAGGTAATAGAAAAAATTATCAATTCCCAACTCCTACACCAGCTTGAAGACACTCACCAAATAAATAACCGCCAGTATGGTTTTTGCTACTGCCGACCAACAGGAGATCTACTCACATACGTCACCCACCTCTGGGCGAAGACTATGGAGAGGTTTGGCGAATCTCAAGTGATTGCACGAGATATCTCTAATGCCTTTGACTATGTCTGGTACAAAGACCTACTAGGCAAACTACCATCATTCGGTCTGACCCAGGGCTTCTATAGCTGGATCGCCAGTTTTCTGTCTGAACGCACACTCTGTGTGATGGTGGATGGCTCCCTATCCTCTCTCACCACTCAACTAATTCTGGGGTCCCATAAGGTTCTGTCCTCTCACCAACCCTCTTCCTGCTATATATCAATGACCTACTGCAATTGACCTCCAACCCAATACACAGTTTTGCAGACGACTGCACACTACACTCTTCGCTTGCATTTGATAAGCCTTACCCTGCACAACTCACCTCAACCTACAGAACATCAACCACCGCGACCCTTAACTCCGATCTCCAAGCCATCCTCCAATGGGTTCAGATAACCTCATAAATTTCAATGCCAATAAAACCCAGTTCTGTACTATTTCATATAAAAAAGAACCATTTTTCCCAATATCCTTTTTAATGATACCCAAATCTCCAGACAGTTTGAGATCTCACTCCTTGGAAACACCCTCATATCAAACCTCTCATGACATAAACATATCTCAAACATTTCATCCTCCGCCTCAAAAAAACTAGGATTCCTCTTTGGCTCAAGACGTTACTTCACCCCCGAACAGCTATTAACATTATACAAATCACAAATCCGCCCAACTATTGAATACTGCTCTCACATTTGGGGTGGAGACCCCAAAAAGCTCTCTCAAAATGCTCGACTCAATACAGAGGAGAGCAATTAGACTTATCAATGATCCATCCCTTACCAACTACCTTCCCCCTTTTTCACACAGACGTATGGTCTCTGCAGTAGGTATATTCTACAAATATTTTCATGGGAAATGCTCATCAGAAATAGCATTAATAATTCCTACGCTCAGTACTAAACTCATTGGAACACGTACAGCTGCTGCACAACATCCCTTCATAGTACACCTAGAAACAAACAGAACAAGTTTCTTTTCCTCTTTCTTCATCCCTGCAACTGCTACACTGTGGAACAGTCTCCCACCCGCTGTGTTTCCCAAGGAATATAATTTAAAGACATTCAAAACAAATGTAAACAAATTCCTCCTTTCCCAACACACCATCCATACACGGTACTAATGTACTACAGGTTGACTAACCAACCTCTTGTGTATGGGCTCAACATAAAAAATTTAAAAAAAATATGAGAAAAGCCAAAAAACTCTTATTATGCATATCATAAAGAGATGGTCCCTGGTTGCAAAAGTTGGTGTTGACTCCTGTCAAGGACTACAAGAATACTTAAAGTAATTTTCAATGAAAATACAATGTAGGTTAACAATTCTCATACGGAAGTGAAAGGATTATTTTCTCACAAAAAAATCTATTTTTTGATCCCTAAAACAGGCAAACTGTCTAATAACACACAATTAACACTATATATAACATGTAGTCCTTATATAGGTAGGTGCTTTAAGAAGTCTGTGTAACTCAGTAGAAGCTGCATGTGTGATCACTGCACCAAACCGCCAGAAGAAAGTGTGTTCTAAGTTCGATTCTAGTTGCCTACTACAGGAACTTTTTCTAAGTTTTTTTCGACTTGTTTCCCAAAACCAATCGAAAAATAAATGCTCGTGGCACAAGAATATTTGTTCCCGAGATATTCTTGTGGGAATCTGCTTTAGCAAACTGTTTACTTCTTATAACAAGATAACAACTACATTGCCTAGGCGAGTTGCATATACAGTAGTAATGTAGATTTTGCAAAGGCTTTCGATAGATTTCAACATGACACACTAGTAGTTAAATTTTAACAGATGGGGGTTGGATTGTATATAAGTGCGTTAGATTGGAATTGGCTGTCTGATAGGTATCAGCAGGTTGTGAAGGGGAGTGATAACCCCCTTGTGGCATTACCAGGAATCTGTTTAGGGACCATTGTTTAATTAGGTACAAGACAACTGGGCGACGGTCAGCTGGGCGATGGTCAACTGGGCGATAGCCAGGTGGGCGACCTTCATGTGGGCGAAAGAAACAAATTTTTGGACGCTTAGCAGGCAAACGATTTGGCGGATTTTTAATTTTTTTTTTTTTTTTGTAAATATTGGTAAAATATATATAAATATAATTAAGACTTATGAGCTATGAGTTAAGAGATATAACCGAAAAAAAAAATAAAATAAAAAATAAATAAAAATAATCAAGACCTAACTGATTTAATCTGACCTAAGCTTACCTGCGTGATTTTGCCTCTTATTTTCGATAAATTAAGAAATATATTTTTTCGAAGAATTGATCATTCGATAAACTTACTTCCCAAGAATTCGTTTTCGAAGAATTATATCTCATATCAAATTTTGTAGGACCATTTAAGAAAGAGATGGTTAAAAAGAAAATGAAGTGGAAAAATGAAATGGTATAATTGTACAATATTAAAATAAAGAAAAAATATAGTTTTTAATTCATTTATTAATATTATTTTGTAATTAACAAACATATTTACACACGTTACATATTCCAAAATTTCCCTGAGAGAAAACGCTGCTAACTCCCCATGAAAACATGCATTTTCCCTTTTAAACATATTCAATATATATACACGTTGCAACGAATAGCATAATGAGAAATCTGAACCATTGTATCAAACACCTTTCCCTTTTTTACTAGGCATTTCATTTTTTTCCTTTTCTAGCTATCGACCATCTTCCAAAAGAATATCGATACATTTGAAATTGATAACACATGACACAGGAAGTCCCACAACTATGTGTGCATCAGGAATGAAAGAATATTATTGGAAATTGAAAACTGTCGAAGTAAAAGTTTTAACCGTGATTAGCGACATGACTCGTACTCATAATACAGATTTGGTTGAGTCAGGAACAATATTAAATTAAACATGTAAAAAAGTATATTCTTATTTAATCCTTTATACAAATGAAAGTAAACAACGTTTGGAGTGATTTATCTTAATTGATAACCACATATCAATTGCATTAGTAACCAATAATGCGAAGAATACTTCCTATCGGACGTAAGTGCGCATAATGCTATGCATTACTGCAAGGTCACTCTCCGGACTGCTTTCGACCTTAAGTCTAATAAGTGGGTAACAGACTTGGGAAGATACCAAACTTTAGTGAATGCAGAATTCATATATTTCTCGTATACAAGCAATATAAATCCTTCAACCAAGGTAAAAGAAGACCTCACTAATCCAGCCTAGATAGTGGCCCTTTCCATAATCCCCAGGATTATACATACCTGAAAGGATGTATGCTTTGCATTATGGGATATTAAGGCAATTGATGTGAATTCATCAGTCTCTATAAGCAAGTGGCTAAAGTCATGCAGACACTCCAAGCGAAAAATTTGCTTGCACTCGGATAAAAGATTAAACAAGAATATAATTTCTATAATGTGTTATAGGTTTACAACCGTTCGTGGATGAGAATGATATTGTATATGCACCATTCAGTTTGTATTTAATGGTAATTAGATTATTATTTTAAATAAGAAATTCATCAGAATATTTCAAATGGTTAGCCTTAATTGCCTTAGTCCCTCGAGAGGATAAGAAATATTTATATGAATTACATTGCTTCTTCACATATTATAACATTTAAGGTTTCAGTTTTTTTTTTATTAGAAATAATCAACTCTGAATGATAGTTAGTATATATTTCGATTAAAATGCATTCGTTCTATCGAACTTACTTGGTTTACAGTATGGTGATCCAGGCATGTGTAGTATTCGAATTTCATACTTTCGGAAAGTGCTGAAAGAAAATAATACGTTAATCCTAAACATCCTAAAAGTCCTAAGACTAACAAAATGTTTGCTCTCTTTTTACTTATCAAGTGTTATTTTACTGTTTATGATTCTTCTATTTCTAGAGTAGAATCATAAAAAACTACTTCTTTAACTCATAGCATAATTTTATATTATTTACTGTTATTATTTTTGCACCTGCTTACATAAGTTTAGCCGCATTAATTACATCATTATGTTTTACAGAAAAGCGTTACTGAACTAAGAAAAGCTATAGTTTAACTTTTCCTATCTTCTTTGAGTAATTATTTAGCCAAAGCGAAAGCACTCACCACATATTATACATATAACTGATCCTACATAGTCATAAAACTTCAAAAAAAAGAATGATCAGGAAACGATATGTGCAGAAAAATCAAGAAAATCACCTTGAAATACATATGCTAACTGCTATACTCCAAACATATGAAAATATGTGTTTTAATTTTCGTATTCTGCTTATTAATACTATCACCTGTCGAGAATTTGTAGGCCTGTTTTGTATTAATTCATTGCATACTTGTTAGATACCTGCATTGTAAGTAGTTCAGGGTCATCGCTAATAACTTTACAGTATTAAAAAAGAAATCTCTTCAGTATTACTAATGCAAAACTTGAGTTTTGTTTAGTATTCCTATAAACAACGAGAAGCGGGCCTAATTGTTATCACTACCTTTTAAATATTTCCCCTGTTATTTTTATTATTAAAATAAATCGGCAGGTGTAATTTGATGATTTGTTGATAAAATCCGTTTCTGCCTAGTTAACGTTTTAAATTACTTCATTCTTCTCTTTTTATTATGACTATAATATACATGGTAAACAGTCTTTTCATATAAGCTTGGGCAGCAATAGTATTGATTTCCCTTTATTATTTGGAGGCTAACAGTACCATCATACTGCCATATATTGCTATCATAGCATAGCCATGAGACACATTACCTATTTCTATTGGGGTGAAAAAAGGCAGACTTGGAAGCAACAAACGCTATGAAAACAGCATATTCCACCTAATATAGTTCTCCCACCAATTAGAGATCGTTCGACACTTCTGCGCGTGTCAGAAAAAGGAGAATCCATTCCGATAATAGGGTAATCAATCTGTCATCTTCTGGGATTATTACGGGTCAGAAAATTTAGCTTTTCTTTTATGAACATTGCTGTTTTTAAAGTGTAACTATTTTGCTTGTATAACAGTTGGAAAAATGTACGTAGAGTATTAACAAAATTAAAAAAGGTATAGCATAAAACAAAAATTTAACTAAGTTTATTTTTAAGAAAGTTTTCTATAAAATAAAAATAATTATACAGAAAAACAGAATTTTTTTTTCAAATGAACTTAGATATTCTAAACTTACAGTTGAGAGAACTGAGACACTTTAATGTCCTAAACCGATTAATTATTTTTGACTTGTTGTGAATTATTTAACGATTCTTTAACAAACCCATGCAAAAAAAATGGAAAAAAATACCATTATCAAATCCTTTTAATCTTCAGAGTCATCTGAATCGGTGTCCGAATCGCCATCACTTTCACTTAAACTGATCACCAAAGGTTCGCATAATTCTTCGATAATTCCGTCTCTGTCCCAATATATATTTTCCAAGGAGGTGACATGAGAGCAATATTTTTCCCAGTTTTGAACTGTAATACTTTCAATCACCCGTTCTGAAAGCTTAAAAAGTTTCGACATGTCAATATCTCCAGTTACGTTGCGATGGCGAATGAAACTTTTCACTTCTGCCCAAACATACTCAATAGCATTCATATCGCAATGATATGGTGGTAGCATCAAAACTAGAAATCCATGCTCTTTGAGCATCGTGTCTAATTTAAATAGTTTAGTTGTGGGCGAGTTTCTTTTGACCAAATTAAGCAATTCAATTTTTCGCATATCTGGGGAATGAGAAATGTTATTTGCAGAGAGCCAATTCATAAGAACTTGCATCTTATTAGAACAATTTGGAACTTTGTTAATCGAATAGAGTGATATGAAACGTTATCAATTATAACAACAGCATTTGAAGAAGGTTTGGAATCAGTTTTACTTCTGCCCACTTTTCGAAGATCATAGAATTTATTTGCCCATGGTAATCTCCAGTAGTTGAATTGACTTTGTATAGTAAGTTTGAATTCGGTAAAAAAACCATTTTTCCACCTGTACACAAAATTATTATGCACCGCGAAGCATTTCCGGATTGTAGCACTCCATATTCTTCTTTAGACTGCCAAAATTTTCCATAAGTTAAATTACTATCAATCCAAGTTTCATCTGGATACACAATCGGTCTTTTCTCCTCCCTGAAACGTCTTATTGTTCTCAAATACTGCGTTCTAGATAAAACAATGTTACTTCGCTCCATGATAAGTTTCCTTTTATTCTGGGATTTTTTAAAACAAAATCCGATTTAATGAAGTATTTTCCTTAAAGTTTCTCTTTTCCAAGGAAAATTAATTTTTTCTTTAAGCAGAGGAATCAATTTTGGAACAGTTGGCACTCTTTTCTCGACCACGTAAAATTCGTGAATAGTTCTTATAACGTCTACATCAAAACCATTCAAAGCTATGGTTTCAATGGTTTTCTTTCTCTGGCGGTTTGTTTAGGAGATTTAAATTTTGGCTTACCTTCACCTTTTCATTCCTACAAATTATTTTAACAGTCGACCGCGATACGCCCGCAATTGCACTTGCACGTTTTATCACTTGAGAAAGGGGAACAAGGAGACCGCCTTCTGACAATTCTTTTTCGCAGAATGTCAGCGCATTATTCAATATTCTTTTGCAAGAGCTACTGAAACGTTTAACAACAGAATTTGTTGATTGTACTGGATCCATCATACAAATTAATAATAAAAATATAATGCAAAAATGCGAGAACAAAAATTAAGCTAGTACTAGTACAGCGACAGACAAGAAAGCATGTTGGCGACCAAATTTTGTCGCCAACATGCTTTGTTGGTGATTTCGTATGTTGGCGACCAATTCGTAAATCCTTCATTTCTTTCTTCCCTTCAGCATGAATCGACTATTCTTTGCAAAATGCCAAGGAGAGACCTACAAACGGTGAATATACATTAATAGTTTGTGTTATCTGGTTGGTATGCCCTGTTTGGCGGGATAAAAAATAGGAATACTTAATTACCACTTTTAAAGATTGTTTCACGCCTCCTAAATGGGATCAGAATGAAGATGATGTTCACAATGGCAAATATCTCGGCATCCTTTTCTCCACAATCTAACGGTGTACCTCCATAGTGCATCCTCCTATGAATATTTTACGACTAGGAATGCTTATAAAAGTTTCTTTTTTAAGCAAATGTCGTATGGATTTGACAGTTATATATATATATATATATATATATATATATATATATATATATATATATATATATATATATATATATATATATATATATATATATATATATATATATATATTTCTCAGAAGCAATATCATTTTAATCCAGAATAAATCACCTATTGCACATATGGAAATATTCAAAGTTCGTTGGCAAAAAAAATAAATAAATAAATAAAATAAAAACTGAAGATATTATCAAGAGGATGACCGTGTATATTATAACGTTATTTATCGTTATAATACGCCGTTATTTATCGTTATAATACACCGACACGCCGTTATTTATCGTTTATTTCATGAAGAAAATAACTCATAATGGTTATTACCTATATCTATTATTAAATACCGATTATTCGTTATTTGCATACAGATATTTATCCGAAATGGCGACCAATCATTTCATTTCAAAATTATGTGTTTTTGTCTGATGTGTTGCTACTGGTGATTTAATTGAGATATTTAATTGAAATATTCAAAACAAACTGTGTGAAATACCAATTTTGGTATTTCACCTAGTTTGTTTTGAATCTCTACGCAATAGATCTTACCTCAGAAGGAAATATGAGCAGAATGTTTATCCGTATTCTCTTATCTCAAAAAATAATCTCTTTTTTTTTCAGTATTAAGGACATAAATAAGATGGACTCAATATTGAAAACTTTTTGAGCTATTATTCATGTGCTTCATCACAATTCATTAAAATTTAAACTGTTCTAAAGTTCTGTCTGTGTTTATTTTTCAGATTATTTAAACCTTTTATGCACATTAGCAACTTTGGACAAAACATTAGTAGAAAATACGCTTTTTGCTTCATTGTAGTCTAGGGTTTTACATTTTCCTTAAATATATTCAGAAAATATGATATTATGGAGAATTCTATGTGGAAATGATATGGAAATCAGTCTTCGATCAAAAAAAAAGTGATAGCATTTTTTTCCATCTTAAACGCGGATGGAAAAATGATGACGTTAAGTTGACGACTTTGTCCACAAGATGTGTCACATCCTGCATTTCGAAATTTAAAAAAAAAACAATTTAACATTTCATCTGCAAGTGTTTTATTAGCCTCATTTTTGCAACTATCTGCTGCGCTGTGTTTGTGATCTAACAGACTACTATTGTTTTACGTTTTCTATCTTCGCAGTTACGTTTTTTCTCCAAGTAACAGTTTCTCTGCTTCTCTTGTGGTTTCGCAATTCAAGAACACATTTCAATGCTACTCGACTTCTGATCCACGTGACATTTTATCTTCTTGATTTCGTTTAATAATCGCGGAGAAAGTATTCTGAGCCGAGTGTTATTTGGTAAATTTCTGTATTCTTTGTGAAAGATTTTCTGTATCTTTAAGTCATTATGTTTTAGAACATGATACATTATTAATGACTTTCGCAGATGAGCTCGATGTGAAGGACGAATATTCATCTAAAAAAATGAATCTTCAACAGATGAACAACTGTTCATCTCTTTTCATCAAAGTAGAAAGCAGAACAGTGATCTTCCTTCAAGTCCTTGAAAGAAAAACAATATTCTAGTTGATTTAATCGCTGTTATTTTTAGTTAAATGGATATTAGTCAGAAGTTCTGCTTGAGACACTATTTTCCTTATAGGCTATCAGAAGATCTTAAAGTTGTAGCTTCGACCTTCAGACAAAGTTTCAAAAAAGACAAAGGTTTTGTTCTTTTTTAATTTCTATAATTAGTTTCTTTGATTTTCTTTGAATTCATGGTAATCAATGCCATCGTGTGTATATTGCGCCTCCATAGTTCAGTTCGGTAATAGTGAGAATATCTTAGTTAGAAAGATAATATTTTGAAACTTTCGAAAAATGTTTCGACACCCCTTTCAGCTCAAGGAATAATTAACCTCTCAGAGATATTAGAGATATGTTTCTTTTCCTCTAGTACCTTTCAAGGTTTCTTCTCTGAAGCGAACAACTTCGCTGAAGGATACTTGTATAAGCTGATATAATAAATACCCCATGACCTTATATTCCCTTAATGATAAAGTAGTAAACAAGTATTAAACTTAGCGATAATTTCAGTTGATATATCTTTGTTGAAAAATCCTCTACCGTTGATTCTTAGTGTAGCTAAATGTATTTTTAGTATATACCATACTATACATGGTAAATTAGCAGTACAGAATGAATATATTGCACAAACAAGGTATTCACGTACAGTTACTATCTCTGATGATAATTTAAGTGAGGAACGTTTATTTTCTTCATAAGACTCTCCACGTTGCTACGATTTACTACGTTTGTTAAACCAACTCCGCATCCCCTAAAGAAGTAAATGGAAATAAATAAGGTATATTTCTTATTGCAGTAGTGGGCATATATGGATTAATGAACTTTTAAAGTTATATATATCTGAATGTGGTCACTTATCTTAGAGAAATATCAACAGCTGAATTCCTTCCAAGATCTCTACCAATCAACTTGATCATAGTTTTAAAGTAGTACAATTAAAATTTTTATTTTCGGCCATGCATGTCGTGTATGATATTAGATACTGAAAAATGAATTACTAATTTGAACTAAAGAATTTAGTGTGATATTATTAAATCATTTACTGTTTTTAATATTATATACATGCACTGTGTGTACATGATATAATGGTCTTGAAAGTATAGAATTGGATTTCGGTTTCGGATTAATATCATCCATTGAAAATACTGAGATGGGGAAAATTATGGAGAAATGATATTATGTTTGTTCTTTTTGAAAACTTTGTTTCCTTATAGGCAATATAAACTTGTCTGTCTTGAATTATTTAAATAATGTAAAAAGAATATTCTGCGGGAGCCTTTTGAAATATGTATATCATAATATACAGAATTATAAATTCAGCACTACAGCATAAAATGTTTAAAGAGTATCGCCACTCGTATATATCGCAGTTAGTTCACCGAAAATATTCAGGTTTCAAGCAATTTGTGTTATTTCTACTTTTAGTAGCATTCTTGTGAAGTTCTATATGAACCACAGATTTCCGGTAGGTATCATTAGATGTTTAATCTTTATGTTCTTTTGTTTCACTATATTAAATCGTACTTTTAGATCTCAAACACAGGCCTATCTTATTATCCAGCAGAAAGACAAAATTTCTCTCCTCATTACTTTTGATAATGTACCAATTTCCATTTCTGTTCAGTTTCTTTTAATTATTCTGACTTTCATATCTCGTTAATCGAAGCGTGCACATATCACAGCCAGCTTTCCTGTGCCTCTAAACACGCGGTATATTTTTTCGTTCAAAACATAATTTCTCTTTTGCTGAACTCCTAACCTTCTAGAAATACCAAATCCAACCGAACGTAGAATACTGTTCTCACATTGGGGAGTGCACCAACACCCTCCTTAAGAATACTGGACGATATATAGCAAAGAGCAATTCTCCTAATAGGTGACCTCCTCTCACAAACTCCCTCTTGTTACTTTCTCATAGGCACTCGGCTTTTGAATTATGCTTTTTAATATGTAATTTTATGGTTGCTCCGACGAAATGGCCACTATCATTATCCGCTTTCCTCCAATCAAATAAGAACACGTGAAGACTGGTCGACAACCGAACACAATCCAGATCCAAACATATCAAACCAACTTCTGGTCTTGTTTCTTTATTGCATCTACCATATCCTTTCGAACAGCTTTCTCTATGCTATTTTTTAAAATGAATATAACACGATCGTTTCAATAATTTTTTTTATGTATTCTTTTTTCCCCTTTTTAAGCACATCTACACTTCTGTGTTATTATACACAATATAATATAAGAGTATATATATCCTTAAGATCTAAAACATTTTGACCAGGCAACCTCTTCTGACCAACCAAATTTCGCGGAAACAATCGGAGCTGGTGGTATCCTGGTAAGGGAATTGTTCCCATAGACATCACCGGGATGTCTTATCCGATTGAATGTGCCTTTACGACTAATTCGTTCCAGGTGATTGTTTCAAAAAAGATATTGTCCTACACGATTACTATGTGGCTAGACAGATCTGTATTCTTCAAGCAAGACAACGCCCCTTATGACAACCTTTGCAAGATCTTGAACGCAGCATCTTCCTATCAACACCAATGCCCCTCTCCGTCGCTGATCTCCGTTACGTTATTATTATTAGTATTATATGAGGCCTTCAGGGATTCGAGGGCATATTGAGGTAGGGTATAAATCACCCAAACCAGCTGTGTATATCTTTACTTAAATTCATTCAAACTAGAAGCACTCATTACCCCTAAAGGCAAACTATTCCATTCACTCACGGCTCTGTGAGAGAAAAAACCATCTCTTTTCCCTTTCTTTTCTGCGAGCAAACTTAACTTTCTTGCATGCCACCGTGTTCACTGCACACCTTCTATTTAACTAAAAATTTCATCATATGATGTCCTATAGCGTCCATTCAAAGTTTATAGACCTCCATCATATCATCCCTCTTTCTCCCGTTAACTAGTGTATGTAATCCACCTACTCTCAATCTGTCCTCATAATCTAAATTCCATTGTACTGATATAATCTTTGTAACTATGCTTTGCACTCTTTTCAGAGCTTCTTTATTCCCTTGAGACCCGGAGACCAAATCTGTGCATAATAATCCGGTTATGCTCTTATCAAGGCTTTATAAAGAGACAAAATGATTTCCTTATACTTACATGTCCAGATTTGCTTCTAAATCGCAATTATCTTCTGAGCTGTATTAGCAACTTTTGCTATGTGATCTTTAAACTTCAAATTCCTATCCACTATTAGTTCACCCTATCAACACTTTTATGACATGTAGGTAGGATGCCCATTATACACAGAAACATTCTGTAGATTATAAGTAAACAACCAACTCATCCGAACAACACCTTAGCTATGAGAGATTAAACCAAATTCTCTCTCTCTCTCTCTCTCTCTCTCTCTCTCTCTCTCTCTAATTACTGTTCTGCTAATTTTGCTACATAATCAAGAGATTACGGTATCAGTGTTCAAATGTTTTCTATGTGCGCGCGCTTGTGTTTAAATCCCACCCGTGAAAGATTGTAAACTTATATTGCATTATTAATGTAGGTGGTTTGACATTAAATATGATTAACCCAATTTTGTAGACGAAATTTTAAAATTTTCCAATACACTTTATATTCCCGATATGCATGGTGTTTGTGTCTGACACTGAGCAAGAAATTTCATCTATTTAAATCAACGCGTATTTAATAACAATACACTCCAAGCAGTTAAATATTAAATGAATGCCTGTCTCGTATAAATATATCATTGCATTGTACTAACATAAATTCTGCAATGTATCTTTCTCGATGTAACTAACCAGTTCCATGTGAAACCTTTATTTGTTAGAAGCAACTGTATGTGAGGGTATGATTCATCCATGTCGTCCATGGTTTTCCCGCGTCAGTACAAATAATTTAGCAAGATACTGTATTGTAAACAATCCAAGTATTGTGTCATGTCCTTTAATCTCTTAAATTATTTTCGTGACATTTAATCCATTAAAGGGATTCTCATCCGTAGCTTTTGTAATTAAGACGAATTAAGATTTAAGACGAATAGAAGGATCGTTACGATTATTGTAAACAGTTTCACTTTTAAAAGTCTTCAGTACCTAAAAAAAATAATTGAAAAAAAATTCGATCTCAGGAAATTCATCGAAACTCCTCTAAAAGCCGTTGTAGAGATATATACATCATGGAGACTTTAGAAGAATATGAATTTACTGTGTTTGAAATCACTCTTAGTAGTTCTTTAGTAATATCTGTCGGATTAGTCAGTGTACAAAAGAATTGCCTTTGCTTCTGAGGATTATATGTTACAACATCGATGCAGCATCGATAATGGAACACTATGAAATATTTTGGTCTACTATATCAGTAATTACACATTTGAGTTCAGATTTTCTGATTTTCGTTTTATCAGCTGTTCTGTTCGAATTTGCTTGACACGGAATCGTTCTTACATTCCATGGTTATTTCCGTGTCGACAATGCGGCTGTAATATTTAAAGATCTCAATATTTCATGATAATTTTTTATTATTTTTATGTTAAGAATTGGGTAATCAGTATTCCCTACTCTAGAAACCAAATGTTGTACACTTTTTCAAGCCACTTCTGCTCTACAAAAAGAAGGGAAGTTGTCTTAAACGTAGTAGTTGAATTTAATCAAGAGGATGATGAAATATAGATGTTTTAAAAAATACATTCAAAACCATCCATGGCATGGTATAAAATTCAACCCACAGCCTATTGGCTACAAAACGAAGAAGATATTTACTATGTTAACGATGTTGGCAAAAAATATTCAATCTTTTCTTGTTTACGCATAACTCGAATATTGATGTTCTATTTTCCATTTAATAAAAACCAGATTTAAAGTCTAATAATTAATGTAAATTAATTATTTAATTAATAGTTTAATCGAAATTTAATCGACAAATATAACTGACATGATATACTTCATGTCGATTATAATTGAAGTGAATTAATAGCTACAAAAATGGAAGTCATTTGTGTGTTAAAACTTTAATTATTGTTTTCTATTATTCAATAAAAGTTAATAATGGCACTAATAACCTTTCTTCTTTGATTTCAGAACTGCACGTTTAAAAATCATTAATGATGGATCATGCTTTACAAAAAGCAATACAAGTGCTGAGTAAACAAGGTCCAGAAACACCTGCATAAGGGAAAAAATTAGTGTTAAAAGTATAAAATTCATTTTATTCATCTAAAAAGAACAAACAATTCAGCTATTACTACAAAATGTCAACCTTTAATCACAGATATTTTATCTGAATCTTAATACTATAGTATGAAGAAATTAAAACAATTCCGGAAACTCAGCTGTGTACAATAAAGATGATTCATTTTAACTAACTTAGAACTCCGATAAGCAGGTGAGATCTCAACTCAGAAGGAAATATGAGCAGAATGTTTATCCGTATTCTCTTATCTCAATTATCTTAAATAATCTCTTTTTTTTCAGTATTAAGGACACAAATAAGATGGACTCAATATTGAAAACATTTTGAGCTATTCTTCATGTGTTTCATCACAATTTATTAAAATTTAAACTGTTCTATAGTTCTGTCTGTACTTATTTTTCAGACAATTTACACATTTTTTGCACACTGGCAACTTTGAACACAACATTGGTAGAAAATATGCTTTTTGCTTCGTTGTAGTCTAGGGTTTTACATTTTCCTTAAATATATTCAGAAAATATGATATCATGGAGAATTCTATGTGGAAATGATATGGAAATCAGTCTTCGGTCAAAAAAAAAAAGTGATAGCATTTTTTTCCATCTTAAACGCAGATGGAAAAATGATGACGACTTTGTCCACAAGATGTGTCACATCCCGTATTTCGAAATTAAAAAAAA
The DNA here is from genome assembly GCF_054136105.1 of Typopeltis vanoorti. NCBI lineage: Eukaryota > Metazoa > Arthropoda > Arachnida > Uropygi > Thelyphonidae > Typopeltis > Typopeltis vanoorti. The sequence continues at coordinate 125,617,895 of NC_143549.1, forward strand.
AAATAACAATTTAACATTTCATCTGCAAGTGTTTTATTAGCCTCATTTTTGCAGCTATGTGCTGCGATGTGTTTGTGATCTAACAGAGATTACTATTGTTTTACGTTTTCTATCTTCGCAGTTACGTTTTTTCTCCAAGTAACAGTTTCTCTGCTTCTCTTGTGGTTTCGCAATTCAAGAACACATTTCAATGTCACTCGACTTCTGATCCACGTGACATTTTATTCTTCTTGATTTCGTTCAATAATCGCGGAGAAAGTATTCTGAGCCGAGTGTTATTTGGTAATTTTCTGTATTCTTTGTGAAAGATTTTCTGTATCTTTAAGTCATTATGTTTTAGAACATGATACATTATTAATGACTTTCGCAGATGAGCTCGATGTGAAGAACGAATATTAATCTGAAAAAATGAATCTTCAACAGATGAACAACTGTTCATCTCTTTTCATCAAAGTAGAAAGCAGAACAGTGATCTTCCTTCAAGTCCTCGAAAGAAAAACAATATTCTAGTTAATTTAATCGCTGTTATTTTTAGTTAAATGGATATTAGTCAGAAGTTCTGCTTGAGACACTATTTTCCTTATAGGCTATGAGAAGATCTTAAAGTTGTAGCTTCGACCTTCAAGCACCTGGGAGTGCATTTGTCAGATACTGACTTAACAAATAAACATACAAAACGTTTTGTATGTTTTTATAAGAATTTCTCGAACGCTGGACAAACCTCAGATCGCGCAGTGTTCGAGAAATTGTATAAATTCTATAGATGCTACTAAATTCAAAAGATTCGGCTTTTGAATTCAACTTCATGAAGTAGATTCCATGATGTATTACAGGCTCTATTCTTATTGAGGCACTTTTGTTTTCTTCGTTCTTAAACGGTTGTGCTAGGCGTGCGTTCTCCGTATTTATAGGCAAAAATATAATATTTGAACCAAACTATGAAGAAAACGATCTATAAAATTGAAGAAGTAGAATTATAATTGTACGCGGAGAACCTTTATTAGAGCTTTTCAGCTGAAGGTGAGTTAGCCGGTATCATCCAGGGGCGGCAGGGTTTTTATCTTTCCACAAAGCAGGCAAACCAGCCATTAGAACACACTCTATAATATACATAATACGCTGGCCTCCTAACCTGAGTTGCTTCGATCGTAAACCTAAATAAATCAAAGTATTCTGAAAAAATCTGAGAATTCAGCAACTCTAAAGAATCCTGACCTAATGATAATTAAATGTGAAGCAAAAATAGAAAGATGAACTTAATCTTCTACTCCACCAATGTTGAAAACATTGGTGGAGTAGAAGATTAAGTTCAGAAGATTAAGTTCAGTTTAAGATTAAGGCTATTCAGAAATTCACTTCAAAAAAGTTTTGATATATGTTAAAAAAAACCGGAAGACGTTGAGTATAAAATGAAATATAAAAAGTCGCATCATTCACTGAATATGAAATGGATTGCTTCTCTGTCTCGTTAATTCCTTATCTAGAAGACAATCGTCTTGTCAAAGACGATCTTCAGAGGTGATATGCCACATTAAACAGGAGAACTGTGGCCTCACCGTGATATTCGGTATTCCCTTGTGCGTTTATGTAATCTACCAAATCTCATTATGCTAATAAAAACTACAGTTTCCAGGCAATAACATTGCAATAAGCATTCATCGAAATCTCTATATTAATTTTCTATTTATGACAAATCTCCAAAAACTAACTTACCATATTGGTAAAGTGAAACCCTTCCAAAAGTATTCAAACATCCCACAGATTTTAAGCCATCGATTCTAATCTTCACTTAGTTATTTTGCACGGACTCCTAAATTCAGTTAATCCTTCATTCTTTTCTCTTCTTTTTTATCTTTTGCTCTACTGTCTTTCTTTATGTTCTGTTTAATTAAAGATTTATTATTAGCTACTGTAATATTCTCATTGGTACAGATTTCATTTGAGTTTGTTTGTGATGATTACTCAATTTGTGAATTTATGTTTTATTTTAATTTAGCAATTTAAAATATTTTGTTTAATAGTTTAGTATATTAATTACAGATCTGGAAATGGTGACATCTCAAGAGGAACTTTTATAACGTTTAAATTATAATTTGAAAGCAATAATAATTAAACTGTTATTAGAGCTGAATTCTTAAATAATGTTCAATGCAATTAATAAGGTTCTAAATAACGTTAACTATAATTTTACAGTTATGAATTTTATAGCAGTGCTGCATAATATTTTGAATTGTTAATTTAACAATTGAAAATATTTTAAATTGTTAAATTAAAATAAAACAGAAGCTCACAAATTGAGTAATCATCACCAACAAACTCAAATGAAATCTATACCCAAGGAGAATATTACAGTAGCAATTATGTAACCTCCCTGGCTGTTTTTAACGGTATGCAGAAAATTCACAGAAAACGATTTATCGAAAGACAATTTAACGAACGACAATTTACCGAAGGTAGTTTTTCGTAAAAACAATTAATCAAATAAATCTTAAAACGAAACACAGTTAATCGAAACGAAACCAATTAACCGAAAGGCAGTTCCTCGAAAAAACAATTCATCGAACGGCAATGAATCGAAAGGCAAATCGTCGAAAATCAACAATTCATCGAAAGTACAAATCATCGAAAATAAATTATAAGAAATGTGAAAAATGTGAACTGAAGTCTATTTTTCAAAAATAACTGTAGTTTTTATGGATTAACTGGTGATGCAGTTCAAACATAGCATTATTTCCCCTTTATATATATATATATATTACTATTCTCACAATCATCTCACAATCTGGAAAAGGTTATGTAAAACATCCATATTTCTCACATGCAATCCTCACGTTTACACCTCACGTTGTTGATCAATTTTATTAGTTAATAAAATTGATCAACACTTGATCTGTAAACCAAAAATATTATTAATAAGCACATGTGTAATTTATACAGGTTAACCTAATTCGCTTTAATCCCATAGATTTTTAGATAGAGCACCAAGATAGTACTCACTCACTCACTCACTCAGCCAATCAGACATTGAATTCAGATCTATTTCTCATGAAAGAAAGAAAGAAAGAAAGAAAGAAGCTCATCACCTTACTTACTGTTAGTCAAATGTAGCTTGAAAAATTCCGTTTTGTCTTTATAAAAAGATTCCTGGATTTCCTAATTCTTGCAATTTTACAAATTAAATTATTGCATGTTCACTTCACAGAATTTCGCCTGAGGAATAAGTATTCGGTCAAATTAAACCAAATATTGTTTCGAAGCGAGCAATTCGTTTATCCAACGTGAAAATCAAAATATGTTCGAATATATATTTTTAAGAAATGCCTCAAGAAAGATTTCTAAAGTCAACGTTGAGTATATATTTTTCCTCTTATATTCGGAAAGCATTCAAATTATTTCCAAATATCGAAATTGAAAAAAAAACCTAATCTATTTCCCGTCATGATGAAATAAATCTTTGTACGGACTCTTTAGGTGAAGGTTAGTTAGAGTATCTCTTACGGAATTAGCAGTTTCTTGTTTTCCCACTTTGGTGATGAGATAATGACATAACTGGCATTTCGCCAAGAGGACACACACACACACACACACACACACACACACACACACACATACGCACATAGAAATCAGAGACAAAAATACAATGTGGAAAGCACAGTATGTAGATAGAAACTTCAATAGGAAAGCGGTGTAATGTGTGATGTCGAGTGCCCTCCCGTGAGGAGTATTTATTTTGGACTTCTGAAAGTATCACGTAATAATAATAAGAAGAAGAAGAAGAAAAGAAGAAGACAAAGAATATTTTTTCATATCAAGTGATAATGTTATTCAACTAATTATATTTTGACATTGAGAAGTACTATTACTCTGTTCTGAGAGTGGTTTCTTTCGAAACCTCTACAAGAACCAGTTTGAAGAATATTTATAAATGGAAAATGATGGCCTTCAGAATCTCTCCTCATGCGAATGTGCGATTTTAATTTTATTTTCCTCATTTTTTATATTTTGTCCTGTTGCATGTTTTTACGCTCATCCTAAGTGTCTACACCTTTATTCTGACGAGAAACTTATTAAACTTACCTTGAAATATCGATAGACGTCTTATCTCTCTCTCATCTTTAAAAAAACGAAAACCTTTTTCTTTATTTTACGATAGCATGAACAATCAGATGAAGAGAGAGAGAGAGAGAGAGAGAAATTTCAATTAAATTCCTTATCTTATATTAAAAATACAGTCTTACTTAAAATAAGAATAATTAAACGGTACTCGTCGTTTAATAGGTAAATTGATGCTTGCGATTACAAGTATCGGAATTACAAGTATACGAAAACAAGGATCAGAAGCTAAATACGGACGTCGGTTTGGTTATCATAATAATAAACGACGAAAAGCACTTTCGAATGGTGAGCAAGAGAGAGAGCGAGAGACTGCACAATCTCTTATATTGTGATTTGAAATTCGGTCGGTCTACTGCAACCAACTTTTCTACCTAGGCATTCACTTTCCTAGGGTTTGCTAATGGCCCTTAAATATCCTCCCACACAGGATAATAGAAGAAGAATGTACATGTAGTGAAATAAAGCAGGCGGAGTCGAGTTCTTTCGTCCCCATAGTAAAGGCGAAATTTTTGTAATACTAGACACCACTAGTATTACAAAGAAGAGCAGATGGGGATGAGTATTATTTCTTAGTGTAATACCACTTTAATTATTGGAAGAATGTAGTGAACAAAAATCCTTCTGAAACTAAAGCAAAGTTCCGCTCAAATTTGCTTCATTTCTTCCGGCATGCAGTATTAGTCTAGTTTTCAGCATTACGTCATATATCCTGGGCAGATTTAACAGTTTTTTTTGTTGTTTTTTTAATTTTATTTTCAGGATTAGTTTTCATGCGGCTATTCTGAAGCCCGATAGCTTGAAAGTATACAAGGAAGCTGATAATAGCGCATTAGGAGAATTGTAATGAGTAATATTTTATTCTTCCATTTGTACGTGGAGCAGGCATTGCAGTTTTTTATTTATTCATATGGAGTTTCCTCCCTTTTCTCCCCCGTCCCTATCGGGGCGAGTTGAGCCCCCTTATAGGGGGTTAGTTATTTATAGCTGTAGATCAGTGTGTTCACAGGGCCGGTTTGCCTGCTGCGGGATGAAAACCCCCAGATAAACTAGGGAAAAAAATCCTGCTGTCCACTCCCAAGACCGGCTAATTTGGTTATTGCAGTAGCATGTAAAGACTCTTCCGATGTTATTATTTGTACAGGAGTCGTATAAAAATCTTCAAGTGTACGACTTAGTAAAAAAAAAAAAATCGTTATTCTGTAATTAATACCCTTAGGAATGGCGTATTACAATTCGAAACTTTGACGGCCGCGAAGATACGGTGGTTAGCCCTATGCCTCCCGGTGTGTCCTATGTCTGTAGAAGCGTGTGTTCAAGGACAGGTTTGCCTGTTCTGGGGGAAGAATAACACCCGTTTTGGGGTAAAAAAAAACCCTCTTTGTATGAGACCGGCTAACTCACATTTAGTCAAAAGAGATCAGATGAAGGTTCCTCACGTCTTGGACGGGAATCAAACCCAAGTCTTTACGACCAAAGGGCTTCTTCTATACCGACTGGACTATGGAGGCTCGAATCAGTATGAATACTTACAGAACTTTGCTGTAAAATACAACTAAATAATTATTACGTCTCAATAACAACTTACGTATGTTGTCTGTATATTGTCCTTATAAGGACTGGCTTAAAGGGGCGAAGGAAGAATGCTTTTCATCTTCCCGGTTATCTGTAGAGGACATTGTAGGGATGTGTTATTGAGCTATTAAAGCTCTGATCATGGCAGGAGGGTAACAGCAATATCCGAGCCTCAGTTAGAACTTCATGGCTACAGCATTGCCATCCATTATCCTCGAAAGGTATTAATCACCGCATCTCACGGTCGATCTCCCATGATCCCATTGCGTAACGTAAGGAATTCTTAACGGACACATATATACAATACTTTTTGGTGTAGTTCTCAAGAAAATTACTTTTTCGAACGATTTATGAAAGAATTCATTTTCAGGTAAAACAGTCATGTTCACAAAAGAATCCACAACGGAAACCTTAGCTTGTTAATCCAAACCGCTTTTCTGTTCTTGTAAAATGTTTCAAAAACTTTTTCTCATGAACTTATTTTATGAAACCTGATCGCCAGTATTATGTTTAGAAAAAATATGAAGATGCGAAGCTTGTGTTATTTTCTGTTTTGTGTTTCTATCCTTATCACATTACAGCCAAATGTCAGGTAGCATAAGGAAAAGTGAGAATACAAAAAAGACAAAGGTTTTGTTCTTTTTTTAATTTCTATAATTAGTTTCTTTAATTTTCTTTGAATTCGTGGTAATCAATGCCATCGTGTGTATATTGCGCCTATAGAGTTCAGTTCGGTAATAGTGAGAATATCTTAGTTAGAAAGATAATATTTTGAAACTTTCGAAAAATGTTTCGACACCCCTTTCAGCTCAAAGAATAATTAACCTCTCAGAGATATGTTTCTTTTCCTCTAGTACCTTTCAAGGTTTCTTCTCTGAAGCGAACAACGTCGCTGAAGGATACTTGTATAAGTTAATATAATAAATACCCCATGACCTTATATTCCCTTAATGATAAAGTTGTAAACAAGTATTAAACTTAGCGATAATTTCAGTTGATATATCTTTGTTGAAAAATCCCCCACCGTTGATTCTTAGTGTAGCTAAGTGTATTTTTAGTATATACCATACTATGCATGGTAAATTAGCAGTACAGAATGAATATATTGCACAAACAAGGTATTCACGTACCGTTATTATCTCTGATGATAATTTAAGTGAGGAACGTTTATTTTCTTCATAAGACTCTCCACGTTGCTACGATTTAATACGTTTGTCAAGCCAACTCCGCATCCCCTAAAGAAGTAAATGTAAATAAATAAGGTATATTTCTTATTGCAGTAGTGGGCATATATGGATTAATGAACTTTTAAAGTCATATATATCTGAATGTGGTCACTTATCTTAGAGAAATGTCAACAGCTGAATTCCTTCCAAGATCTCTACCAATCAACTTGATCATAGTTTTAAAGTAGTACAATTAAAATTTTTATTTTCGGCCATGCATGTCGTGAATTAGATACTGAAAAATAAATTACTAATTTGAACTAAAGAATTTAGTGTGATATTATTAAATCATTTACTGTTTTTAATATTATATACATGCACTGTGTATACATGATATAATGGTTTTGGAAAGTATAGAATTGGATTTCGGTTTTGGATGAATATCATCCATTGAAAATACTGAGATGGGGAAAGTTATGGAGAAATGAGATTCTGTTCGTTCTTTTTGAAAACTTTGTTTCCTTATAGGCAATATAAACTTGTCTGTCTTGAATTATTTAAATAATGTAAAAAGAATATTCTGCGGGAGCCTTTTGAAATATGTATATTATAATATACAGAATTATAAATTCAGCACTACAGCATAAAATGTTTAAAGCGTATCGCCACTCGTATATATCACAGTTAGTTCACCGAAAATATTCAGGTTTCAAGACATTTGAGTTATTTTTACTTTTAGTAGCATTCTTGTGAAGTTCTGTATGAACCACAGATTTCCGGTAGGTATCATTAGATGTTTAATCTTTATGTTCTTTTGTTTCACTATATTCAATCGTACTTTTAGATCTCAAACACAGGCCTATCTTATTATCCAGCAGAAAGACAAAATTTCTCTCCTCATTACTTTTGATAATGTACCAATTTCCATTTCTGTTCAGTTTCTTCTAATTATACTGACTTTCATATCTCGTTAATCGAAGCGTGCACATATCACAGCCAGCTTTCCTGTGCCTCCTAACACGCGGTATATTTTTTCGTTCAAAACATACTTTCTCTTCTGCTGAACTCCTAACCTTCTAGAAATACCAAATCCAACCGAACTTAGAATAATGTTCTCACATTGGGGAGTGCACCAACACCCTCCTTAAGAATACTTGACGATATATAGAAAAGAGCAATTCTCCAAATAGGTGACATCCTCTCACAAACTCCCTTTTGTTACTTTCTCATAGGCGCTCGGCTTTTGAATTATGCTTTTTAATATGTAATTTTATGGTTGTCCCACGAAATGGCCACTACCATTATCCGCTTTCCTCCAGTCAAATAAGAACACGAGAAGTCTGGTCGACAACCGAAGACGATCCAGAACCAAACATATCAAACCAACTTCTGGTCTTGTTTCTTTATTGCATCTACCATATCCTTTCGAACAGCTTTCTCTATGCTATTTTTTAAAATGAATATAACACGATCGTTTCAATATATTTTTTTATGTATTCTTTTTTCCCCTTTTTAAGCACATCTACACTTTTGTGTTATTATACACAGTATAATATAAGAGTATATATATCCTTAAGATCTAAAACATTTTGACCAGGCAACCTCTTCTGACCAACCAAATTGCGCGGAAACAATCGGAGCTGGTGGTATCCTGGTAAGGGAATTGTCCCAATAGACATCACCGGGATGTCTTATCCGATTGAATGTGCCTTTACGACTAATTCGTTCCAGGTGATTGTTTCAAAAAAGATATTGTCCTACATGATTACTATGTGGCTAGACAGATCTGTATTCTTCAAGCAAGATAACGCCCCTTATGACAACCTTTGCAAGATCTTGAACGCAGCATCTTCCTATCAACACCAATGCCCCTCTCGGTTGCTGATCTCCGTTACGTTATTATTATTAGTATTGTATGAGACCTTCATGGAGTCGAGGACTTATTGAGTTAGGGTGGGTATAAATCAGCCAAACCAGCTGTGTATATCTTTACTTAAATTCATTCAAACTAGAAGCACTCATTACCCCTAAAGGCAAACAATTCCACTCACTCACTGCTCTGTGAAAGAAAAAACCATCTCTTTTCCCTTTCTTTTCTGCGAGCAAACTTAACTTTCTTGCATGCCACCGTGTTCACTGCACACCTTCTATTTAACTAAAAATTTCATCATATGATATCCTATAGCGTCCATTCAAAGTTTATAGACCTCCAACATATCCCTCTTTCTCCTGTTAACTAGTGTATGTAATCCACCTGCTCTCAATCTGTCCTCATAACCTAAATTCCATTGTACTGATATAATCTTTGTAACTATTCTTTGCACTCTTTCCAGAGTTTCTTTATTCCCTTGAGACCCGGAGACCAAATCTGCACATAATAATCAGGTTATGCTCTTATCAAGGCTTTATAAAGAGACAAAATGACTTCCTTATACTTACATGTCAAGGTTTGCTTCTAAATCGCAATTATCTTCTGAGCTGTATTAGCAACTTTTGCTATGTGATCTTTAAACTTCAAATTCCTATCCACTATTAGTTCACCCTATCAACACTTTTATCATATGTAGGTAGGATGCCCATTATACATAGAAGCAGTCCGTAGATTATAAGTAAACAACCAGCTCATCCGAGCAACACCTTAGCTATGAGAGATTAAACAAAATTCTCTCTCTCTCTCCCTCTCTTTCTATAATTAATGTTCTGCTAATTATGCTACATAATCAAGAGATTACAGTATCAGTGTTCAAATGTTTTCTATGTGCGCGCGCACTTGTGTTTAAATCCCACCCGTGAAAGATTATAAACTTATATTGCATTATTAATGTAAGTGGTTTGAGATTGAATATGATTAACCCGATTCTGAAGACGAAATTTTAAAATGTTCCAATACACTTTATAATCCCGATATGCATGGTGATTGTGTCTGACACTGAGCAAGAAATTTCATCTATTTAAATCAACGCGTATATAATAACAATACACTCCAAGCAGTTAAATATTAAATGAATGCGGGTCTCGTATAAATATATCATTGCATTGTACTAACCTAAATACTGCAATGTATCTTTCTCGATGTAACTAACCAGTTCCATGTGAAACTTTTAGTTGTTAGAAGCAACTGTATGTGAGGGTATGATTTATCCATGTCATCCATGGTTTTCCCGAGTAAGTGCAAATAATTTAGCAAGATAATATATTGTAAACAATCCAAGTATTCTGTCATGTCCTTTACCCTCTTAAATTATTTTGATTACATTTAATCCACAAAAGGGATTCTCATCCGTAGCTTTTGTAATTAAGACGAATTAAGATTTAAGACGAATAGAAGGATCGTTACGATTATTGTAAACAGTTTCACTTTTAAAAGTCTTCAGTACCTAAAAAAAAAAAAATAATTGAAAAAAAATTCGATCTCAGGAAGTTCATCGATTAATTCATCGAAACTGATCTAAAAGCTGGTAGAGATATCTACATCATGGAGACTTTAGAAGAATATGAATTTACTGTGTTTGAAATCACTCTTAGTAGTTCTTTAGTAATATCTGTCGGATTAGTCAGCGTACAAAAGAATCGCTTTTGCTTCTGAGGATTATATGTTACAACATCGATGCAGCATCGATAATGGAACACTATGAAATATTTTGGTCTACTATATCAGTAATTACACATTTGAGAGCAGATTTTCTGATTCTCGTTTTATCAGCTGTTCTGTTCGAATTTGTTTGACACGGAATCGTTCTTACATTCCATGGTGATTTCCGTGTCGACAATGCTGCTGTAATATTTAAAGATCTCAATATTTCATGATAATATTTTAATATTTTTATGCTAAGAATTGGGTAATGAGTGTTCCCTACTCTAGAAACCAAATGTTGTACACTTTTTCAAGCCACTTCTGCCCTACAAAAAGAAGGGAAGTTGTCTTAAACGTAGTAGTTTAATCAAGAGGATGAAGAAATATAGATGTTTTTAAAAATACATTCAAAACCATCCATGGCATGGTATAAAATTCAACCCACAGCCTATTGGCTACAAAACGAAGAAGATATTTACTATGTTAACGATGTTGGCAAAAAATATTCAATCTTTTCTTGTTTACGCATAACTCTAAAACGAATATTGATGTTCTATTTTCCATTTAATAAAAACCAGATTTAAAGTCTAATAATTAATGGAAATTAATTATTTCATTAATCGTTTAATCGAAATTTAATCGACAAATATCATTGACATGATATACTTCATGTCGATTATATTTTAACTGAATTGATAGTTACAAAAATATAAGTCATTTGTGTGTTAAAACTTTAATTATTGTTTTCTATTATTCAATAAAAGTTAATAATGGCACTAATAACCTTTCTTCTTTGATTTCAGAACTGCACGTTTAAAAATCATTAATGATGGATCATGCTTTACAAAAAGCAATACAAGTGCTGAGTAAACAAGGTCCAGAAACACCTGCATAAGGGAAAAATTAGTGTTAAAAGTATAAAATTCATTTTATTCATCTAAAAAGAACAATTCAGCTATTACTACAAAATATCAAAACATTCCTTTAATCACAGATATTTTATCTGAATCTTAATACTATAGTATGAAGAAATTAAAACAATTCCGGAAACTCAGCTGTATACAATAAAGATGATTAAATTTAACCAACTCAGAACTCCCATAATCATGTGAGTAATCTAACCAGGTTAATGAAAATCACTCTAACCCCACTGCTTTTTACCTGGTGCACCGAAATGGTACTCATTCAGCCAACCAGGCTAGTCAATTCGCATCTATTTCTAATGAAAGAAAGATAGAAATTAAGAAAGAAATAAGCTCATCGTCTTACCTACTGTAAGTCAAAAGTAGTTTGATAAAGTTCTTCGTTTTGTCTTTATAGCAGAATTCCTGGATTTCCTGATTTCTGCAGATTCACAAGTTAAATTGCTGCATGTTCAGTTCACAGAATTTTGCAGTCCGTTAAAAGTGAAATATGTTCAAATCGCGTGAGGAATACGTATTTGGCCAACTTAAACTAAATGTTGTTCCAAAGGGAATAACTGGTTTTTTACAACGCATAAATCGAAATATGCTGGATTATATATTTTTAAGAAATGCCTCAGGAAAGATTTCTAAAGTCAACGTTGAGTATATAATATTTTTCCTCTTATATTCGGAAAACATCGAGATTCTTTCCACATATCAAAAGTAAAGAAAAACGTGATTATTTCCCCATCATGATGAATCTTTGTATTGACTTATTAGGTAAAGGTCAATTAGCCTATCTCTTACGGAATTAGCAGTTCTTTCGCGACTCTCATAATGAGGTTTTTCTTCTAACATAACTGTCATATTTTCTATAGGACACACATACACATATCAGAGACAAAAATACAATGTAGATGGAAACTGAAATATTCTAAAGGGTGTGATATGTGATGTCGAGTGCCCGCCAATGATGAGTATTTATTTGGATTCCTGGAAGTATCACGTGATAATAATAATAATACAATTAATAATAATAATAACATCATCATGACGCGAATTAAGGATATAGACCATATTGGTATGTTGTGGTCTCATTATCCATCTAATATCCCCCTTTTTTGAGGTCTAATAATAATAATAATAAGAAGAAGACAAAGCATATTTTTTCATATCAATTTGAAAATGAAATTGAACTAATTATATTTTGACATTGAGAAGTACTATTACTCCGTTTATGAAATTGGTTTCTGTTTCGAAATTTCTACAAGAACAAGTTTCAGAATACTTATGAATGGAAAATGATGGCCTTCAGAATCTCCTCTCAAGTGCGTGTGATTTTAATTCTATCTTCCTCATTTTTGTTTCATTTCTTTCTGTTGCAAGGATTTACGTTCTTTCTACACCTTTATTTTAAGGAGAAAGTTATTAATCTTACCTTGAAATATTGACATTCTGCATATCTGTCTCTCATCTTTTTAAAAAAATAAAACTTTTTTCTTTATTTTACGGTAGAATGAGCAACCACATGAAGTGCGAGTGAGAGAGAGAGAGAGGTTCTTCTATTAAATTCATTATCTTATATTAAAAATCAAATCTTACTTATAATAAGAATAATTCAACAGTTATTATCGTTCACTAGGTAAATCGATGCTTGCGATTATTAAGTGTCAGAAGCCAAAGAAGAACATCGGTTTCATTGTCATAATAATAAAGGACCAAATCACATTCGAAGAGTGAGGAAACGAGAGAGAGAGAGAGAGAGAGAGGGAGAGAGAAATAAATAAAGAAAGGTTCTGCACAATTTCTTATATTGTGATTTGATTAAGGGTTCTACTCATCACAGGTGAGGTAGAAAACCACAATGCAAGAAAGAAATTAATATTCCTTGGTTTCTAGGACTGATCCTTAGAAAACTAAAACTCCGACGAAATTCAAATGCGGAATAAGGTTAAATTTGATTACGTTTCTTCCATCTGCTACAACCAACTTTTCTGCCTACGCATTCACTTTCTTTTGGCTTGTTAATGACCCTTAAATATCCTCCCAGACAGGATACGAGCAGCAAAATATACACGTAATGAAATATAGCAGGCAGGGGTCGGGTTGTTCGGTCCCCATAGTAAAGGCGAAATTTTTGATATAGACACCACTACATGCAGATAACTATTATTGCCTAGTGTAATACAACCATTCTGATTATTGCAAGAATGAAGCGAACAAAAATTCTTTGAACACCAAAGGAAAAATTCCTTTTAATTTTTTTCCATTTTTTCGAGCATGCAGTATTAGTAAGGTTTTCGGAATTACGTCATACATCATGGCATATTTAACAGTTTTTTTGTGGATTAGTTTTAAAGTGAATATTCCGAAGACTGATAGCTTGGAAGTATACCAGAAAGCTGATAATAGTACATTAGGATAATTGCAGGTCACTTAGTGAATAATATTTTATTCTTCCATTTGTATGTGGAGCAATCATTGCAGTAGCATGTCAAGACTCTGCCGACGGTATTATTTGCACAGGAGTCGAGAGTAGTAGGGGTGTCACTATGAACAAGATCAAGATCAAGATAAGATAAGGATTCGTGATGTCACTTTTTGATCAGATAAGAGTTTGTGTGATGTCACTGCTATCGTTGTGTGTTGTTATCAGATGTCGTGACATGATGAGTATGGAATTCTTGGAATTTCCCTGGGGGACACATCTCTCTATGATGTCACATTGTGACTTTTGGTTCCAGTATGGATTTCTGGGTAATTGTTCATGTATGGAATTGTAGGTGATGGTTAGAGGTAAGGATCCCCATCTCACTGTGACCTCATGTTGTTGTCTATTTTTGGTTTCAGTATGGAATTCTGGGTAATTGTTTGCATGTGGAATTTACTGTGTTGGTTAGAGTATGGAATCCTTGGAATTTCCCTAGGTGTCACATCCGTCAATGACGTCACATTGTGTCTTTGGTTCGAGTGTGGATATTGTGGGTAAAGGTTCGAGTATGGAATTCTGGGTGATGGTTATACTATGGAATCCTGGGTAAAGGTTACAGTATGGAATTCTGACAACATGTTCATAAGAAAAGCATTAGATAAGTGATGTCACGTTGCGTGTTTGGTTCGAGTGTGGACTTGTTGGTATTGGTCAGAGCATGTAATTCTGGGATGTAGCAGTGTTTATCAGTGATATGAGATGAGTTTTTTCTTTGCATGTATATTATGGGTAATGATTAGAGATTGGAATTCTGGAAGGATATTTGGTCAAGTGTTGGAGTCATAGGATCGAGTGTGGAACTATGGGAAAATATTTGTCAATGGATAGCATTAGACATTTTCTAAAATAATTAACTACTGGATATCAGTGGTACTGCCCTCAACCCCATCAAACACACAAACACGTATTTTTTTCTTTCATGTTCACATTTTCTAATATAATTAATTACTCGATATAAGTCGTGTCCCCCTCACCCTCCTCAAACACACATATACATACATTTTTTTTCTTTCATGTTCACATTTTCTAAAATAATTAATTACTGGAATCTCAGTCTTCTATGTCTTGTTTAAGATCTTAAAAAATTCATTACTTTTCTAATTAAATGTTAACTTCATTACAAATTCTAAGCAGAATAAATATTCTTAAATATGGAGAACACATCAACAACAACTGAAATATTATTTACGAGTACATCCATAATGAAAAATTCAAATATGTAATTACCTAAAAATATTTCACAAGATTTCTCTCTCTTGGTATTTTCCTGAAGAATGAAACATTTCAAAGGGATTTGGGTTCGCTAATTTTTTTTTACTTTATGGGCTACACAGAACAGTAGAGTACAGCACAAGACACACACACACACACACACACACACACACACACACACACACACACACACACACACACACACACACACACACACACACACACACACACACACACACACACACACACACACACACACACACACACACACAAAGACGATCTGCAGCCTGAAAGAACGAATTTCAGTAAATAAACGGAAAATGAACTCGATTTTTGTTCCTTACATGGAGGAAGCTCATGGCTATGTTTTCCCACGGTTGTGGTGTGGATGTAGAGGCACCAAATGGGGAAAAATGTGGGGAAAGATAATTGGAAACATAAAGATTTCTGTTTATTTAGGCACGAGGAAAATATTTACGAGTGGAAATTACCAAGTCTTAGTGCCCATCTTTTCACACAAAAGTGTGAAATTAACAGAATACGAAAACAGGTCCTTTCTAATAAGAAAAGGCTAACGCAGTGTCCAATCCCTTGTTTATCTCATTTTATTTATTCAAAACTCACTAATACTAAAGAAACATACAGCAGTTCTAAAGTATAACCTTTGGAAGTTGAAACAGAGGAATTAAGTTGAAAATTATAGTACCAGACCTAATATTCAGTTGAGATAATAATAAGTAATTATTTATTTATGGGAAAAATACGTAACATAATAAGGATGACGAAAATAGAAAACAATTAACATATAGATAAAAAAAAACCGTCTATTTTTGAAGTCACAGTGAAGTCACATACTATTTTTTTTCTTGTTAAGTTATTCCGGTTAGATTTGTAATAAAGTTAACATTTAATTAGTTGTTTATTATTTAATTTAATTTAATTTAATAACTCTGCCCAAATGACGTCAATATGTAGAGAACGTAGCGTCGAGGTTACATCCACAACCGTGGGAAACATTGCCATGAGCCACAGAATGTTACAATATTAAGCACGGATTTTCAACCTATGGTACGCGTACCACTGGTGGTACATGAGCCACTGCAGGGTGGTACGAAAACAGATTTGCTTACTAGTACATCTATCTTGAATTACATATAGTGGTATGCCACTGGTAAAGACTGAGAACCCCTGATATTAAGGAAATGGAGAGAAACCTATAAGGAAAAAATAATCAAGTGCATTTCTGTTTATTTACTGCAATTCGTTCTTTAAGACATCAGATCGTCTTACCTGTCTGTTGTGCTGTACTTGATTATTTTGTGTAGACCGTAAAGTATAAAACAATTTTAGCGAACCCAAAACCCTTTCAAATTTTTCTTTCTTCAGGAAAATAGCAAAAGAGACAAATCTTGTGAAATATTTCTAGGCAATTACATGTTTAAAGTTTTCATTGTGAATACATTTGTAAATAATATTCCAGTCAAATAAATGTGTATTTGTAAACTGAAATGAACAAATTTAGCTGTTGTTGACATGTTCTCCATATCTAAGAATATTTATTCTACTTAGAATTTGCAATACATTTAATATTTAATTAGAAAAGTAATGAAGTTTTTAAGATCTTAAACTTGACATAGAAGCAGTAAAACTGAGATTCTAGTAATTAATTATTTTTGAAAATGTGAGCATGAAAGAATACAATATGTTTGAGGGGGGGTTAGGGGAAACCACTGATATCCAATAGTTAATTATTTTAGAAAATGTCTAATGCTTCCATTGACAAATATTCTCCCATAGTTCCACACTCGAGACTATGACCCCAACACTTGACCAAATATCCTCCAAGAATTCCAATCTCTAATCATTGCCCATAACATACATGCAAAGAAAAACTCATCTCATGTCACTGATAAACATTGCTACATCCCAGAATTCCCCACTCTGACCATTACACACAGATCCACACACGAACCAAAGACACAACATGACATCACTTATCTAATTCGTATCTTATCAACATCTCCGTCTTATCAGAATTCCATACTCTAACCATTACCCAGAATTCCATACTCGAACCTTTACCCAAAATACTACACTTGAACCAAAGACGCAACGTGATGTCATTGATGGATGTGTCACCCAGGGAAATTCCAAGGATTCCATACTCTATCCTTCACCCAGAATTCCATACGTGAACAATTACCCAGATTTCCATACTCGGACTAAAAGAATGACGTCACTTATCCTTATCTTATCTCTAACCATCACCCAAAATTCCATACACGAAAAATTACCCAGAATTCCATACTTGAACAAAAACGGCACAATGTGTCGTCATAGAGAGATGTGTCCCCCAGGGAAATTCCTAAGATTCCATACACATGACGTCATGTCATCTGATAACAACACACAACGATAGCAGTGACATCACACACACACACACACACACACACACACACACACACACACACACACACACACACACACACACACACACACACACACACACACACACACACACACACACACACTCTTATCTGATCAAGCAATGACGTTATGAATCCTTATCTTAACTTGATCTTGTTCATAGTGTCACCCCTATTACTCTCGTGTAAAGTTTTCTATGTGTATGTCTTAGTAAAAAAAGTTCGTAAATCTATAATCAATCCTCCTTCCAATATTAAAACTTCTTACAAACAAGTATGAAACGTCATGCAAACAGAAAAAAAGGTTTTCCAAATCCAACCATTCTCCTGGACAAAATCAACAGAATAAAATATTTTTCATATATATTTATTCTTTCTTCGTAGGTTTGCCGCTTTTTCTAATATTACACTATTTACATTGTTCTTTACGAACCAATTTATGAGATGAATTACGAACATTAATGGCCCCAGTAGTTAATATTCATGCCTACTAGCCAGGGATTTTAATACTCTAAGTCATATTTTGCTTTTTTTTCCCTTGCTTGTAGCGATCGGCATTAAGAGATTTTTGTCTTCCTGGTGGCTTATATACCAGGATTTTTTACAATTTCAATTGCATGATTGAAAGTCTATTCTTACCGAATAGATTAATTTTATAATGAAAACGTTTCAGAATCGACCCGCGGAATTCAGGTGCGAGCCAGGATTCCCTCTTCTTCATCCCTTACTCTGGAGAAAAAGTAAGTTGTCGTAGCGAAAGATTTAATTTCGACAGTTAAACGTTTATAGGATTTCTTCTTCTAGGTTCCGGAACCATATAACACTTAAGTTGGTAGTCAAGTAAGAACTGTTGAAATAGGGAAGTCCCAATGATACTAAGAGACTGGAGACAAGATTGTAATCTAGATATTTAATTCCTTATTTTTCACAATAGGCTAGGTACAATCATTTAGAGGTAAACGCATGTTTTCGAATTTAATATTATCTCTAGGTTTATATTCATATCTCCCTCACAAAAGATTAAAGAATTACTTGCATATTTTGCAGTTTCTTCTAAATGCCTAGCCTTACCTTTATGTAAAAATACGGAACTAATTGTTCATTTAAAATTTGCTCCTAACACAGAAATAATCGCATGCTCCGCGTTTTCTATGAAGTCTATTACATAACTTGAGTAAGTAAAAATATCATTAAATATTTTATTTCAGTAAAAATAAACTTAATTGAACTAAATAAAATTCCGGCAAGAAATTTAACTTAAAAGAATCCATCAAAAAATTAATTGCATAAAAAGGTATCAAGAAATAAGTGTTTTTTTTCTGTATTGATGCAATGTTTGATTTTAAATATAAACATAATTATGAATTGAAAACTATTAGTGGAATAAATTTCACTATAAATGAGATTATAAGTTGAGCTTTCTCCCTAACACGACTCTTGAATAAACCATACAACCATTACAACGAAATGCTTTAAGACTAATGTAAGAGACTTGATTAATGTAACTCCTCATTAGGAGTTGTATTTTTAAGTGAGTTTATGATTATGTGTGTCGGAGTCTGCAAAGCAGTAAGCCATTCATATATTAGTACCATCACTGTACTACGGATTAGATAACAAGGGAAGCGTGATCTAGAGATCAGCCATGGAACGTTTTTAATAGACAGTGTGAGATGTAGCTGATCTCACACTCAGAAGAAAAGAAATCATTTTGCCACTTAAAGATTTTCACAAGCATTTATGCGAGAAACGTGAGTCAAACCCACACTTGCTGGTCAGAGAGCGAAATCCTAATTGGCGAGTCTCAGCTACTCAAGTAAGTAACGACGATGAACGAAATACCTGAGTTCGAATACTAGGTTGAAAACAACATTCATAAAGGCTTTTCAGCTCAATTGCGTTAGTTAGCCGGTCCAGTAAGGAGATGAAAGTGGTTCTTATTCCTAGAAAAATACGCAATTTACTGACAATTACACTATTTTGATGAACTTAGTAGCTTCGACTGGAGTTTAAAACACATAAATAAAAAAAAACACTAATTAGCAGACTCTCTGCCAACCTGTCGCATTTCAGAACAATGCATTAATAGCAATTAGTCAATTATGGCCAAAGAAAGTAACACTTACAAGGCCAGTACATTATATCTATTAATTGCCAGTGAAAATTTGCATATTCTGTGAAATATAATACAACTTTCCTAAAACCCGTTTTCTCTATATGCGACTAGGTAATTAATCTTCTGTTTTTAGAACTAGAGAAAACATAAAATGGAAATTAGAAAATATTCGCAATACATTTTGCTAACATAAGAAAATCGGTTTTTATCTACGATAACTTTTATTATT
The DNA here is from genome assembly GCF_054136105.1 of Typopeltis vanoorti. Lineage (NCBI taxonomy): Eukaryota > Metazoa > Arthropoda > Arachnida > Uropygi > Thelyphonidae > Typopeltis > Typopeltis vanoorti. The sequence goes on from NC_143549.1 coordinate 125,637,702, forward strand.
TTAAAATGGAAAATATCAGGAATAAATCTGTACTAGTATTCGTAAGTTATGGTAATAAAAAATAACACTTTTTTTCACATCTCATTTTTAATTTGTATTTTATTTCATTTAAAATATTTCTATCATTAGTCCAATGCCGACATGCATCCTGAGGTCATTTCCTACTCAACAAAGGTCCAAATTTTACATGATCTAAATCATATTGTCAACAACTTGAAGAAATCAAGTGAAATCCATTAGGTTATACAAAGATACACTTCTTCCTTTCAAGAACATGAAAATATAGCAAAATAAAGTTTTTATGAAAAATGTGAAACTCATCGTTTTTCAAACGCTTGTTCTTAAAATAAATCAAAACTTTAAATAAATAGATATAGATCTTTATTTTATACTCCCCTACGTCTGGGTTAAATCTCTATTTAACTTAAAAATACATTGGATTTCCAAAACAAAATAATGAAATTAGAGACTAATGAAATATGTACTATAAAAATCATTAGAGTTTTGATAATTCTTGAATATGTAATACATTCTGATTATTTATGATGTCAAAATGAACTTTACAAAGAAGACGAAGGAAAAGACGAGAATTCATTGGAAGTTTTTCCACTTGGTTATAGTATAAATTAAAATGCCAAGAAATTATATTCTTGAAGAAAATTTCTTGGATTCTTTAATTTTTAATATAACCAAGTGGGAAAACTTCCAACAACTATCTATAATCCAGAGTATTGTAATAATAAGTTCAGATACATTTCAGCTACTCCTATATGATAATGGCTTCTGTATTACTCCAACTGGATAAACAAAATAAAGGAATAAGTAATGAATGTTATATATTTACTATTTAATTATTAAACAAGATCACAGAACAACATATTCCTTAATGCAATCTAATTCGTTAACAAGCAGATATGTTAAAATAATATCTTATAGTATATATATATATATATATATATATATATATATATATATATATATATATATATATATATATATATATATATATATATATATATATATATATATATAACATAGACAGTAGAATATATATATATAAACATAGACAGTATTCATACATAATTAGCATTAAAACGTTGTAGTTGTATTTGAAGCTGTTCTTTCGTTTGTTGCATTTATATATATATATATATATATATATATATATATATATATATATATATATATCTTCTTCTTTCGCTATGCTTCGTCACGTGTTAAACGGAGTCGGTGTTCCCATCTTTAATCTTCTTCTTCCAGATTTTCCTGTCCACGGCATCTTCCCGACTCCATACTTTCTCCCTAAGATCCTATGCCACCTTATCCCTCCATCTGAGTTTGGGCCTGTCTCTTTTCCTGCTTCCCTCCACCTCCATACTCCACTCGTTTGACAACATACTCCTCACTCCTTCTCTCTATATGACCGAACCACCTCAGCTTGCTTTCTTGTACCTTCTTACGAGTCGGTCCCATCTTGATCGTACCTCTGATGTAGTCATTCCTTATCCTGTCCTTCTTTGTCACACCACTCATCCATTCAATATCCGCATCTCCGCCACTTCCATATTCCTCTCCTGTGCCTTTGTTATAGGCCACGTCTCTGCGCCATGCAGCAACCCCGGCCTCACCACCATCTTATACAGCTTTCCTTTCATCTTACAACTCAATCTCTTGTCGCACAGGACCCCGCTCAGCTTCCTCAAGGTTCATCCAGCCGCATATTATTCAGCGCTGTATTTTCTCATCCAGGTCACCATTCTTTTCGACGACCGACCCAAGGTACTTGAATTTCTTCCCCGAAGTTAACCTTTCACCCTGGAGTCGTATGATAATATCCTCGTCACTCCCCGTTGATATATATTCGGTCTTTACCCGGTTAATTTTCATGCCTCTCTCCTCCAATACCTTTCTCCATTCTTCCAGGGTCTTTTCAAGCTTCTCTCGGGATGATTCGCAGAGAACAATATTATCGGCAAACCTCATGCTCCCTGGTGCCTCCTTCTTGACGTCCTCCACTAGCACATCCATGACAAGATGAAAGATGTAGGGGCTCAGATTTGATCCCTGATGGAGCCCTACGACAATGGGGAATCCCTCTGTCATGCGAAACTAGACCTGACCTGAGGTTTTGCTCCCACATCCATATCCTTCACCAACCTCACATACTTTTCCGACACCTCCTTCTTCCTCATACACCTCCATAACTCCTGTCTGGCAACCCTGTTGTACTCCTTTTCCAGGTCTATAAACACCATATTTAGCTCCGCCTGCATATCTCCCTATATATCTGAATCATTCGCCTTATCGCAAATATTGCATTTGTTGTCCCTCTTCCTGGAATAAATCCAAACTGCTTCTAACCGATTTTTGTTTCCCGCCGTATCCTTCCTACAATTACTCTTTCCCATATCTTCAACGTGTGTGACATCAGCTTGATCCCTCTATAGTTGCCACAATCTTGAACAGCTCCTTTTCCCTTGTAGATTGGGAGGAGAATGCTTTTCCTCCATTCCTCTGGTATCTTTTCCTGTTGGGCTATTTTCCTCATCAGATCCCATAACATGTCTACGCCCTCGCTGCCCAAGCTTCTCCACACGTCTCCAGGTATCTGGTCTGCCCCGACAGCCTTTCCATTCTTCGTTTTCTCAGTACCCAATACGTTTCCTCTCTACTTATATCCTGCCCCAATCCATCGTTTGCCTCTCCATCCTCACACCTCTCTTGGATTCTCCTCATTTAGTAGATTATGAAAATATTCTTCTCATCTTCCTCTGATTTTGTCCTCCTCTTGTAGTACTACTCCTGTAGCGTCCTTTATTTGCTTAAGTGATGTTATGTCTTTCGAGGCCTTATCTCTAGCTTTCGCTATTCTCAACAACTAAGCTTCTCAACGGTTTCTCTCCAGTACTTCATAAACCTCTTCAACTGCCTTCGCCCTTGCCACAGCTCTCTTTGCACTTTTCTTCGCTAAACTATATACCGCATTGTCGGCTCTGGTTCTAGTCATGTCCCATTTTTTCTTTGCCTCTTTCTTTTCCATGATTTCCAACTGCACCTCCTCATTTCACCACCATGTCTCCTTATTCTCGGGCGGCCCCTTTCCTGATATTATGCCGAGCACCTCTTCTCCAATTTTTCTAATATTCCGACTATATACGTCCCACCATTCCTCTACAACCTCTAGTAACGTCATTCCTTCCAACACATTTTCTTAAACTCATTCCTTGGACCTTCCTCTTCCAATTTCCACCCCTTTATTTTCCTATCTTTCTACCACTTCTATTCTTCTTTTCCTTTTTTATATCACAGTCTACTACAATCAATCTGTGCTGTACCGCTACATTTTCTCCGTTAATCACTTTACAGTTTTTCACCTCCTTCAGATGTTTCGTTCTGCACATAATATAGTCAATCTGACTCATCCTATCCCCTCTCTTATAAGTTACCAGGTGTCCAACTCTCTTCTTAAACCACGTGTTAGCTATAGCCAGGTCGAAGGCCACAGCATGCTCTACGATTCTTTTACCTTCTTCATTTCTTTCAGCACTACTCTAACCCCCGTGCACCCTTTTTTCACCACTTCGTCGCCTTCCTACATGCCAAGTCAGGTCTTCTCCGATGATCACTCTCTCTCACCATCAGGGATTTCCATTACCATCTTGTCTAGTTCACTCCAGAATGTCTCTTTTTCTTCCTCATCACAACCTACTTGTGGAGCGTGTTCACACACTATCACAGCCACGCTTCCTCCAATCTCAAATTTAACACTCATAATCCGATCGTTCTTCCGGCACACCTCGCAGACTCCACCCTTCAGCTTCTTGTCGATGATGATGATTCCAACTCCGTTTCTTCCATTCTCATTCACCCCGCTGTAAAACAGTTTATATCCTTACGCCAGCTCCTTTGCTTTATTGTCCTTTCACCTTGTCCCCTGCACGCACAAGATCTTCAGTTTCCTTCTTCTCATCATGTCTACTATCTCCCTACTCTTCTCATTCATTGTACTCACATTCAGCGACCCTATTTTTACTTTACACAGTCTCTCTTTCTATTGGACTCGCTTCTTTAGCCGAACCTGTCCTTGGTTCGGTAGCCCAAGCCCACTTCTCACAGTCCTCAGGCGACGGAACTGCGCGTCGCTTACGGGGAACGCCCTAGCCGTTGTCCTTTCTCTGTTATTCGACATTTAATACCTGGTTTTGGCATGAAATTTACGGCCGGATGCCCTTCCTGACCCAACCCTCCCCATTTATCCGGGCTTGGGACCGGCACTGAGATGGGCTAACCTGCCCTCCCCACTGGCTGGGCTAATGTGTGTGTGTGTGTGTGTGTGTGTGTGTGTGTGTGTGTGTGTGTGTGTGTGTGTGTGTGTGTGTGTGTGTGTGTGTGTGTGTGTGTGTGTGTGTGTGTAATTTTTAATGAAACCCTTGGAGGGTAATGGATGGCAGTGCTATAGCCAATGAAGTTCTAATTAAGGCTCGGCTATTGCTGTTACCCTCTTGCCATGATCAGAGCTTTGATAGCTCAATAACACCTTATCCCTACACTGCCCTCTACAGATAACGGGTAAGGGAAGATGAAAAGCATTCTTGCTTCGCCCCTTTAAGCCAGTCCTTATAAGGACTATAAGGACCTTAGCATTAACTGGGATTTTATTATGAGTTTGGTTTGCGTTTATTATGTGTCTTCAAGATCATGCAATTTTGAATCAGTGCTCTTACCAAAACAGTTCAGAGTCCTGCAGAAGTGCCGGTAAGGCTACAACTGCATGGTAAGCTCAGTATTAAACAGGGATCCTGAGAGAACAGATGCTCGCAAGTCACGAAGACCTTCCATAATGATCTCACCTGGAAACAATCGACGCAGTGCAAGCCATGATCTCTCATGATAGAGGAGCACCAGAGAAACACATTGTAAGGACTCTGTGTATATGCAGGGAACGGGTTGGGGGTTATTGTTCCCAATATCTGAACATGCAGAAGCTTTCAGCGAAATGCGTCCCCAAATGTTTGAATGCCGACAAAAAGAGAGAACGTGTGCTGTAATCCCAAAGGATTTGGGGTAATTTTGCGAAATCAGATACAAATATTTTGGCTTGTAGTTTGACTGCTGATGAAATATGGCTTCGTCACTCTGACTCAAAACTCTGTACATTATTTCCATGAGATAGTAAATTCCAAAGTAATAGAAAAAGAGCCTTATGGAAACCCAGCACACAGAAAAAGCATGAAAATTACAGCGACAGGCATCGTTTCTCAAGCATAGAATCATGACCCTGTTCGGCCACTAGTGCTGCCACCGATCGGTGGCCACCTCTGTGTGTGTGTGTGTGGGGGGGGGTGATTTAATAAACTAATTTATTAAATAAACTACTGAGCAGTTGTTTATTAGATACCCCTTTAGGCATCTCTTAAACAGATAATTATGGTTGCGACGATCATACTCGGAGCAGTGAATAAATAGGTTAATCAACTACAGACTTTCAGAATTTTGAGTATATTTTTCGTGATATTGTTGGAATAATTCACATTAACTTTGCTTTAAAAAAATCGTATCAATGTAATCGTATTCTAAAATTAACTTTCTGAAACATTTACACCAGAAATGATATTCGGATCCACAGCTTCCTTAGCGCGAAGACACCAATTGGTTGTCTCTGTAACAGAGTCGGTAATATCGATGCACTCTATTTGATAAAAAGCTCAAATCCTGTCTTACCTGCTAAGAATCATTATAAGGACTTTTTCAATTGAATTATCAAATGCCATACTGAAGAGGATATATGGAAATTAATCCGGCCTCACAGCTTTAGTTGGTTCGGCAGTAATTCAGAACAAACCACAACTCTAATTAACCAAATCAGCTAATATTTATGTGGCCAAAATATTCTGCTATTCCTTGTTTTCTACCGTTATTTTAATCATTGTGGAATTTAAAACGGTTTTTACGAAGAAAGCTAAGCTACAAACCACTAAGTAATTAAGAATAAGTAATTAATCTTTCGTTTTTTTAATTCCGCATTTATTATAATTCTTGTTAGGTCAACATGCGAGCCAAATTACAACATTAATCTGAGGGAACACAGGCAAAATTGTATCATGATTTCCTATCTCTTATACGTGGTTACTTTTAATGAATCGTACATCCTACTGATTATTGCTGTATCTGAATACGCTCCATTTTCAAGACATTTATTAAAAACCATACAGACTCAAACTATTTCATAATTAAACCTCGTCTAAACTGGACAACTGCATAACGGTACTATAGCTTGATGTGGATTATATTAGTTGACTTGATGAACTTCTGAGTTGTGTTAGTAACATTATTACTCAATTTAAATTTCTCTTTCAACCGAAGATGCAAATATTAGCCTATCGGTGACTTCCTTCACAGAACAAGTTGCACTTATTACAACACACTATTCCAGAGTTATTTATTAATATCTGGATTTTTTTTACATTTCGAAATGTCTAAGCAGTGTCTATATATGAAACTTATTTTACTCTGTAAAGTTCGCATTTCCTATAAATCCGCACTTGAAAATATATCATTCCGGTCAGAGCTTCTCACACAAATTCTACGTCTTCTTTAATATCAGCTTAAATTTCTTACACATTACGACCGAGGAAAATAAAAATTTCAGATTCCAACTTGAGTATAAATACAGTCTGGTGTGCTTATAGGTCTCTTGACCTCTTCTGTATTGGATCAATACTAAACAAAAGCTTAGCTGGCAAGCAATATATTATTTCAAACTGAAATTAGTCTGAACTAATTACTCTTTATTCGTAACCTGACAAAGAAGAACAACTTGTATAATGTGATATTATACGTAATCAAAAGTACGAAAAATTAAGAGACTTTTGTTTTCGTTGGTTTTTTATACATTCCACATATCCCTTCATCCTTGTTGTTTTATTGTAATCAGAAATGCTACACCAAAATCTCTGTATTTTAATTTTAATTATTTATTTTAATTATATAAGGTTTCTATTTAATGATCGTTTGAATTCATTTTTCATTTAATCAACAGGATCACGAACATTTATGTGACTCACATTTTGAACAGTTCAAGAATAGGTTGTGAGATAGCTTATGTTTAGAGGAATGTCTGCGCACATCACCAAGATAACGAAAATTCTTGGCTTTCAAGATATTTTAATATCCTCATCGAAAGTTTTCTTCACATTTAAGTTCTACATATGATAACCCCCTATATCAGTATTCCCTGTGATTATGAAATCGCATACTACACTTTGGCGAATGCAGGAGAACTGATTAGTGCCTTAGCGTTGAATGTGCTCTTCGGTCGAAAAATAGTTGGGTTCGAATCCCCTGTAGGAAGTGAGATCCTTTATGAGTGTCATTTCATCTGAAGATGAGTTAGCCGTTCGACTGTGAAGGAGTCGGGGTTTCTTTTTGGGACCTTAGAGTTTTTCTTACTGCCAGAAGAATACGTGCAGTTTATATATATAACCTCACTTCATTAGCTGCATTTTTTAATAAAAATATATATATTATTATTGTTATTAATGATAGCATATTCCACGAGTAATAAATAATATATGTATATATATATATATATAAATGAGTAATAGAAAAAATGAGTAATAGATAATGAATGTTAACAGTTAACAATAAAAGAGAGTTTCAAGCTCCTTTTTTTAGTAACTTCTCAGTTACTAAAAAAAGGAAAAGTAATTTAAAGAAATGCAACGTTATTATTACATTACTGGAATGTATTTTGCATATACTCACTTGAAAGGTTTGTTAATGATGGAATAATCACATTTCTAAAAAAACAGGCTGCTTGGGGATTAAAATTCAGACCACAGGCCTAAAGATAAAATAACACTCTACATCATCGAAATATAACCAACATATGAAAATAAAAATTAAAATAAACATTTTCTTTAAACTAATTCAAAAATAAACTAATTATTAAAGAAACCAGAATAAAATAAAATAAAACAAACAAAATAAAATAAACAAAATAAACTAATTCAAAATAACTTGTATGCGGGGAAATTCTTATGTATTTTAAATAAGTAAGATAGTAAGATCGTTAAACGTTTCTTATTTAAGAGGGTTTATCTTCATTTTAAAAATAGCTTTTTATGTCTTTCACTTTTGTTTATGGTTTGCCTAAATTTCACTTGCTTACCTTCTTAATTTGAGACGAGTTTCACTTTTCAATTTGTTCTTGAAATGTTCAGGTTGCTTCTATATGTACTTTGATTTGTTTTAATTTTTATGCCCTTTAATCAGAGATGAGCGAGCGTTTCAACAAGGACGGTTAGGCATCACATTTCCTCTTTTCTCTCTCTGAAACATTAACATTTCCCTGGAATTGTTCATCTGTATATACTGAATATTCTGTAGAATCAATGATATTTTGGTATTTGTTACGTATGTTTGCTCCTGGATATGAAATGATTACATCAGGTATCTTGATTGACATTTGTCAAGCGAGAAAAAGAAATGTTTTGTACGTATGAAATGGTCTAATTTATTTCTGGTATACAAAAATAAATTAGTCATTGTCACAAGAGGGACATTTTACATGGAAAATTAATTGGCCTCACTTTATAATGCAGATTTATAAAATGAATAAAGCAATTAGAAATGTAACATACAAATATATAAAATAAGAAGTGCCACTAATACATAATAATCCTAAAATGCATAACGCATAAAGGAAAAAATACAAAATTTATGAAGCAGAAAAATAAGAAATTCTCAAGTCATAAAAATGCAAAGCGAATAGATATCTAAAAGTAATCCTAAGAAAGAAATACATGCACAATACAATTTGCCTCCAAATACAAAAAAAAAAAACATTCCTGTATTCTCATAAAAGACCTCACAGTTTCTTCCAGTTTACCAAAATCCGTTACATACACACTAACATAAATGATATAACGCACACCTTAAAGTTATCTAGACCAAACTTTTTTTCATGGAAGAAACCTAAATTACAGCTACATCACCTGCTTCCCAAATTTATTGACCATTTTATATATTTACAATTCCCTTCAACAAAATAGTAGTGCATATGCCTTTCTGAGAATGGCTAATTTAGAATCCGTTCTTTTTATCCATCTGTAGCTCAAGAATTTTCTTCTCCATTTACTGATGTTAATTTCCAATTTTGAACTGGTCTCGAAACCCAAAACGATTCTGATTTCTTCATCTTCCGTACATCTGGCTACGCGTATTTCCATTAACATTCTTCTCTCTCCCATTACTCTCCTTCTCTTATTTACCAGTTCCCCTTCCAAATACACCGGAGAGGAATCCTATACTTTGATAACTAAGACCACAGCCTAGTGCAACTCAATTCGTTTGAGAATATTTTTTTTAATAATAATAATTACCTTTTCACTGTACAATAACAATTTCTTTTACGTTAAAGAAATGTATTGTTCTTTAAAGTATGGATGGCTCTTTTTCTCAAATAATTCTTCACATTACTTTGCGTTCCCTTTTGTTTTCTAAATTTGAATTTTGATTAGAATTCCAGTAATTAATATTATGATAATTTCTTAGCAGTTGCACAAGAATAAGTCGGATAGCCCTGTTCTCAACAGGCAGTTGAGAAGAAATGTTCTCAACTGCCTGTTGAGAACATTTCTTATAAAAGCTGTCTAGTAATATCAGTTCTACTTCTATAAAACCCAATGCATTCTGATAATGAATTTCTAAAAGTAATTGTGGTTGGTTGGTCTTAGGTGGTTAGAAGAATCTAACCTAATACCTAATAGTAATAACATTTCAATTGTAATTTTTAGCCTGTCGCTGTACTGTAGTACATCGTACAGGCTAAAATATTGCTCATCTTTCTACATTTTATCCTTTATCAACTTCTTTTCATGTAGTTCAGCATAACCATATCAGAGCTCAATTCAACGCCGGCTAGATTTAATCTTCCAATTCCTAAATGTAGTCTATAATTTCTTTCCAAATATCATGAGAACGTGTCGTATGAGCTCTCCATTAGGTTTGTTCCTTCTTCAATATTAACCGTAATGCTATGGAAGCATACCTTGCATATAAAATTCAATCTTCTTTTTCTTCCAGTGAGCAAAATCGCACCTTTCTCAGTCTTGTCTTGTCGGACGAACATGTCTTTAACTCGTTTTTTCTTCTGCATTTTTGCTTCCACGTTTTGCTCTCATTTGTTTTTAAAGCAGAACACGATTTGGTCTTTATTTCATTAACCATGTATCTTTTCAGAGAAAGTCTCTATTAACAGCGATATATCACTCCGCATTCCACATTTCTTCACACACACTTTCCGTTCTCCAATCACATTCAATTTTTAACTTCTTAATTATCTTTTTACATTAGAATATTTATCCTTTTTATTCAACGCTACTTTAACAATGGTTCCGTCTATCATTTCTCCTCCACATATCTCTTCTGGTTTATTAAAATGCAACCCAACTACCATGTTTTGTTTGCCTCACCTTTCAGTTATGACACAGACATTCCTATTACTGGTACTGATTTCACAGAAGAGGATTTTGCTCCAGAATCTGATTATCAATATATGCCATGCATTCTTAATGAGGTTCTGATCACGGCTTTCTGGTGGCGAGCAAAGATAATAGAAGTCACTGTCTTGCTCGAAGAATCAGGTACATGGCCTCAATTTTAATAGCAAACTTGTACCTAGCATGGAAATATACTATGTGCTATGGACCTGAACCATTAAACAAAGAAAATCGATCTCTGCGAAGCAATCGATCCTGTGAAAGAATGTGTAGAATGAGATACAACTTACTTATCCATAGGTCGATCCATAATCTGCACATTTTTTCCGCATCATAGAAGTGTCATGGTATTGAATATGCCTGGAAAACAAACGTCCGTGGCTACGTCGTTACTCAAGAAACTGTCAGGAAGGATATGCCCGAAGTCGAATCCTTACAAACGCGAAGAACCATTTTCATTCCTTTTCGGCAAAAGATGATTTAACTGATCTCAAACTGTGGTTAATAATTTTTATTTTTTTATCTCATTCGAAAATCGAGTTTTTCTTTCTGTGAAAGGGACACCTTTGCTCAGGAGAACTCAAGCATTAAATTATAAAACACAAATCCACCAGTGTTCCTTTGAACTTAGTGTAAACAACCCGATCCAAAATGAACAATTCTTTATACGCTGTTTTGCATTGCTGTAAATATGGAAACAGCGGTGTCGTAATTTAGACAACTTAATTAGACATTTTATGATAATATCGTAAAATGGCTGATGCCGGTTTGTACATTACTCTTTTCGGACAATTATTTGTACACTGCTTTGTGATAATTTTATCGTGTGTGTGTGTGTGTGTGTGTGTGTGTGTGTGTGTGTGTGTGTGTGTGTGTGTGTGTGTGTGTGTGTGTGTGTGTGTGTGTGTGTGTGTGTGTGTGTGTGTGTGTGTGTGTGTGTGTGTGTGTGTGTGTGTGTGTGTGTGTGTGTGTGTGTGTGTGTGTGTGTGAGAGAGAGAGAGAGAGAGAGAGAAAAGAAACCTACAAACTACATTTGCAGAAAAACTATAACGACGCTGTAGTTTTGGGAAAGATTTACACTGAAAATTATATTTATATTCTGAACAAATTCCGAATATGTACAATCCTGAATTTATTGCGTACTCTTTGATAGTTCTGTGGATATAATGCAGTTGAATAACTCGATTATATCCACAGATCATTGATAAGTTCACTTGTCATATCTTACGGCAAGGGTTCTATTAACATTTGAGGAAACAGAAATGCCATATTTAAATTACAACTTCAGAGACATTAAATCTGAACCCTATAGCGTGCTTTTGTGATAAGAAATTTAGAAGAGGATAACAGTTGAACTTCAATTTACCCATCATTTTGACGAATGAATGGACGCACTTTCTTTCATCAACATTCAGTCTGTAAAATATACGGAGAATGTTATTTATATTACTGTGCTCTTATACTCTGCTATTTTTCAAATACCAGTAAAATTCAATACGATACTTACCCTGCTGCACTCAAGTGACCTTTTAAAGAATTCGTCTTGATTTTCAGATTCAATGGCTTTTTTTTTAAAACACTCCAAGACCTCTTGCAGTTCCTATTAAGGATGACATGTTCATAATAATCATTTTAATTATCGACATTTTGTGTTTTCCATGTCATTGAATTATTCAGTTTTAATAATCCTCCTTGAAATTGTAATAGAGGTAAAATGCAACAACAAACAGTGACAGAGAGTGTGTGTGTGTGTGTGAGAGAGAGAGAGAGAGAGAGAGAGAGAGAGAGAGAGTGAGAGAGAGATAGAGAATGTGGGCGTGTAGATTCTAAAATGTCGAACACAATTTACCTACCGCACCAATATATCCGCATCTGCAGTCCTTCCAAATATCTGTGCAAACGAATTTGCCAATATATCTAACGGTAGGACAGTCTGTGACATTCTTTTCAACCAGACACCTTCCAAACGGTGGTAAATACTAAAATTGATAAAAAAAAAACACCATTACTCTTAATGAAAAGTCACTCTAAATATCTTATGGAGTGTGTTAATGTTATATAAGTATATCAGATTATTCAAATCTTAAAATATTTAATAAAAGGAATAATTATTGATTCGTTCATTACAAAATTGTTGAGTAGCGCAATTAGCTCTTTAATAATGACGTATTCAGAACTGGGAGAAGCGTTTAAATAGATTAACATTTGATTTTATTCAAGAATGCAATGTTTAAGAAGCGTACAATAAATGAAATATATGAGCTCATTGCATAAGCTCTTGAGTATTAAAATTCTCTACTTTAATGCTTTTGTTGTGAAACTTTTTTGTGAACAAGAAGGATGTAGCACGGAATAACACTAAGTTTGTTCTTGATACAACTATTGCATCCATTTCTGTGTGCTCTCTTCTCTACTCCAGCGATTACCTCTCATCTAGTCAAATTTTTATAATCTTCTTCATAACATTGAATAATGCCCTCGTATAAAAGTTTCTCACAAAATCTGCAAATTCTGTTTGTTTATTGGATATGAATTAGAGTGATCTGAATTCTCACATGGCCTCATCTCATTTATTGCCTAACAATATCAGACCCATATTCATTCTACAGATATTTTAATACATATTGTTTACTTAAACCAAAGATTTATTTAACGAAATACATTCACTGGCATTCGTTGTATACTTCGTTCTGCCTTTTCTTGTTATCCATCATTCAATAGTTAAGATTTTACAGCCTGCGTGGATAGCTGAGTAGTTAGCGTATCCGCTCTCCAACAAACAGGCTTCGGATTCGAATCCATCAATGAGCATGGATGTTTGTAAGAGTCAAATGAATCTTTGTAGAAAGGGCATCTGCGACGTTACTACTAATTCTATCAGAAGACTTCCTCTCAAAACTCGGTGGGGTACAGGAGTGACCAAATGACGCATTTATACGTCAAATCACGTGACATTTAAAATAAAATATATTCCTATCAACAATCTACACTGGTGACCAACAGCTAAGGAAAAACTACATTTTAACCAGTACATAAAAACATTTCTTTGCTACAGCAAAATGTGCCTAGAAATTTTTGCCGGCAGACTAAACAGTTATATTGAGGAAAAAATTTGTGTTATAAATTTCGTATAAATTAAATTGCAATACGTTTTTACATTCATTTGTAAAGAAAGTTACAAATTTCCCAAAGACATTATTAAGAAACGAATGTACAGTGCTTACGGAAATCTATGCAGAGGGACATTTCTCTCTGCATAGATTTCCATAAATGAAATGTGTGTACCCCGAATTGCGATTCAGCTTTCTCAACGTCTTTTCAAACTTAGCACCAAGTGATCCAGGAGTTCTTGATTCAAACTGGCCCACGTCTCCTCCTCCTTCAGAGCAGAAGTTGTTTGTTTTCTGGAGGAGAATCAAGAAACAAGGCTTCTCCATATTGCGACTCACACGTCCTTCATTGGGTTGAGATCTAGGATGCGTGCTGACCACTTGATTCAAATATTATCCTCGGTGGCTACAAATATTTCCACTGCCCGCGCACGAACAGGTGTGGAATTGTCATGAATAAAAATCAATTCTTTGTCTACAGCACAACGGAACAATTGAACATGACGTTAAACAACTTCGTTGCAATATCGTTCACCAGTCATAGTCCATTTTTCCAGCACTTGTATCTCGGTGTCCAGTAAGCACATGCCACTTTACTCCATGACACCAGCACTACCGTAAACATCTATTTCAAGAACACACTCTCGATGGCAATCAGTACCACTTTCACGGCAGATTAAGTGTAGTCTAGAATCGGAGTAAAGAATGAACTACTCTCATCTAATAAAAGTGCATTATCACATTAGTATATTATGTGATTTTTATGGATAAAAACCATAAAAACATTTCGACGGGCCGCGAGCTTACTTCCAACTGATTTTGGTGCTCCTATTATGTTTTGCTGTTATAATCAAAGATCTACCTTCATGCTCCACGGTAGAGTGAGGGAGACCTCTCAGCAAATGTTTCAAACACATAGCTTGGTGTGAAATGCCATAGATTATAGATAAAAAGAAATGAGAGATTCCACACTCTCTCTGTTAATATCAGTCATTCTGTGGTCTTCTTCAAGCTTTCCAATATTTTTTACCCTCGTGAAATCAACCATATGTTATATATAAGATATTGCAAGTGTGCAACTTTATTCCTTCAGGAAAAGAGCTTTATACCTTTGCGCTTGATTCGAAACTTTCAATTTGTACCCGTGTTCCACACGTAATCGTTAGTTCTACAAATTTCCACAAGGTGATTCCTCTGAATTTTCGGTTGTAATCTACACAAATAGTCTTAGCCCGTATGTTACTGTATTTCTTAAAATTTGCTATAGAAATATTTTTCACTTGGTTTTAAATAAATTAATCTTCCCAAGAAATTATATTCTTGTTTAATCCTTTATCCAAATGTGAGCAGAAAATGTTGCACTTAACGTTTCTTCCCAACCAGACCACTTGTACATAAATGTTCCGCCAGAAAAAAGAAACTACATTTCCGCTCAATTAGAAGCAAAAATAGATTACTAAGCCGAGAATCTACATCTGCAACAAGCCGACAGCCAGAACTACTTAGTTCCCTCTTAAGGGACCGATAGGGGCCACTTCAAAGGAAAATATAGGCAGGCTTGTTATAAAATGCAGTGGTCGAGACAACTGTATATGTAAAAGGTCTTCTCAGAAAAAATGTGATACCTCAGATCTCTATAACCTCATTGAGTGACTGAAGTATCACTTTCACTAAATAGCTCTCGATCATTCAAATAGACTCAGCGTCTGTTCTACTCAGTAACTCGAGCACACCCGGCTTGCGAGCAGAACTTCTAATCTCACAGCGAAATGTATCCATAGAAGGGTCCCCGTAGAAGGCTACATCAATAACAGTATCTATATCAGAGATGACATCTAATGGAATGCAGTAATCGAGACCTTTCTTTAACTGAATAATCTCCTTCTACACGCTATGCAATCCTTCAGATCACTCTAACCTCAATGAGTTTCAACCTGAAGGATCTCATAACATATTAGTCTTCATTAATCTCATCGGTGGATTTTCCATACGAAACCTGCAGAAGCCTCAGCTTCACCGAAGGCAGGCAAAAACCACCACGAGCATGTCATCAACATCCTCCAGCAGCCAGCCACACTACTTATATCTCGAGACAGAGCGTCCACCGAAGGACTCAATAAGGTGACAGCAAAGGCAATAACATAAGCAGGTGTCTAATGTAATGCAGTGATCGAGACCACGTCAGTGTTCCCACATTCATAGAGACCTGTTTCAGAGTAGGTCTTCTTCAAAAATTAATGCGTTCCAGCAGATCACCCATCAATGAGTCACGCGAAAGTTTATTTTAACTCATTAAATGTCGATCACTCAAATCATACTCAGCAGTGGTTCTACTCACTGACATGCTCACTCTACCAACGAAAAGATCCGCTCAACACCATGGAAAAGCATTCACCGAAGCGTCCTAACAGCCTGCTTAAGTGGAGACCAGTTCCACAAACTCGATTGATCCATTACGTTACCCAGTCGATTAATTAACCGAAGGATCGTAGCCACTCATATCCCGCGGAAAAGCATCTACCGAAGAGAGACGACTTCAGCAGACTCTTCAATTACAGGCTTTCTCCAAAACTCGGGAGAATCCAATACTCGGGTCAACCAATAGCTGACCCATTCAGCGAATGATCCAAATGATCATCTAACTCATTAGGCGGGGGTTCTACTCAGTGAGAGGCTAATACGTAATACTGAATACATCCCTCAGGGTTGACTCTACCCAGTGATAGGCCCACCCTCACATTGAGCATTGCTGGTCATATGTCAGGAAAATTTATCTACCGAAGTCGCGGAGAGTCCACTTCAGCGGACTTTCCATGTTTGTTTTTTGCGGGGAGATTCTACAAAACTCGGGCGATCTCTCAGATCACTCATCCGCTAGTGACCCAAAGAATCATTTCACTCATTACCCGGCGGTGATTCTACTTAGTGGCATGCTCACCCTGCCACCAAGCAAAACTCTCAGCAGTGGCCAATCCATAACAGAGCAGAGCCAATCATGTGTCTGGGAAAAGCATCCACTTTAGTGATCCCACTCCGTGGAACCCAGTCAACGAATTTTCCCAATATACAAGTTAAGAGAATGATCAAAAAATCCTGGCGTTCCTCCAGGTTTTTTCATTTCAAGTGACCCAAATGATCATTTCATTCATAACAAGGCGGCCGCCAGACCACTTCAGCGGAGTTCGACATCTGCACAAAAGTGCATCAGTGGAAATCAGACGTAAAAGAACACCAAGGTTGAAGTAATGCAGAGTTCATATATATACCCCATATATAGTATTATACACACCGGAGGTTGTATGCCTTGTCGTAAGGGATGCCAAGGCAATTAATGTAAATTCATTAGCTTTATATACAAGGAGGTTACTCGTTAAATCAATCACAAGCAAACGTTTCTTGCACTTGGATAAACGATTAAACAATATAATACGTTCTTTGCTTCCTTAAATTTATTTTTAGGTGCCTTTACTAAGAATGTTCACTATAGAGGAATTTCGTCAGCAGTAGCGATACATTTCCTACAGATTTGCTCTTTCAGCTTGCGGAATAGATCGAACTCTAGACAGCCATGAAAAGTCTATATGGAAATGTGAGTAATATGAGAGATCTATCAGAAATTTCCTCATAAGATCAGATACTCCGAAAAAAAACATCAGGAAAAAAAGAATACTCACCATCATAACTATATATTAATCATAATATCCATAATACTAACATAATATAGACTTAGAGATGATGAGACGCTGGAAAGTTTTCCGTCATTCTCACTGGCCATACATGAGCAATGTACAGATTTTTCTTACTTAATAGAGTCACAAGTGAGAGAATATGAAAGATCTTTCGTGTTTTATAACTAACAAAATTCATGAAACATTTTGATTTTGATTTACCTGATATCCACCACACTTATCGTGGCATAACATGTAGTTTGACTTCGTTATTTCGGGTAGGGCTAAATGAAAAATACAGATTGAAATATTACTCACACTGGAAAGTTTGAACACAACAAATAATGCAAATATATTTTCTATATTTTTCCATATGTATAAAAACAGCAAACATTCTTCTTGAATTTCTTAATTTGATCACAATCACTTACGAGTTCTTGTCTCACAAATGATAATCCTCGGTACCAAGTGTCACGTAAACTCCTTAATTATACCCAGTAGTGTTAGACTATTTTATGCTATCTGAATACAAAAGCTACATACTTACCACAAAACGTGCACACAAATGATCCTACGAATTCCAGAATGTTTGAGTCCGAGGTATGAGGAAACGTTCCAAACAGAAAAAACATTAAAATTACCGCCACATACATGGTTTCTCTTCGATTCTTTTAAAATGTGAGATATTAATTCAGCGTCTTTTTAAGCTTAACTCTTGAAGCCTTTAGTCCTTTCTTACAACCATATGTGGAACTAATAGCGATAAATGTGCAGAGTATGCAGTTTAATAACTTTTTTCACAGGATAGATTACAAAAAGAAATGCACCGGGGATTCCGGAATTCCACCAATGAAAAATCGACAGAGTGACCTTCAATCCCACATTCTTGTATTTTCACCTTGTGTATGTGCGCTTTGGTCAAGTGGCCCACCCAACGTACTTAAGATGCAAGATGATATTCTCCCGCCACACCTCTTCCTCATTTCTCTCCAACAAATTTGTAATCTATAATTCTGTGTATGAATAGTGAATAAAATAACACTAAACATATTTAACAATAGGAATTGGATACAAGTAAATATAGCAACCCATTACTTCCTTACGTTTATTGACAGATAGATAGATACTGAATTTTTTAATGCCTTATAAAGTGCTGTCGTTTTACTATAAGCTATTTATGCATCGAACATTCTACTTTAATTGTTCTCTCTCTCTCTCTCTCTCTCTCTCTCTCTCTCCAACCATTTCTCTGCTATTAACAGAGGAGTAACAAAACTTCACATAATTTGTAACGTTCAACTGACTCATTAAAAGACGTAAATCTGTTGCAGTAGAGTAATATCAGTGCAATGAGTAGGATAACAGTTATAAAGTACAGAATCAAACTCTAGATACAAATGTGGAACATTTTCAAGTTAATTCAGACCTCAGTTAAATAGTTTGGAGGGGTTTAGGGATATGTTAATGAAAGTGATCCATCCAACAACTAAGTTAATGATAACTTGAATATAGCGAATATGTCTGTCGAGAACCCATAAATTTATCGGTTTTGAAGAAGCCTTTTTTGTCGGAAAGATCTGGTTCAGATCTCTTCTAATATAAGAAGATCATTTTAAGACTATAATTAAAGATGAAATAACTGGTCTCCTACGGTTGGTGGCGAAGATTTTACTCACTGAATGTATGATTTTTCATCCGGAAACTAATTAAGCTATGCAAGACAATACATTCAATTTACACAGAAACAAATAGCATCCTTAGCTATAACCTCGATAATGATCATCTCCATTATCAGTATGATTTATGTTTCCTAACAAAACTCAAAGTTTAGATTCGTAAGCACAATTCATCTATGTTTTTGCTAAATACACTCTATAATTTAACTCTCTTATTCCTATCGAAGGTGGCATTCATCACATATAAGGATCTGTGTATAAGGATGTTGACCCATGCATCGCTTTCCATCTTCGCAAATGGGATTTCACTGTGTGCTGCTCTTTTCATCCTATAACTGAATTGCGCAA
Organism: Typopeltis vanoorti; assembly: GCF_054136105.1. NCBI lineage: Eukaryota > Metazoa > Arthropoda > Arachnida > Uropygi > Thelyphonidae > Typopeltis > Typopeltis vanoorti. The sequence goes on from NC_143549.1 coordinate 125,657,006, forward strand.
TCTGCTGATCCACCTCCTGTAGTTTTTCCATTTAATACACAGTTGTGATTCATATTACATTTCGCTTTCACATTTGGTAAATCGTTCACTACACAAATCATCAAACCTTTCAAAATGTTTGTAGAAGCTGTTGTCAGAATTCGCTACATTCTGCATTTCGAATACATTCTCTAAAGAACTGTTGACAAAATGGCTAATTTGAACTCAGTCCTTACCAGTCTATCCTATCTGCCTATATTTTTTTTCATTTTTTCTGGGATTATTACAATCTCTACTCTCTCTCTCTCTTCCGGCGTAAACATATCACAAATATTTCATCTCTACCAGAATCCAAAGAATTAGATTTTCACAAAACTGATCATGTGTTACGTAATATCTGAATAGATCTTAAGTTTTTAAAAATCCCAAATCAATTCAATAATTGACACACCCTCAGACATTTTGAGTTGGTTCCCCCTAACAACTCTATAAAAATTTGTACTTGAATCAGTACAAAACACAATAATATTAACGACACATATATCACCAATTCACTTCGGGGGTCGCAGTATATTGGAATAAAATTCGAATATACTTTTTTCAGTGAAGAAAGCCTTTCTTTAAAATACTGGTTAACAGACTTCCATTATGAACGCCCCTCCCTTGTACTGGTTTCCCTGTCTATAGTCGAGAAGTCTCAGGATTTTACTTCAGTTCCCTTTAATCTTAGGGCACTCGTGATTAGTGCTAAAGAATATGATTAGAGGTTTAACGTCCTAGATTCAATCTTTTTCAGACTAATTTATTTCTTGCAGAAAAGTAATATAAAAATTTCATATAAAAATGTCAAGCAATTTACCTCTCGCATGCTACCTAACCTAGTAAAATAAAATATATATATATACCTTCGTTCAAGAAGGTTACTAAGAAAAGGTCTTATGAAATTGCAGATAAGTTCAGAAAAAAAAAAAAAAAGCTTTCGATCAGATTTAACAAATAATATCAAAATACTGAAGAACTTAGCAATAATTTTCTTAAGCAAGATGAATCAGAATGCATACTTGAAACATTACACATAATATGATAATTAAATTTTTTTTTTTCTTATTATTATTATTATTAATTCATCAGGATCGTCATCTGATGTGACTGGTACTCTAATATTATGGTGTGGTTTATGTTTAAAAGCATTCCTGTATTTTTCCTGCATAGATAATTTAGAGAATTATGTATGCAGCGTAACGGACTCATTTCTGTCTCTCGGAAACAGATGAATTGATTAGGAATTTTGTGGCACGAATATGTATTTCGTATCAGTAGGATTCACAACATGTTTCACCTTCTGAAGGTTTTTGGTTATTTGCAATTCCAGCATTAGCTTTCTCGGTCTCAGGCTATGATTCTGGGATTGGTTTTCAGACTGTAGCTCAAGGTCATATACCTTTTAGTGCCTTACTTAAAAGTATTACTACAATGGATTTCGTTTACTCTACAGATTTGCGATCTATTGTAGCTAGTACTGATTTTCAGCTTTGGCTGGCAATTAATTTCCAGATCATTATTATTTTTTTAGCAGTAGTAATAGCAGTAGTTGTCATCCTACAGTAAACCAATATCGTTGATGGTTGGACTGTCGATAACATTAGATTTAGAAACCAATAGATTGTACTTTGCAGGATATATGTAAGACAGAAGATGGTTCCAAATCGCAGAAGAAGAAAAACTTATAAAAGAGAAAGAAAAACTTAATTCTATGAGTTTGGAATTAGACAATGCAGCGTATTTTCTTACTGCACGTGTCTTAGCAGATTTACAAAAGTGTAGAGAAATTATGATACAATTGGGATGATCAGTAACCACGGAAACAATTTTAAAAAAATCAAGCAGAAGAAAACTGATACGTCTTGGTAAAAGAGAGTGTGCAACTCAGCAAACTTCGGGACGCAGGGCTTCTTTCCCGAAAATCCCCAATTTCTCCACACATTGTTTGGAAAATTCCCACTAAATACCACATAAACTAAAATGTTTCTAATTGACATTAAACAAAATAAAATTGTCTTTCAGGTTAAATTAAAACAAGAGAACCAGCTGCTAGAATTCCTTTTCAGTATATCGCTGTTGCTCTTCCACTTTTATTGTATCTACGTCTGTCCTCTACCACGGCCTCCCTCATACTATATTCACAAACAACTACAACTTCTCATTCCATAAGGAAAACGTCAATAAACTTGCCTAATCTTCACATATCTCACGCACAGCTGGGCTAACAAGTTCTTATTTTTCTTACTGTCGTCGGAGATAATCTGGCATACTCTGTTATTTCTTCATATAATAATAATAATAATAATAATAATAATAATAATAATAATAATAATAATAATAATAATAATAATAATAATATTTGTTTAATTAATTTCATTTGGTTTTAATTTTTTTATTACATTGCATGCATTTCTTACAGTTATTACATACATTTGATTACTTATGATACATTACTTACATTTGTGTTTACATATAATACATACATTACATACATTGGTTTACATGCGCTACGTACATTACATGCATTTGGTTACATATGATACATCTTGGATGAGAAGTAATTTCTTTGCTTTCATCCTCGAAGCTTATATGTAAGCTTATCTGAGGATGACACCAGTTGGCTATTATTTATTGGTTTGTTTGCTGTGTTGGGAAGCTACGAAATCTATGATTCAGAAATTCGGCGCACGCGCACACACACATGCACACACACACACACACACACACACACACACACACACACACACACACACACACACACACACACACACACACACACACACACACACACACACACACACACACACACACACACACACACACACACACACACACACACACACACACACACACACACACACACACACACACACACACACAATAACTTGGAATGTGTTGATGCATCGCTGAACTGGAAGCCTGAACGAATATATTGTGTTTCATTAAGTTTGTATGTTATTTTGGGTGCGTGTTTCTTGTTCATAGTATGTCCTTAGAGCTCTTTACAGGCTATTGTAGTTTGTAAAGTTTCTGTATTCAAAAGGTAATTTGTTTATCATGTGTGGGATGTAGAAGCTTCGCGTAGCCTTTCCGTAGTGATTATTGTACTTATATGTGATATAATTAGCTGTGTCAGATCTTGTTATACGGTATGCATTTCTGACTGTCCTGTAGTCGCATCGAAATAATATTTGAGCAAAGCTGCATAGTGACATAAATGTTTTGCTGTCAGTAATTTGTATTCTGACATTGCAGTGTATATAAAGTCTTTGTTTTCTTTTTTGTTCCCAAAAGATCAGTTTTATTATTTTGTACTATAGCGACATTAATCTATTTAATTTGTCGGGTGCACCGAAAACATACGTTGTGATAGCGTATCGTAGACTATTTTGGCATAGTGCTTTGTATATTAGTGTTTTTTAGACGTGTGGGGACTATGTCTTTTTGACCTGTAGTGTTTGCCATTTACTGTTCGGAGTTTGTTGTATAGATGGTTTATGTGGCTATTCCAGTTCATATCTGCATAGAAGTAAATTCCAAGGTATGGTATTTTTTCAATTTGAGTGACTGCAGAGGTTTTGCTGTTCTGTGTGTTTTTTATTTTCGAATGTGGATGTTGGATGGTTAAATATTTGTTATTAACTGGTCAAGACAGTGGATTTCTGAATATCATTAATTTTGTCTTTTCTGAAATTAGGTGTATGGAGTTTTTCGTGAGCCAGTCTATGATCAGATTTATGTCGTGTTGCATATTTGTTTGGGCTATGCTTGCGTTATTATGGATGGATATTTTAGCTGTATCTTCTGCGTATCGAAATATCTTACATTTGAGACGTAGCTGATTAATATCGTGCATGTAAATGTTGACTAGAGTTGGGGAGAGTACAGCTCCCTGTGGTACTCCACAGGTCACTGGTAGCTCTCTACTTCTGTTTTACCGATACGTGTGATATGCTTTCTATTTTGAAGGTAGTTTGTAAACCACCTGTGAAGAGGCCCGTCTATTCCAACATGCCTCAGCTTTTCCAACAAGGTTTGATGTGTTAGTGTATCGAATGCTTTAGTTAGATCAATAAAGACTACCATGGCAATTTTGTTTTTGTCTAAGGCGGTATTAATTACGTCTGTAAAGTCTTCCAAGAGAGATGTTGTTCCCTTATTTTTCTGAAAACCATGTTGTGTTTTGGGGATGATATGAAAGGTCTCTGTGTATGCTGTGAGTTTCTTCAGTATGATCCACACCATAATTTGGTTGATAATTGGTAATGTAACTATGGGTCTGTAATTGCTGATTAAATTATTTCTTTTTTCATTTGTATACGGGTATAATTATGGCGGTCTTTAGCATACTTGGTATCTGTCCTGTTGTAAATATTTTATTTATTAATTTTAGTAGGATAGGGATTAAACTAGTTGCATGATGCTTTATATTTTTAGATCTTATACCATCAATTCCTGGTCCTTTGTTTGGTTTGAATTGTTGTATTGCTGAGAGAAGTTCTGCTTCTTTTATGGTTGGGAAACATAATGTCTGTTTTGATTGTGGTCCAAGTGGAGGGTCACTTTTGTGATTAGGGGAATATTTCTGTGCAATTCTTGGATGGAGTCTGCAAAGTATTGGTTAAAGTCATTTGCTAGTTGTTGGATAGGTTTTGCGTCTTTCATGAAGCTGTGTTTTATGGTTTCGGAGGCGGTATTTTTGCAAACACAATCTAGCATCTCATTGATCAGATGCGAGGTTTGTTTCATGCTGGTTTGTGCAGAGGTTAGTTTGTCTCTGTAGTAGCTTCTTTTTGCATTTCTGACTTGTGTTGTAGGACGATTCCTTGTTATCTTATATTCAGTTTTTAAAGCTGTGTTATTTGGATATCGCTTTAATTCTTTCCATAAAACGTCCTTTCTGTGTATTTCTAGGATTAAGTTTTGTGTTATCCGAGGAATTTAGAAATTGTTTTTGATCGAATTCGGACTTTCTTCGTAGCCTTTTTATATATTTCATCCAGTGTGAGTTTAATGTTGTTGTATAAGATATCTACTGAATCTGATGCCAGGTGTTCCCAGTCTGTTTTTCTTATTTCGTGGTTGATTGTTTCTTCGTCTATTATTGTTTTCTGTCGCTTTTCCTCTGTGGGACATTGCATGGGTATTGTCTTGGTGTACAGGTTTAGAGCGGTGAAGTAATGGTCTGCTACTTTGCACTTTATGACTGATGCAGTGTAACTATTTGGTGGTGCTCGGACGTTTATATGATCTAGACAGGATGCAGTGATGGTATTTACGAATATTTATTCTCTAGTTCATGATGTTATTGTTGGTATTAGATTGTGCATGGATAGTGTGTCTAGGTATTATTGTACAGTGTTGTTCTGGTTTTCATTTGCAATATTTATGTTTATGTCGCCAGTTATCATTAGGTGTTCGGTTGAGCATATTTCTTGGCTTGAAAGCCAGCAATTGAGTTCGTGTAAGAATTTTATGATGTTTAGGTTTGGTGGCCTGTAAATAGCATTTAGTATTATGGGATGCTGTGTATTCGTGATATTAATGATTTCGAGGCAGAGGGTTTCAGCATGCTCAAACTGATAGGCCATTTCTTTTGCTATTAATTTTTGTTTCATAAATATTAATATTCCACCCCCTCTTCTTGTTTGGCGGCATGATCTATGTTGCTGGAAGCCTGGAATTTGGAAAGTAGTCGCTTCGTCATTAGTTATGGATACTTCTGTAAGAATAAATATATCAATAATATCAGTGTAATTCCTCAGATAAGCCTACAATAATAACCAATGTTTTCGGATGCTTCTAATGTTAATATGCAGGATTGAGGGACCTCTCGCTTGTACTGTGTGTTGTTTCCATGCATCAAGAGATTCGAAAGTACAATTACTGATGTATTCTGGTGTAATTACATCTATCTGACGGTTCACATTCATTTTTGTTGTGTTCAGATCTTCTTATTGAACTAAGTTGGAGTCTTTTGTTTCACTCTGGCAACCTGTCTATATCTTCCGAGCTTTTTATTTGTATAGACTTTGAAGTCTGTGACTTTCTCAAGAATATTATGCCGTCTTTGATGTATAAAAATTTATACTTTTTTCTGCTTTTTCCTTTCTTGCTTTGTACAAAAGTTTCTGATTGAATGGTGATAAATACTCAAATAGAAAGATTGGCGTATTGTCTTGCGATGCATTTAAATCCTTGACTACTGATTTTTTCAGTCTGCTGGCTTTTATGAGATTGTCTCTTGTAGCCTTGCTTGTCAGAGGAACTATGACTGCTGCCGGTCGTGGCGAACTTTGTTTTCTGTTCTTCCTGGGAGACCGATTTATGGTCTGAATATCATTATGCTGTAGGGGGATGTCAATTGCATTGCCTAACTTTAGAACTACGTCTCTGAGATTTTCTGTGGATTCTGTTTCTCGAAGACCGTTTATGACAAGGTCTTCTTTATGTTGTTGTTGGTTTAAAACTTCTTATTGTAGTTTCAGGGAATTAAATTCTTGACGGAGTTCTGATGTGTCTTTTATCAATTTGTGCTGCCTGTCAGTTAATGCGTTAATGCTGGTTTTAATGTCTTTTACCGTTTGTAAGACTTCTTCGACTTTTTTCTTCGACTTTTTATTCTCTGAGTAGCAGACTTCTTCGAAGTCTGCTACTCAGAGAATAAAACTCAGATCCTCCAGATGGAAAGGTTAGCAAACCAGGCTTTTATCCCTCTCCTCTAAAACCTTATCGCTTCTGATTTCAAAAAAATAAAAATAAAATAGAATAAAATAAATACGGGAATGGATAGAAAAGTAGGAAACATGGCTATAAACATGGACTTTGAGGTTTGAAATATGAGTATGCATGGTTGGTTTTTAACTTTCATATCCGACCTGCATAAGAAAGGGGTGATGCAAAACCTATAGCATTGTGTTGTGTGTGTGTGGGCGAGAAGGTAAGAAAAACGAAGGAAACTCTTGGCATTTTTGAATAGGCGAATATCTGTGGGAAACTTACTGTTAGGTAGGTACTTCCAAAGAACAGTAATCATATGGGAACGTGCAGGTTAAGTAGTCGGACCAGAGAATTTAAAGCCAGATTTTAAATGGATGTTGACCAGTGCTTACTGTGTTGTTGTTCTCACTCTGTTTTAAGAAAGTGAAGAAGTTATAGTTGCCAATTCAGCACAGCACTTTAGAGGAAAATATTTGAAGATCAGAGAAAAGACGGAAACTGATCGTCTATGAATGAGAGACAGATAGACAGATATAAGGGGAAAGAGAAAGGGAGAGAGAGAGACTGCAGTGGATCTGTGACAGAGGAGAGTAAAAAAATAACGAAATTCCTATTTTCTATATAGACTCAATAAACTTACAGAGGATTTCAGTGCATCTCTCTTAACGTATGCATGCCAGTTCTTTGCCAAGTATCCCACGGTTCTTTGGATCCTGATTTCTACAGAGTTAACATTTGTATAGGTGAGAAGAAATGACTTTAGCAGAAAACCATGCCAGCTATTTTTAATAGCTATAGGAGCTACGGAGAAAACGGGTTTGTGCCAGGATAGACTGGAGATGTAGGTCAGTTGAAGAAAGAGATCTGTCTTGCTAGAGGAGCAGTCAGGAAATCGACTTTTCAGTACAGACACAGAAGTCTATAAGGATGCCCTCACCCCACAGAAATATAACAAAAAGATTAAAATTTATGAGTCAGGACATTGGATGTGGTAAGGTTCTGATACTTGAGTACAAGGTTTGTCCAATGAAAAGTAGGAATTGAGTACACTTAAATCAGCAAAACCATGTATCGGGTTTGAAGTCAGTAAAATCGAGTCATTTATATACAGAAGGAAGAAAGTAAAGGAAATTACAGGACTCTGGTGTTCTTTTGCATTCATGGGGAAATATGAGGAGAGGAAGGCATCCAACATGACTCTTAATGGCCGAGCAGACAGAACGTTCGCAATCAAATTCAGTGGCTCGGAGGACAATCATATAATGATAGTATGCTGAGTAGCCTTTTGTGGAAAATTCGACCACATGCTTTAGAAATGTAGAGAGTAAATGTAAAAAACGTTTCCATGGCTTCAGTCCCGAAACAGATGAAAAAGAACAGAAACATCAGCTGTGTATCTAGAGTGGCAGAATCCATGTAACACGTCACTAATTAAATAATGGATCTCCATGTAGTGCAGTAGTCGGCATGGATAGTTTCTAAAAGAACCGAATGAGAGCAATTCAAGGGTAGTTTATTGCCTTACCTATGTCAGCTTTCTTTGGAATGTTTTGGATTCAGGCCTATTTCCATATTTTAGATGGCAGCTAAATAGGATAACTTCAGGATAAGAATTTATCAATTAACATATATACGATATACGTTAATTCTAGAGTATCGATTTAACACAGTGGAATGAATACCACCTGATTCAGATGTCTTGTTTCTGTCCAAGTTATTAAGAAATCTTCTGATTTCTTTTCGCGCATGACCGAAATGGAATGAAGCTAACAGCGCTATTAAAGCTGAATGGAGCCTTGCCTTGTTCATCATTGGAGGAAATAAAAGAAAACAGTGATGCCAGTAAGCCTGCCTTGTCTTTGCATATGTTACTATAGTGTCATCTGGATGTCAGAGTAGCAGAAACATAAGCGGGCAAAAGTGGCACCTAATGGCCTTGGCGAGGGACTGGACGACTCGACTCTCAATGCGACTGTGGACAGGTTTACAGCATTTGGCCCTTTCATAATTTGGTCTGGATCTGTCAACTTCCTTTTAGAAATATTGCGAGTTTCTCTGTAGGCGGAATGTACAATGAAGTTTTGGTCTTGTGCCATTAGTGCTATGGTCATTATTTTTTAAATGCGTTAGCACACCATTTTAAACCTCAACGTTTCGATGGGGGTATATAACGTTCAGTGCAATTGTGTATGAAGGCCTTCATTCTGATGGAAATCTACACACCACTAGAATCTAAAGATTTGATGATTGAACAATAGGCTTAGAAATTACAGCGAATTCTCTATATTTAAGTCTCCAAGTTATATAGCTTTCAGTCTTAAGCGATTTCAAAGGAGGAGAAAATTGTACCGGAATACATTTATTTGTAATATATCTTCTTAAAGTAAATATCTTAGTAATTATGTTTGATTACAGTTAATCTTCAGGCAAAACCAGACCTCATTACGTGATACGGCCATGCTTGTAATTAATTCATGATCAAATTCAAACTAGTCATATAATTTAAATATATACTTCCAATGTTGAAAATGGAAGGTCAAAAATTCCGGTTTTCGAATAACCTTTGGTATAATGAAGAAACGAACCATGCTTGCAGCTTGGCCCAAATTTTTCTGTTTCATCAAAATTGACCTGCACAGGATAGCTTCTTTGTGTGTGTGTGTGTGTGTGTGTGTGTGTGTGTGTGTGTGTGTGTGTGTGTGTGTGTGTGTGTGTGTGTGTGTGTGTGTGTGTGTGTGTGTGTGTGTGTGTGTGTGTGTGTGTGTGTGTGTGTGTGTGTGTGTAACAGACACACTACCGTAGACTATCACACTTGATTTGCGAGTGAACTGTATTTCATTAAGTTTCTTTACTTAATCCAATGCTTTTAATATAAATGATTCTCCTTTTACACATACGTAATTTATACTAATTATGAATCGTTTGCTGTTCGAAATTCATTTCTAATATCCCAGTCTACAAGTATAACGATATAATTACATTTAATTCAGGTGTCAAACACAACTTAGAAACTTGGAAATTGCTCTCTAAGCTGTCATATCTATTACGTTTATGAATCAGAAGGATTTATAAATACATAGCCTGCTTGGTAGAGAGGAAAATTCCAAGTTTCTCTCTCTCTCTCTCTCTCTCTCTCTCTCTCTCTCTCTCTCTCTCTCTCTCTCTCTCTCTCCCCAAGATAACCCTCCTCAGAAGGGAAATTTCTCTTGGATAAACCACTGAGTAACGAATTTATTAAATAAACTACTGAGCAGTTGCAATCATCATTATCTATTAAACAGATAATGTGGTTGCGACGATCATACACGGAGCAGTTAATAAATCGGTTCATTAACTACAGACTTTCAGAAACATTTGGGTATATTTTTCGTGAAACGTGTTGCCATAATTTATTATTAAAGGTATTGTTAAAAATATACAGCGTAATCTTATTCGAAAATTAACTTTCTGAAACATTTATACCTGAAATGATATTCGGATCCACAGCTTCCTAAGCGCGAAGACACCAGTTGTTATGCCTCTGTAACTAAGTCGGTAATGACGATGCACCCTGTTAGAAAAAACTAAGTCGGTAATGACGATGCACCCTGTTAGGAAAAAAAAGTTCGAGACCTGTATTATCTACTAAGAATCATTATAAGGACTTTTTTCAACTAAAGTGAATTATCCAATGCAATACTGAAGTGGGTATATGGAAATTAATCCGGCCTCACAGTTTTAGTTGGTTCGGCAGTAATTCAGAACAACCCATAACTCTAATTAACCAAATCAGCTAATATTTATGTGGCCAAAATATTCTTATAATTCCTTGTGTTCTCCTGTTATTTTCATGAATTTGGAATTTAAAACGTTTCTGCGAGGAACAGAACTACAGAACTACAGAAGATTAACTACAGACTTTCAGAAACATTTGGGTATATTTTTCGTGAAACGTGTTGCCATAATTTATTATTAAAGGTATTGTTAAAAATATACAGCGTAATCTTATTCGAAAATTAACTTTCTGAAATATTTATACCTGAAATGATATTCGGATCCACAGCTTCCTAAGCGCGAAGACACCAGTTGTTATGCCTCTGTAACTAAGTCGGTAATGACGATGCACCCTGTTAGGAAAAAAAGTTCGAGACCTGTATTACCTACTAAGAATCATTATAAGGACGTTTTCAACTAAAGTGAATTATCCAATGCAATACTGAAGTGGGTATATGGAAATTAATCCGGCCTCACAGCTTTAGTTGGTTCGGCAGTAATTCAGAACAACCCACAACTCTAATTAACCAAATCAGCTAATATTTATGTGGCCAAAATATTCTTATAATTCCTTGTGTTCTCCTGTTATTTCCATGAATAAGGAATTTAAAACGTTTCTGCGAAGAACAGTAAGCTACAAACCACTAAGTAATTAAGAATAAGTAATTAATCTTTCGTTTTTCTAATAGCTGAAAATATAAAAGTGAAAATCAGAAAAAAATTGGGAATAATTTTATATAAAAAAAAAATAATTTGTCTTGATTCATGTTAAGCACTACTAATTCGTAATAGCGAAAATATCGGTAATAAATCTGCATTCATTCATGTGAATTTGGGTAAGAGAAATCGCCTTTTTATGCATAATTGTAAATTTTTATTTTATTTTCAATATGTGTCTTTATATTTTCTTATTTCTCTTGTCACCTTTATCAACAACACCATGAATAAACCAACTAGAACCCATACAGTTATTCAAGGATATAGTTCTTTCTTTTTAAGAACCTTCAAATATAACGAAATGCACATTAAATGAAATGTGAAAGAGCATATATTATTGTTATTAAAATAAATCAAATCTTTAATAAATACATCTGTTTTTTAATTTTATACTGGCCAATTCTTAAATATATCTCCTTTATATATCAAACGTCCAGTCATTCAACGTGATTCATACTTGAAAGATATACAATTTCATTATGACAAGGCCTTCAGCATAAAGTACCTTCGAGAAATTGCCAAGAAATTAATGCCATTTACTCCATACACTGTGCAGTAGAAAGTAAATGAAAAATAAAAAAAACTGTATGTTCTGTTTTCTACCCTCTCATTCTTCGCATACCAGATGAAAGCTTCTTTTTCCAATGTTGTGGAAAACGGAAAGTTGCCAAATGTCAAGCGATGCAAGGATTTCTGTCCATTTACTTTTCACCAGCAGGCTATTTTTATTATTAACAACTCAAAGAGAAGGTGATAACTTCATATTTAGTAGCAAAGACATATACTGTACACCATGAATTACAAGCATTAATATTTGCTCCTAAATAGTATATGTAAGTAGTGTTCACTTGTTCGAGGTCGGATGTAGGTCTGCCAGAGAAAACCCTTAATACCTAGAAGAAAAAACTCTATAGAGACAGTCTTAGACCAATGAACAGTGATACAAATGCAAACAGAAGGTGAAACATATATTTTGCAAACATTGTATGACAAACCAATACACAAAATTCACCAACCTCTTTGTATCAATAGTTCCGAAACTCAAATTAAATAACCACTCGAAATCCTCATTCATAACTGCTAAAACTAGCCGATAATTTCTAATAATTATACAAGGTACAGTCACTCTCTACATTTATGGAATGAATACTGAATGTATTCTGTCCGCATTTATTATAATTCTTGTTAGGTAAACATGTGAGCCACATTTCAACAATAATCTAAGGGAACACAGGCAAAATTGTATCATGATTTCCTATCTCTTATAAGTTAAGTTCCTTTTAATTAATCATACGTCCTATTGACTATTACTATATCTGAATACGCTCCATTTTCAAGACATTTATTAAAAACCATAGAGACTAAATCTATTTCATATTTCACCGTCGCCTAAACTGGACAACTTGATAACGGTATTTCGCTTGGTTGGGATTTTATTAGTTAAACTGATGATCGTCTGAGTTGTGTTAGTGATATTATTTCTTAATTTAAAATTTCCCTCTCAACGGAAGAAGCAAATATTAGCCAAATATACGTCAAGTTAGCTAATGACCGATTTAACCCAGGTGGAAGTGGCTAGGGTTTTCCTCGCGAAAATGTAGGGTTTTTCACTCAGTGAAATAGACAATCCTGCCAGAAGAACAAACACATAGGCACACACAAACACAACTCAATAGCCTCCTAATCTTAGTTGTTTCGTTATAATTCCGAACCATAATCCAAATTCTTACCCAGTCGCATATACTTTAGTTCGTTAATACTCAGTATTAAAATTCACTAAATGAAATTTGTTTGAATACTTTCAAATAACTTTGAAAAGAAAACAACAGTGACTAATATGTTCCGCTTCACGTTATCAGCAAAGCGAGCTCTGTTTGACCATTAATCTCTTAGGAAATTCATACTTCTAAACGTTTCCAACTGTCTATCTTTCGATCAGTTTCCAATCCTCCTTTCACTAATTATCACAACCCAATTTGGCACGTTTTATTCAGCAGCATCTGAATAGGAATACTATCGGGTGCGTTGCTGTAACCCAAATAAACTGCAATACGGTGATTACTTTAGTCAATTGTCTTCGTTATATCATCATGAATACCAGCATACGTATAACTGATTTTCTCTTAAAAGGAATCATTTCCCTAAGACTGAAGAAGTAGCTGCTCTCAGTGATAACTGTGACTCGCTGCAGTCACATTCGATGCAGTCGAAATTTCCCTTTTGTAGCAACGACTATTACAGAGATAGCAACTCACAAACACGTTAATCTAACTTTCTATTAACGTTGTAAATAATCTTAAAACCCATGTAAGTAACCCCAAGGAATTAACATGCAAGCTTGCCATAGAAATCGGCATTAAATTCATGTCGAAATTTATATATAATGTAAGTAAATTTTAATGTACTTAAAATCAGCCTGATACCACCTTCAAGATCATTGGTAAAAGGGCGGTATGCTTCTGAAGTAGTTACACCGTTTTGAAAATAGCATTAATCCTATTTTCAAAAATAATCCTAAGATCCTAAGAAGGAACTAGGAACGGATTAAAGAAGATATGTGAGTTAATTTCATTGTGTGTGCTTATGATATGCGAAACTAACTGAGACGGACTGATACGTTTTTAAATGTTGATATAACTAGTCTAAAAATGGTTTGTTTACAGTGAGAGTTAGAATCACTAACAGAGCATGATATTCCTTGAATTGTAATGGCCTGATAGTGTTCTTAGAATGTTGATAAAATTATGTTGCATAATTTGGTGCATTTTCTAAATGATAAATCACTGACGTTTAAAGCTTAGGGTGGAGATAAAAGAGAATCTTTCCCTATTGTATGAATTTATATAATTACAGTTTAGTGTAAATAGATATGTTTGGTTTGTTTAGAGAGTGTGCTGCCTGATCTTTAATCAATGCACTGTTTCGAAATAAACATGAACCTGTGAGGGAAGGAGTTAAATGTCAGCTATGACTGTTTTCTTTTAAGAAGGGCTTTAGGATAATATTCAGAGAAAATTCTACTGGAAGTATTATTATATCATATACTCCAAGGAGAGAACTGGTGGTGCAGTCGACTAATCTAAATACATTTCCAGAGTTCTCCCGGTGTAGGAAAAATACTAAAAGTAGGGTAACGTTAATAAAGAATGAGAAGTTAGAGTATTAGAGGATAAAGAGTTAAAAGGGAAGTAGAGATAAACTGATAAAAGGAAGAATAGAGTAGATAAGATGAATTAATAATAGAAAATAAATCATATAGAGAAATATTATAATGGTGCAGCTATTTACGAAATAAGAATATACACATAAAAAACGTTTAAAACGCTTTCTAATTAATTTTCTTAATATAAACATAAGACATATTCATTTATAATTCTCTAATGCGAAATTTATAACATTTATGGCTTGAAACAACTCTTTCAAACTTTTCATTCAGAACTACTATTCCGGTCTCAGAGGTTCATTAACAATGATTAAATGTGATTTGTTTAACTTCTACTTACAACAGAAAGATACATATCAATCCTGCTTTTCACTATTTCAATTGTCACGTCATTCAAATTCCTTCCTCCTGTGGTGGCATCAGAGATATCGTGATTAAAGCAATAGTCTGGTCTTCGGTAGAGATGTACTATGGTCATGATATTTGCCTCTTGAGTTTAAATACCTCAGAAATTCAGTAATTTTCCCTACGCTCTGCTTTATTTATAATCTAGCTCTTGGAAAGGATAGTGTACTAGCATTCCTATGATTTATCGGACATAAATTATTCCCAACCTTTTCTTCCAAGAAAACGCAATTTTAATGTGGCGATTAAACCGAAATACAAGTAGAAAACACCGTGAAATCAGTGATCCAGCTTATTTTGAAATTTCATCAACATCTGATGCAACCGCAAAGTAAGATTTTTTTTTTTTCGAATTATGATTAGGTTATCTAACTTCTGTTTGTCACATGAAATCTCGAAACATTTATTCTCATATAAATATAACGGCTATGAAGTTGAGGATTTTCTAGATAACGTCATTCCCCTGTATCCGGTACCCTTCCTCTGATTAATGGGATTAATTATTTTTGGGATTAATCACTTTTTTTCTGAGAAATGATTTCTACACATTTGTTATATACTGTCTATTATTGTTATCTCTGTATAACTATAGGTGATTTTCTTCACAGAAAAAGTTGCACTTATTAAAATACACTAATCAAGAGTTGTTTATTAATATCTGGATTTTTTTTTTCATTTAGAAATTTCTAAGCAGTGTCTGTATATGAAACTTCTTTTCCTTATTTCCTTTTTATGAAAATCTCTGTATTTTAATTTTAATTATTTATTTTAATTATATCAAGTTTCTATTTAATGATTGTTTGAATTCATTTTTCATTTAATCAACAGGATCACAAACATGTATGTGACTCACCATTTTGAACAATTCAAGAATATGTTGTGAGATAGCTTATATTAGAGGAATGTCTGTGCACATCACCAAGATAATGAAAATTCTTGACTTTCAAGATACTTTAATATCCTCATCGAAAGATTTCTTCACATTTAAGTTCTACATATCATAACCCCTATATTTGTATTCCTGTGATTATAAAATCGCTTACTAGACTTTGGCGTATGGAAAACTGAGAGCATAGTCATACCGAGCCAACTCTAAACTTCACAAATAGGGTTCACTGGGGGGGGGGGGGGACAGAGAATACACTCTTAGAGCAGCAGCAGTTTACTGATTGAAAGTCTGTATAAGGAAATTTAGTGAGGAATGATATATGTGAGTAATCTGAACTGGTGCGATATCCTGATGTTATCTAAAACGTAATAGTATAACTTAACATAGCCATCGACATTAATTTATGTACCATTTAAAAATTCTCAAAGTCTTCGGCCACGTATTTATCATTTACACCCACGTATGGTTATAAAAGTTATCAAACTATAATAACATTTATGCTGCTTGAATTTTTATAGGCTTTATATAATAGATAATGAATGTTAACAGTTAACAATAAAACAGAGTTTCAAATATTCTCAGTTACTAAAAAAAAGGAAAAGTAATTTAAAGAAATGCAATGCTATTATTCGCTTTCTGGAATGTATTTTGCATATACTCACTTGAAAGGTTTGTAGATGGAATAATCACATTTGTAAAAAACAGACTGCTTGAGGATTAAAATTCAGACCGCAGGGCTAAAGATAGAATAATAGTCTACATCATCTACAGAAAACCAATATATGAAAATAAAACTTAAAATCAACATTTTCTTTAAACTATTTCAAAAATAAACTAATTACTAAACAAACCAAAATAAAATAAAATGAAACAAACAAAATAAAATAAACAAAATAAACTAATTCAAAATAACTTATATGCTTACTTATTTAAAATTCTTAATTTTAAATAAGTAAGATAGTAAGATCGTTAAACGTTTCTTAATTAAGACGGTTTATCATCCCTTTAAAAACAGCTTTTTATGTCTTTCACTTTTGTTTATGGTTTGCCTAAATTCAACATACTTTCCTACTTAATTTGAGACGAGTTTTAATTTTCAATTTGTTCTTGAAATTTTCAGTTTGCTTCTCTGTGTACTTTGATTTGTTTTCAGTTTTATACCCTTTAATCAGAGATGGGCGAGCTTTTCAACAAGGAAGGTTAGGCATCACATTTCCTCTTTTTTATCTCTGAAAATTACCATTTTCCTGAAATCGTTCATTTGAATATACTGAATATTCTGTACAGTCCATGATATTTTGGTAGTTTTTACGTTTGTTAGCTCCTGGATAGGAAATGACTGCAACTGATATCTTGTATCGGAAATTTGTGAAGAGAGAAAAACGAAATGTAACACACAAATGTATAAAATAACAAGTACCGCTAATACACAATAATCCTAAAATGCACAATACAATTTACCTCCAAATACAAAAAACATTCCGGTATTCTCATAAAAGACTCACAGTTTCTTCCAGTTACCCAAATCCCTAGCATACACACTAACATAAATGACATAACTCACATCTTAAAGTTATCTAGACCAAAATTTTATTCATGGAAGAAACCTAAATTGCAGCTACATCACCTACTTCCCATCTTTATTGACCATTTTATATATTTTCGATTCCCTTCACCAAAACATTAGTGCATATGCCTTTCTGAGAATTGCTAATATATAATCCGTTGTTTTTATCCATCTGTAGCTCAGGATTTCCCTGCTCCATTTAGTAATATTAATTTCAATTTTTCACTGGTCTCGAAACCCAAAGCGATTCTGATTTCTTCAGATTCCGTACACCTGGCTACCCGTATTTCCCATAACATTCTTCTCTCTCCCATTACTCTCCTTCTGTTATTTACCATTTCCCATTCCAAATACACCGGAGAGGTCCCTATACTTTTGATAACTAACACCACAGCCTAGAACAACTATTCGTTTGAGAATATTTTTTTTAATAATAATAATTACCTTTTCACAGTACAATACCAATTTCTTTTACGTTAAAGAAATGTATGGTTCTGTAATGTACGGATGGCTCTTTTCTCAAATAATTCTTCACATTAATTTGCGTTCTCTTTTTTTTTACTAAATTTGAATTTCGATTATAATTCCAGTAATTAATATTATGACAATTTCTTAGCAGTTGCACAGGCATAAGTCGAATAGCGCTGAATAACTTGAAATCTGTAATATGCATTAATTTTTGCCTTCAGTTGTCGAATGTCGAACTGCCTGTTGAGAACATTTCTTATAAAAGCTATCTAGTAATATCAGTTCTACTTCTAAAAAATCCAGTGCATTCTGTTGATGAGTTTTTAAAAGTGATTGTGGTTGGTTGGTTGGTATTAGGTTAGAAGAATCTAAGCTAATACCTAATACTAATAACATTTCAGTTGTAATTTTTAGCCTGTACTCTGCAATGTAGTACATCGTTCAGGTAAAATAACGTTCAATTTTCTACTTTTTATCCTTTATGACCTTCTTTTCATGTAGTTCAGCATAACCATGCCAGATCTCAAATTAACGCCGGCTAGATTTAATCTTGCAATTCCTGAATGTAGACTATCATTCCATTCCGAACATCATGTGAATGTGCCGTATGCGCTCTCCATTTAATTTTTTCCATCTTCAATATTAACCTTAATGTAATACAGCAATCCTTGAATATAAAATTCAATTTTCTTTCTCTTCCTACGAGCCCAGTCGCATCTCTCTCACTCTTCTCTTGTCGGACGAACATGTCATTAAATTGTTTCTTCTGTATTCTTACTGCCATCTTTTGCTCTCATTTGTTTTCAAAGCATGGTCTTTATTTTATTAACCATGTATCTTTTCAGAGAATGTCTGTGTTAACTGCGATTTACCCACCGCATACCACATTTCTTCACTCACGCTGTCCGTTCTCCAATCACATTCAATTTCATTGAACACTTCTTTAATAACGGTTCCGTCCATCTTATCTCCTCCATATCTCTTTTCTGGATTATTAAATTGCGACCCAACTTCCATTTTTAGTTTGCCTCACCTTTCAGTTATGACACAGACATTCCTATTACTACTGATTTGACAGAAGAGGATTTTGCTCCTGAATCTGTTTATCAATATATGCCATACATTCTCAATGAGGTACAGATTATAGCTTTCTGGCGACGAACAAAGTTGATAGAAGACGCTGTCTTGCTCGCAAAACCAGTTACATGGCCTCACTTTTAATAGCAAACTTGTAGCTATAATGGAAATATACTATGTACCACGGATCTGAACCAGTAAACAATGAAAATCGATTCAACGATGCAATAGATCCTGTGAAAGAATGTGTAGAATGTGATGCAACTTTCTTAACCAGAGGTCGCTCCATAATTTGCACATTTTTTCCGCATCATAGAAGTGTCTTGAAACTTCTATGAATCGATACTGAAGAAGCTGCCAGGAAGGAAATGTTCGAGGTCGAATCCTTACAAACTCGAAGAACCATTTTCAGTACGTTTTGGCAAAAGATGATTTAACTGATCTCAATCCGTGGTTAATAATTTTTATTTTTTTTATCTCATTCGAAAATCGAGTTTTTCTTTCAGTGATAGGAACACCTTTGCTCTGGAGAACTCAAATATTAAATTATGAAACGCACAGCCACCAGTGTTCTTTTGAACTTAGTGTAAACAACCCAATCCAGACTGAACAATTCTTTATACGCTGCTTTGTATGGCTGTAAATGTGGAAACAGCAGTGTTGTAATTTAGACTATTTAATTAGACATTTATGATTATAGCGTAAAATGGCTGATGTGTGTGTGTGTGTGTGTGTGTGTGTGTGTGTGTGTGTGTGTGTGTGTGTGTGTGTGTGTGTGTGTGTGTGTGTGTGTGTGTGTGTGTGTGTGTGTGTGTGTGTGTGTGCGTGTGCGTGCGTGCGTGCGTGCGCGACGAAAAAACTACAAACTACATTTTCCGGAAAACTACAACCACACTGTAGTTTTCGGAAACATTTAAACCGAAAATTATATTTATATTCTGAACAAATTTAGAATATGTACAATCCTGAACTTGCGAACTCTTTGATAGTTCTGTGGATATAATCCAGTTGAATAACTCGTTTATATCCACATATTATGGATAAGTTCACGTGTCATATCTTACGGCAAGGGTTCTCGTAAAATATGAGGGAACAGAAATGCCATGTTTAAATTACAACTTCAGAGACATTAAATCTGAACCCTAAAGTGTGCTTTTGTGATAAGAAAGTTAGAAGAGGATAAGAGTTGAACCTCAATTAACCCATCATTTTGAATAATGAATGGACGAACGAACGTTCATCAACATTCAGCGTGTAAAATATATGGTTAATGTTATTTAAGTTAAGGGATATTACATCCCATATTGTTTCTCAGCCGAATAAGAAACTCAAAGAGATTCATGCCGAATAAGAAACTCAAAGAGATTCATGCCGAATATAGAAACTATATAAAGTTCGGCGATTCCAAGCGTAAGCAAACACCTGGATAGTGCAGCAAATGACCCTTAAGGAAGCGCAAGCTGAGGAAACTCATAGCAAAGGTGGAGCAAGGTCTGATCACTATTATTGATAATTACCCATAATGTGAACTTAACTCCTAGGAGCTGTATTACTGTTCTACATTATTAGAGAAGGTCATTACCAAGATCGATTTCAACCTTTATTGAAGTGTATTTAACTAAATACCTCTTAAAAAAATTAGGACGATCCCTAGACCTCTCCATAGTGGCCGAAAGACCGTCCAACTCAGCGTTGATCCGCTCAGTGACAGACTCACTCTCTCACCGAGAAGAACTTCTCAGCGTTTGCTCTACCCAGTGGCAGGCTCATCCCACCACCACTGAGTTCCATAATCTCAGCGGTGGCCCTACTCAGAGACAGGCCAAAACCTATCACAAGCAGAGGCTTCACATATATATATATATATATATATATATGTGTGTGTGTGTGTGTGTGTGTGTCCAGCGTCTACCTCTCATCAGTCAGTAGGTAGACCTAGTTAATTATACCAAGATTGTAGCGAACAGAACTTACATCCCTACTATGAGAATTGCCAAGGGGTAATTCAATATTTGAGTCCAAAAGACGGCTTGTCACTAGTGGTGTGCCGCAGGGCTCTGTTCTTGGGCTACTACTTTTCAATTTTTCCATCAATGATATAGGAAAGGATTTGAGAAGAAGTGTTCACTTGTTTGCTGATGAAGAAAAGTTGGGTAGAGCAATTGTGAGTGCACAGGATATTAAAATTTTACAAGATTATTTGGATAGTTTGGAGAACTGGGCTAGGGTAAATGGATGATGTCGATTTAATATAGCAAAGCGTAAGGTTATGCATTTTGGGGTGAAAATAAAAGCAGCAGCATATCATATTGGTGGAACCCTACTCCAGGAGATCGATGAGGCCAGTGATTTGGAAGTGTTGGTGGATAAGGAATTGAAGTTTAGGGGGAACATTGCAAAAGTGGCTAAATCAGCTAATCAAATCACTTGGCTTATGAAAAATAGTTTAGCAAGCAGAGAAAAACCAGTTATTGTTCCTCTGTATCGAGCCTTGATAAGACCCCCATCTAGACTACTGTGCCGAGATATGGGCGCCAGGGTTTCTTCTTGATGTGGAGAAGGTGGAGAGGATTCAGAGACGAGTCATCAAGATGATAGCAGGTCTGTGGAATGAACCTTATGAGAACAGGTCGAAGATTTGTGGGTTGCAAAAATTGGTCGATAGGTGGAAAAGGGTGATATGATTGAGACATTCAAATTACTGAAGGGTTTCTATAAGATTAATCCAGAAGATATTTTTGAGAATAGAAATAGTGGTGGGAGGACTAGGGGCCATACATGGAAGCTGGGCAAGAATATGGTTAGCAAGGGTATTAGAGCTAGGTTTTTTACTTGTAGAGTGGTGAATGAGTGGAATAAGTTGCCAGAGTATGTTGTGGGTGCTACGACCGTGAATGAGTTCAAGGCGAGGTATGTTAGATACTGTGAGAATGTCAAATAGTTGTACTTGACATGATAGTAGGGCCTCCCTCGATGAGTCTGTCGACTCCTTGGAGTTACCCTGAATAATAATAATAATAATAATAATAATAATAATAATAATAATAATAATAATAATAATAATAATTATTATTATTATTATTATTATTATTATTATTATTATTATTATTATTATTATTATTATTATTATTATTATTATTATTATTATTATACTCTGTAATGTTAAACTATCTTATACTATTTCAATTAAAGCTATATACTTACCACAAAAAGTGCAGAAATTTGATTTTGCGAAATCCAGAACGTTTGAATCCGAGCTACGAGGAAACATTCCAAAGAGGAAACGCAAGAAAATTATCGCTATATACATGGTTTCTTCGATACTTCTCAAAATGTGAGATATTAATTCAGCGTATTTTTACACTTAACTCTTGAGGCCTTTAGGCCTTTCTTACAACTTTATGTGGAACTAATAGCGATAAATATCCAGAGTATGCTGTTTAGTAACTTTTTTTTCCACAGGAAAGAGTACAAAAAAAAATGCTCCCGGGATTCCGTTAATCCACCAATGAAAACTCGACACAGTGACCTTCAATCATACATTCTTGAATAGTCACCTTGAGTATCTGCGCTTTGTTCAAATGGCCTACTCAACTTACTTAAGATGCAAGATGATATTCTCCCGTCACATCTCTTCCTCATTTCTCTCCAACAAATTCGTGTCTCTAATTGTGTGTATGAATAGTGAATAAAATAACACTAAACATATTTAGCAATAGGAATTGGATACAAGTTAATATAGCAACTCATTACTTCCTTACGTTTATTGACAGATAGATAATAAATTTGTTTTAATGTTGATAAAGTGCTGTCGTCGTTTCACTATAAATTATTCATGCATCCCTGATTCTACTTTGATATCTCTCTCTCTCTCTCTCTCTCTCTCTCTCTCTCTCTCTCTCTCTCTCTTTCTCTCTCTCTGTCTCTCTCTCTATCTCCAACCATTGCTCTGCTATTAACAGGGGAGTAACAAAACTTCATATAAATTTTAACGAGCAAATGACTCATTAAAAGTCGTAAATCTGTTTTATTACAGTAATATCAGTACAATGAGTATGATAACAGTTATAAAATACATAATCAAACTCTAGAGACAAACGTGGAACGTTTTCAAGTTAATTCAGACCTCAGGTTAGTAGTTTGGAGGGGTTTAGCATAAGTTAATGAAAGTCATCCATCCAACAACTAAGTTAATGATAACTTGAATACAGCGTATATATCTGTCGAGAACCGTAATTTTATCTGTTTTGAAGAAGTCGTTTTTGTCGGAAAGATCTGGTTCAGATCTCTTCTAATATAAGAAGATAATTTTAAGACTATAATTAAAGGTGAAATAACCGGTCTCCTACGGTTGGTGTTGAAGATTTTACTCATTGAATATATGACTTTTCATTTGGAAACTGATTAAGCCATGCAGAACGATGCATTCAATTTACACAGAAACAAATATGCCCCTTAGCTATAACCTCGATAATTGCCATCTCCATTACAAGTATGACTTATGTTTCCTAACAAAACTCAATGTTAAGATTCGTAATCATGATTCATGTATGTGTTTGCTAATTCCACTCTATAATTTGACTTTTATTCTTATGAAAGGTGGCATTCCTCACATATATGAATCTGTATATAAGGATGTTGACCCTTGCATCGCTTTCCATCTTTGCAAATGGGATTTCACTGTGTGATGTTCTTTTCATCCCGTAACTGAATTGCGCAATCTACTCACCCACCTCCTGTAGCTTTTCCATTTAATACACAGTTGTGACTGATATTACATTTCGCTTTCATATTTGTAAATCGTTCACTACACAAATCATCAAACCTTTCAAAATGTTTGTAGACGCTGATGCTCTACAAAGATGTCAGAATTCTCTAAATTTTGCATTTCCAATACATTCTCTAAAGACCTGTTGACAAAATGGCTAATTTGAACTCAGTCCTTGCCAATCTATCCTATCTGCCTATATATATATATGTTTTCATTTTTTCTGGGATTATTATAATCTCTAGTCTCTCTCTCTCTCTCTCACGGCGTAATATCACAAATATTTCCTCTCGAGCAGAATCCAAAGAATTAGATTTTCACAAAATTGATCATGTATTACGTAATATCTGAGAAGATCTTAAGTTTGTAAAATTCTCAAATCCATTCAATCACTGACACACCCTCAGACATTTTGAAGGGTTCCCCTAATAACTCCATAAAAATGTGTACTTGATTCAGTACAAACGACACATATATCACCAATTCACTTCAGTGCACTCTCCTTTACCAAGACGTTTCAGTTTTCTTCTGCATGATTTTTTTTTGAATTGTTTCCGTGGTTACTGATCATCCCAAATTTATCACAATTTCTCTACACTTTTCTAAATCTGCTAATGCACGTGCAGCAGGAAAACACACCACGTATCAATTCCAAACTCATCGAACAAAGTTAACTTTCTCTTTTTTGAGTTTTTCTTCTACGATTAGGAACCATATTCTGTCTTACATACATCCTGCAAACTACAATCTGTAGGTTTCTAAATCCAATGTTATCGACATTCCAACCATCCACGGTAATAATTTACTGTAGGATGTCAACTACTACTGCTATTAGTACTGCTAAAAAAATAATAATGATCTAAAATAATGCCAGCCAAAGCTGAAAATCAGTACTAGCAACGATAGATCGCAAATCTGTCGAGTAAACGAAATCAATTGTAGTAATACTTTAAGTAAGGCGCTAAAAGGGTATATGACCTGGAGCTCCAGTCTGAAAACCAATCCCAGAGTCATAGCCTGAGACCGAGAAAGCTAATGCTGGAATTGCAAATAACCAAAAAATCTTCAGAAGGTGAAACATATTGTGATTCCTACTGTTACGAAATACATATTCTTGACACAAAATTCCTTATCAGTTCATATGTTTCCGAGAGACAGAAATGAGTCCTTTACACGGCAGACATAATTCCGTAAATTATCTATGCAGGAAAAATACACGAATGCTTTTAACCATAAACCACACCATAATATTAGAGGACCAGTCACCTCAGATGTCGATCCTGATGAATTAATAATAATAATAATAATAATAATAATAATAATAATAATAATAATAATAATAATAATAATAATAATAATAATTTAATTATCATATTATGTGTAATGTTTTAAGCATGCATTCTCATTCATCTTGCTTTAAGAGAATTATTGCTAAGTTCTTCAGTATTTTGATATTATTTGTTAAATATTATCGAAAGCTTTTTTTATTTCAGATGATCTTATCTGATCATAACACCTTTCTTAGTAATTTCATAACACCTTTTCTTAGTAACCTTCTTGAAATAAGGTTTTTTTTAATTTTATTTTACTAGATTAGGTAGCATGCGAGAGGAAACTTGCTTGACATTTTTATATGAAACTTGCTTAACTCTATCTCTATTACTTTTCTGCAAGAAATAAAGTAGTCTGAAAAAGATTGAATCAAGGACGTTAATCCTCTAATCATATTCTGTAGCACGAGTCACGAGTACCCTAAGATTAAAGGGAACTGAATTAAAATCCTGAGACTTCTCGACTATAGACAGGATAATTAGTGCAAGGGAAGGGCGTTCATAATGGAAGTCTGTTAACCAGTATGCTGAAGAAACGCTTTCTTCACTGAAAAAAAAGTATATTCGGATTTTTATTCCGGAAAAGAGGCTTAACAATGAAGACTAAAATATACGTCATTCCGCTGCTAGGTTTATATGAAATGAAATAAAGAAGATATAAGAGGTCACGGAGCCAAAAACCTTGAAGGATTATGAAGAACCAGTTACTCAATATAGTTGCAAGAAAGAAATGTTTGGACGAAAGATAGTATAAGGAAGGTAGAAATGCCAGTCAAGTTGAATAGTGTACGAAATGCATCACTTCCTAGAAAAAATTAGCAAATCTGATAAATGATAATTAGAATGTGCGTCACTAAGCAAAACGATACTATGCAGCTTAACCGAAAAAAAAATATTCACCCTTTAAAACTGAGATATCTTAAATGCTTTGAAACTTTAGGCTGAATATTTTATCAGATTTCCATCCCAATAAGCTTAAAATTATGAATTCCAAAAAGGAATAATTATCCCGTCACTATTGGTCTGGAGATTTTGTCTTATTTTGCCTTCAGAACAAACACACCAGGAATCTTTTAACATGAAATTTTAGATTTTTTCTAAAGATCTGTGAAGAAAGATCTTTAGAAAATAACATCAATCCCAGTCATTTCTGAACATTTAAATAGCAGTTGTGATGCAAATTGGATTTATATGACGGATTCTGAATAGTACACTTGTGGTCCATATCTTGCCTTCGTAAATACCCTTCCGGATCACTCTACAATATTTTTTTTATTATTATACTGCAGAGAATAGTAATTTCATCGAGACCGAAGAATATTTTCAAGACCACTTCAGCTAATGGTGATTTAAAGAGGCTGTCAGAAACAGGTTTCTGATATATCTCCCAGGAAAACGAATTTTTAGCAAAGCTAATAAATTCATATGTAATTACACTCATTTACAAATATAATTTCACTTCCCTTGTTATTTGAGGCACCTCTCCAATAACTATAATTGTCCACTCAGGAAATATCACTTTTGTTTTTTAAAATGAGCGTTTTCAACTATTCATAAAACTCTCCAGAATGTATGCATTCTGGTGACCTTTTACTGCACCCTTCCCGAAGTGCTTAACGTTGTACTATGAAAACAAACAAAATAAGGTTCACTTCATTGTAATATTTTCATAAATGCCTCTGGGAGCTTTACGTACACAATAATATTCAGTATGTTCTCCGTAAAGTAATACAAAAAGAAAAAACAAAAATAAGGGGACCATCCGCACCACCACCAGCATTCAATTCCTGATGTGTTCCTACACCAGTGCTTATAAGACTATGATGACATGCGGTATAAACGCTTAGACTTTTATAAACCTTCCTATCAAGAGTTTCCTCCAAAACAGTCTGCTATGTATTATGTATACAATATTGTCTGAGCATATTTCAGTTTTCTGATACATTTTTAACAGATTCGATACACGTAGGTCTTTCTCTTCCTATGGGTCTTGTTTCATCCTGGTATAAAACACGATTTGCTGCTTCTTCCTTCTCCCGTCCAGGCAAAATCATGATACCAAATTTGATTAGATCGGCTCACTCATGTTTTAACTCAAACAGCGTTACGTTTCTTCCAATTATCTTCACATTTTCAATAACATTCTGTCGCTGATTTCATCTGTTCCCTCCTCTATTTATTCTCAAACTAAGCAATAATCAATAATGATCGTGTATTTTCTTGATCACAGAACTAATGTAAATTACTATTTGGAAACATTGATGAAGTGTAAACGGATAAATATTTTAATTTAATACCGACTAGTTTCACCAAACATAAGCTGTTGGCATCTTGAGGATACAAGTACTGAGGTTAAAACATATCACAAAAATAGATCTTAACTTAAAATTGTGAAAATTGTAGTTACAAAGTAAAATAGCATTGAACGTGAATAATACACCTATCGCGTGTACATGATTTACTAGTTGTTGCTAAGAAACGTTCTATAGTTAGCATTAAAGTTCATTTCCTGTGTGTTCAGAGATCTAATTAGAGTTTTCCATATATCTGGAAGTATTAAACCTTGGTTCCTGTTAAGGTTATCTGTAGTGCGTGCGACAGTGGCTGCTTCTTTGAACATTCGAGAGTGGTATTCGCCTTCTGTGTAAGGGGTACAACTTTTGTCCCACTCAATGATATGGTTTGTTATGGAGAAATGTGATGACAAACCTGATATGTCTTGTCTGTTGTTTTTAACATAACCAATGTGTTCCTTCTGTCTAATTTCGAGGCTTCTCGAAGTCTCGCCGATGTAACTTGAACCACACGAGCGTGGGATATTATAGACCCGGCATACTTATAGAAAGGATCGGTATCTTTTGGAGATCGCAGTAGTTTTTGAATTGTTTCTATGGGTTTGAATGTCACTATTATTTTGTGTAGTTTGAGGAGATTAGCGACCTTTTTAGAGATACTTTTCACATACGGAACAGCGATTGTTTTAATATATTGAGTGTCTTCTTTTTCTCTTTGTGGTAGCTCAGAGAAAAGGATTTTGTTGAGGAGTCTTCATGGGTAGTCATTCAAGGCGACGTTATTAGATATCAATGTTTATTTGTTATGGAGGTCCTTTTTATCTGTTGTAATGCGGACAGCTCTTTTCTTTAGTAAGTGTACTATACTGAGTTTGTGAGAAATGTGGTGTGAGGAGCTGAAATGTAGAGAACGTCCTGTATTCGTAGGTTTCCTGTAGACTGATAGGTTCATAATGCCAGTAACTTGCTTCTTATTTAAGATGTTTAAGAACGGTAGTTGTTTTACGCGTTTTAGTGAAATATGTTTGTTGAGGAGTATTTCTTTTAAAATTATGATGTTTAGGTTGAGCACATTGCATATAGGTTTTTGTAAATTGTCTATTGGTTTTTAGTGAGTATACTTGAGGAAACTGTAGTGGTAGAGAATGTGCGAGCAACAAAGCCTAATTTGAGTAGGAGCTTATTACAGTACTTGGTTGCATGCAACTGCTAAAGGAATTCTGTCGCTAGTACTATGCTGCTCAATTTAGTTAATGAATCCTAATATAAGGGGAAGGTTAGCGAGGGGCCAACCACCCTAACTGTGAAAACCCTATTGGTTACGAAACTAGCACCACAGAAACATTGAAATTCGGGCGCCTTTGCGACAATCATTATTAATCGTTTTGGGACCTGGAATATACGTAATTTGGTGAAAGAAAGAGCTCTTTTAATGTGACGAATGTCTTACGACAGTATAAAATTGGACTTTGTGCTGTACAAGAGGCGCGATGGCCGGGACATGGCTCGACCCGTTCTCTTTTGTCCTCTGTCGTGGTGACGACAGAGGACCAAAAGTACTCGGAACTTCGTTTTTAGTTAGTGATAAATTTTTGTGTAATATTTTAGATTTTAAAACTGTGAACAATCTGCTGTGTACTATTAGAGTTAAGGGAAGTTTTCAAAATGTGTCTATTGTGAACTGTTATGCGCCTACTGAAGAAAGCTCAGAGGAAGCTAAATATTGTTTCTACGAAGTGCTTGAGCGTACTTGTGCTAATCTACCGTCATATGACGTCAAGCTAGTAGTGAGAGATTTCAACGCGAAGCTGGCGGAGAGCGCGTGTGTGGCGGCCTTTATTGGGTAGTTAGACATTACATGAGGAGTGCAATGATAACGGGATCCGACTTGCGAGTTTTGCCGCCGCTACGGGATGCTTTGTAAAGAGCGCTATGTTTGCGCATAAAGAGGTCCACAAGTAGACCTGGAGATAAACGGACGGTAGAAAAGCTAATCAAATAAATCATGTACTAGTGTATCGACATCAGCACATATCCATCTCGGAGGTGTACTGATGTCGGATGTGAGAAGTTTCAGAGGAGCAGATGGATATAGCGACACTATCTGGTAGTCTACGATTTCGGGCATAGAAATGCGGTTCAGATGCCCGCGTGTCCAGTTCCCATGCCGATAGTATGGCATGGGAACTGGACAAGTTGAAAACAGCGGAAGGCAAATGGACTGTCCATTTAGAGTTGCAGAATCGTTTTGGGGAGTTGCAGGAGGAAGAGGATGATCTGGATGGGATGTGGGACACCATCAAAAATACGGTTGCGTTAATTGCCTCGAGAACTGTGGGAAAGAGAAAGAGGAGGAGAAAAGCATGGTTTAATAGAGAGTGTGAAGAAGCTGTAGCAAAACGAAGGGAAGCACTATTGAACTACCAAGTGGATAGCAGGAAGAAAGCTGCATATGAGAGGGTGAGAAGAGTGGTGAATATATGTCTACGTAGGGAGAAGCGGAAGTATCTTAATGAGAAAGTGGCTAGTATAGAGAGACATAGGGTGACGAATAATGAACGGGAGATGTACCGGACGATGAAAGCCATGCGAGGTGCCCAGACACAAGCGGCAACCATAAGAGATGAGAGTGGAAATTAACAAAGTCAAAAGATGCTCTCGCTCGGTGGCGTAGATATTTCGCGAACTTGCTGAATGTCAATGCTGGAACGTCAATATCCGAGGATTATACTCCTTATCAAACTGCTGAATCATTTATTGAAGAGCCGACATTTAGTGAGATTACTCGTGCTGTCCGCATGCTGGAAAATAATAAGGCTCTAGGAGTGGACTGCATACCAGCGGAGCTCCTGAAAAATGGTGGGGACGTTCTGCTGGAGCAGCTGCACCGGCTCATCTTGATGATCTGGCGAGAACAATGGCTGCCTGACGAATGGAAGGAGTCACTGATCACCCCCGTATATACGAAAGGAGATAATACTCAACGCGGCAACTATAGGGGCATATCACTGCTGTCGACTGGCTACAAGGTGCTGTCTGACATCATGCTAATGCGCCTCACACCATATGAAGAACAGTGCCTTGGTGACTACCAGACGGGCTTCAGGAGGAACCGTACTACAATAGATCAACTCTTCAAGCTGCGCCAGGTTTAGAAAAGTGCTGGGAATATAACCGGGAAGTTCATAATATTTTCATAGACCTTTCTAAAGCGTATGCCTAATAATACGCCCAAACATATGGCAGGTGTTAGAAGAGCTGGGAATTCGTCGAAAACTCCGAAAAATAGTGCAGGTGTGCGTAACTGGTTCGAAAGCAAGAGTAAAAGCAGAAGGTGACCTGTCGGACATATTTCACGTATAGACCGGTGTGAAGCAGGGTGATGGGCATTCTCTGATTCTCTTCAATCTAGTGTTGGAAAAAAGTAATTAGAAACACACCGCAAGTGGCAGATGGAGTCGACATGAGGGTGCAAGTTAGGATTCCTGGCTACGCGGACGACCTGAAAGTCATGGCGCATCAACGGGACGACGCAGTGGCATTGGCTACTGCTATTGAAGAAGATGCAGAAGACGTTGGCCTGAAGATAAACGCCGAGAAGACAAAATACATTTTTATGAGTCGTCATGCTGCTCACGTTCCAGAGGCAGCTGCACCGTTTGAGAGGGTGAAGGTACTTAGGTACTTGGGTTCTTTCGTGACTGAAGACAACAAAGTTGAGGCTGATATCCAGAGTCCGGTAAATGCTGCGAATGTCGCCTACTATCAGGTGCGTCCCCTTTTCGCTTCGCGCTTGCTGTTTTGGACTACAAAGATGAGACTATACAAAACTTTGATCAGGCCTGTTCTCCTCTACGGTGCTAAAGGGTGGACTATCACGGCGAGACAAGCCGATCATCTGAGAGTGTTCGAGAACAAGATGCTACGACGTATCTATGGAGGTCATGGTAGACGGACTGTGGAGAAGGCGGTTCAATGCTACCATACACGCTTTATACACCTCAGCAGACGTCTTGATGGAACTGTGAGCCCGGCGTCTTCAGTGGCTGGAGCACCTGTACCGTATGGGCGTAGAAAGGACTGTGAGACAAGTGTAAGAGGCTCAACACCGAACAGGGAGGCAGCTAGGGAGATCAGGAGATAGTCGAATTAGGAAAAGGAAGACCTGCAGGCTGCAGACCAGAACGTGGCTGACGTGTCGCAGAGGACCGTGTCCAGTGGCGACACGGTCCTCTGCGATGTGGCCCCAAGCACCTGTGGTGCTTGCCCCCCCCGGGATGATAGCGCCTGGGTAACGTAAGGTGATGTATGAACAGTAGTTTGTCTTTTTCAAGTTCTAGAGTAAATTTAATAGAATGGTGAAAAAAGTTGATTTTATTGAGAAAATCAATTAGGTCATCTTTGTTGTGGTTCCATAGAATGAAGGTATCATCCATATCGCACCCAAATTATTGGTTTAGGATTTATTTGACATAGAATTTTATTTTTGAGATCCTCCATAAATAGGACAGCACAAGAAGATGAAAGTGGGATACACATTGCCAGGCCAAATAATTGTTGGTAAATAGTTTTCTTCCAAGAAAGATAGTTTGAATTTAGGCAATGATTGTACAGTGCGGTTATATCTTGTGGAAATAAAGTGCCTAAGATGTTGATAACTTACACCACTGGAAAGTTTGTAAAAAGAGAAGTGACATCTAACCTTAAAAGTAGATCGTTTTCAGATATAGTAATGTTTTTTAATTTATCCACAAAATGTTGTGAATTTCAAACACAACTCTCTGAATTATGGATATGTTGTTGTAAGAGTGTAGAGTGATGTTTAGACAATAAGTAGGTAGGTGAATTAATGCCATCTACAATGGGGCATAAAGGAATACGATCTTTGTGAACTTTTGAAACCCCATAAAGTCTTGGAGTTAGAGGGTGCATCGATTATAATTTTTAATTAGATCTGTTGGCCAGTTGATCATATCGCGTAGTAATTTGTTTGTGTCATTGTGGTTTTTAATGTAGGATCTTTCGTTAAGATATGGTAAACAGACATGTCCGACAGTAGATTGTTCACTTTATCCTTCCTCGTAGTCCTTGTCACAGTACTGTTACCCTTGTCTGCCTTGAGTATTATGTTATCTTTCTTTCTCTTCAAATTATGAATGGTTCTTTTATCTAGAGATATTCAGACCTATAGAAACAATTCGTAATCTACTACGATCTCCAAAAGATACCCATCCTTTCTATAAGTATGCCGGAGTCTATAATATCCCATGCTCGTATGGTTCAAGTTACATCGGCCTGACTTCGAGAAGCCTCGAGATTAGACAGAAGGAACACGTTGGTTATGTTAAAAACAACAGACAAGATAAATCACGCCTGTCATCACATTTCTTCATAACAACCCATATCATTGAATGGGACAAAAGTTGAACCCCTTACACAGAAGGCGACTACCACTCTCAAATGTTTAAAGAAGCAGCCACTGTCGCACGCACTACAGATTACCTTAACAGGAACCAAGGTTTAATACTTCCTGGGAAAACCCTAATTAAATCTCTGAACACATAGGAAATGAACTTTAATGCTAACTGTAGAACGTTCCTTAGCAACAACTAGTAAATTATGTACACGCGATAGGTGTATTATTCACATTCGATGCTATTTTAGTTTGCAACTAGAATTTTTAGAATTTACAGTTGAGATCTATTTTTGTGATATGTTTTCGCCTCAGTGCTTGTACCCTGAAGATGCCAACAGCTTATGTTTGGTGAAACTAGTTAAACGGATAAAAATACTTATCCGTTTACACTTGATCAATGTTAACAAATAGTTATTTACATTAAGCAATAATCAAGTTTCTGATCAAAGTTACTTAGCCATGAACAGGCTACTGAGCGTAACACAGAAGGAAATATGGTACAGGAACTTAACTCAAGTTCTCCATTGAGAATGGAGTGGATGATTTACTGTATTTGTCTTTGTACTGCTGGTTTCATGCCCCATCTGGACAGCAGTTATATAATTTAATTAAAGGATACTTGATTAAGGGATATTACATCCCATAGCGTTTTTCGTAGCCGAATAAGAAACTCAAAGAGTTTCATGCCGAATATAGTAGAAACTATATAAAGTTCGGCGATTCCAAGCGTAAGCAAATACCTGGATACTGCAGCAACTGACCCTTAAGGTAGTGCAAGCTGAGGCAACTCATGTCAAAGGTGGAGCAAGTACCGATCACTACTATTCTTGATATTTACCCATAATCTTTGAGTTTCTTATTCGGCTAAGAAACGATATGGGATGTAATATCCCTTAACTTAAACAAGTTATATGTCGCCGAATTGAAGCTTTTGGCTCTTCACATATCTAATATTATTGTATGATTTTTCTTATTCCTGCCATATATCAGTGCAAAAATGTGATCTATTGCACCAGTAAGAAAATTACTCTATAATATTCACATTGATTATATTTTTCTTCTTAAAGATGGGCACTATGAGAGTTCCACTCCAATCCTCACTACTCCGACCTTCTCATCCGGCATTTTAAATTTTGAAGTCGGTCACTTAAAACATTTACCCATTCATGTTCAAATACGTCTACATAATTGTTATCTACTCTAGCTAAATTTCAAGATTTCAATTTGCTAACGGCTTTATATTCTACAAATACTATTATGGTCACCTGACTGTATTCCTCTTGAATATTTTCTGCCGTTATTCTCTTACTTGTTTCATGTAGCGGTCTTTTAAATTAATTATCCAAACATTTAGAATATCTTCGTCCTCACTTTAACAATTTCAGCTTTACAAAATATATTTATTCATCATCAGCATCACCAAATTCCTGACATGTGTCCCTTAGGGGTGTACAGGATGTGATAGTACTACATGAAAAATTTACATCGTTAGTAACCTCCTATCTACAATTTTCCTACAAATTAGTCTTTTAGCTCTGAAGACTTCAAAATTATCAGATCTTGTATTGCTAACTTCTAAGGCAATTTTGTACCGTATTAATCGACCTATATCGTGATCTTCCTCTGGATCGTTTTCCTGCCAACTTGGCTGCGAACACTTGTTTTGCTAATCTTTTCTCTCCCATTCTGTTTAAGCGACCATACCACCTGAGATTAGCTCTACTAACGCATTCTTGGATTCTGACAATGCGAAGTTCTCTCCTAATATCCTCGTTTTTAATATTATATTGCCACTGATCCTATCTGATCATGCCCCTAATCTTTCTCAGGACTCTCATATCTGCATTCTCTAGTCTTTGGTAGTGTTTCATTTCTGATTTAGCTCTGAGATCCGTAAGTAAAAATTGGTTTGAACACTTCCTTGTATACAGCTAATTTTGTATTTTGGCTAATTTCTCTCTTATTTCATAAAATATTATTCAGTTGACTTCGTAGCATACCAGGTTTTGTTGATTAATATGTTGTCTATTTCCATATTTAATTTGCCATCTTCTTTAAACATCGTGCCTGAGTAGCTGAAATGTTTTGTCCAAAATGGTTTAATATTACATATGGTGTCAAACAAGAATGTACATTATCTTTATAGATCACAATATGAAGGAAAGTTGTATTAAACCTCATATCAAAATTGGAAATGTTAATCTCAGCTCTTTGCTTTATGAGGACGATGTTGTACTTCTAAATAAATCCGCTACAAATCTGCAATATTTCCTGATTATACTGAATTGTGATTCCTATCTTTCAGAAAGGTAATAGAGATTACCCTAAAAACTTATATAAGAATTCTAAATTCCTTTTACAAAATATATAGCACAATTTTAAATATCAAACTGATGAAATATTCTGAAAACTTTATTTTAGAACAGAGTGAGTTTAGAAGAGGACGGTCATGTATAGACCCAGCAGTTTGCCTAAAATTAATAAGAGAGAAAAGAATAGAATACAATTTAGAAACACATATCACATTTATTGACTTTGAAAAAGAATTTGAGAAAGTTAAAAGAAGCATTTTATTTAACATATTAAATGAAAGACAAATACCAAATAATATCCTAAAAGCTATCACAAGTATATATGAAAATAATCAAATACAATTAAGATTAAATCTTGAGCTATCATAAACGAGAGAGATAAACAAAGGGGATCCGACATGGATGTCCTCCCTCAGCAACACTTTTTAACATTTACCTAATTGAAATAATAATAAAATGGAATAAAAATTTCCATCAAGGTATTAAACTTTCTCCTACTGTGAACTTAAACACTCTCCTTTTTGCCGACGACAAAATAATAATTACAAATTCTGATGATAACTTAAAGAAAGCTAATTTAGATCTAAATGCGATAGCCAAAGATTATGGTATGATAATAGCAACAGAAAAATCAAAACTTATGGTCTTTAAAGGACAAGATCAAACAAGAACTAAGATAGTAATAGACAACAAGATTCTTAGAAGGGAGTGAATTCATTTAATTACCTACGATGTTTTATCACATATGAAAATGAAAAAGATATAAATGTAAAAATTGCAAAATATTTAAAAATAACAGGAGTAATTAACTCTATATTTAAACCAAACCTAGTTCAAAAACTGAATTGAATGTCATCAAAGACAGGAATGGATCATTACTAACAGAAGAGTTGGAAATCAAAAACAGATGGAAAGAATACAGTGAGGAACTGTACAGCAGAGTGGATAAAGAAACTGTGGAGTCCTCCCACCAAGAAAATTTTGAATTGGAACCTTCTCCACTCAGGCATGAAGTTGAAAGAGCAGTTAAGCAGCTCAACAGCAATAAGGCCCTAGGTGCAGATGAAATCCGAGCAGAGTTAATTAAGGCCACAGGAGACGGAGGGATAAGAGTGTTTCATAGATTGATTACAAGGATATGGGAGACAGGATCATTGCCTAGAGACTGGAAGAAGTCAGTTTTCATACCACTACACAAGAAAGGTGATATAAAGGCATGCAAGAATTACAGAACTATTAGTTTAATATCTCACGCAAGCAAAATTTTATTAAAGATCATGCTAAATAGGATTGAGGCCAAAGTTGAGGCAGAGATGCCTGAGGAATAAGCAGGTTTTAGGAAAGGTAGGGGCACCAGAGATCAGATCCTTTGCCTTAGACAGATCATAGAAAAATATAAAGAATTCAGACTCCCTATAGTAATGTGTTTCTTAGACTACTCTAAAGATTTTGACTGTGTTGAGCATGTTGAACTGTGGGAAGTAATGAAAAGAATGGGTTTTCCTCAACACACTATAAGGTTGATAGCCAACTTGTATAAGGAGCAAGAAGCCACAGTAACAAACAGGTGTTGGATTGACTGACTGCCTTCAAGTTGGAAAAGGAGTTAGGCAAGGATGTTTACTTTCTCCTCACTTGTTTAGTATATATGCAGAGGACATTATGCGTGAAGCATTGGATGATCTCAAGACAGGAATTACGATAGGAGGTAGATTGATGAGTAATCTGAGGTACGCTGATGATACAGTACTCCTTTGTAATGATATGGAAGAACTAGGACTAATTCTTGACAAAGTTAACAAGATCAGTAATAACAGAGGACTTCAACTGAATTCTAGCAAGACAAAGATCATGGTTCTCAAAGGAAAAACAAACAGAGAAACTCTTGAGAAACAAATGTATCTTAATGGAGAAAGAATTGAGGAAGTCAGCAAGTTTGAGTACCTGGGATCCATTATTAATGTGTAGAATTGCCGTTCAGAAGATGTCAGAAAAAGGTTAGGAATGGCTAAAACAACAGTCAGAGACCTGTCCAAAATCTGGAAGGATGGATCTATCTCTATGGGAACAAAGTTGAGGATTTGGATGCAGTTGTTTTTCCAACAGCAACTTATGGATGCGAGACTTAGAACCTAAAGAAGTCAGATAAGAAAAGGATATCTGCTTTTGAGGTGTTACAGAAGGCTGTTGAGGATATCATACACTGAAAGGCTACAAATGAATGGATGTTAGAAAAGATTAGTAGAACTTTAAGGCTCCTTAAGGATAATGACAGAAGAAAATTAAAATATTTTGGACACATAGAAAGGATGGAAGGAGGATTTCTCAGAACAGTAATAGAAGGTAAAGTTCCTGGAAAAAGAGGTAGGGGTAGACCATCAATGAGATGGATGGATGGCGTGTGTGGAGTGACTGCTCTTCAGAGAGTTGAGGCTGCCAGAAGGGCAAACAACAGGACTACATGGCGAGGCTTAGTGTGGAACATCATCGAGCATCGGAGTGACCATACGGCATCTGTAGATACCCAGTGAACACAGAGAGAGAGTTCAAAAACAAACCAGACTAAAAGTATACAATACATTGGCACTACCAGTCTTATTGTATGGAAGTGAAATCTGGACAGTCAGCAAAAGACAAACAAAGTTTAATAACAGCAGAAATGAAGTTTATGAGAAAAAGTGCAAAGTGTACTCTATTTGATCACAAAAGAAAGGGAAAAATTATGAAAGAATTAAACCAAGAATCAGTAATAGAAAAAATTAAAAAATATAAACATAAATGGATGGAAAACGTTCAAAGAATGAAAATGGAAGATTCCCAAAATAAGCCTTAAAATACAAGCCACCAGGAAAAAGAAAACCAGGACATCCTCATAAATGATTCAAAGATGACTTCTAAGGCCTACCGGCCTTATTTAATATTCGATTCAAACGATTTAATAAACTTATTTAATAAACGATTCAAAGATGACTTCTAAGGCTTACTGACCTTAGAAGTCATCTTTGAATCGTTTAAGAGGATGTCCTGGGGTTTGCGTCCGTAGGCCTAAATCCTTGATATGGATGATGATGAATTCTTATAATCTTAGTTGCGTCGGTCATAATGCAAAACAACCCAACCCACCACTAATTAGCAATTCCATCGACATTTCGTATTTCAAAAAATTTAATAATAAGAATTAGTCTACTATCACCAAAACAACTAACAACTATACTTTATCTTCCAATTGCATGCTTTTCCGAATATTAAATAGGTTTACGTGAGGCAACCTATAAGGAATAAATCTTTACTTCTGCACTGGTTGTGTAATATAGGGTAAAAATCAACGTTATGGTTTATGTATGAGTGTAAATTTGCATTGTATTTCATGTTAAATGTTTGTTTGATTAGTCGAATGCTGTCATATAATCGCAAGTAATTTACTACTCGGGGCAGGCTTTGAGATATATATTCTGTTGTCATGATTATCAACAACATGAAAAAACCAACAAATATCCGTACTGCTATACGTGAAGGTACTTCATTCTTTTAGGAATCTGAAAATATATCGAAAAGAATATTTTACAAAAATACAAGTGCATATTTTGCTGTTGATAAAATAAATTCAAGCCTTAAATAAATTCATGTAATCTTTGTTTTATACTACCCATTTCTAAAATAGATCTAGTTCATATACCAAAAGTACATTGGATTTCAAAAATAAAACAGAACAATGAAATTAGTGAATAATGAAATCATTTAGTAACATACATCTGTAAGATAACCTGCATTGATTTTACAAGATTTTCCCCCATAAAGAGGTGGAAGAGATTTTTAACCCCAGAAGAACGTGTTTTTCGTCAACAAAATAGGCAAACTTCACAGACGCATGTACACGTAGTATAAAATATGCAGCTTTCATACTGTTTCAATTTGTAATTCAATTTTGTTATGAAGGATATCAAAATTAATTTTACAACAAGTTGAAAGATCACCCGAAGACGTCTGTTCACAATACTTTGGCAAATTATTTTGAACTGCATCTATCCTGCAATATTCATTACAAAACTTCCATGTGGTACACATTTGAGGAATTTATCACTGCAGTATAGCAATGCATGAAACATAAAGTAGTTCTGAGAAATCTTTTCTTTTTTAGACCTGTGATTTTTACACGGACTATATCTTCGTTTATTACAGTAACAAAAACTAAACACACACACACACACACACACACACACACACACACACACACACACACACACACACACACACACACACACACACACACACACACACACACACACACACACACACACACACACACACACACACACACACACAGTTCAAGCCAAAAATCAAGGGATATGAGGATTGTTTTCCTTTAGCTGCATCATGAATGATCCTCAGTCGAATGTTATTAAAAACTGGTAGCATCGTGTCCGCTATGTGTTATCCAGATATATAGTTTTGCCTGAAAAAAATGTATAACTGATGTCATATGTAGGCTAGATAGGCTTTTATATTTTTTGGAGGGGAAAAAAAAATTAAGTAACCGGAAAGCCCCTAACACTAGAGCTACAGCACGATCTAAAAGCAGGTTCATTCATTCATTTCGTATGGTGATTCAATGGGCGTGAGCTCCTTTTACTGGGAGGTGTGTTCACGGGGCCGATTTGCCTGCTTGCGGGATGAAAAACTTCGGATAAGTTTTCACTGGGGATGAAAACCCTGTCCACACCCAAGACCGGCTAACTTGGCTGTGGCTGAGGCAGATTCTTAAGCTCCACACGTCGTCAACGGGAATCGAACCTAGGACACTCCTTCCCTAGGGATATGGTTGTAATGCGCATAGCCACTAGGCTCACCACGCGGACTAAAAGCAGGTGAACAATATTGAACTATATACATATAGTTCAATATACACATAATCACCGCATATATATATATATATATATATATTTTTTATCTCATGCCCACCCCCAGTTAAAAATGGTGAAGACAAATCAGAAGACTATACCGCGTCGGTCGTTGCGCGGGTTACCAAGGACCGCACTGGATGTTAGGCTTCCTGGACAGCCAGTGACAAATGGGATACAGGAGCAAGATCCACAGAGCTCGAAAGTATTTACTAGGAAAAAGTGGAGCATGG
The DNA here is from genome assembly GCF_054136105.1 of Typopeltis vanoorti. Lineage (NCBI taxonomy): Eukaryota > Metazoa > Arthropoda > Arachnida > Uropygi > Thelyphonidae > Typopeltis > Typopeltis vanoorti. The sequence continues at coordinate 125,697,038 of NC_143549.1, forward strand.
CTGAAAATAGACAAGTCATGCAGTGCTACTACTGTTCAAACCCATCAGTTAGGGGATTTCAGAAACGAATGTTCCAACTTTGGCTTGAACGGCACCCAAATTCGGAAATTTCATTCGAAAGGCTGATGCAGCAACGCAGCTTCATTATCAAACGGAAGGTTTTTAGTGAACTTGAGCTGGAAGCACTGAAACCTCAAGCTGTAAAAGGAGACCGTACTGACCCTGAAGTGACCAAGAATATGAGTGAAGCAGAATCAGAATCCAACTTGCAGGATGCTGTAAATTTTGAAAATATACAAATAGTTGAAAGGAAGCTATCAGATAAGGAACAAGAACTCACACGAAAAATTATCGAGCAAATGAACAGCAACCAGGAACGAGTTAGGCTTTCGGTATTGAGACAAGTACCTCAACAAAAACTCAAGGAACTCCTACAAGAGGCCAATAAAGCTGCAAAGGATATTCCTACTGGAACTATTGGGCAAATGAATCAACTTATGTACTCAATAGCCTACGTCGTAACATCTGAATTAGGATATAAGATTAGTGAACCCAAAAGCAGTAAGGCTCAGGAACCAAAATGGAAGCATCGACTGGAGAATAAAATTGTTAAACTCAGAGCAGACGTCAGCAATTTGAAAAACTTTAAGGAAAAGAAGCTGAAAAACACAAAAATCCGAAATGACCTCATAAAGAGATATAATACTGGAACACGACCTACTGAAGTATTAGAGGAAGTGAAGCAAAAAATAGTTGCAGTTGCAGCTAAACTAAGAAGATACAGTGCACGCATTGAACAGTACAAGCAAAATTCGATGTTTCGTGCAGATCAGCACCAGTTTTACAAGAAAATTGATTGCTCCAGGAATGATAACTTGAATGAAAATATAAATATAAATACAGAGACAAAGAAAATACACTAAAGTTTTGGAAAAACCTATGGAACAACCCTAAGAGGCACAATAACAAGGCAAAATAGATTGAACAAATTACGAATGAAGCTCAAGAACGAAAAATGGACCAACTGAAAATAACAACTGAAATGGTTCAAAAGCAAGCAAAAAAAATAAAAAATTGGTCAACACCCGGGAAGGATGAATTACGTGGCTACTGGTTGAAATATCTAACAGGCGTACATGAAAGACTTGCTGACCAATTTTATGATGTTTTAGAAGGAAAATGCAAAGAAGAGTGGCTCACAGCAGGGAAAACGTTTTTGACCATAAAGGATAAAGAAAAAGGTCCAAACCCAGAAAACTTCCGACCAATAACCTGCCTGTCAACAACTTTTAAGCTACTCACAGGCATACTAGCTGATAAAATATACAGCTATCTTAAAGCAAATTCCCTTCTCCCAATTGAACAAATAGGTAACAGCAAAAAATCAAGAGGCACAAAAGATCAATTGCTGATTGATAAAATGATTCTTAAAAATTGCAAATGTAGAAAAACCAACCTTCATATGGCTTGGATAAATTATAAAAAGCGTTTGATTCGGTGCCTCATAGTTGGATTTTAAGATGCACAGAACTATTTGGTATTAGCGAAAACGTCCAAAACATTTTGCAATCCAGCATGAAAAACTGGAAAACAACGTTGGTTATAAATAGAGAAGAAATTGGAGAGGTAAACATAAATAGGGGCATCTTTCAAGGAGACTCATTATCTCCTCTATTGTTTATATTGTCATTGATCCCCTTAACTAGAATTTTAAATAAAACTGCTCATGGTTATCAAACTACGCAAAAGAGTGCAAAGATATCTCACCTTTTATACATGGACGATCTGAAGTTGTATGCAAAATCAGAAAATTAACTCAGATCGTTGCTAAACACTGTGCACATATTCAGTCAAGATATATCAATGGATTTTGGCTTAGACAAATGTGCAACTGCTGGAATAACAAGAGGAAAGTTTGAAGATATGAATGAAATCGAGCTGCTCAATGGTGAAATAATTCAAGCAATAAAATTCGAAGACAGCTACAAATATTTGGGAATTTTAGAAGCATCACAAATTCTGCACAATAAGATCAACGAATGAACTAGAGTAGAATACATAAGACAATTAAGAAAACTCCTTAAATCTCCTTAATGCTGGAAATTTGATAAAAGCAATTAATACCTGGGCCATACCTGTTCTGAGATATTCAACAGGCATTGTTGAATGGACCCAGCTAGAGATAGAAGATTTAGATCGAAAAACTCGAAAATTAATGACAATGCACCATGCCCTCAATCCTAGCAGTGACATTGATAGGCTCTATCTATCACGCAAAAAAGGAGGTAAAGGATTATTACAAGTGAAGCGAGTTATTGAAGAAGAAAAACTAAATTTAAATGATTATCTGCAGCAAACAACGGAAAAATTTCTAATTGAGGTAAGGAAAGAGGATTTATTTAAACCCATGGAGACAAAATTGGAATACAAAACCAACCAAGTAAAAATGAGAACCGAAAGATGGAAAAATAAGGCATTGCATGGAAAATACCTTCACAGCATAGAGGACAGCGCTGACAGCAACTTGTCCTGGCAATGGTTGAGAAATGGAACACTAAAGAAAGAAACAGAATCGGTAATTTTTGCAGCAGAAGAACAGGCCATTAAAACCAACATTATGAAGGCAAAAATACAAAAAATTCAAGAAGACAGTAAATGTAGATTGTGCAAAGAAAAGGAAGAAACAGTAGACTACATTATAAGAGGATGCAGCAAAATCGCACAAATTGAGTACCGTAAAAGGCATGATAATGTAGCTAAGATCATCCACTGGCATTTATGTAAAAAGTATGGGTTTGAAGTACCTAAAGACTACTGGAAGCATAAAGTTCACCAGAAAGTGGTTGAGAATGAAAAAGCTAAAATACTCTGGGATTTCAAAATCCAGACTGACAAAAGCTTGGAATCTAACACGCCCGATATCAAAGTGGTTGAAAAAAGTGAAAACAAGCGTGTTACGTTTATCGAAATATCAGTACCAGGAGATAGTCGGATTGACAACAAAGAAAATGAAAAAATTACAAAATATCGCAATTTGCAAATCGAAGTTGAACGAATCTGGCAAAAGAAAACAAAAGTTGTTCCCATAATAACAGGTGCTTTAGTCGCCATCCCTAAAACATTGAAAAAACATCTAGAAACACTCGAGTTAGATGGATTAAAGATTGGGCAGCTGGAAAAGGCCGCTTTGTTCGGCACAGCTTTCATTTTCAGAAAGTATTTCCACAACTCATAGTTTCATATATTGTATTTTGCATATACTCACTTGAAACGTTTGTTGATGGAATAATCACATTTTTAAAAAACAGGCTCCTTGGGGATTAACATTCAGACCGCAGGCCTAAAGATAGAATAATAGTCTACATCATCCAAAGAAAACCAACATATGAAAATAAAAATTAAAATAAACATTTTCTTTAAATGAATTCAAAAATAAACTAATTATTAAACAAACCAAAATAAAATAAAATAAAACAGTCAAAATAAAATAAACAAAATAAACTAATTCAAAATAACTTACATGCGGGAAATTTTTATATTTTTAAATAAGTAAGATAGTAAGATCGTTAAACGTTTCTTATTTAAGAGGGTTGATCTTCATTTTAAAAATAGCTTTTTATTGTCTTTCACTTTTGTTTTTGGTCTGCCTAATTTCAACCTACTTACCTACTTCAGTTGAAACGAGTTTCACTTTTCAATGTGTTCTTGAAATGTTTAGGTTGATTCTGCATGTACTTGGATTGGTTTTTCATTTTCATATCCTTTAATCAGAGATGAGCGAGCTTTTCAACAAGGTAGGCTAGCATCACATTTTCTCTTTTTTTATCTCTGAAAATTAACATTTCCCTGAAAACGTTCATCTGCATATACTGAATATTCTGTAGAATCAATGATATTTTGATGTTTTTTTACGTTTCTTTTCTCCTGGATAGGAAATCATTACATGCTTTCTGGTATCTTGAATCCAAAATTTGTGAAGCGAGAAAAAGAAATGTTTTGCACGTAGCGATTACTGGGATGAATATAATTTTCATTATTGTTATATGTGTATAGATATAGGTTTCGGAATGGTCTAATTTATTTCTGGTATTCAAAATTAAATTAGTGATTGTCACAAGAGGAACATTTTACATGGAAAATTAATTGGCCTCTCTTTAAAATGCAGATTTATAAAATGTACAAAGCAATTTGAAATGTAACATACAAATATATAAAATAAGAAGTGCCACTAATACATAATAATCCTAAAAGGCATAACGCATAAAGGAAAAAATACAAAATTCATGAAGCAGAAAAATAAGAAATTCTCAAGTCATAAAAATGCAAAGCGAATAGATATCTAAAAGTAATCCTAAGAAAGAAATACATACACAATGCAATTTACCTCCAAATACAAAAAAATATACCAGTATCGTCATAAAAGACTCACAGTTTCTTACAGTTTACCAAAATCCGTTACATACACACTAACATAAAAGATATAACGCACATCTTAAAGTTATCCACACTAGACTTTTTTTTTTTCATGGAAGAAACCTAAATTACAGCTACATCACCTACTTCCCAACTTTATTCACCATTTTATATATTTATAATTCCCTTCAACAAAATATTAGTGCATATGCCTTTCTGTGAATGGCTAATTTAGAATCCGCTGCTTGTATCCATCTGTAGCTCAAGATTTCCCTGCTCCATTTACTAACATTAATTTCCAATTTTTTACTGTTCTCTAAATCCAAAACGATTCTGATTTCTTCATCTTCCGTATACCGTATTTCCCATAACATTCTTCTTTCTCCCATTACTCTCCTTCTGTTATTTACCATTTCCCCTTCCAAATACACAGGAGAGGTCCCCTATACTTTTGATAACTAAGACCACAGCCTAGTGCAACTCAATTCGTTTGAGAATATTTGTTTAATAATAATAATTACCTTTTCACTGCACAATAACAATTTCTTTTACGTTAAAAAAATGTATTGTTCTGTAATGTATGGGTGGCTCTTTTCTTAAATAATTCTTCACATTACTTTGCGTTCCCTTTTTTTTTCTGAATCTGAATTTCGATTAGAATTCCGGTAATTAACATTATTATAATTTCTTAGTAGTTGCACAAGAATAAGCCAGATAGCGCTGAATAACTGAAAATCTCTAATATGCATTCTTCTTTGGCAAACATCGAACTGAGGACATTTCTAATAAAAGCTGTCCAGTAATATCAGTTCTACCTCTTTAAAATGCAGTGCATTCTGATAATGAATTTTTGAAAGTCATTGTGGGTGGTTGGTATTAGGTTAGAAGAATCTAACCGAATCCTAATACTAAAAACATTTCAATTGTAATTTTTAGCCTGTACGCTGTACTGTAGTACATCGTACAGGCTAAAATATCGCTCATCTTTCTACATTGTCATCAATTCTCAACTTCTTTTCATGTAATTCAGTCATCAACCAAATCATAGCTCAATTTAACGCCGGCTAGATTTAATCTTCCAATTTCTGAATGTAGACTATCATTTCTTTCCGAATATCATGAGAACGTATGAGCTCTCCATTAGATTTGTTCCTTCTTCAATATTAACCGTAATGCTACAGAAGCAATCCTTGCATATAAAATTCAATTTTCTTTCTCTTGCTATGAGCACAGTTGCATCTCTCTCACTCTTCTCTTGTCGGACGAGCATGTCATTAACTAGTTTCTTCTGCATTCTTGCTGCCATGTTTTGCTCTCAGTTGTTTTTAAAGCAGATTACGATTTGGTCTTTATTGCATTAACTATGTCTGTTATCAGAGATCGTCTGTATTCACTGCGATATACCCCACCGCATTCCACATTTCTTCTCACACGCTTTCCGTTCTCCAATCACATTCAATTTTTAACTTTTTAATTATCTTTTTAGTTTAGAAGATTTATCCTTATTTATTGAACGCTTCTTTAATAACGGTTCCGTCTATCTTATCTCCTCCACACAGCTTTTCTCGTTTATTAAAATGCAACCCAACGTCCAATTTTTGTTTGCCTCAGCTTTCAGTTATGACACAGACATTCCTATTACTGGTACTGATTTGGCAGAAGTGGATTTTGCTCCTGAATGTGTTTTTCTAACATATGCCATACATTCTCAATGTGGTTCTGATTACAGCTTTCTGGTGGCGAGCAAAGATGATAGAAGTCGCTGTCTTGCTCGAAGAACCAGTTACATGGCCTCAATTTTAATAGCAAATTTGTAACTCGAATAGAAATGTACTATGTACTATAGACCTGAACCATTAAACAAAGAAAACCGATTCTCTGAAGCAATCGATCCTGTTAAAGAATGTATAGAATGCGTTGCAACTTATTTATCCAGACGTCGCTCCATAATATGCACATTTTTTCCGCATCATAGAAGTGTCAGGGTATTGAACATGTCTGGAAAACAAACGTCCGTATCTAAGTCGGTATTAAAGAAACTGTCAAGAAGGAAATGCCGGAGGGCGAATCCTTACAAACACGAAGAACAATTTTCAGTACTTTTTTGGCAAACGTTGATTTAATTGATCTCAAACAGTGGTTAATAATTTTTATTTTTCTATCTCATTAGAAAATCGAGTTTTTCTTTCGGTGAAAGGGACACACATCACGCAGGAGAACTCAAACATTAAATTATAAAATACACAACCCCAAGTGTTCCTTTGAACTTAATGTAAACAACCCGATCCAGGCTGAACAATTCTTTATACGCTGTTTTGCATTGCAGTCAATGTGGAAACAGTAGTCTTGTAATTTATACAATTTAATTAGACATTTTATGGTAATAGGGTAAAATGGAAGATGCCGGTTTCTGCATTATTCGTTTTGGATAATTGTTTGTACACTGCTTTGTGATAATTTTATCATGTGTGTCCGTGAGTTTCATTTGATTTTTATGGTGCAAAGACATCACACGTGCTGCTGTTAACCTGTGTCCTCGGTGCAGTATGACATATGATGTTTTTGCACCAGATTTACAGTCGGTTAGTAGGACAAGCACAAACATATACATCTTTGGTGGCATTAGAAACCGCACCCTCCTGACTAACAGGAGAGCGGATACGCTAACCAATCGTCCAACCTGGCCGACTCTCTCTCTCTGTCTCTCTCTCTCTGTGTGTGTGTGTGTGTGTGTGTGTGTGTGTGTGTGTGTGTGTGTGTGTGTGTGTGTGTGTGTGTGTGTGTGTGTGTGTGTGTGTGTGTGTGTGTGTGTGTGTGTGTGTGTGTGTGTGTGTGTGTGTGTGTGTGTGTGTGTGTGTGTGTGTGTGTGTGTGTGTGGTAAAAACTACAAACTATATTTTCCGAAAAACTACAACGACGCTGTAGTTTTCGGAAAGATTTAAACCGGAAATTATATTTATATTCTGAACAAATTCAGAATATATACAATCCTGAAGTTATTGAGTACTTTTTGATAGTTCTGTTGATATAATCAAGTTGAATAACTCGATTATATCCACAGATCATGCATAAGTTCACGTGAATATCTTACGGCAAGGGTTCTAGTAACATTTGAGGAAGCAGAAATGCCATGTTTAAATTACAAGTTCAGAGACCTTAAATCTGAACACTAAAGTGTGCTTTTGCGAAAAGAAAGTTAGAAGAGGATAACAGTTGAACTTCAATTTACCCATCATTTTGACGAATGAATCGACGCACTTTCGTTCATCAACATTCAGTGTGTAAAATATATGGAGAATGTTATTTATATTACAGTGCTCGTTTACTCTGCTATTTCAAATACCAGTACAATTCAATACGATACTTACCCTGTTGCAACCAAGCATCCTTTTAAAGAATTCTTCTTGATTTTCAGAGGGAATGGCTTTTTTCATCCAACACTCGTAGGCCTCTTGCAGTTCCTATTAAGTACGACATGTTCATAATAATAATTTTAATTATAGACATTTTGTGTTTTCCATGTCATTGAATTACTGAGTTTTAATAATCCTCCTTTAAGTTGTAAAATGTAAAATGTAACAACAAACAGTGATAGAGAGAGTGTGAGAGAGAGAGAATGTATGTGAGTAGATTCTAAAATATCGAACACAGTTTACGTACCGCACCAATATGTCCGCATCTGCAGTCCTTCCAAATCCCTGTGCAAAGAAATTTGCCAATATATTTAAGGGTGGGACAGTCTGTGACATTCTTTTCAACCATACACCTTCCAAACGGTGGTAAAATCTAAAATTGATAAAAGTATATCCACCATTAATGAAAAGACACTAAATATTATATGTAGTGTGATAATGTTTTATAAGTATATCAGCTTATTTAAAACCGAAAATATATAAGAAACGAAATAATTACTGATTCGTTCATTAGAAAATTGTTCAGTCGCGCAATCAGTTCTTTAATAATGACGTATTCAGAACTGGGAGAAGCGTTTAAATAGATTACCATTTCATTTTATTCAAGAATGCAATGTTTAAGAAGCGTACAATAAATGAAATATATGAGCTCATTGCATAAGCTCTTGAGTATTAAAATTCTCTACTTTAATGCTTTTGTTGTGAAACATTTTTGTGAACAAGAAGGATGTAGCACGGAATAACAGTAAGTTTGTTCTTGATACAACTATTGCATCCATTTCTGTGTGCTTTCTTCTCTACTCCAGCGATTACCTCTCATCTAGTCAAATTTTTATAATCTTGTTCATAACATTGAATAATGTCCTCATATATTGGTTTCTCACAAAATCTTCAAATTCTGTTTGTATATTGGATATGAATTAGAGTGATCTGAATTCTCACATGGCCTCATCGCATTTATTGCCTAACAATATCTGACTCATATTCATTCTACAGATATTTTAATACATATTGTTTACTTATCTTGTACAATGATTCCATTACTCCTCTTATTCCATTTCCTGAATAGCAATTGATGATTGTTAATTTCCAGTTCAACTTCAAATGTTCCATGCTAAGTATTCACGTTTTAAAAACTGCAAAGATTCCCTTCAGAAATGTTTAATTATAACACATAATGAACTCAGTTCAGTTTTTTGTAAATAGAGTAATAGTAATAAAAACTAGAATAACGACATTAAAACTCATTACGAAAAGTAAGTTCAACGTTCATCATACTGTTTATTCTCCTGCTGATAAACCAAACATTTATTTAACGAAATGCATTCATTGCCATTCGTTGTATGCTTCGTTGTGCCTTTTCATGTTATCCTTTATTCAATGCTTAAGTTTTTACAGCCTGCGTGGGTAGCTGAGTAGTTAGTGTGTCCGCTCTCCAGCCAAGTAGCTGTGGGTTCGAATTCCACAATGGGCATGGATATTTGTAAGTCTCTCATATTAATCTGTGTAGAAAGGGCGACTTTACTACTAATTCTATCAGAAGACTTCCTCTCAAAACTCGGTTAGGTACAGGAGTGACCAAATGACGTCTGTAGACGTCAAATGACATGATATTTAAAATAAAATATATTCCTATGAACAATCTATAGTGGTGACTAACAGCTAACGAAGAACTACATTTTTACCAGTACATAAAAACATTTCTTGGCTACAACAAAATGTGCACAGATTGTTTTTGCCGGCAGACTAAAAAATTATTCAGCAAAACATGTGTGTTATAACTTTCATATACATTAAATTCCAATAAATTTTTACATTAATTTGTAAAGAAAGTTAAACATTTCCCAAAGACGTGATTAAGAAACGAATGTATAGTGCTTACATAAATCTATTCGGAGAGACATTTCTTTATGGAATTTGTGAACCCCGAACTGCGATTCAGCTTTCTCAACGTCTTATCAAACTTAGCACCAAGTGATTCAAGAGTTCTTGAGGCAAACTGGTTCACGTCTCCTTCTCCTGCAGAGAAGAAATAGGAACTTGTTTGTTTTCTGGAGGAAAATCAAGAAACCACGCATCTCCATATTGCGTCTCACACTTGCTTCATTGGGTTGAGATCTAGGATGCGTTCTGACCACTTGATTCAATTATTATCCTTGGTGGCCACAAATTTTTCCATCTCTCGTATACGAGGTGGTGGGGAATTGTCATTAATAAAAATCAATGCTTTCTCTACAGCACAACGAACAATTGGACATGACGTTAAAGAACTTCGTTGCAATATCGTTCACTAGTCATAGTTCTTTCCAGCACTTGTATCTCGGTCCCTTAAGCATACGTCACCTTACACCATCACACCATCACCTCCGTAAACATCCATTTCAAGAACACTCTCGCAATGGCAATCAGTATCACTTTCACGGCAGATTAAGTGTAGTCTAGAATCGTAGTAAAGAATAAACGACTCTCATCCATTAAAGGTGCATTATCACATTAGTATATTATCCGATTTTTATGGATAAAAACCCCATGAAAACATTTCGACGGGCTGACCAGCTTACTTCCAACTGAACTTGGTGCGTCGATTATGTTTTGCTGTTATAATCAAAGATCTGGCTTCATTCTCCACGGTAGAGTGAGGGAGACCTCTCAGCAAACGTTTGAAGCACATACCATTGGTATGAAAAGCTGCAACAGATTATAGATAAAAAGCAATGTGAGATTCCACACTCTCACTGTCAATATCAGTCATTCTGTGGTCTTCTTCAAGCTTTCCAATATTTCTTATCAGCGTCAAATCATCCATATGATATATATAATATATAAGATATTACAAGTGTGCAACTTTATTCCTTCAGGAAAAGAGCTTGATCCCTTTGCGCTTGATTCGAATCTTTCAATTTCTATCCACTTTCCACACGTAATGGTCAGTTGCACAGATTTCCTCAAGGTGATTCCTCTGAATTTTTGGTTGTAATCTTCACAAATAATGTTATCCCATATGTTACTGACACCACTGTATTTCTTAAAATTAGCTACAGAAAGGTTTTTCACTTGGTTGTAAATAAATTAAACTTCCCAAAATAGTATATTATTGTTTAATCCTTTATCCAAATGTGAGCAGAGAATGTTGCACTTAGAGTTTCTGTCCAACAAGATCACTTGTACATATATGTTCCGCCAGAAAAAACTAGCTGAAACTACATTTCCGCTCAGTGAGAAGCAAAAACAGATTACTAAGCCGAGCATCTATATCTGCAAGCCGATAGCCAGAACTACTTAGTTGCCACTTCAATACAAAATATACCATAGGCAGGCTTGTTATAAAATGCAGTGGTCGAGACCACTGTATACGTAAAATGACTTCTAAAAAAACAGGTGATACCTCAGATCGCTGTAACCGCATTGAGTGACCTGAAGTATCAGTTTAACTCATTAGCTCTCGATCATTCAGACAGACTGAGCGGCTGTTCTACTCAGTAATTCGAGCACACCCGGCTTGCGAGCAGAACCTCTAATCTCACAGCGAAATGCATCCACAGAACGGCCCGGTAGAAGGTCACATCAATAACAGAATCTATATCAAAGATGAACATCTAATGGAATGCAGTAATCGAGACCTTTGTATAATTGAATGATCTCTTACTAAACGCTATGCCATCCTTCAAATCACTCTAACTTCAATGAGTTTTAACCCGAAGGATATTATAACATATTAGCCTCCATTAATCTCATGGCTAGTTTTTCCAGACAAAACCTGCAGAAGCCTCAGCTTCACTCAAGGCAGGCAAAAACCACCACACCCATATCATCAACATCCTCAGGCCTACAGCCACACCGCTCATATCCCGAGACAGAGCGTCCACCGAAGGACTCGATAAGATGACAACAAAGGCAATAACATAAGCAGATGACTAAAATAAATGAAATGATCTAGACCACTTCAGTGTTCCCACATTCATAGAGACCTGTTTCAGAGTAGCTCTTCTTCAAAACTAATTCGTTCCCTCAGATCACCCACCCTCACTGAGTCACGCGAAGGGCCATTTAACTCAATAAATGTCGATCACTCAAATCATACTCAACAGTGGTTCTACTCACTGATATGACTCTATCAACGACAAGTTCAGCTCATCACCAGGGAAAAGCATTCACCGAAGTGGCCTAACGTAGCCTGTTTAAGTGGGGACCTGTTCCACAAACTTGATTGATCCATCATATTACCCAGTCGATTAATTAACCGAAGGATCATAGCCACTCGTATCCCGCGGAAAAGCATCTACCGAAGAGAGACCACTTCAGCTGACTCATCAAAATTACAGGTTTTCACCAAACCTCGGGAGAACCCAATGACTCGGGTGAATCCATAGCTGACCCATTCATCGAGTGATCCAAATGATCATCTAACTCATTAGACGGGGATTCTACTCAGTGAGAGGGTAATACGTAATACTGAATACATCTCTCAGGGTTGACTCTACCCAGTGACAGGCGCACCCTCCTTTTTAGCATATCTGATCACATCCAAGGAAAAAGTATTCACCGAATCTGCGGGCGATCTCTCAGATCACTCATCCGCTGGTGACCCAAAGAATCATTTTACTCATTACCAGGCGGTGATTCTACTTAGTGGCATGCTCACCCTGCCACCAAGCAAAACTCTCAGCTGTGGCCAATCCATCACAGAGCAGAGCCGTTCATATATCTGGGAAAAGCATTCACTTCAGTGATTCCAGTCCGTGGAACCCATTCAACGAATTTTCCCAAAATACACGTTAAGGGAATGCTCAAAAAACCCAGGCAATCTTCCAGGTTTTTTCATTTCAAGTAATCCAAAGGATCATTTAACTCATAGTAAGGCGGCGGCAAGACCATCTCAGCGGACTTCCACATTTGCACAAAAGTGTATCAGTGGAAGCTAGACGCAAAAGGACACCAAGGTTGAAGTAAAACATAGTTCCTATATATATTTCTCGAAAACGTAGTGAAAGGACTAAAATAATGATAAATATCGATAAATGAAATTAAAAACATCATGAAATTATATTCCAGATTTATCCCTGATCCTATGGTAAATAAACAAAGTTTAAACACTAAATATCTTCCCCAGTAGGTTACTTCTATGCAGAAGCTGATGAATCCGTCTCCTTAAAACCCTTCCCATTAGGTATAGCATTATACACACCGGACGTTGTATGTCTCGTCGTAAGGGATGCCAAGGCAATTAATGTGAATTTATTAGCTTTATATACAAAGAGGCTACTCGTTAAATCAATCAAAAACAAACTTTTCTTGCACTTGGATAAACGATTAAACAACATTATATGTTGTTGGCTTCCTTAAATTTATTTTTTGGTGCCTTTAATAATAATGTTCACTTTGGAGAAATTTCTTCAGCAGCAGTGATGCATTTCTTACGGATTGGCTATTTCAGCTTGCGAAATAGATCGAACTCTCGACAGCCATTTAAAGACTATATGGAGAGGTGAGTAATGTGAGAGATCTATCACAAATTTCCTCATAAGACCAGATACTCCAATACAAACATTAAGAAAAAATACTTACCATAATAACTATATAATAATCATAATATCCATAATACTCACATGATATACGCTTACAGATTATGTGACGCTGGAAAGTTTTCCGTCATTCTCACTGGCCATACATGAGCAATATACATAGTTTTGTTTCTTAACAGAGTCACAACTGAGAGGATATGAAAGAGGTTTCCGCGTTTTATAACTAACAAAAGTCCTGAAACATTCTTTTGATTTACCTGATATCCACTACACTTATCGATGCATAACAAGTAGTTTGACTTCGTTATTTCGGGCAGGGCTAAATGAAAAATACAGATCGAAATATTACTCACACAGGAAAGTGTTAACACAACAAATAATGAAAATGTATTTTCTATATTTTTCCATATCTATAAAAACAGCAAACATTTTTGTTGAACTTCTTAATTTGATCACAATCAGTTAAGAGTTCTTGTCTCACAAATGACAGTCATCTGATCTGTACTAAGTGACACGTAAACCCCTTCATTATACCCTGTAATGTGAGAGTATTTTATACTATCTCAATAAAAGATATATACTTACCACAAAAAGTGCACAAAATTGATCCTACGAATTCCAGAAAGTTTGTAACCGAGCTATGAGGAAACGCTCCAAATAAGAAAATTATGAAAATTAACGAAACATGCATGGTTTCTCTTCGATACTTCTCAAAATGGGAGATATTAATTCAGGTTCTTTTTAAGCTTAACTCTTGAAGCCTTTGGGCCTTTCTTACAACTATATGTGGAACTAATAGCGATAAATATCTAGAGTATGCAGTTTAGTAACTTTTTCCCCACGGGAAAGATTACAAAAAGAAATGCTCCAGGGATTACACCAATGAAAACTCGACACAGTGACCTTCAATCGCACATTCTTGTATTTTCACCTTCAGTATCTGCGCTTTCTTCAAATGGCCAACCCAACTTAATTAAGATGCAAGATGATATTATCCAGTACATCTATTCCTCGTTTCTCTCCAACCAGTTCGTACTTTCTAATTGTGAATAAATTGTAATTAAGAATTAAATTACAATAAACTTATTTTTAGCAATAGTAATTGGATACAAGTTAAAATAGCAACTCATTACATTATTACGTTTATTGACAGATAGATATTAAATTTGTTTTAATGATGATAAAGTGTCGTCGTTTCACTATAAGTTATTTATGCATTCCTCAATCTAGTTTGATTGCTCTCGTTCTCTCTCTCTCTCTCTCTCTCTCTCTCTCTCTCTCTCTCTCTCTCTCTCTCTCTCTCTCTCTCTCTCTCTCTCTCCAACCATTTCTCTGCTATTAACAGCGAAGTGACAAAACCTCACATACTCTTTAACGCGCAACTGACTCATTAAAAGATCTGTTGCCGTACAGTAATATCAGTACAATTAGTACGATAAAAGTTATAAAGTACAGAAACAAACTCTAGAGACAACGTGGAACGCTTTCAAGTTAATTCAGACCTCACGTAACTAGTTTGGAGAGGCTTAACATAAGTTAATGAAAGTCATCCATCCAACACCTAAGTTAATGATAACTTGAATAGTGAGAATATGCCTGTCGAGGACCCAGTAATTTATCGGTTTTTGAAGAAATCGTTTTTGTGTGAAAGATCTGGTTCAGATCTCTTCTAATAGACTATAATTAAAGGTGAAATAGCTGGTCTCCTACGGTTGGTGTTGAAGATTTTACTCACTGAATGTCGTATTTTTCATCCGGTAATTGATTAAGCCAGGGGTCGGCGAAGCGGGATAAATTACCCCAAGTGGGGTAAAAATGAAATTCTTGGGAGTAATGAGGACTCAAAAGACATAAATAAAATTATATAAAAAGCGCGTTCCTTTTTAATACAGAAATGTTTCTTCTGGCAACACTGCATCTGGCCAAAGTAACATCCGTGTTTAGGGGACATCACGCCATGTTGATCTCCAAACAATTTGGCTGCTAAGGCGTTGTCGATTGGCTAAACAGATATTGTTTGTCAGTTGTCTATTACCCGCCGTAACCTTATTTTTGACACATGTGTTTTTGCTTTGTTTAAGACGATTTAAGTAGTTATTTAATTTATTTCAATAGTTCTATTTTAAGGGTAAGATTTTCATTTATTCACCATATTTCAGTTTTATGTCAGTTCGGTATTTTGATTAATTATTTTCTCCTTCCTGGATTAATTTTCGGTGGTCAATAAAATTATTAAATACTGCCTTCGTCTTGAGGACATATCTTAACGCCACGTTTACCAATTAAATTTTTGTAATTTTAAATGAACTAAAAAAACTTAAATTCAATCACTGGCTTTTTTATCCTTCATATGACATTAATTGGAAAAGGAATATACCAGGAAGAGCTCCTTAATTATGGGTTTACCCAAATTATTATTATTATTATTATTATTATTATTATTACACACACACACACACACACACACACACACACACACACACACACACACACACACAATAACTTGGAATGTATTGATGCGTCGCTGAACTGGAATCCTCAACGAATATATTGTGTTTCATTAAGTTTGTATTTTATTTTGGGTGCGTGTTTCTTGTTCATTGTATGTCCTTAGAGGTCTTTTCAGGTTATTGTAGTTTATAAGGTTTCTGTATTCAATAGGTAATTTGTTTATCATGTCTGGGATGTAGAAGTTTCACGTGGCCTTTCCATAGTGATTATTGTATTTATATGTAATATAATTAGTAGTCTGAGGTCTTGTTATAAGGTATGTATTTCTAACTGTCCTGTAGTTGGCATCGAAATAATGTTTTAGCAAGGCTGCATAGTGACATAAATGTTTTCTGTTTGTATTTTATGTTCTGACATTGCAATGTTTATAAGGTCGTGATTTTCTCTTTGTTCCCAAAAGATCAGTTTTGTCATTTTGTACTGTAGCGACATTAATCTATTTAATTTGTAGGGTGCACAGAAAGCATACGGTGTTATAGCGTATCTTAGTATATTTTGGCATAGTGCTTTGTATATTAGTGTTTTTAGGCGTATGGGATCTATGTCTTTTAACCTGTAGAGTTTGCCACTTATTGTTCGGAATTTGTTGTGTAGATGGTTTATGTGGCTATTCCAGTTCATATCTGCATCGAAGTAAATTCCAAGGTATCGTATTGTTTCAACCCGAGTGATTGTAGTGGTTTTACTGTTCTGTGTGTTTTTTTATGTTGGAAAGTGGATGCTGGATGGTTATATATTTGTTATCAACTGGTCGAGTCAGTGGATTTCTGAATATCATTAATTTTCTCTTTTCTGAGTTTAGGTGAATGGGGGTTTTCGTGAGCCAGTCTATTATCAGATTTATCTCATGTCGCATATTTGTTTGGGCTATGCTTGCGTTATTATGGATGAATATTATTGCTGTATCATCTGCGTATTATAATATCTTACCTTTGAGTGGTAACTGATTAATATCGTGCGTGTAAATGTTGAATAGAGTTGTGGAGAGTACAGCTTCCTGTGTCACTCCACAGATTTACAGGTAGCTCTCTGGTTCGGTTTGATCCGATATGTGTGATATGCTTTCTATTTTGGAGGTAGTTTGTAAGCAACCTGTGAAAAGGCCCGTCTATTCCAACATGCCTCAGCTTTTCTAACAAGGTTTGTGTGTAAGTGTATTAAATGCTTTGGTTAGATCTATAAAGACTACCATGGCTATTTTGTTTTTGTCTAAGGCGGTATTAATTACGTCTGTAAAGTCTTCCAAGAGAGATATGGTTCCCTTATTTTTCTGAAAACCATATTGTGTTTTGGGGATAATATGAAAGATCTGAATGTATGCTGTGAGTTTCTTCAGTATGATCCGCTCCATAATTTGATTGATAATTGGTAATGTTGCTATGGGTCTGTAATTGCTGATTAAATTTCTTTTTCTGTGTTTGTATATGGGTGTAATTATGGCGGTCTTTAGCATACTTGGTCTCTGTCCTGTTTTAAATATTTTATTTATTAGTTTTAGTAGGATAGGACTTAAACTAGTTGCATGTTGCTTTATATCTTTAGGTCTGATACCATTTATTCCTGCGTCTTTGTTTGGTTTGATTTGATGTATTGCTGAGAGAAGTTCTGCTTCTTTTATGGTCGGGAACCATAATATCTGTTTTGATCGCGGTTCAAGTGGAGGGCCTCGTTTTGTGATTGGGGGAATATTTCTGTGAAGTTCTTGGATGGAGTCTGCAAAGTATTGGTTAAAGTTATTTGCTAGTTGTTGGATAGGTTTTGCGTCTTTCATGAAGCTGTGTTTTATGGTTTCGGAGGCAGTGGTGTTGGGAACAGAATCTAGCATCTCATTAATCAGATGCCAGGTTTGTTTCATGTTGTTTTGAGCGGAGGTTAGTTTGTCTCTGTAGTAGCTTCTTTTTGGAGTTCTAATTTGTGTTGTAAGGCGATTCCTTGTTATCTTATATTCAGTTTTTAAAGCTGTGTTATTTGGATATCGCTTTAATTCTTTCCATAAAGCGTCATGTCTGTGTATTTCTAGGATTAAGTTTTGTGTTATCCGAGGAATTTAGGTTGTTTTTGATCGAATTCGGACTTTCTTTGTAGCCTTTTTATATATTTCATCCAGTGTAAGCTTAATGTTGTTGTATAAGATATCTGCTGAATCTGATGCCAGGTGTTCCCAGTCTGTTTTTCTTATTTCGTGGTTGATTATTTCTTCGTCTATTATTGTTTTCTGTCGCTTTTCCTCTGTGGTACATTGCATGGGTATTGTCTTGGTGTACAGGTTTAGAGCGGTGAAGTAATGGTCTGCTACTTTGCACTTTATGACTGATGCAGTGTAACTATTTGGTGGTGCTCAGACGTTTATATGATCTAGACAGGAGGCAGTGATGGTATTTACGAATATTTCTTCTCTAGTGCATGATGTTATTGTTGGTATTAGATTATACATGGATAATGTGTCTAGGTATTGTACAGTGTTGTTCTGGTTTTTATTTGCAATATTTATGTTTATGTCGCCAATTATCATTAGGTGTTCGGTTGAGCTTATTTCGTGGCTTGAAAGCCAGCAGTTGAGTTCCTGTAAGAATTTTATCATGTTTAGGTTTGGTGGCCTGTAAATAGCATTTAGTATTATGGGATGCTGTGTATTCGTGGTATTAATGATTTCGAGGCAGAGGGTTTCAGCATGCTCAAACTGATAGGCCGTTTCTTTTGCTATTAATTTTTGTTTGATAAATATTAATATTCCATCCCCCTCTTTTTGTTTGGCAGCATGATCTATGTTATTGGAAGCCTGGAATTTGGAAAGCAGTCGCTTCGTTATTAGTTATGAACACTTCTGTAAGAATAAATATATATCAATAATATCATTGTAATTCCTCAGATAAGCTTGTAATAATAACCAATGTTTTCGGATGCTTTTGATGTTAATATGCAAGATTGAGACACCTCTCGCTTGTACTGTGTTTTGTTTCCATGCATCAAGGGATTTGAAAGTACAATTACTGATGTATTCTGGTGTAATTATATCTATCTGATGGTTAACATTCATTTTTGTTGTGTGTTGAGATCTTCTTCTTGAACTAAGTTGAAATCTTTTGTTTCACTCTGGCAACCTGTCTATATCTTCCGAGCTTTTTATTTGTATGGACTTTGAACTCTGCGACTTTCTCAAGAATATTTTTCCGTCTTTGATCCATTAAAATTGATACTTTTTTTCTGTTTTTTCTTTTCTTGCTTGGCACAAAAGATTCTCATTGAAAGGTGTTAACTACTCAGATAGAAAGATTGGCGTATTGTCTTGCGATGCATTTAAATCCTTAACTACTGATTTTTTCAGTCTGCTGGTTTTTATGAGATTGTCTCTTGTAGCCTTGCTAGCCACACGAACTATGACTGGTGCGGGTCGTGGCGAGCCTTGTTTTCTGTTCTTCCTGGGAAACCGATTTATGGTCTGAATATCATTATGCTGTAGGGGGATGTCAATTGCATGGCGTAACTTTAGAACTAGGTCTCTGAGATTTTCTGTTGATTCGGTTTCTGGAAGACCGTTTATGACAAGGTCTTCTTTATATTGTTGGTTTAAAACTTCGTATTGTAGTTTCAGAGAATTAAATTCTTGACGGAGTTCCGATGTGTCTTTTATCAATTTGTGCTGCATGTCAGTTAATGCGTTAATGCTGGTTTTAATGTCTTTTACCGTTTGTAAGACTTTTTCGACTTTTGAGTTATTAAATTGAACAAACTCTTCATATTCGCTAATTTTTTTTTATTTCTTTATTCTGTTTATCAAATAGTTCTTGGACAAGATCTACCAAGCTGGCTTTTATATTTTCTAAACCTTTTTCTAGTAATAAATTTACGGAACTGAAATTATAAATGTCACCAGTGTTTTGTTGTCTGTTCAGTTCCTTCGTCCGATTCTGCCTCCGGCGTAATCAGTGGCGTCGTGGGTGGTGGCGTTTCTTTGTTCTCACTACAGTTTAGGCACTTCCATTCTTCTCGTTTGGCATTGGATTTGCGTTGCCAGGTTGTTTCTGAAAGTCCGGAACATGTAAAGTGAAGATTCCTATGGCATTTCCTGCAAGTTATATAATATCCGTCAGACGGCAATTCCTTCTACAGTTGTTGCACTTCATGCCTCACCTTTCTTCCTTTGGACAGCTGCAAAGATGGCGACGTCCTTTGTTATATATTCGTTAGCAACCGGGGTGTATGCTTCAATTTTTAGCACACTCAGATTTTGGATTCCTCTTGGCCGATTTCGATGAATTATTATGTCACTGTCTTCAGCGTGACAAGTAGAGTCACTTTATGACACTTTTAAATTAGAAACAGGAGTTAGAACCACATTAAAACTATGAAAACGGGACCAGCGATACAACCATGCAACCGTTCGTATGCCTACACAGCACCCTCTCCACGTGTGTGTGTGGGGGGGGTTGCGTGCGTGCATGCGTGCGTGCGTGTGTGTGTGTGTGCGTGCGTGCGTGCGTGCGTGCGTGCGTGCGTGCGCGTGTGCATGTGAATGCGCGCACGTGAATTTCTCAATCATAGATTTCGTAGCTTCCCAAGACAGCAAAAAAAAAACCAATACGTAATAACCAACTGGTTTCATCCTCAGATGAGCTTACATATAAGCTTCAAGGATGAAAGCAAAGAAATTAATTCTGATCCAAGATGTATCATATGTAACAAAATGCATGCAATGTACGTATCACCTGAAAACCAATGTATCTTATGTATGTATTATATGTAAACCAATGTACGTAATGTAAATATCACGTGTAAACAAATGTAAGTAATGCATCATATGTAAACAAATGTATGTAATGTATATAATAATTGTAACAAATGTATGTAATGTATATAATAATTGTAACAAATGTATGTAATGTATATAATAACCGTAACAAATGTATGCAGTGTAAAAAAAAATCTTTTAAAAGTAAATCATGAGTTTACCCCGTATGTTTGTGAGAATAAGGAAACATAATATTTAGATTGCATATGTGTAAATACTGTTGTATAATCACACCTTTTCAAACTTGAAAAAAAAATAGTAAACCACAACATGTAATATTATACAACTTATGTAACTCTGAACAATATAATTGTAAATTATTATTATGATTGTTATATATAAAAATAAAAAATTTAAAAAAATTATTAGTACTACTACGTGACACCTCCAGAGAGTCCAAGGACTCATCGTGGGAGCACATACTACTCTACGTCGCTAGATACATCTCATCCTCTCCACTACTACTTAATTCTCCAACTACGACACGACTACTACCATCAACGCCATCTATCGCCCATCATCACCACCAACAATAGTATTTTTCGTCTGTAAGTTGTGTCTGTTCTGAAGGCCGATTTGTCTGTACGCGGGATGAAAAACCCGTGTTTCAGGGAGAAAACACCCTGCTACCACAGTATGAGATCGGCTAACTCACCTTCAACTGAAAAAGCCCATATAAGGATTCCCCTGGTCACGACGAGAATCGAACTCAGGTCTTTTCCAATCAAAGGGCACAATGTTCCGTTGGTCTTCCAATTGCGCTACGGTGGCTTGCATGGCTTACAAGTAGAAGGCAAAGGAATAATGAAACTACAGTGTGTTGTCTGTTTGAAAGTACTGAGTGCAGAACCTTTCAAAAAGAGTCAATTGAACACTTGGATAATTTGCACCCACATCCAAAACCTGGGAATACTGTGTAAATTTGGAAATGTCTGTCCAAAGACAAAGACTGGACATCAGCTTGAGAGGCACATTAGATCAACGTTCAGCATCAAAGGCTAGCTTTGAAGTTGCCTGGTTGATTGCCTGAAACAAGAAACCATATACTATTGGTGAGGAATTGGTTAAACCAGCAGCTTTGAAAATGGCAGAGATTTCTGTGGTCAGGAAGATGCCATGAAACTAAATTCAGTACCCTTGTCTGCAAAAGTTTGAAAGAAAGAATTTCTATTTTAGCAGAAAATGTGCGGGAACAAGTTATTTCTTCAATAAAAGAGAGTAAATGCTTTGCTATTCAGCTTTATGAGACTACAGATGTCAGTAGTAATTCGCAGCTAATGGTGTATGTTCGCTACAAAGGTTTACATGCAATTGAAGAGGAATTGTTTTGTTCTCCTCTCGAGTTGCGATCTTATGGAACTGATGACTTCAATAAAGTTAATGAATACTTTAATAACGTTGCTATAAAGTGCGACGACTGCATTGCTGCGTCTGTTGGTGGATCTCCAGCTATGTTGGGTCATGTAAGTGGTTTTTCGTCTTTGGCGTAAGAGAATAATCCAAACATTGAAGTTAACCACTGTATGATTCATCGCTAGGCACTGGTTGTGAAACATTTGGAACCTGCACTGGAAGCCGTCATGCATGATTTTATCAAGGTTGTCAATGTTGTCAAAGGACATGCGCTAAACATGCGACTATTTCGCGAATTATGTAAAGATGGTAAGGATGAATATACAGACCTACATTATCATACAGAAGTGAGGTGGCTCTCAAGTGGAAATGTTCTGAACCGAGTGTGGGCTCTCAAAACTGAACTTGAAATTTTTATGGTTGATTAATAGCATGTTCTCGCAAATAAGTTTACAAACTCATCGTGGGTTGCACATCTCGCATATTTAGCTGATATTTTTGAGTATGTGAATCACATGAACAAAGAATTGCAAGGAAAAAACATCAATATGATTTCAGCCAGAGAAATGATTTCAGCGTTTAGATCAAAGCTTTTAAATTGGAGACAGAAAGCAGAACAAAAGAAGATAGCTGCCTTTTCAAAGTTAGCTTTGTTTTTCGAAGATTGTGACAATATTACTTTTGACGACATCGAGGATACCAAACTCAAAGAGCGGTTCTCTAATTACTTTCCAGATCTTGATTCACATACTGTCAGTTGGATTGTAGATCCCTTTAAATGTGAAATTGCTGATGTACCAGAAGAGCCTCAAGGGTTTCCAGAGGCACTTCTTGGACTTCGATCCAATATCGAAGCAGGTATTGAATTTGAAAACAAAGCAGAGCTCTCATATTTTTGGATGCCAATAGCTGCAAAGGCTTTCAAATTTGCACATGAGGAGGCAGTCAAAATGTTGCTGCCTTTTGCAACAACCTACCTTTGCGAACTTGGATTTTCCACTCTAATGAACATGAAAACAAAGCAGAGAAATCGGTTGGACCCCGAAGACAATATCCAAATTCAATATCGAAATTGCTCTGACATCAATATGACCCAATTCTGATGTTATTGTATCATAAATGAAACAACATCATTTGTCCAAAACCTGAAGAGAAAACGTTTTCAAAGAAATCCTTTTGTTTCATAATGAGTATATTAATTTATTTTATCTAATTTATTTTATACATTTTATATTTATAATTGTATTCTCCGTATAAATAGATTCAACAAACCTTTTGAATTTAAATAATTTATGATTTTCTTCCTTTCAAATCAATGTGGTAACGTAGGCGTAAATAAATATATTTTGGGGTAATGGGTAAAATATTTCCCCGACCCCTGGATTAAGTCATGCAGGACAATACATTCAATATACACAGAAACGAATATGAGCCTTTAGCTATAACCTCGATAATGATCATCTCCATTATCAGTAGGACTTATGTTTCCTAACAAAACTCAAAGTTTAGATTCGTAAGCACGATTCTTCTATGTTTTTGCTAAATACACTCTATAATTTTACTCTTATTCCTATGAAAGGTGGCATTCAGTTTTATACAAACGCCAGAAATATGCTCTGCTCATGTTTTGACTTCTGCATATGGGTCAACAGCCTATATACAGATTCATATATGTGATGGCACATGCATCGCTTTCCATCTTCGCAAATGGGATTTCACTGTGTGCTGTTCTTTTCATCCAGTAACTGAACAGAGCAATCTGCTCACCCACCTCCTGTTGTTTTTCCATTTAATCCACAGATGTTAATGACATTACATTTCGCTTTCTCATTTGGTAAATCGTTCAGTGCACAAATCACCAAACCTTTCAAAATGTTTGTAGACGCTGATGTCAGAATACCCTAAATTCAGCATTTTCAATACATTCTCTAAAGAACTGTTGAAAAAATGGCTAATTTGAACCTCAGTCCTTGCCAATTTATCCTATGTGCCTATATTTGTTTTCATTTTTTCTGGGATTATTATAATCTCCACTTTCTCTCTCTCTCTCTCTCTCTCTCTCTCTCTTCTGGCGTAAACATATTACAAATATTTCCTCCCGAGGAGTATCCAAAGAATTAGATTTCCACAAAGTTGCTCATGTATTACGTAACATCTGAAGAGATCTTAAGTTTGTAAAAATCTCAAATCCATCCAATCATTGATACACCGCTCAAACATTTTGAGGAGGTTCCTCTAAGAACTCCATAAAAATTTGTAAGGAAACTACTCTGTAATATTCATATTGATTTTGTTTTTCTTCTTAAAGATGGGCACTATGAGAGGTCTACCCCAATCCTCACTACTCCGACATTCTCATCCAGCCTTCTAAATTTTGAAGTCGGTCACTTAAAAAATTTACCCATTCATGTTCAAATACGTCTACATAATTATTATCTACTCTAGCTAAATTTCAAGATTTCAATTTGCTGATGGCTTTATATTTTAGAAATACAATTATGGTCACCTGCCTGTATTCCTGTTGAATATTTTCTGCCATTATTCTCTTACTTGTTTCATGTAGCGGTCTTTTAAAGTAATTATTTAGATATTCAGAATATCTTCGTCCTCACTTTAACAATTTGAGCCTTACAGCATATATTTATTCATCATCATACTCATCAAATTCCTGACATGTGCCCTTAAGTGGGTGTACAGGATATGATACTACTAAATGAAAAATTTACATCGTTACTAACTTCCTATCTACAATTTTCCTCCAAATTAGTCTGTTACCTCTAAAGAGACTTCAATATTATCAGATCTTATATTCCTATCTTCTAAGGCAATTTTTAGCGTATCAATCGACCTATATCTTCATTTTCCTCTGGATTGTTTTCCTGCCAACCTGGCAGCGAACACTTGTTTTGCTAATCTTTTCTCTCCCATTCTGTTTAAGCGACCATACTCCCTGAGATTAGCTCTGCTAACGCATTCCTGGATGCTGACAATGTGATGTTCTTTCCTAATATCCTTTTCAATATGATATTGCCATTGATCCTATCTGTTCATGCCCCTAGTCTTTCTCAGGAATCTCATATCTGCGGTCTCTAGTCTTTGGTCGTGTTTAATTTCTGATTCAGCTCTGAGATCCATAAGTGAAAATTGGTTTGAATACGTATACAGCGAATTTTGTATTTTGGCTAATTTCTCTCTTATTTCATAAAATATTATTTAGTTGGCTTCCTAGCATACCAGGTTTTGTTGATTAATATGTTGTCTATTTCCATATTTAATTTGCCATCTTAACTGTACATTGTGCCTGAGTATCTGAAATGTTTTGGACAACTTGTCCAAAATGGTTTAATATTAAATCTGGTGTCAGATAAGAATACACTTTGGATGAATCCTTTGTTATTAGTTATCTTTATGGATCACAATATGAAGAAAAGTTGTATTAAACCTTATATCAAAATTGGAGATGTTAATCTCAGCTCTTTTCTTTATGAGGATGATGTTGTACTTCTAAATAAATCCGCTACAAGTGTGCAATATTCCTGACTACACTGAATAACTGTTGTAACAAATATGGTAAGAAGGTCAGCAATAACAAGACAAACACAATGAAAATAGGCAGAAATATTGAACATATTAACTGCATTGTGAATGGAGATCCTATAGAACAAGTGCAACATTTCAGCTTGATGGATTGATACGATAAAAAGT
Source organism: Typopeltis vanoorti (assembly GCF_054136105.1). Classification (NCBI taxonomy): domain Eukaryota; kingdom Metazoa; phylum Arthropoda; class Arachnida; order Uropygi; family Thelyphonidae; genus Typopeltis; species Typopeltis vanoorti. Next base: position 125,722,744 of record NC_143549.1, read on the forward strand.
GCCTTCGAAGGTATGGCAAAGTAAAACTTCTGCATCACCTCAACCTAGTTATTTACATCTGGGTCTACCTGTCTTCTGATGACACCTTAACAAAGGTCGAAACCGGTCCAGCTAGTGACCCCCCCTGTAATGTATAGCATCATACATGTCCGCAAAGAGATGTGCTTTACATCAGACTTACTCCACCTCCACCACCAGTTGCCCCTGTGATGAAATGTTTGCTTATGCTTGGATCAGATACGTTTATAGTTTCTATATTCTGCACGGTCTTGTAGTGTCTCTATTCGGCTTTGAAATAATGTTGGATTAAATATCCATTTAATTTGAATACGTAAACCATTTTCCTGTATTTCCTTCAAATCTAACTGCTGATTTACAACTTAAATAAAGACAAAGTATTGCCTGATATAATGCCTCCTTGATACCAACTAACTGTAGCGTTTTGAATAGCTTCTCTCTTGGAACCTTGCCATGAAGCTCTACGTCACAGACCCAATTTGAACCTTAATGACGTTCTTACTATCCCTAAAGTTTGAGAATTTGTCATCGTAAATTCTGTAAAATAACTTTACGTATGTTATTTATTTTAATTTAATATAATTTATTTTTTTATCAGGTATATTTTAATTTAATTCTATATCACGGTTTTGCACGCATAGTGGTATTTCATTGTGGATATGCGCCCTAACTGTATGTTAATCCTAGTATCGTTTAAAATTACTATACTGATGGTGTCCTAAGATACGTAGGACGAAATAGTCACGAGTTTATGTTTAAGTTATGAATACTCTACGGGTTTTACTACATAATAAAGAGAAGATGGAAATAATTCCATTATATGTACAAGGTAAGACTAAGATTATTTCGCATCGCTCAAGCATTCATATTCATAGTGTGCATTTTGAACATTTAAACTACATTTATGTTAATTTGAAAAACAGTTTGTCTATCTCGGCTTTAAAATTGGACAAATAAAATTGAAAGTATATATCGTGTTTATAAATTATAATTTTTTAAAGTGCGTATACATAATTTTATAACTCCTATGGTATCTTCAGTATACTGCTTTTGTCACCAGGAGGACTGCTGCTGATTTTCTTTAAAAATGGCTTCAGTACAGTAAAACGCCCAATGTGTTCTGTGGCTAGTAGAAACAAAATCTCCAGTTATAGTGCAGCGAATATTTAGGGCACAGTATGGAAAGAACCCACCTGATGCCAAGCTCATTAAATCATGGAAGACAATTTTTTTAGAAACAGGTTCAGTTCATAAGGGTACAAGCAGTAGTAGACCATCGGTTTCCGAGGAAACAGCTGAGACAGTTCAAACTGCCTTCATCCGGTCACCACAGAAGTCAATCAGAAGACCTTCACTAGAAAAACAAATGCCAAGGAGTACAGTCCACAAAATGGTACGCAAATGTTTGTAATTGTATGCGTACAAAGTGGAAATTGTCCAAGAGATAAAGCCAGATGATCGTCCAAGGCGATCTGAAAATCCACATGCCATAAGAGAACACATTCGAGCTAGTCTAAATCTCAATGTGTAGTGTGGACTAATGCATCATCGAGTGATTGGCCCTTTCTTCTTTCTTGAAAAAGAAATTAATGGAAATGTGTACTTAGACATGCTCAATAATCATGCCATTCCCCAGCTACAGGAGAAGCAACCAAATGTTATCTTTCAACAGGATGGAGCCCCCCCCCCCCTTCATTGGTCTCGTGATGTTCTCAATCGTCTTAATCGAGAATTCCCAAATCGCTGGTTTGGCAGAAATAGTCTACTCCCATGTCCCCAGAGGTCACAGGACATTACACCCCTAGACGTATCATCGACAGTTCACATCTTGAAGTTGTTCGTTGACTTTTGATTTTTTCTCCATGTCATGCATTGAAGTCTAATTTTGTGTTCCATTTCCAGTATCCACTCAAGAGTTATAATTTATTATAATCAGGGTATACATTTGTGAACGCCCTGTATAATCGTCTTATCTTGCCAAAAACTAATATGACATAAGACAAAAATTTTCATCATTATATTATTTTAATAATTAGATTGAAATGTTTGTTTAGATTAGAAAGATTAGAACATACATGTATAACCAGTTTTATAGAATAAATGTTTCATATGTTTAAAAAAATATCTTGCAGCCTTTTTGTACATAACATAATAAACAGGTTGTTACGGTGGACAGTTAGTTCTGGATAGCTTCAGATTAGGATGTTGTATAAGTCACACTACAACAATTTTCCTGTAGTAGAGTAACATTGCATATAATGGATTGTTTAAAACACCACAGGAAACATCACTTTAGGGAACTCTATTGGGAGGTAGTTAAAATATTGTTCCTAAAGTGACGATCTAAAAACCTCAAATTACTATTGTTTTTTTTTTGTTGTTGTTGTTGTTGTTGTTGTTTTTAGTCGAAAGGTTTTCGAGAATCTGAATGATAGGTTAAATCATACATTAAAGATACTTCACGTACTTGGTATAGAGAAAAATTCCGTTTCTCTCTCTCTCTCTCTCTCTCTCTCTCTCTCTGTCTGTCTCCACAAGATAAGTCTCTTCAGAAGGGAAGTTTCTTTTCAAAGCGCATTATCCAAGTCTCTCCAGAAGGCAATTGCTTCTTCGCCGAATTTTAATCATAACTTTCAAACAAAACAAGTTATTTAATAAATATCAACAGGTTTACAAGGCGAGTTCCCCTCCATAAATGTCAGTCTTGGATAAACCACTGAATAGCGATTATTTAATAAACCACCGATCAGTTGATTATTAGATGCCCCTTCATGCATCTACTAAACATATAATGATGGTTGCGACGATATTACACTAAAGAAATTGTTTCGTCAAGTAAAGACTTTCACAAACATTTATACCTGAAATGATATTCTGATGGATTCACAGCTTATTTAGTGCGAAGACATCAATTGGTATGTCTCTGAAACTCAGTCGGTAATGACAATACATTCTAGTTGGAATGACTGTCTTTCCTGCTGAGAATATTTATAGGGCCTGTAGAAAGTTTTTTACCTTCGAAATATACTATGTTAAAGATACCAAGCAATTTTATAAGCTAGGTTTTAATCCTTTTTCCAAGAACCAAACAGACAAGTAAGTCACGTTTTCGCCTGAACATGTTCAATTCTAAAGCAACTCATGATAAAGGTTCACTAAGCGGCAATCACTTTCCTTAGTATTTTCCCCTAATGCAAAGCACATCCCCTTGTGGAGATGTATGATGCTATGCATTTAAGACAAAGGCCACTACGCAGACCGGTTTTGACCTCTGTTAAGGTCTCGTCAGTGAGAGCCAGAGCCATAAAATGCCAAGGATGAAGTAATTCACAGCTTATAGATTTTACCTAAACACGTTGCCACAAGGTGCTTTGATCTTATTAAATAAAAATCTCAGGATTAGAGTAAGATGTAGAAAGTTTTTTACACTAGGTATATACCTTGGCATTTTTGGGGTCTGGCTCCCACTGACGAGACCTCAATAAAGGTCGAAACCTGTCTGGGTAGTGGCCCTTGCCTTTCATGCATAGCGTCATACATCTCCGCAAGAGGATGTGCTTTACATTAGGGGAAAATACTAAGGAAAGTGATTGGACTTACTCCACCTTTACCACGAGTTACCTCAGACTTGAGGATTAAAACCCGCTACCGGCCGAGATGTCTATAGACGTTCACGTTATCATGGATGCGAAATACATATTAAAATTGTAATACCATTGATAACACATTGATATATATGATGGATACGTATGCGTATTTGATCTAATGGCCGATAAGGTGGTTAAAACCTAGCTTATAAATTTGCTTGTTATCTTTAACAAAACTGACAAGGCCTTTTCAACTAAAGTGAATTATTCGGTCCAATACAGAGGTGCAAATGTGGACATTAGGACGGCCTCACAACTTTAGTTCCTTCGGCGGTAATTCAGAACAACCCAACTCTAATTAACCAAAGCAGCTAAATTTTTCTAAACCAAAATATTTTTCTAATTCCTTGGGTTCTCCAGTTGTTTATTTCATAATTTGTGGAATTTAAAAGGGTTTTCTGCGAACAAAAATGAACTACCAACTGTTATATTATTATTATTATTGTTGTTGTTGTTGTTCCGGACAACTCCAAGGAGTCGACAGACTCATCGAGGGAGGCCCTAACATCATGTCAAGAACAACTATTTGACATTCACGCAGTATCTATCATACCTTGCCTTGAACTCATTAACGGTCGTAGCGCCCACAACAGACTCTGGAAGCTTATTCCACTCATTGACCACTCTCCAAGTAAAAAACCTAACTCTAACACACTTGTCAACCCCGCTCTTGCCCAGCTTCCAGGCATGGCCCCTAGTCCTCCCACCACCAGTCATATTTTCAAAAATATCTTCTGGATCAATCTTATAGAAACCCTTCAGTAATTTGAATGTCTCAATCATATCACCCCTCCTTCTCCTAGCGCCAATTTCTGCAACCCATAAATCTTCAACCTATTCTCATAAGGTTCATTCCACAGACCTGCTATCATCTTCGTCATTCGTCTCTGGACCATCTCTACTTCCTCTCCATCACGAAGAATCTTTGGTGCCCATAACTGGACACAGTAGTTCAGATGGGGTCTTATCAATGTTCGATACAGAGGAACAACAACTTGTTTGTCTCTGTATGTTAAAGTATTTTTCAGAAGCCATGTGATTTGGTGAGCTGTTTTAGTCACTTTTGCAATGTGCCCCCTAAACTTCAATTCGCTATCCACCAACATTCCATTATCCCTGGCCTCATCAATCTCCTGGAGGACGGTTCCACCTATGCGATATACTGCTGCTATTCTTTTCACCCCAAAGTGCATAACCTTACACTTTGCCACATTAAATTGACATCCATTTTTCCTAGCCCAGTCCTCCAAACTATCCAAATCATCCTGTAAACTTTTGACATCCTGTGCACTCACAATTGCTCTACCCAACTTTGCATCATCAGCAAACAAGTGAACACTTCCTCTCAAATCTCTTCCTATATCATTGATGAACAAATTGAAAAGCAGTGGTCCAAGAACAGAGCCCTGCGGCACTCCACTAGTCACAAGCCGTCTTTTAGACTCCACTCCTGAATAAACCACTCTCTGGTATCTCTCCTTCAACCACCCTCCTATCCATCCCACCAACCGTATATCTATCCCCATCTGCTCCAGTTTACTGATTAGGGTTCCATGTGGTATCCTATCAAAGGCCTTGGCAAGGTCCAGTAGTATCACTGTAAACCCATTACTCCTATCCAGTTCAGCCGTCACTGTGTTATAAAACGTGAGCAAGTTACTGAGGCATGATCTACCCTTCACAAAACCATGTTGTCCCCCATACAATATCCCATTTTCATCTATCCAATCCTGTATTCTTTTCTTGACTAATTTCTCTAAGACCTTCACAATGATTCCTGATATGCTAATCGGTCGGTAATTTACAACAGCAGTCTTGGAACCACCTTTATGCAGTGGAACTATTTTCTCCTCTTTCCACCCGCTCGGGACTATCCCAGACCCGAGACTCGAATTAAACAAAATGGTCAAGGGTACTGACAATTCTTAAGCTGCGTCTCGTACAACACGAGCTGTTATAATATCCAATCCCACAGATGTATTGACATTGAGGTTATGCAATAGACTACTCACCTCCACTTCATTCACCACAATTCCCGTATAATCTACTGGTTTATTCGTTTCTGCAATGTCACCACCTGGATGATATATTCTTGTAAAGTGCTCACTCAGTAACTCAACTATATCAACTGATTCAGTTACCTCCCTACCATCGGCATTTTTAAAATCATTTTGCCATCTACATTTTTCCTTTTACTTGCTACATATCTAAAAAACTGTTTAGGATTCTCTTCAGCCTGCATGGCCAATGTTCTTTTGTAATCCTTTTTTGCTTTTCTTACCAAACTCGTTACCCTTCTGGCCTGCGCCTTATACCGTTCATGTGCCTGCTGTTCACCTTTCTCCTTAAATTCCCTCCATAGTTATTTCTTTTTTTTGCAGCTCAAGCTTAATGGTGTTATTCATCCATTTAACCCCTACTTGATTTATTATTCGAACTCTAGGTATACAGTCAGCCATTGCTTCATGCTAGCACTTCTTAACTACCTCCCATGCACTATCAACTTCTAGTCCTTGCAGTTGTAGATGCCATGGCACTGAACCAATCAAACTCCTAAGCTTGTCATACTTTCCAGCCCGATAATTCCACATGTACCCTGTCTTTGTTGAAAATTCTACACCTTTAGCCTCTCCCAAGTCAAGACCCTATGATCACTCTCACCGATTGGTGGCAATGTGGTCATATTTGTTACAGTCAAATCCTCAGATGTATTTACTAGGTCAAGCACTCTCTGACCCCTAGTATTTTCCATTACATGCTGTTGCAGATAGTTATCCCTTAATAACCGCATAAAATCCAATTCCTTCCTCCCGTGTGTCCTCTCCTCACTCCAATCAATGCGACCATAGTTGAAATCTCCCATAATTATCACCCTCTTCCACTCATTTCTTCTATTTGCTTGTGCATACTGTCACCACCATCTTTTCCATCGCCTGGTCTATAGCAGCACCCCACAATCTCACACCAAATGGCCTCAAATGTGCTCTTTTCTCTATCCTGCAATTCAATTTCTATTCTACTTGGCTATAGCTCATCTGCTATCATCAACAATACTCCTCCCCCCATTTTATTCTCCCCGTCGTTCCTGAAGACACTATACCAATCACATTCAATCCCAATAGCTGCTATATCATCTACAGTCAGCCATGTTTCACTAATACCAATAACCCGTGGTCTGGAAGTGCCAACCATGGCCAAAAACTCTTCCTTATTGTTCCTAATACGCTTAGCATTAGTGTACATGAATTTAAGACCCCCATTAGCCCCAACCTTACCTTGATGACTTGTATTAACTATTCCACTCTGATTTGTTGTCCTTATTTGCTCTGGCATATTATATTCATTCTTACATTCAACTGCCTCCCTAAGGACTGTATATCTACTCCCCCCCCCTTAATAAATCTAGTTTCCCTGAATTTGCACATCCACTACATTCAGCAACACTTTCTCAAGTCTTCTTACACAAATATAATTAAGAATAAGTAATTAATATTTCGTTTTTCTAATTGGTGAAAATATAAAAATAAAAATGAGAAACAAATGGTGAATAAATTTATATAAACCAAACTAATTTGTCTTTCTCTGTGCTAAGCATTACTAATTTTGTAATACCAAAACTATTAGTAATATATCTGCACTCATTAATGTAAAGGGTCATAGAAATAGCCTTTTTACGTAAGATTGTAAACTTCTTATTTTATTTTCAATATTTGTCTCATTAGTCCAATGCTGTTAAACAATCTCAAGTTCGAGAGAAGCAGGTTTTGAAGCATACACGACTGTTTTGGTGTGAGCCCATAAGTAAAAGTCTAACGGCGTTAGGTCAGGTGAACGAGGTTGCCACGCAAGATCACATCCTCTAGAGATCCAGCTGTCTGCGTGTCCTACAGAAAAACTTTCTTACCTGTGTCACATAGTGACATAGTGCCTCATCCTGTTGGAAAATGTTTTTTTTCATAAGATTTAATCTCTTTAATTCGGAAATAAAAAAACATTCTGAAGTATTATTAAATAAGATTCACCCCTGACAGTGAGCTTATCGAAAAAGAATGGCCCAATAACGCAGCAACTCCTAACCACGCACCGCACATTAACTATTAGTGAGTCTCTTTCGTGGTGCCACATTTCCTGAGGCTTCTCTGCATCCCAAATGCGGCAATTGTGACAGTTAACTTTCCCACTTATGTGGAATGTTGCTTCATCTGAAAAAGTTATCATGTCAATAACATCTGTGACATTTTCCATTTTTGCCTTGATCAGTTGATAGAAATCCAACCTGGCATGATAATTCTTCTCTTCTTGTAGCAATTGAACAGTCGTCATGTTGTAAGCATGTTTATGGAGTTGTCTTGTTAGAATTCTGTGCAGTGTGGATTTTGATACTTTTAACTCAGTAGCAGCAGCAGCAGCAGCATGTTGCACTGATTTCTTGGGACTTTTTGTCAAATGCCGTTTCGATTTCGAACACATTCGCTTCTCTTGATGAACGCCTCCCTGATCTGGGTTTGTCATGAAGTGATCCAGTTTGTTTTTAATTTTTTCACCCAGTTATTAAATTACTATGGGGAGCCTCCTTATTATAATGGGCAGATAATTATTTTCTTATTGCTATTATGGACTTGAGTTCAGCAATAAACAGGAAGCAATTGACATTTTCTTCAAAATTTTCCATGTTCAATCACACCAGTCTAAAAACATTAACAATATGTAATAAAATAATAATATTCATTCATCAAAATTTCTAATAGTTGTAGTTTCAAATGATATTTATTGCAAATCTCTAACTGTGATACTTTCGAAGGATCACAATTACAGATTCACAATAAATATCGTTTGAAAGCATAACTATTAGAATTTTTGACTCAAGAATATTATAATATTTTCAGAATATTTTCAGGCTAGCACAATATATCTGCTGACTCCATTTGTTCATATGACTTGCTAGTCTGTTTAGTAGGATGAAAAAATTTGAGTTTCGCGAAGAGAAATCGTAAAGGACTTGTTAACTAATCTTTAGTGGAAAAGTCTTTATTAAAGTTCTTCCCGACAGTGAAGGAATGGGATTCGAATCAAATTCTATCCAAGCAGCATCATCCGAACCGACTGAGAACAAAGCAGGTATAGAATCGTGAATTCTGGTCGAGTGTAGTTTGTCTGATTATAGCTAAATTTCTTATTAAAATGTATTAATATATCCACAATACTCTTAAAGGTATGAAAATCAACATGAAAATCAATCAGAAAAACAGGCTGAACATGATCATCATTATAATCATTATCATGACAAGGGAACCGATGTCAGTCTTTGGCTTCTGACTCTTTATATCAATCATCGATTTTCTTAGTCAACGACGAATACTATTTAATTATTCTTATTTTAAATAAGATTGGATTTTTAATATAAGATATTTTATTTAATAGAAGAATGTCACTCTCTCGCTCGCTCTTCATCTAGTTGCTCATGCTACCGTAAAATAAAGAAAAAGTTTTCTTTTTTTAAAGATGAGAGACAAACATGAAGTATATCAACAATATTTCAAGGTAGGATTTATAAGTGTCTCATCAGAATAAAGCTGTAGACACTTAATAACAGCGTAAGTGTCTATAGCAGGAAATATAAAAAAATAAAAAATTGAGGAAAATAAAATTAAAATCACGCACGTACATGAGAGAAGATTCTGAAGGCCATTTTACATTAATAAATATTTCTTCAAATTTGTTCTTGTAGAAGTTTCGAAACAGAAACTACTCCCAGAATTAGTCTGATAGTACTTCTCAATGGTAAAATTAATTAGTTGAATATCATTATCACTTCAAATTGATATGAAAAATTATCTTTGTGTTCTCCTTATTATTATTATTATTATTATTATTATTATTATTATTATTATTATTATTATTATTATGTGATACTTCCAGGAGTCCAAATAAATACTGATCACTGGAAGGCACTCGACATCACAAATCACACCGCTTACACTGTTTGAGTTTCAATCTATATACTATACTATCATCTACATTGGATTTTCGTCACTGATTTTTTTTATGTGTGTGTGTGTGTGTGTGTTGGCATATTTTTTTTCCTCAGGCGATTTCACCATGTGCCACTTTTATGATAAAACTGCGAAATTCTGTGAACAGAACAAGCAGTTATTTAACTTCTAAAACTGCAAAATTAGGAAATTCTGGAAATCTGCGATAAGACAAAACATGGAACTTTTTCAAGGTACATTTGACAGACAGAAAGCAAGATGATGAGCTTATTTCTTTCTTTCTATTTTTTCTTTCGTGAGAAATAGATGAAAATTCGTTAGATTGGTTGGGTGAGTGAGTACCATCTCGGTGCACCATCTAAAAAGCGGTGGGATTACAGCGATTTTCGTTAAACCGTCTACATTACATGCCTGCTTATTGGAGTTCTGAATTTGTTAAATTCAGAACTCCAATATTACTGTCATTTATTCCCTTAAGCATGTGTTCTGAACCTTGTTTACTCGGCACTTGTGTTGTTTTTTTGTAACAGCACTATCCATCATTAATGATCTTCAAAACGTGCAGTTGTAATTTTACAACTGCACGTTTTGAAGATCATTAATGATGGATAGTGCTGTTACAAAAAAGAATAAATATTGTTAATGCCATTATTAACATTTATTGAATAATATAAAACAGTAATTCAATTTTTAACACAAAACACAGTTACTTTTTGTAACTAAAAAAATCAAACCAAATATAGTCGAACAGAATATTAGGATGGTCACTTGCTTCTAATATGCTGACACTAAGAAATTTAAGATCAACAGTTGATAGAAAAATACTTAAGATGTAACACATGTTGGGAATTATTACACTAAAACCCAACTGGCCAACACGTATATGTACGTCTAGGTTACCATGGATGCGAAATGCATATTACAACTAAAATTTTAATACCAGTGATATGAAATATATGATGGATACGAAGTGTAGAGTAGTGATGTATTTTGTCCATATTGACGGCGACGTGGTTAAATATGATTTTTATTAACTGGAAAATAGAACATCACTATTCGTTTTAGAATTAAGCGTAAATAAGAAATCAATTAATATATATTTTGTCAACATCGTTAACATAGTAAATAATCTTATCTGTTTTCTAGCAAACAGGTTTTGGGTTTAATATTTTACCATGGCGTGGGTGTTTGTGAATGTATTAAAAAAAACAGTAATATTTCTTCATCCTCTTGAGAAAATTCAATTACCAAGTTTGAGACAACTGCCTTTCGTGGGATTCCGGGTGAAAAAACGCCCTTCCTTAGTATGAGCCCGGTTAACTCACCTATCGCTGAAAGAGACCAGATAAAGTAAATTCCTACTCTGCAAATATTCTTCTTGGGGTTTCTAGCAATTTGATTTACATATCTCTAAAACAGCTTTTAGAGTTTCCATAAATTAATCGATGTCTTTCCTGAGATCAATTTTTTTTGCAATTTTCTTTTCAGCTTTTGAAGAATTTTCAAAGTGAATCCGTTTACAATAATCGTAAAGGTTCTTTTATTTTTCTTAAATCACACTATCATACTTATTAAATATCATTTGTATTGAATAATAACTGAGAAATACCAGTGACAGTTAATAAGAATAACCATAAGATTAGAAAAAAATTATATATTACGTTACTGTAAATTGTTTCTCATTATTAGCTTCAAGGGGATAAAGAAGCTGTGAAAAGAGTGAAAAGAAGAGTTACATAGATTATATCGGGAGTATGGAATTCAGATTATGAGGAAAGATTGAAAGTATGTGAATTACAGACACTGGTTAATAAGAGAAAGATGGGTCATATGATAGAGGTCCATAAACCTTTGAACGGGCGTTATAGGATATCGTATGATGAACCTTTTCGTAATATAGAAGGTGGGGAGAGAACAAGAGGCATCCATGGAAGTTAAGTTTGTTCGCAGTGAAGAAAGGAATAAGAGCTAGAATTTTCTCACTGAGCAGTGAGTGAGTGAGTGAGTGCATTCATTTGCCTTTAGGGATTGTGGAGCATCTAGCGGGAAAGAAATTAAGATATTGTATGGCAGTTGCACACGTAATGCTCGGATATGTTCTTCGAACTATGCTTGCATAAATAATGTCATACGGGGCGTTGCCGTGCTTTACAGATCACTCTGGCCACATAGTAATCCTGTAGAACAATATATTTTCTGGAACAATCACCAGGTAAGAATTGGCGGCAAAGGTGTGTTCAACGGGAATACGAGGTCCCAGTGATGTCCTATAGACATCACTAGGACCTCGTATCCCTGTATGAAATTCTCAGAATTCTATTCTGAGAAAATAAAAAACAAAACAATTAATCAGGTGAATAACAGATTCAGAAGAATGAAGTTATTTAGAGAATCCGCAGTTTAATAGCAGTTATATTTATCAGAGAATAAATGTTTCAGGATTGTAGGTAAGAAACAGAGGATAGATAATTAAAATCATAATTCGAATGAAAATATTGGACTTTGAGATTTAATCAGTTTCTCACGAGGATTCAAAATAAAGAGCGTCATCGTTTTGACGGCCTTTTCTACTTGGATCAGATTTAAGTCCTGTATTAAAATTGCAATTCCTTGTAAGAGGAGGTTGGGAATATTTTATGTAATAAATCATGTTACTACAATGTCATTTCCCACAGCCACAGTAAGTGATATAAATAAAGCAGAACATAAGGAAAATTACTGAAATTCTGAGGTGCTTAAATGCATGAGGAAATATTATGACCATCGAGCCTCTCTAATGAATAGCAAAATATTGCATTTAATTGCGATCTCTCTCTCTCTCTCTCTCTCTCTCTCTAATGACACCACAGGAAGAAGGAAGTTAAATACTTTAACAGCCTGCACAGTGATAAGTCGGGGTGATAAGTATCCTGGTGTTGTAAGCAAATCTAGGTCAGGGTTAAACAAACCACATTTAATCATCGTCACTTTAATGTAGCACTACTCAGCAAATACTAAATGTTTTTCGGAATATGCATCGCACAAGATGGCGATCAAGGTGAGCACTGATAAGAAAAAAATCATTATACATGTAATTTAACCACATACTCATTAAGTTATTAATAAACAAATTTTTCTTGCTATAAAAGGCATATTTTCCTTTGTTAATTCTTTCTTTTATTTCTATGCCACATTTTCCATTTTCTTGTATTATACTACCAAGGTATTTGTATTGTCTCAGTTGCTCTACACTTTCTCCATTCATCATCACCTTGATACTTTCTGGCGTCCTGGAGACTCTCATCACTTTTTTTTTCTTTTTGTTTTCTTTGTTTGACCTGGACATACAGGACAGCAAAACTAGAAATTTCATGACTATGCATCATGCATTACATCCACGAAGGGATGATGACCGGTTGTTTCTACTAATGAGAATAGGTGGACGGGGTCTTCTGCAAGTGAGACATACTGAAAAAACATAATTCAGTATGAAACATAAGTGAGAAAACCATGCCAGCCATTTTTGATAGCTATAGAAGCTATGGAGAAGATTTGTTTCTAACAGGATAGGCTGGAGATGTAGGTCAGTTGAAGAAAAGAAATCATGTCATATTCGGATATGTGGATGTTATAGAAACTTAGCGAAGAAACATGAGCTCTTTCTTGCTAGGGAGCAGTCAGGATCGACTTTTCAGCACGCACGCACACACACACACTGAAATCTATAAGGTTTCCCTCACCCCACTAAATATATAGCAAAGAGATTGGGGTTTATGATTCAAGATATTTGTTATGGTAGATCTTCAAGGTTCTAATACTTGAGCAGTACAAATTATGTTCAACGAAAATTAGAAATAGAGTACACTGTAATCAGCAGAGCCATGGATCGGATTTGAAGTCAGTAACAGGAAGTCATTTGTATACAGAGGGACGAAAGTAGAATAAATTACAGGACTCTGCGGTACTTTTTCATTGATGGGGAAATATGAGGAGAGGAAGCCATCAAACATGACTCATAGTGGGGACCATTTGGCAATCAAATTTCAGTATCTGGAAAGACAATGATATACTGATAGTAAGCCGTGTAGGCTTCTTTGACAAATCTGATCAAATGTTTTAGAAATGTATAGAGAAACCACATGTGTTTGTCCAAAATGTTTCCAAGGCTTGAGTCCAGAAGCAGGTGCTAAAGATCAGAATATCAGAATAACATGGATTTTGCTACGCTGTATATCGAGCGTAGCAAAATACATGATATTCTTCACGAATTAAATTTTGGATCTCCAGGTATTGCAGAGGTTGGCTGTAAATAGTTTTTGAAAGAATCGAAATATTATTTCGATTCTTTGGAATGTGTTCGATTCATGCCTATTTCCATATTTCAGGGTACATGAAAGCTGAAAAGGTAAATTGAGGAGGCGATATTTGTTAATTCTTTAGCATGTTCTTAACACATTTCATGGGACACCATCTGGTTTAGATGCCTTGTTTGTGTTTCAAGTTCTTAAGAAATCTTCCGATTACTTTTCGCAAATGACCGAGATGGAATGAAGTGAGCAATGCTATTAGTGTAAAGTTGAATGGAATTTTGCCTTTTTCATCATTACAGGAAAACAGAAGAAAACAGTGATGCCAATAAGTATGCCTTGTGTTTGCATGATGTGACTATAGTAATATCTGAAAGTGATATGTGAGAATAATAGAAATATAGGTGGATAAAAGTGGGCACATATGGCCTTAGCCAGGGTCTGGAGGACTCGACTGTCAATATGACTGTGGACAGGTTTAGAGCATTTGGCCCTTTCAGAATGCGGGCTGAATCTGTCAGCTTTCTTTATAGAACTATTGCAAACAGCAACGTAGGCTGAATGTACAGTGACGTTTTGGTCTTGGACCAAAACGCAGCATCTTCCTATCAACACCAATGCCCCTCTCGGTCGCTGATCTCTGTTACGTTATTATTATTAGTATTATATGAGACCTTCAGGGATTCGAGGACTTATTGAGGTAGGGTATAAATCACCCATTGTGTTTAAATCCCACCCGTGAAAGATTGTAAACTTATATTGCATTATTAATGTAGGTGGTTTGACATTAAATATGATTAACCCAATTTTGAAGGCGAAATTTTAAAATTTTCCAATACACTTTATAATCCCGATATGCATGGTGTTTGTGTCTGACACTGAGCAAGAAAATTCATCTATTTAAAGCAACGCGTATTTAATATCAATTCACTCCAAGCAGTTAAATATTAAATGAATGCGGGTCTCGTATAAATATATCATTGCATTGTACTAACCTAAATTCTGCAATGTATCTTTCTCGATGTAACTAACCAGTTCCATGCGAAACGTTTAGTTGTTAGAAGCAACTGTATGTGAGGGTATGATTCATCCATGTCATCCATGGTTTTCCCGCGTAAGTGCAAATAATTTAGCAAGATTTTGTATTGTAAACAATCCAAGTATTCTGTCATGTCCTTTACTCTCTTAAATTATTTTGATTACATTTAATCCATAAAAGGGATTCTCATCCGTAGCTTTTGTAATTAAGACGAATTAAGATTTAAGACGAATAGAAGGATCGTTACGATTATTGTAAACAGTTTCACTTTTAAAAGTCTTCAGTACCTAAAAAAAAATAATAATTGAAAAAAAATTCGATCTCAGGAAGTTCATCGATTAATTCATCGAAACTCCTCTAAAAGCTGTTGTAGAGATATCTACATCATGGAGACTTTAGAAGAATATGAATTTACTGTGTTTGATATCACTCTTAGTAGTTCTTTAGTAATATCTGTCGGATTAGTCAGTGTACAAAAGAATTGCTTTTGCTTCTAAGGATTATATGTTACAACATCGATGCAGCATCGATAATGGAACACTATGAAATATTTTGGTCTACTATATCAGTAATTACACATTTGAGAGCAGATTTTCTGATTTTCGTTTTATCAGCTGTTCTGTTCGAATTTGTTTGACACGGAATCGTTCTTACATTCCATGGTGATTTCCGTGTCGACAATGCTGCTGTAATATTTAAAGATCTCAATATTTCATGATAATATTTTAATATTTTTATGCTAAGAATTGGGTAATCAGTATTCCATACTCTAGAAACCAAATGTTGTACACTTTTTCAAGCCACTTCTGCTCTACAAAAAGAAGGGAAGTTGTCTTAAACGTAGTAGTTGAATTTAATCAAGAGGATGATGAAATATAGATGTTTTAAAAAATACATTCAAAACCATCCATGGCATGGTATAAAATTCAACCCACAGCCTATTGGCTACAAAACGAAGAAGATATTTACAATGTTAACGATGTTGGCAAAAAATATTCAATGTTTTCTTGTTTACGCATAAGTCTAAAACGAATATTGATGTTCTATTTTCCATTTAATAAAAACCAGATTTAAAGTCTAATAATTAATGGAAATTAATTATTTAATTAATCGTTTAATCGAAATTTAATCTACAAAAATAATTGACATGATATACTTCATGTTGATTATATTTGAACCGAATTAATAGTTACAAAACTGTAAGTCAGTTTTGTGTTAAAACTTGAATTATTGTTTTCTATTATTAAATAAAAGTTAATAATGGTACTAATAACCTTCTTCTTTGATTTCAGAACTGCACATTTAAAAATCATTAATGATGGATCATGCTTTACAAAAAACAATACAAGTGCTGAATAAACAAGGTCCAGAAACACCTGCATAAGGGAAAAATTAGTGTTAAAAGTATAAAATTCATTTTATTCATCTAAAAAGAACAAACAATTCAGCTATTACTACAAAATGTCAAAACATTCCTTTAATCACAGATATTTTATCTGAATCTTAATACTATAGTATGAAGAAATTAAAACAATTCCGGAAACTCAGCTGTGTACAATAAAGATGATTCATTTTAACCAACTCAGAACTCCGATAATCAGGTTAGTAATCTATCCAGGTTAATGAAAATCACTGTAACCCCACTGCTTTTTAGCTGGTGCACCGAAATGGTACTCATTCAGCCAACCAGGCTAGTGAATTCGCATCTATTTCTAACGAAAGAAAGATAGAAATTAAGAAAGAAATAAGCTCATCATCTTACCTACTGTTAGTCAAAAGTAGTTTGATAAAGTTCTTCGTTTTGTCTTTATAGCAGAATTCCTGTATTTCCTAATTTCTGCAGATTCACAAGTTAAATTACTGCATGTTCAGTTCACAGAATTTCGCAGTCCGTTAAAAGTGACATATGTTGAAATCACCTGAGGAATATGTATTTGGCCAACTTAAACTAAATGGTGTTCCAAAGGGAATAACTGGTTTTTTACAACGCATAAATCGAAATATGTTGGATTATATGTTTTTAAGAAATGCCGCAGGAAAGATTTCTAAAGTCAACGTTGAGTATATATTTTTCCTCTTATATTCGGAAAACATTGAGATTCTTTCCAAATATCAAAAGTAAAGAAAAACGTGATTATTTCCCGTCATGATGAATCGTTGTACGGACTTATTAGGTGAAGGTCAATTAGCCTATCTCTTACGGAATTAGCAGTTCTTTCGCGACTCTCATAATGAGGTTTTTCTTCTGACATAACTGTCATATTTTCTATAGGACACACATACACATATCAGAGACAAAGTAGATGGAAACTGAAATATTCTAAAGGGTGTGATTTGTGATGTCGAGTGCCCGCCAATGATGAGTATTTATTTGGATTCCTGGAAGTATCACGTGATAATAATAATAATACAATTAATAATAATAATAACATCATCATGACGCGAATTAAGGATATAGACCATATTGGTATGTTGTGGTCTCATTATCCATCTAATATCCCCCTTTTTTGAGGTCTAATAATAATAATAATAAGAAGAAGACAAAGCATATTTTTTCATATCAATTTGAAAATGAAATTCAACTAATTATATTTTGACATTAAGAAGTACTATTACTCCGTTTATGAAATTGGTTTCTGTTTCGAAATTTCTACAAGAACAAGTTTCAGAATACTTATGAATCGAAAATTATGGCCTTCAGAATCTCCACTCAAGTGCGTGTGATTTTAATTCTATCTTCCTCATTTTTGTTTTCATTTCTTTCTGTTGCAAGGATTTACGTTCTTGCTACACCTTTATTCTAAGGAGAAAGTTATTAATCTTACCTTGAAATATTGACATTCTGCATATCTGTCTCTCATCTTTTAAAAAAATAAAATTTTTTCTTTATTTTATGGTAGAATGAGTAACCACATGAAGTACGAGCGAGAGCGAGAGAGAGATTCTTCTATTAAATTCATTATCTTATATTAAAAAACAAATCTTACTTATAATAAGAATAATTCAACAGTTATCGTCGTTCACTAGGTAAATCGATGCTTGCGATTATAAGCGTAAGAAGCCAAAGAAACATCGTTTTCATTGTCGTAATAATAAAGGACCAAATCACATTCGAAGAGTGAGGAAACGAGAGAGAGAGAGAGAGAGAGAGAGAAATAAAGAAAGAAATGTCCTGCACAATGTCTTATATTATGATTTGATTAAGGGTTCTACTCATCACAGGGGAGGTAGAAAACCACAATGCAAGAAAGAAATTAATATTCCTTGGTTTCTAGGACTGATCCTTAGAAAACTAAAACTCTGACGAAATTCAAATGCGGAATAAGGTTAAATTTGTTTACGTTTCTTCCATCTGCTACAACCAACTTTTCTGCCTACGCATTCACTTTCTTTTGGCTTGTTAATGGCCCTTAAATATCCTCCCAGACAGGATACGAGCAGCAAAATATACACGTAATGAAATATAGCAGGCAGGGGTGGTGTTGTTCAGTCCCCATAGTAAAGGCGAAATTTTTGATATAGATACCACTACATTCAGATGATTATTATTGCCTAGTGTAATACAACCATTCTGATTATTGCAAGAATGAAGTGAACAAAAATTCTTTGGACACTAAAGCAAAGATCAATTTAATTTTTTTCCATTTCTTCGAGCATGCAGTATTAGTGAGGTTTTCGGAATTACGTCATACATCATGGCATATTTAACAGTGTTTTGTGTGTGGATTAGTTTTAAAGAGATTGTTCCGAACACAGATAGCTTGAAAGTATACCAGAAAGCTAATAATAGCACATCTGTTGTGCTGAACTTGATTGTTTTGTGTAGTCCGTAAAGTATTAAAAAAATTAGCGAACCCAAAATCTTTTCAAATTTTTCTTTCTTCAGGAAAATAGCAAGAGAGAGACAAATCTTGTGAAATATTTCTAGGCAATTACATGTTTAAATTTTTCATTGTGAATGTACTCGTAAATAATATTTCAGTCAAATAAATGTGTATTTGTAAACGTAAATGAACAAATTTAGCTGCTGTTGACATGTTCTCCATATCCAAGAATATTTATTCTACTTAGAATTTGCAATACATTTAATATTTAATTTGAAAAGTAATGAAGTTTTTAAGATCTTAAACATGACATAGAAGCAATAAAACTGTGATTCTAGTAATTAATTATTTTTGAAAATGTGAGCATGAAAGAATACAATGTGTTTGAGGGGGGGGGGGTTAGGTGGCACCACTGATATCCACTAGTTAATTATTTTAGAAAATGTCTAATGTTTCCATTGACAAATATTCTCCAATAGTTCCACACTCCAGACCATGCCCCAACACTTGACCAAACATCCTCCAAGAATTCTAATCTCTAATCATTACCCATAATATACATGCAAAGAAAAAACTCATCTCATGTCACTGATAAACACCGCTGCATCCCAGAATTCCCTGCTCTGACCATTACACACAGGTCCACACTCGAACCAAAGGCACAACATGACGTCACTTATCTAATTCGTATCTTATCAACATCTCCGTCTTATCAGAATTGCATACTCTAACCATTACCCAAAATTCCATACTCGAACCTTTACCCAAAATACCACACTTGAACCAAATACAAAACGTGATGTAATTGATGGATGTGTCACCCAGGGAAATTCCAAGGATTCCATACTCTATCCTTTACCCAGAATTCCATACCCGAACAATTACCCAGAATTCTATACTTGAACAAAAAAAGCACAATGTGTCGTCACAGAGCGGTGTCCCCCAGGGAAACTCCTACGATTCCATACACATGACGTCACGTCATCTGATAACAACACACAACGATAGCAGTGATATCACACACACACACACACACACACACACACACACACACACACACACACACACACACACACACACACACACACACAATCTTATCTGATCAAGCAATGACGTCATGAATCCTTATCTTATCTTGATCTTGTTTATAGTGTCACCCCTATTACTGTCGTGTAACGTTTTCTAGGTGCATGTCTTAGTAAAAAAGTACGTAAATCTATAATCAATCCCACTTTCAATATTAAAACTTCTTACAAACAAGTATGAAACGTCATGCAAACAGAAAAAAAGATTTTTCAAATCTAACCATTCTCCTGGACAAAATCATCAGAATAAATTTTTTTTGTATATTTATTCTTTCTTCGTAGATTTGCAGCTTTTTCTAATATTACACTATTTACATTGTTCTTTACGAACCAATTTATGAAATGAATTACGAACATTAATGGCCCGAGTACTTAATATTCATGCCTAACTAGCCAGGGATTTTAATACTCTAAGTCATATTTTGCGTTTTTTTTCTCCCTTGCTGGTAGCGATTGGCATTAGGAGATTTTTGTCTTCCTGGTGGCTTATATACCAGGATTTTTCACAATTTCAATCGCTTGATTGAAAGTCTATTCTTACCGAGTAGTTTAATTTTATAATGAAAACGTTTCAGAATCGACCCGCGGAATTCAGGTGCGAGCCAGGATTCCCTGTTCTTCATCCCTTACTCTGGAGAAAAAGTAAGTTGTCGTAGTGAAAGATTTACTTTCGACAGTTAAACGTTTATAGGATTTCTTCTTCTAGGTTCCGGAACCATATAACACTTAAGTTGGTAGTCAAGTAAGAACTGTTGAAATAGGGAAGTCCCAATGATACTAAGAGACTGGAGACAAGATTATAATTTACACATTTAATTCCTTATTTTTCACAATAGGCTACGTACAAATATTTAGCGGTAAACGCATGTTTTCGAATTGAATATTATCTCTAGGTTTATACTTATATCTCCCTCACAAAAGATTAAAGAATTAATTGCATATTTTGCAGTTTCTTCTAAATGCCTAGCCTTACCTTTATGTAAAAATACGGAACTAATTGTTCATTTAAAATTTGCTCCTAACACAGAAATAATCGCATGCTCCGCGTTTTGTGTGAAGTCTATTACATAACTTGAGTAGGTAAAAATATCATTAAATATTTTATTTCAGTAAAAATAAACTTAATTGAACTAAAACAAATTCCAGCAAGATATTTAACTTAAAAGAATCCATCAAAACATTAATTGCATAAAAAGGGATCAAGAAATAAGTGTTTTTTTTTTCTGTTTTGATGCAGTGTTTGATTTTAAATATAAACATAATTATGAATTGAAAACTATTAATGGAATGAATAAATTTCACTATAAATGAGATTAGAAGTTGAGCTTTTTCCCTAACACGACTCTTCAATAAACCATACAACGTGTGGCCTTTCTTACATTGGTCAGACTTCTAGAAGTTTTGAAATAAGACAGAAGGAAGATGTGGGGGATGTCAATCATAATAGAATCATCACATCTGGTTTAGCTCATCATTTCTCAACATCAAATCACGTTATAGATTGGAAAAACAGTTCTATGCCTTACATCGAGAATGGCTACAGATACAGAACGTTAAAAGAAGCAGTTGTGGTACTACGCACAGGCAATAATTTAAATAGAAATCAGGGTATCATTCTTAAAGACATATGAAAATTCTCATCATCTCTCTCAGTTCGACAGCATTACAATATGCAAAAAACTACACAACACGTGGTCATGTACCGGAATCTGAGTGAAGCTTTCGAACACATGCACGCCTTCAAACAGAATGATCAAATGTAACGGCCTAACAGTTACTAAAGTGTATGTTTGAAATATAACTTAATGCATTTGTTTTTACACTAGTTCAGCCTTGAAAATGCTAGACAGTGGCTAGTGAAACTTGCTGGCTCTTTGTATATTTTATCATTTATCTTCTGATCTTTTAATAATAAAAGTTCTTTATTTTAATACATCAGACCAAATATGTACAATTTAAACCATACAACCATTAAAACGAAATGCTTTAATACTAATGTAAAAGACTTGAAATCTTAATGTAACTCCTCATTAGGAGTTGTATTTTCATGTGAGTTCATGATTATGTGTGTCGGAGTCTGCAAAGCAGTAAGTCATTCATATGTTAGTACCATCACTGTACTACGGATTAGATAACAAGGGAAGCGTGATCTAGAGATCAGCCATGGAACGTGTTTAATAGACAGTGTGAGATGTAGGTGATCTCACACTTAGAAGAAAAGAAATCATTTTGCCACCTAAAGACTTTCACGAGCATTTATGCGAGAAACGTAAGTCAAGCCCACACTTGCTGGTCAGAGAGCGAAATCCTAATTGGCAAGTCTCAGCTACTCGGCGAGTAACGATGAATGAAATACCTGAGTTCGAATACTAGGTTGAAAAGAACATTAATAAAGGCTTTTCAGCTCAATTGCGTTAGTTAGCCGGTCCAGTAAGGAGATGAAAGTGGTTCTTATTTCTAGAAAAATACGCAATTTACTGACAATTACACTATTTTGATGAACTTAGTAGCTTCGACTGGAGTTTAAAACACATAAATAAAAAAAAAAAAACACTAATTAGCAGACTTTCTGCCAACCTGTCGCATTTCAGAACAATGCATTAATAGCAATTAGTCAATTATGGCCAAAGAAAGTAACACTTACAAGGCCAGTACATTATATCTATTAATTGCCAGTGACAATTTGCATATTCTGTGAAATATAAAACAACTTTCCTAAAACCCGTTTTCTCTATATGCGACTAGGTAATTAATCTTCTGTTTTTAGAACTAGAGAAAACATAAAATGGAAATTAGAAAATATTCGCAATAATTTTTTCTAGCATAAGAAAATCGGTTTTTATCTACGATAACTTTTATTATTTTAAAATGGAAAATATCAGGAATAAATTTGTACTAGTATTCGTAAGTTATGGTAATAAAAAATAACACTTTTATTCACATCTCATTTTTAATTTGTATTTTATTTCATTTAAAATATTTCTATCATTAGTCCAATGCCGACATGCATCCTGAGGTCATTTCCTACTCAACAAAGGTCCAAATTTTACATGATCTAAATCATATTGTCAACAACTTGAAGAAATCAAGTGAAATCCATTAGGTTATACAAAGATACACTTCTTCCTTTCAAGAACATGAAAATATAGCAAAATAAAGTTTTTATGAAAAATGTGAAACTCATCGTTTTTTAAACGCATGTTCTTAAAATAAATCAAAACTTTAAATAAATAATATTTTAAATTAAGGGGATATAAAATCCACATTGTTTCAAAACCGAATAAGAAACTCAAAGATTGAAATCGAATCAGAGAGTTTCATGCCGAATATAGTAAACTATAAAGTATCGGCAAACACCAGCGTGAGCTAATGCAAGTGCTTAAATAAATAGATATAGATATTTATTTTATACTCCCCTACGTCTGAGTTAAATCTCCTTAAAAATACATTGGGTTTCCAAAACAAAATAATGAAATTAGAGACTAATGAAATTATTCATTAATTGTATTATTTACTATAGAAATCATAAGAGTTTTGAAATTCTTGAATTTGTAATTCATTCTGGTTATTTATGATGTCAAAATGAACTTTACAAAGAAGTCGAAGGAAAAGACGAGAATTCATTGGAAGTTTTTCCACTTGGTTATAGTATAAATTAAAATGTCAAGAAATTATATTCTTGAAGTAAATTTCTTGGATTCTTTAATTTTTAATATAACCAAGTGGAAAAACGTCCAACAACTGTCTATAATCCAGCGTGTTATAATAATAAGCTCAGACACCTTTCAGTTACTCCTATATGAAAATATGGCTTCTGTATTACTTCAACTAGATAAAAAAATAAAGGAATAAGTAATGAATGTTATGTTATATATTTACTATTTAATTATTAAACAAGATCACAGAACAACACATTCCTTAATGCAATCTACTCCGTTAACAAGCAGATATGTTAAAATAATATCTTATAGCATATTGTATTATATATGTGTAGAAAGTATTTTACCTTGGGTATAATAAATGTTAAAGATACCAAGCTAATTTAAACCTGGTGTTACTCCATTTCCCAAGTAAGCAAACAAACAGTTGTGTGTTTGCTTACTTGGGATATGTAGTAAAACGAGGTTTAAAATAGCTTGGTATCTTTAACATATATATATATATATATATATTTTTCTTCTTTCGCTATGCCTTATCACGTGTTAAACGGGGTCGGTGTTCCCATCTTTAATCTTCTTCTTCCAGATTTTCCGATCCAGGACATCTTCCCGACTCCATCCTTTCTCCCTAAGATCCTCTGAAACCTTATCCCTCCATCTGAGTTTGGGTCTGCCTCTTTTCCTCCTTCCCTCCACCTCCATACGCTCCACTCGTTTACCAAAATACTCCTCACTCCTTCTCTCTATATGACCGAACCACCTCAGCCTGCTTTCTTGTGCCTTCTTACCGGTCGGTCCCACCTTGATCGTCCCTCTGATGTAGTCATTCCTTATCCTGTCCTTCTTTGTCACACCACTCATCCATCTCATCCGCATCTCCGCCACTTCCATCTTCCTCTCCTGTGCCTTTGTTATAGGCCACGTCTCTGCGCCATGCAGCATCGCCGGCCTCACACCATCTTATACAGCTTTCCTTTCATCTTACAACTCAATCTCTTGTCCCACTAGATCCCGCTCATCTTCCTCAAGTTTATCCAGCCGCATATTATTCGGTGCTGTATTTCCTCATCCAGGTCAACATTAATCTCGACGACCGACCCAAGGTACTTTAATTTCTTCCCCGAAGTTAACCTTTCACCCTGGAGTCGTATGATAATATCCTCGTCACTCCCTGTTGATATATATTCGATCTTTACCCGGTTAATTTTCATGCCTCTCTCTCTCTCCTCCAATACGTTTCTCCATTCTTCCAGGGTCTTTTCAAGTTTCTCTCGGGATGATTCACAGAGAATAATATCATCGGCAAACATCATGCTCCCTAGCGCCTCCTTCTTGACGTCCTCCACTAGCACATCCATGACCAGAACAAAGATGTAGGGGTTAAGAGTTGATCCCTGATGGAGCCCTACGACAATGGGGAACCCCTCTGTCATGCCACCACTAGACCTGACCTGAGGTTTTGCTCCATCATACATCTCCTTCATCAACCTCACGTACTTTTCCGACACCCCCCCCTTCTTCCTCATACACCTCCATACCTCCTGTCTGGCGACTCTGTTGTACGCCTTTTCCAGGTCTCTAAACACCATATGTAGTTCCGCCTGCATCTCCCTATATATCTGCATCAATCGCCTTAGCGCAAATATTGCATCCGTTGTCCCTCTTCCTGGCATAAATCAAAACTGCTCCTCACCGAGTTTTATTTCCCGCCGTATCCTTCCTTCAATTACTCTTTCCCATATCTTCAATGTGTGTGACATCAGCTTGATCCCTCTATAGTTGCCACAATCTTGAACATCTCCTTTTACCTTGTAGATTGGGACGAGAATGCTTTACCTCCATTTCTCTGGTATCTTTTCCGGTTGGGCTATTTCTTCATCAGATCCCATAACATGTCTACGCCCTCGCTGCCCAAGCTTCTCTACACTTCTCCAGGTATCTGGTCCGTCCCGACAGCCTTCCTATTCTTCGTTTTTTCAGTGCCCAATACATTTCCTCTCTACTTATGGCCTGCACCGATCCCTCGTTTGCCTCTCCATCCTCACACCTCTCTCTTGGATTCTTCTCATTTAGTAGATTATGAGAATATTCTTCCCATCTTCCTCTGATTTTGTCCTCCTCTTGTAGCGTTCTTTATTTGCTTAAGTGATGTTATGTCTTTTGATGCCTAATCTCTAACTTTCGCTATTCTCAACAACTTAGCTTCTCCACGGTTTCTCTCCAGTACTTCAACCTCTTCAACTGCCCTCGCCTTCGCCCTTACCGCAGCTCTCTTTGCACTTTTCTTCGCTAAACTATATGCCGCTTGTCGGCTCTGGTTCCAGTCAGGTCCCATTTTTTCTCCAATTGCAATGATCTCCAATTTCACCTCCTCATTTCACCGCAATGTTTCCTTATCCTCGGGCAGCCCCTTTCCCAATATTATGCCGAGCACCTCTTCTCCAATTTTTCTAATATTCCGACAATATACGTCCCACCATTCTTCCACATCCTCTAGTAATGTCATTCCTTCCAATAGCTTTTCTTGAAACTCATTCCTTGAACATTCCTCTTCCAATTTCCACCACTTTATTTTCCTATCTTTCCGCCACTTCTATTCTTCTTTTCCCCTTTTATATCACAGTCTACTACAATCAACCTGTGCTGTACCGCTACACTTTCTCCGTTAATCACTTTACAGTTTTTCACCTCCTTCAGATGTTTCTTTCTGCACATAATATAGTAAACCTGAATCATCCTATCCCCGCTCTTATAAGTTATCAGTTGTCCAACTCTCTTCTTAAACCATGTGTTAGCTATAGCAAGGTCGAAGGCCACAGCATGCTCTACGATTCTTTTACCTTCTTCATTTCTTTCACCACAACTCCAACCCCCGTGCACCCTTTTTTCAAGACTTCGTTGCCTTCCTACATGCCAATTCAGGTCTTCTCCGACGACCACTCTCTCTCACCATCAGGGATCCCATTACTACCTGGTGTTGTTCTCTCCAGAATTCCTCGTTTTCCTCCTCATCACAAACTACTTGTGGAGCGTGTCCACACACTATCACAGCCACGCTTCCTCTAATCTAAAGTTTAACGATCATATCCGATCGTTTTTCCTGCACACCTCTCAGACTCCACCCTTCAGCTCCTTGTCGATGATGATGATTCCAACTCCGTTTCTTCCATTCTCATTCACCACGCTGTAAAACAGTTTATATCCTTCCACCAGCTCCTATGCTTTATTGCTCTTCCACGTTGTCCCCTGCACGCACAAGATCTTCAGTTTCCTTCTTCTCATCATGTCTACTATCTCCCTACTCTTCTCATTCATTGTACCCACATTCAGTTACCTGATTCTTACTTTGCACTCTCTCTCTATGCTGGACTCTCTTCTTTAGCCGAACCCGTCCTTGGTTCGGTAGCCCAAGCCCACTTCTCACAGTCCTCGTGCGAACTGCCGTCGCTTACGGGGGACGACCCTAGCCGTTGTCCTTTCTCTGTTATTCGACATTTCATCCTGGTTTTTGGCATGAATTTTACGGCCGGATGCCCTTCTTGATGCCAACCCTCCCCATTTATCCGGGCTTGGGACCGGCATTGAGATGGGCTAACTTGCCCTCCCCACTGGCTGGGCAATTATTATTATTATTATTATTATTTTTTTTTTTTTTTTTTTAACACCAGGGAGTCCAAATGCTCATCGATGGAGAGTGTGCCAACAGCATCGAACAATTGGTCCCCTTCTAACTACTAACCGCGTTCAAGCTTACTTAACTGAGCCATTAGTTGCAGAGGCTCTACCAACCGACCAACCTTTGTTCAACCGCAGTATATATGTGTGTGTGTGTGTGTGTGTGTGTGTGTGTGTGTGTGTGTGTGTGTGTGTGTGTGTGTGTGTGTGTGTGTGTGTGTGTGTGTGTGTGTGTGTGTGTGTGTGTGTGTGTGTGTGTATTATGTAATTTTTAATGAATCCCTGGGAGGGTAATGGATAGCAATGCTGTAGCCAATTAAATTCTAATTGAGGCTGGGCTATTGCTGTTACCCTCCTGCCATGATCAGAGCATTAATAGCTCACACTGCCCTCTACAGATAACAGGGACCATGAAAAGCATTCTTGCTTCGAACCCTTTAATCTAGTCCTTATAAGGACTATAAGGACCTTAGCATTAACTGGGATTTTATTTGGAGTTTGGTTTGCGTTTATTATGTGTCTTGAAGATCATGCAATTTTGAATCAGTGCTGTTACCAAAACAGTTCAGAGTCCTGCAGAAGTGCCGGTAAGTCTACAACTGCATGGCAAGATCAGTATTAAACAGGGATCCCGAGAGAACAGATCCCCACAAGTCACGAAAACCTTCCATAATGATCCCACCTGCAAATAATCGACGCAGTGCATGCCATGATCTCCGATGATAGAGGAGTACCAGAGAAGAACATTCTAAGGACTCCGTGTACATGCAGGGAACGGGAACAACATCAAAACATGCAGAAGCTCTCAGCGAAATGCGTCCCAAATGTTTGAATGCCGACAAAAAGAGAGAACGTGTGCTGTAATCCTAAAGGATTTTGGGTAATTTTGCGAAATCAGATACAAATATTTTGGCTTGTAGTTTGACTGCTGATGAAACATGGCTTCGTCACTCTGACTCAAAACTCTGTACATTATTTCCATGAGATAGTAAATTCCAAAGTAATGGAAAACGCGCCATATGGAAACCCAGCACACAGAAAAGCATGAAAATCACAGCGACATACATCGTTTCTCAAGCTTAGAATCATGACCCTGTTCGGCCACTAGTGCTGCCACCAATCGGTGCCGGCTCTGTGTGTGTGTGTCGGGGGGGGGGGGTGCGCGTGCGTGCGCGCGAATTTCTCAATCATAGATTTCGTAGCTTCCCAACACAGCAAACAAACCAATAAATAATAACCAACTGGTGTCATCGTCAGATAAGCTTAAATATAAGCTTCGAGGATGAAAGCAAAGAAATTACTTCTCATCCAAGATGTATCATATGTAACCAAATGCATGTAATGTACGTATCACATGTAAACCAATATATGCATTATATGTAAACAAATGCATGTAATGTAAGTATCATTTGTAAACAAATGTAAGTAATGTATCATATGTAATCAAATGTATGTAATGTGTGTAATAACTGTAACAAATGCATGCAATGTAATTAAAAAAAAATGATTATTTTCCCTGAATGTTTTTCCAGATTATAATGGAACCTACTTCAGTTGCAGCTTGTCATTCTTTTCCTCAAGTTTCCTTGTTACTGTCATTCTCTTAATTACTGTGTACGAATAGTAAATAAAATTTTTAGAGGAAATCCTGTTTTTCATGAACGTAATTCTCTCTCTCTCTCTCTCTCTCTCTAACCCTTGATCTGTTGTTTACATTCAAGTAACCTAATTTCATATAATTTTAATGTGTTTTTAATCTTCATATAAATTGTGGATGGATTTTACCCAGAATATTTTTTGGGCGAATCACACCATTAAATTTTGTAAATAATCATTACCAAGTCTAGGCTAAGAATTGGATTCAGAAATCCTGTTCTACTAGACAGACAAATATAGAAATTTCTCAAGCTTCAGGCTTGCATTAAGCAGTCTCGCCCATTCTCCCACCTGGCGATGAAAGTGATCCAACATCTCAGTAAACGTTACTTGAATGCGCCTACTATTTAAGTCTGTCGTGAAATTCTTTACAACTGAATGTTACTTAGCCTGTTACTCAGAAAATAAAACTATGATCCTTCGAAAGATAAGCAAAACAGGATTCATCCTTCTCCTCTAAAACTTTATTGCTTCTGATCTTTAAAAAAAAAAAAAAAAAAAAAAAAAACGGAAATTGATAGAAAATTAGGTAAGGAAATTGCCCATAAACTTTGACTTTTAGGTTTGAAATACGAGTATGCACGATTGGTTTTGCTTTACATATCTGACCTGCATACGAAAGTAGTCATGCAAAACCTATAGCATTGTATTTTGTGTGGGGCAAGAAGGTGAGAAAACGAAGGAATCTTTTGACATTTTTCAATAGGCGAATGTCTCTGGGAAACTTACAGTCAGGAAGGTAGTTCTGAAGAACAGGCGTATATGGAAAGGAGTAGGTTAAGTAGTCGGACCAGATAGTTTAGAGCCAGATTTGAAATCGATGTTGACCAGCGCTTACTGTTGTTCTTACTGCGTTTGAAGAAAGTGAAGAAATAAAAGTTGCCCGTTCAGCACAGAACTTTAGAGGAAATTATTTGAAGAACAGAGAAAAGAGGGAAACTGATCGTCTATGAGTGAGAGATAGATAGACAGATAAACAGATAGAAGGAGAAAGAGAAACAGAGAGAGAGAGAGAGAGATTGGAGTGGAATGGATCTCTGACAGAGGAAAGTAATAAACTCACGATATTGCCATTGTCTAGATAGGCTCACGTAAACTTACAGAGCATTTCTGCGGATCTCTCGAAACGTGTGCCTGCGGTATCCCACGATTTTGGATCTTGATTTCTACAGAGTTAACATTTGTACAGGTCAGAAGAAATGATTTGGGCAAAAAAACCTTTCTAGCCATTGTTTTCGCTGTAGGAGCTATGGAGCAGCTGTTTT
The DNA here is from genome assembly GCF_054136105.1 of Typopeltis vanoorti. NCBI lineage: Eukaryota > Metazoa > Arthropoda > Arachnida > Uropygi > Thelyphonidae > Typopeltis > Typopeltis vanoorti. The sequence goes on from NC_143549.1 coordinate 125,752,891, forward strand.
TATGCCAGGATAGACTGGAGATGTAGGTCAGTTGAAGAAAGGAAATCATGTAATATTAGGATATCTAGGTATTATAGGAAGTTAGACAACAAACATGAGATCTTTTTGCCAGTCAGGAGATCGAATTTTCAGTACACACACACTGAAATCTATACGGTTGACTGCACCTAACTTAAATATAACAAAGAGATTAGGGTTTATGATTCAGGACATTGGATATGGTAGATCTTCAGGATTCTAATACTTCAGAAGTATACGATTTGTCCAATGAAAATTAGGAATGAGTATACTATAATCAGCTAGGCTACGGATCGGATTCGAAGTCAGTAGAAGCAAGTCATTTATATACAAAACGACGAAAGTGAAGGAAAGTACAGAACTCTGATGTTCTTTTTCATTGCTGGGGAAATATGAGAAGAGGACGGCATCCAACAAAAATCCTAGTGGGAGACCAGGCAGAACGTTGGCAATGAAATTTCAATGGCTGGGAGGACAATCATATAATGATAGTATGCTGAGTAGCCTTCTGTAACAAATTCGATCAAATGCTTTAGAAATCTAGAGAGCAACGACATTTGCTTGTAAAAAATGTTTCCATGGCTTCAGTCCAGAAACGAATGATAAAGAATAGAACATCAGCTGAGTATCTCGAGTGGCAAAATCCATGTAACTCGTCACTAATTAAATAGTGGATCTCCCGGTATTGCAGAAGTCGGCATGGATAGTTTCTCAAAGCGCCGAATGAGAGCAATTCAAGGGTAGTTTAACTGGCTTACCTATGTCAGCTTTCTTTGGAATGTTTTGAATTCAAGCGTATTTCCATATTTTAGATGGCAGCTAAATAGGATAATTTGTGCTGGCCATATACGATAGATGTTAATTCTGGAGTATGTTTTTAACAGAATGGAGGGAATGTCATCTGATCGCCTTGTTTGTGTCCAAGTTATTAAGAAATCTTCTCATTTCTTTTCGTGCATGACCGAAATGCAATGAAACGAGCAACTCTATTAAAGTGAAATGGAACTTTGCCTTTTTCATCAAGGGAGGAAATAGAAGAAAAATAGTGATGCCAGTAAGCCTTCTCTTTACATTACGTTACTATAGTGTCATCTGGATGTCAGAGTAGTAGAAACATAGGCTGGAAAAAGTGCCGAATAAAAGTCGTCCTGTACTTTGCCTTGGCGAAGGACAGGACGACTCGACTGTGGACAGGTTTACAGCATTTGGCTCTTTCATAATTTGGTCTGGATCTGTCAACTTTCTTTTTAGAAGTATTGCGAGTTGCTATGTAGGCGGAATGTACAGTGAAAGTTATTTCTTCGGCTACTAGTGCTATAGTGAGTAATTTTTAAATGCGTTAGCACACTATTTTAAAATTCAAGGTTTCGATAGTGGGATATAACGTTTGGTACAATTGTGTATGAAGGCCTTCATTCCAGTTGGAAATTTACACAGCACAGAACCTGAAGATTAGACGATTGCACATTAGTCTAGAAATTACAGCAGATTCTCCCTTTCCTTGAAGAGTATATGAAAGTCTCCAAGTTATCTAGCTGTCAGCCTTTATGCGATCTAGAAGCAGGAGAAAAGCATACTGAAATACATTTATTTGACTTTTATCTTCTTAAAGTAAATATCTTTGTAATTATGGTTGATTACGGTTTAGCTTCAGGTAAAACGTGACCTGATTACGTGATATGACCATGCTTGCATCTAATTCCTATTCAAAGAATTTGCATCTTTTGGTGATGTATTACTTGTCATACAACTTAGGTATATACTTCCAATGTTAAAAAAGAAGGTCACAAATTCCCGTTTTTGACTCCTCTCGTAGAATGACGAAATCGACCATGTTTGTAGCTTGGACCAAATTTTTCTGTTTCATAAAAATTGACCGTTCATAATAATAACAAAAACGTTTGATCACTCCCTTCTCTAATTTTTTCCGTGAATTACAGCAATTACTCTTTGTGCCACAGCGTAGTTTGTCGTGTGTGTAACGGACAGTCAACCATAGACTATCAATCTTCATTTGCGAGTGAACTCTATTTACATTAAGTTTCGTTACGTAATCCATTGCTTTTAATATAAGTGATTCTCCTTCTATACATACGTAATTTATACTAATTATGAATCGTTTGCTATTCGAAATTCAATTCTAATACCGTAGTCCGTAAGTGTAACGACTTTATTAAATTAGTCATTTACTTTTTAGTTCAGGTGTCAAACTCAACTTAGAACCTTGGAAATTTAACTCCGAAGCTGTCATATGTATTAAGTTTATCAATGAGAAGGATTTCTGAATTACTTCGCCTTCTTGGCAGAGAGGAAAATTCCAAGCCTCTCTCAATCTCCTCAAGTTAGGCCTCTTCAGAATTGGACGTTTCTTTTCAAAGTGCATTATCTAAGTCTCTCTAGATGGCAATTGCCTTCTTTGCTGAATTTCGATAACGTAATTTAATCATGAATTTTAAAACAAAAAAGTTAATAAAATACAGTAAATATCATCAGGTTTAAAAGATGAGTCCCTCTCCATAACTCTCCGTCTTAGATAAACCACTGAGTAACGAATTTATTAAATAAACTACTGAGCAGTTGTTTATTAGATGCTCCTTCAGGCATCTATTAAACAGATAATGATGGTTGCGACGATCATACTCGGAGCAGTGAATAAATCGTTCATCAATTAACGATTTATTCACTACAGACTTTCAGAATTGTTGGTATAATTTTCGTAATATTGTTGGAATAATTCATCATTAACTTTGCTTTAAAAAAATCGTATCAATGTAATCGTATTCTAAAATTAACTTTCTTAAATATTTATACCAGAAATAATATTCGGATCCACGGCTTCCTTAGCGCGAAGACACCAATTGGTTGTCTCTGTAACCTAGTCGGTAATATCAATGCACTCAATTTGATAAAAAGTTAAATTCCTGTCTTTTCTGCAAAGAATCATTATAAGGACTTTTTCAACTACAGTGAATTATCCAATGCCATACTGAAGTGGATATATGGAAGTTATTTCGGCCTCACAGCTTTAGTTGGTTCGGCAGTAATTCAGAACAACCCACAACTCTAATTAACCAAAGCAGTTAACATTTATGTGGGCAAAATATTCTTATAATTCCTTGTGTTCTCCGGTTATTTTAATGATTGTGGAATTTAAAACGGTTATTACGAAGAAAGGTAAGCTACAAACCACTAACCAATTAATAATAAGTAATTAATCTTTCGTTTTCCTAATTGTCGAAAATATAAAAATGAAAATCAGAAAAAAATTGTGAATAATTTATATAATGGAAAATAATTTGTCTTTATCCATATTAAGCATTACTAATTTTGTAATAGAGAAAATATTGGTAATAAATCTGCACTAATCCATGTAAATTAGGGTAAGAGAAATCGCCTTTTATGTACGATTATAAACTTCTTATTTAATTTGAAATTTGTCTCATTAGTTCAATACTCTTATACAACCTCAATTTCTGAACTATAAAAAAAATGCAGTTTGAAGTTAGCTTTAGTTTTCTTATTTCTCTTGTCACCTGTATCAACAACACCATGAATAAACAAACTAGAACCCATACAGTTATTCGAGGATATAGTTCTTTCTTTATACAACCTGAAAATATAACGAAAGGTACATTAAATGTAATTTGAAAGAGCATAGCTATTGTTCTTAAAATAAATCACATATTTAATCAATACATCTGTTTCTTAATTTTATAGTACCCAATTCTTAAATCTATCTCCTTTGTATATACTGAAGTGGGTATATGGAAATTAGTCCGGCCCCATAGCTTTAGTTGATTCGCCAGTAATTCAGAACAAACCAACTCTAGTTAGCCAAAGCAGCCAACATTTATGAAGCCAAAACATTTTGCAAATTCCTTGTGTTCTGTGGATATTTTCATGATTGTGGAATTAAAAAACGGTTTTGACGAAGAAATGTAAGCTACAAACCACTAAGTAATTAAGAATAAGTAATTAATCTTTCGTTTTTCTAATTGCCGAAAATATAAAAACATATACAACCACAATTTCTGAACTATACAAAAAAAAAAAAAAATAAATAAATAAATAAATCCAATTTGCGGTTAGCTTTAGATTTTCTTATTTCTCTTGTCACCTTTATCAACAACAAAGTGAATAAACCAACTAGAATCTATACAGTTATTCAAGGATATAGTTCCTTCTCTTTAAAACCTGAAAATATAACGAAAGATACATTAAATGAAATGAAAGAGCATAGCTTATTGTTCTTAAAATAAATCAAGTCTTTCATCAATACATCTGTTTCTTAATTTTATATTGGTCAATTCTTATATAAATCTGCAATGTATATCAAAATACCAATTCTTCAACTTGGTTCATATTTGAAAGATATATAATGTTATTATGACAAAGCCTTCAGCATGAAGTACCTTCGAGAAGTTGCCAAGAAATTAATGCCATTTACTCCATACGCTTTACACTAGAAAGTAAACGAAAAATGAAACGAAACTGTATGTTCTGTTTTCTACCCTCTCATTCTTCGCACACCAGATGAAAGCTTCGTTTTCCAGTGTTCTGGAAAAACGAAGTCGCCAAAAGTCAAGCGATGTAAGGATTTCTGTCCATTTATCTTTCACCGGCAAGTTATTTTTATTATTGGCAACTCTCAGAGAAGGTGATAACTTCGTTTGTAGTAGCAACAACGTGTACTCTACACCATGAATTGCAAGCATTAATACTTGCTCTTGAACAGCCGCCAAAGGTTGGTCGATTGGTAATGACTGTACTACTAATGGCTCAATTAAGTAAGTTTGAGCGCGGTTAGTAGTTGGAAAGGGACAATCGTTCGATGCTCTTGGCACACACACTCTCCCTCGGTGAGTCTGTCTTTGGACTCCCTGGAGGTGTCTAATAATAATAATAATATTAATATTAATAATAATAGTATAGGTAACTAATGTTTGCTTTGTCGAGGCGGATGTATGTCTGCAGAGAAATACCTTAGCACCTACAAGAAAACAAACTCTATAGAGACAGTCTCAAACCAATTAACAGTGATCAAAATACAAATAGAAGGTGAAACATATATTGAGCAAACATTGTATGACAAACCGATACACGAAGCTCACCAACCTCTTTGTATCAGTAGTTCCGAAACTCCAATTAAATCACCACTCGGAATCCTCTTTCATAACTTCTGCAACTAACTAATCATTTCTCATAATTATCTAAGGTGCAGTCAGTCTGTACATTTACGGAATGATCACTGAATGTATTCTGTCCGCATTTATTATGATTCTTGTTAGGTAAACATGCGAGCCAAATTACAACATTAATCTAAGGGAAGAACAGAGGCAAAATTGTATCATGATTTCCTAACTCTTACACGTTAAGTTCCTTTTAATGAATCCTACATCCTACTGACTATTGCTGTATCTGAATACGCTCCATTTTCAAGACATTTATTATAAACCATAGAGACTAAATCTATTTCATAATTAAACCTCGTCTAAGTTGGACAACTACATAACGGTACTATAGATTGATGTGGATTATATTAGTTAACTTGATTAGAACTTCTGAGTTGTGTTAGTAACATTATTACTCAATTTAAATTTCTCTCTCAACCGAAGATGCAAATATTAGCCTATCGGTGATTTCCTTCACAGAACAAGTTACACTTATTACAACACACTATTCCAGAGTTATGTATTAATATCTGTTTTTTTTTTACAATTAGAAATGTCTAAGCAGTGTCTGTATATGAAACTTCTTTTCCTTTGTAAAGTTCGCATTTCATATAAATCAGAACTTGAAAATATACCACTCCGGTCAGAGCTTCTTACACAAATTCTACGTATTCTTTAATATCAGCTTAAATCTCTTACACATTACGACCGAGGAAAATAAAAATTTCAGATTCCATCTTAAGTATAAATATAGTCTGGTGTGCTTATAGGTCTCTTGACCTCATCTGTATGGGATCAATAATAAACAAAAGCTTAGCTGGCAAGCAATATATTAGTTCAAACTGAAATTAATCTGAACTAATTATTCTTTATTCGTAATCTGACAAATGAGAACAACTTGTATAATGTGATATTCAACGTAATCAAAAGAACGAAAACTGAGAGACTTTTGTTTTCGTTGGTTTCATATACATTCCACATATCCCTTCATACTTGTTGTTTTATTGTAAGAAGAAATGCGACACCAAAATCTCTCTATTTTAATTTTAATTATTTTTAATTATATTAGGTTTCTATTTAATGATCGTTTGAATTCATTTTTCATTTAATCAACAGGATCACGAACATTTATGTGACTCACATTTTGAACAGTTCAAGAACAGGTTGTGAGATAGTTTATGTTAGAGAAATGTCTGCGCACATCACCAAGATAACGAACATTCTTGGCTTTCAAGGTACTTTAATATCCTCATCGAAAGATTTCTTCACATTTAAGTTCTACATATGATAACCTCCTATATTTGTATTCCCTGTGATTATAAAATCGCTTACTACACTTTGGCAAATACAGGAGAACTGATTAGTGCCTTAGCGTTGAATGTGCTCGTCGGTCGAAAAATAGTTGGGTTCGAATCCCCTCTAGGAAGTGAGATCCTTTACGAGTGTCAGTTCATCTGAAAATGAGTTAGCCGATCGACTGTGAAGGTGACGGGGTTTCTTTTCGCGAAACTCGAGTTTTTCTTACTGCCAGAAGAATACGTGCAGCTTACATATATAACCTCACTTCATTAGCTGCTTTGCCGTATTTTTTTTATAATGCCTCAAACATTAAGATACTGTTCTTCGCGAAGCATACTAGAAATAAGACAAAATGCCTTAAACTGAGAGCCTAATCATACCGAGCCTACTCTAAACTTCACAAATAGGGTTCACTAAGCTGGGGGGAACAGAGAATACACTCTTAGAGTAGTAGCAGTGATTGAAAGTCTGTATAAGAAAATTTGCTGAGGAATAATATATGTGAGTAATCTGAACTGTGAGAATTCCTCATGTTATCTAAAACGTAATAGTGTTGCTTAACATAACCATCGACGTTAATTTATGTACCGTTTAAAAATCCTCACAGTCTTCTGCCACGTGTTTGTCATTTCCATCCACGTATGGTTATAAAATTATACTAAATTTTATGGTGCTTGAGTTTTTTTAGACTATATATATATATATATATATATATATATATATATATATTATTAATGTTAGCATATTCCATGAGTAATAGATAATGAATGTTAACAGTTAACAATAAAAGAGAGTTTCAAGCCTTCTCAGTTACTAAAAAAAAGGAAACGATATAAAGAAATGCAACGTTATTATTACATTTTTGGAATGTATTTTGCTTATACTCACTTGAACGGTTTGTTAATGATAGAATAATCGCATTTATAAAACACAGGCTCCTTGGGGATTAAAATTCAGACCACAGGCCTAAAGATAAAATAATAGTCTACATCATCCAAAGAAAACCAACATATGAAAATAAAAAGTAAAATAAATATTTTCTTTAAATGAATTCAAAAATAAACTAATTACTAAACAAACCAAAATAAAAAAAAATAATAAAAATAAAATAAATAAAATAAACTTAATTCAAAATAACTTATATGCTGGGAAATTCTTATATATTTTAAATAAGTAAGATAGTAAGATCGTTAAACCTTTCTTATTTAAGAGGATTAATCATAATTTTAAAAATAGCTTTTTAAGTGTTTCACTTTTGTTCATGGTTTGCCTAATTTCGACCTGCTTACCTACTTAATTTGAGAAGAGTTTCACTTTTCAATGTTCTTGAAATGTTCAGTTTGCTTCTGTATGTACTTTGATTTCTTTTTTATTGTTATACACCTTTATTCAGAAGTGAGCGGGCTTTTCAACAAGTAAGATTAGGCATCTCATTTCCTCTTTTTTATCTCTGAAAATTAACATTTCAATGAAATCGTTTATCTGTATATACTGAATATTCTGTACAATCGATGATATTTTGGTGTTTTTTACGTTTGTTTGCTCCTGGATAGGAAATGATTACAATTGGTATCATGAATAGGAAGATTCTGAAGCGAGAAAAAGAAATGTTTTGCACGTATCGATTACTGGGATGAATATAATTTTATTATTGTTATATGTGTATAGATATATGTTTCGGAATGGTCTAATTTATTTTTGAATACCAAAAATAAATTAGTAATTGTCACAAGAGGGACATTTTACGTGGAAAATTAATTGTCCTCTCTTTATAATGCAAATTTATAAAATGCATAAAGCAATTGAAATGTAACATACAAATGTATAAAATACGAAGTACCATTAATACATAATAAGCCTAAAATGCATAACGCATAAGTAAAAAATACAAAAGTCATGAAGCAGAAATATAAGAAACACTCAAGTCATAAAAATTCAAAGTGCATAGATATCTAAAAGTAATCCTAAGAAAGAAATACATACACAATACAATTTACCCTCAAATACAAAAAACACCATTCCAGTATCCTCATAAAAGACACTCAGTTTCTTCCAGTTTACCAACATCCGTAGCATACACACTAATATAAATGACATATCTCACATCTTAAAGTTATCCAGTCCAAAATTTTATTTATGGAAGAAACGTAAATTGCAGCTACATCACCTACTTCCCAACTTTATTGACCATTTTATATATTTACGATTCCCTTCACCAAAACATTAGTGCATATGCCTTTCTGAAAATGGCTAACTTAGAATCCGCTGCTTGTATCCATCTGTAGCTCAAGATTTCCCTGCTCCATTTACTAACATTAATTTCCAATTTTTCACTGGTCTTGAAACCCAAAACGATTCTGTTTTCTTCATCTTATGTACATCTGGCTACCCGTATTTCCCATAACATTCTTCTCTCTCCCATTATTCTCCTTCTCTTATTTACCATTTTCCCTTCCAAATACACCGGAGAAGTCCCCTATACTTTTGATAACTAAGACCACAGCTTAGTGCGACTCAATTCGTTTGAGAATTTTTTTTAATAATAATAATTACCTTTTCACTGTACAATAACAATTTCTTTTAAGTTAAATAAATATATTGATTCTTCAATGTACGGATGGCTCTTTTCTAAATAATTCTTCACATTACTTTGCGTTCCCTTTTTTTTTCTAAATATGAATTTCGATTAGAATTCCAGTAGTTAATATTATGATAATTTCTTAGCAGTTGCACAAGAATAAGCCGTACAATCTCTAATATGCATTCATTTTTGGCTTGAGTTTCGAAAGTCCAACTGCCTGTTGAGAACATTTCTTATAAAAGCTGTCTAGTAATATCAGTTCTACTTCTATAAAACCCAATGCATTCTGCTAATGAATTTCTAAAAGTGATTGTGGTTGGTTGGTCTTAGGTGGTTAGAAGAATCTAACCTAATACCTAATACTAATAACATTTCAATTGTAATTTTTAGCCTGTACGCTGTACTGTAGTACACCGTACAGGCTAAAATATCACTCATCTTTCTACATTTTATCCTTTATCAAGTTCTTTTCATGTAGTTCAGCATAACCACGTCACAGCTCAATTTAACGCCGGCTAGATTTAATCTTCCAATTCCTGAATGTAGACTATCATTCCTTTCCGAATATCATGTGAATGTCTCGTATGAGCTCTCCATTAGATTTGTTCCTTCTTCAATATTAACCGTAATGCTACTGAAGCAATCCTTGAATATAACATTCAATTTTCTTTCTCTTCCGATGAGCACAGTCGCATCTCTCCCACTCTTCTCTTGTCAGACGAACACTTCTTTAACAACAGTTCCGTCTATCTTATCTCCTCCACATATCTCTTCTGGTTTATTAAAATGCAACCCAACTTCCATTTTTGTTTGCCTCACCTTTCAGTTATCACACAGACATTCCTATTACTGGCGTTGATTTCACAGAAGAGAATTTGCTCCCGAATGTGTTTATCTAGCATATGCCATACATTCTCAATGAGGTTCTGATCACGGCTTTCTGGTGGCGAGCAAAGATTATAGAAGTCGCTGTCTTGCTCGAACAACCAGTTACATGGCCTCAATTTTAATAGCAAACTTGTAGCTAGCATGGAAATATACTATGTACTATGGACCTGAACCATTAAACAAAGAAAAGCGATTTTGCGAAGCATTCGATCCTGTGAAAGAATGTGTAGAATGTGATGCAACTTACTTATCCATAACCTTACATAATCTGCACATTTTTTCCGCATCATAGAAGTGTCAGGGTATTGAGCATGCCCTAAAAACAAACGTCCGTATCTAAGTCGGTACTAAAGAAACTGTCAGGAACGATATGCCCGAGGTCGAATCCTTACAAACTCGAAGAACTATTTTCAGTACTTTTCGGCAAAAGATGATTTAATTCATCACAAACAGTGTCTAATAATTTTTATTTTTTTATCTCATTGTAAAATAGAGTTTTTCTTTCGTTGAAAGGGACACATTTGCCCAGGAGAACTCAAGCATTAAATTATAAAACACACATCCACCATTGTTCCTTTGAACTTAATGTGAACAACCCGATCCAGTCTCAACAATTCTTTATACGCTGCTTTGCATTATGTAAATGTGGACACAGCAGTGTTGTAATTTAGACAATTTAATTCCACATTTTATGATACATACATACATACATACATCGTCAAGGCCCACTCTTCCTAATCGGGTTGTGGGGGCAAACGCTGCAAGAGGAACTTCCAATAGTCACGATCCTCTGCCACCAAGCTCAGGTGTTCTGGTGGGATTCCCAAACGTGTCCACCCAAGGTTTTGGATATAGTCTATCTAGCGAGTCCTTGGCCTTCCACATGGCCTCCCACCCTCTGGCTTGGCAAAGAGGGCATGCTGAGGGAGCCTCTCTTGTGGCATTCTGACCAGGTGCCCATACCAGCGTAACTGTGATCTCTCAACACAGAAAATCAGTTGAATATTGAGGGTTTTCCGAATTGCAGAGCGTCTGACTCTGTCGAGTTTTTTCAGCCTCGCAACCCCTCGAAGGAACCTCATTTCAGCCGCTTGGATTCGTGTCCGTATTCTTTCGCTCATTACCCAACTCTCATGACCATAGGTGAGGATGAGGACATAGACTGTATTGAAGACAGCCAGCTTTGCCTTCTGGCTTAACTCCCGCTTCAATACTACCGTACGGCCAAGCTCCCGCAATATTGAGCTCGCTAAGCCAATTCGAGTATCTAGCTCTACGTCCCATTTTCCATCATTCGTGAATATGGACCGAAGGTATTTAAACTTCTCCACCTGTCTCATTGGGACTCTACTTACATTTAGAGTGCACTGGGATGGTTGGCTTGATACCACAAATGTTTCAGTTTTGGCCACACTGATCTTCATTCCGACGTCTGCACAAACAGCTACAAACCTATTCAGGGTCCGCAGGAGGTCATCTGTGGAAGAGCTAAGCAGAACTAGGTGTTCTGCAAAAAGCAGACGTCCAATGCTACATTTTCCAATTCTGACACACTCACTGCCTCGGCTGTGCCTATCAATCCAGTCCATAAATATTATGAAAAGGCGGGATGACAGAACACATCCTTGGCGGAAGCCTACGGAGACTGTGAAAGGTTAAGACTTTGTGCTGTTTACCCTGACACAAAACTCTGGACATTCATACAGGGACTTGATGGCAGCTAATAGTTGACCATCAGCTCCCTACTCCTGTACTATTTGCCAAAGCTTATCCCGAGGAACCCGATCATATGCCTTCTCCAAGTCCCCAAAACATTTTATGATAATATCGTAAAATGGCTGATACTGGTTACTGCATTATTCTTTTTGGACAATTATTTGTACACTACTTTCTGATAATTTTATCGCGCGTGTGTGTGTGTGTGTGTGTGTGTGTGTGTGTGTGTGTGTGTGTGTGTGTGTGTGTGTGTGTGTGTGTGTGTGTGTGTGTGTGTGTGTGTGTGTGTGTGTGTGTGTGTGTGTGTGTGTGTGTGTGTGTGTGTGTGTGTGTGTGTGTGTGTGTGTGTGTGTGTGTGTGTGTGTGTGTGTGTGTGTGTGTGTGTGTGTGTGTGTGTGTGTGAAAACTACAAATTATATTTTCCTAAAAATTAGCACGACGCTGTAGTTTTCGGAAAGATTTACACCGAAAATTATATATATATATATTCTGAACAAATTCAGAAGGTGTACAATTCTGAATTTATTGCGTACTCTTTGATAGTTCTGTGGATAAAATCCAGTTGAAAAACTCAATTATATCCATAGATCATGGATAAGTTCACTTGTCATATCTCACGGCAAAGGTTCTAGTAACATTTGAGAAAACAGAAATGCCGTTTTTAAATTGCAAGTTCAGTGACATTAAATCTGAACACTAAAGTGTGCTATTGTGATAAGAAAGTTAGAAGAGGATAACAGTTGAACTTCAATTTACCCATCATTTTGACGAATGAATGGACGCACTTTCGTTCATCAACATTCAGTCTGTAAAATATATGGAGAATGTTATTTATATTACTGTGCTCTTATAGGCTGCTGTTTTTGAAATACCAGTACAATTCAATTCGATACTTACCCTGCTGCACTCAAGTGACCTTTTAAAGAATTCGTCTTGATTTTCAGATGGAATGGCTTTTTTAAAAAAACACTCGAGGGCCTCTTGCAGTTCCTATTAAGGACGACATGTTCATGATAATCATTTTAATTATCGACATTTTATGTTTTCCATGTAATTGAATTATTGAATGTTAATAATCCTCCTTGAAATTGTAATAGAGGTAAAATGTAACAACCAACAATGATAGAGAGAGAGAGAGAATGTGTGTGTATAGCTTCTAAAATATCGAATACAGTTTACGTACCGCACCAATATGTCCACATCTGCAGTCCTTCCAAATATCTGTACAAAGAAATTTGCCAATATATCTAAGGGTAGGACAGTCTGTGACATTCTTTTCAACCATACACCTTCCAAACGGTGGTAAAATCTAAAATTGATAAAAGTAAATCCACCATTACTGTTAATGAAAAGACACTAAATATTATATAAAGTGTGTTAATGTTATATAAGTATGTTAGCTGATTTATAACTAAAAATATTTAAGAAAAGGAATAATTATTGATTCATTCATTAAAAAATTGTTGAGTTGCACAATTAGTTCTTTAATAATGACCTATTCAGAACTGGGAGAACCGTTTAAATAAATTAACATTTGATTTTATTAAAAAATGCAATGTTTAAGAACCGTATAATAAATGAAATATATGAGCTCATTGCATAAGATCTTGAGTATTAAAATTCTTTTCTTTAATGCTTTTGTTGTGAAACATTTTTCTGAACAAGAAGGGTGTCTCACTGAATAACAGTAACTTCATTCTTGATACAACTATCACATCCATTTCTCTGTGCTTTCCTCTTCAACTCCAGCGATTACCTCTCATCTAGTCAAATTTTTATAATCTTGTTCATAACATTGAATAATGCCCTCATATACTAGTTCCTCGCAAACTCTTCAAATTCTGTTTCTTTATTGGATATGAATTAGAGTGATCTAAATTCTTACATGGCTTCATCTCATTTATTGCCTAACTAAAGGTGACCCATATTCATTCTACAGATATTTTAATATATATTGTTTATTTATCTTGTACAATGATTCCTTTCCTCCTCTTATTCCATTACCTGAATAGCAATTGATGAATGTTAATTTCCAGTTCAACTTCAAATATTCCATGCTAAGTATCCACGTTTTAGAAATTGCAAAGATTCCCTTCAGAAATGTTTAATTATAATACATAATGAACTCATCTGTTTCCTGTAATTAGAATAATAGTAATAACAGCCAGAATAACGACATTAAAACTCAATACAAAAAGTAATTTCAAAGTTCGTCTTACTGTTTATTCTCCTGCTGATAAACCAAGCATTTATTTAACGAAATACATTCACTGGCATTGGTTGTATACGCCGTTCTGCCTTTTCATATTATCCATTATTCAATGCGTAAGTTTTTACAGACTACGTGGGTAGCTGAGTGGTTTGCGCATCTGCTCTCCAGGCAGGTGGCTGAGGGTTCGAATTCCTCAATGGGCATGTATGTTTGTAAGTGTCATATTAATCTGTGTAGAAAGGGCATCTACGACTTTTCTACTAATTCTAGCAGAAGACTTCCTCTCAAAACTCGGTGAGCTACAGGAGTGACCTTACGGCGTCTACAGACGTCAAATGACGTGAAAAAACTAAAATGTATTCCTATCAACAATCTACACTGGTGACCAAGAGCTACAAAATAACTACATTTTTACCAGTACATAAAAACATTTCATGGCTACTGCGAAATGTGCGTAGAAATTTTTGCCGGCAGACTAAACAATTATATTAAGCAAAACACGTGTGTTATAACTTCCGTATAAATTAAATTGCAATAAGTTTTTACATTAATTTGTAAAGAAAGTTACATATTTCCCAAAGACATGATTAAGGAACGAATGTACAGTGCTTACAAAAATCTATGCGCAGGAATAATTCTCTACGGAATTTGTGAACCCCGATCTGCGACGCAGCTTTCTCAACGTCTTATCAAACTTAGCACCAAGTGATCCAGGAGTTCTTAAGGCAAACCGGCCCACATCTCCTCCACCTTCAGAGCAGGAATAAGAACCTGTTTGTTTTTTGGAAGAGAATTAAGATACAACTCGTCTCCATATTCCGTGTCACACGTGCTTCATAGGGTTGAGATCTAGGATGAGTGCTGGCCACTAGATTCAATTATTATCCTATATGGCCACATATATTTCCACTGCCCGTTCACGAAGAGGTGTGGAATTGTCATGAATAAAAATCAATCCTTTGGCTACTGCACAACGGAAGAATTGAACATGACATTAAAAAACTTCGTTGCAATATCGTTCCCCACTCATAGTCCATTTTTCCAGCACTTGTATCTAGGCGTCCCTTATGTATACGCCTTCTTATACCATGATACCAGCACGGCCGTAAACATACACTTCCAGAACACTCTCGCAATGGCAATCAGTACCACAGCAGTTTAGTGTAGTCTAGAATCGGAGGAAAGAATAAACGACTCTCATCTATTAAAAGTGCATAATCAAATTAGTAAGTTATCCGAATTTTATGGATAAAAAAACCCATAAAAACATTTCGAAGGAGCCGACCAGCTTACTTCCAACTGAACTTGGTGCGCCGATTATGTGTTTTGCTATTATAATCAAAGATCTGCCTTTATTCTCCACGGTAGATTGAGGGAGACTTATCAGCAAACGTATGAAACCCATACCATTGGTATGAAAAGCTGCAACAGATTATAGATAAAAAGCAATGTGAGATTCCATACTCTCTCTGTCAATATCAGTCATTCTGAGGTCTTCTTCAAGATTCCAATAATTTTTACCCGTGTAAAATCATCCATATGATATACATAAGATATTATTATATTTTATGTATATCATATGGATGATTATTATTATTATTATTATTATAAACGTTAAGTTGCACTTAACGTTTCTTCCCAACCAGACCACTTGTACATTAATTTTCCGCCAGAAAAAAAATAGCAGAAATTACTGTTCCGCTCAATGAGAAGCAAAAACAGATTACTAAGCCGAGCATCTACATTTGCAAGCCGACAGCCAGAATTACTTAGTTGCCACTTAAGGGCCCGATAGGGGTCACTTCAATAGAATATATAGCAGGCTTGTTATAAATTACAGTGGTCGAGCCCACTCTATACGTAAAAGGTCTTCTCAAAAAAAAAGGAGATACCTCAGATCGCTGTAACCTCATTGAGTGACCTGAAGTATCACTTTAACTCATTAGCTCTCGATCATTCAAACAGACCCAGTGTCTGTGCTACTCAGTAACTCGAGCACACCCGGCTTGCGAGCAAAACCTCTAATCTCACAGCGAAATGCATCCATAGAAGTGTTCCGGTAGAAGGCAACATCAATAACAGAATCTATATCAGAGATGAACATCTAATGGAATGCAGTAACCGAGACCATTGTATAAGTGAATGATATCCTTCTAAACGCTATGCCATCCTTCAGATCACTCTAAGCTCAATGAGTTTTAACAGGAAGGATCTTATAACATATTAGTCTCCATTAATCTCATGGGTGGTTTTCCAGAGGAAATCTGCAGAAGACTCAGCTTAACCCAAGGCAGGCAAAAACCACCATATACATGTCATCAACATCCTCCTGCAGCCAGCCACGCTGCTCATATCCCGAGACAGAGCGTCCACCGAAGGACTAGATAAGGTGACAGCAAAGGCAATAACATAAGCATATGTCTAATGTAAGGCAGTGATCGAGACCACTTCAGTGTTCCCACATTTATATACCTGTTTCAGAGTAGTTCTTCAAAACTTGTTACGTTCCCTCAGCTCACCCAATCTCAACGAGTTACACGAAAGGTCATTTAACTCATTAAATGTTGATCACTCAAATCATACTCAGCAGTGGTTCTACTCACTGACATGCTCACTCAACCAACGACAAGATCAGCTTATCACCAGGGAAAAGCATTCACCGAAGCGGCCTAACGTAGCCTGTTTTTAGTTGGCGACCAGTTCCACAAACTCGATTGATCCATTGCGTTCCCTGGTCGATTAATTACCCGAACAATCATTGCCACTCGTATCACGCGTAAAAGCATCTACCGAAGAGAGACCACTTCAGCAGACTCTTCAATTACAGGCTTTCTCCAAAACTCGGGTGAACCCAATACCTCGGGTGAACCCATGGCTGACCCAATCAACGAGTGATTGAAAGGATCATTTAACTCATTACGCGGGGTTCTACTCAGTGAGAAGCTAATACATAATACTGAATACATTCCTCAGGGTTGACTCTACGCAGTGACAGGCTCACCCTCCCATTGAGCATAGCTGCTCACATTCCAGTAAAAAGTATCCACCGAAGTTGCGGAGAGTCCACTTCGGCAGACTCTTCATATGTGTATTTTGCAGGAGATTCTACAAAACTCGGGCGATCTCTCAGATCACTTATCCGCTAGTGATCCAAAGAATCATTTCACTCATTACCAGGCGGGGATTCTATTCAGCGGCATGCTCACCCTGCCACCAAGCAAAACTCTCAGCAGTGGCCATTCTATCACAGAACAGAGCCGTTCATATGTCTGGGAAATGCATCCACATTAGTGATCCCACTCCGTGGAACCCACTCAACGAATTTTCCCAATATACAAGTTAAGGGAATGTTCAAATAACCCTAGCAATCCTCCAGGTTTTTTCATTTCAAGTGACCCAAATGATCATTTAACTCATAACAAGGCGGCCGCCACATCTGCACAAAAGTGCATCAGTGGAAATCAGACGTAAAAGGACACCAAAGTTGAAGTAATGCAGAGTTCATATATATCCCACGAAAACGTAGTCTAAAAACCTATTACTAAAATACTAATAAATATTGATAAATGAAATTAAAAACATCAGGAAATTATATCCCTGATCCTATTGTAAACAAACGAAGTTTTAAAATGAGATATCAACACCAGTAAGCTACTTTTATGAAGAGGCTGATGACTTCGTCGCCTTAAAACCCTTCACATAATGTATAGTATTATACACACCTGAGGTTGTATGCCTTGTCGTATGGGATGCGAAGGTAATTAATCTGAATTTATTAGCTTTATATACAAGGAGGCTATTCGTTAAATCAATCACAAGCAAACGTTTCTTGCACTTGTATAAAATATTAAACAACATTATATGTTGTTGGCTTCCTTAAATTTATTTTTTGGTGCATTTAATAAGAATGTTCACTTTAGAGGAATTTTGTCAGCAGTAGCGATGCATTTTCTACAAATTTGCTCTTTCAGCTTGTGGAATAGATCGAACTCTCGACAGCCATGTAAAGACTATATGGAGAGGTGAGTAATGTGAGAGACCTATCAAAAATTTCCTCATAAGACCAGCTACTCCAATACAAACATCAGGAAAAAAAATACTCATCATAATAACTATATAATAATCATAATATCCATAATACTCACATAATATACGCTTACAGATTATATGACGCTGGAAAGTTTTCGTCATTTCCACTGGCCATACATGAGCAATGTACAGATTTTTGTTTCTTAATAGAGTCACAAGTGAGAGAATATAAAAGAGTTTCCGCGTTTTATAACTAACAAAAATCCTGAAACATAGTTTTCATTTACCTGATATCCACTACACTTATCGACGCATAACATGTAGTTTGACTTCGTTATTTCGGGTAGGGCTAAATGAAAAATACAGATCGAAATATTAATCACACTGGAAAGTGTAAATACAACAAATAATGAAAATATATTTTCTATGTTTGTTTTATTTTTAAAAACTGCAAACAAATCTTCTTGAACTTCTTAATTTGATCACAATCAGTTACGAGTTCTTGTCTCACAAATGATAGTCATCTGTACCAAGTGACACGTAAATTACTTCATTATACTCTGTAATGTTAAACTATTTTATATTGTCTCAATAAAAGCTATATACTTACCACATAAAGTGCACAAAGTTGATCCTGCGTATTCCAGAAGGTTTGAATTCGAGCTATGAGAAAACATTCCAAACAGTAAAAACATGAAAATTACCGAAAAATACATGGTTTCTCTTCGATTCTTCTCAAAATGTGAGATATTAATTCAGCGTCTTTTTAAGCTTAACTCTTGAAGCCTTTGGGAGTTTCTTACAACCATATGTGGAACTAATAGCGATAAATATACTGAGTATGCAGTTTAGTAGCATTTTTTCATAGGAAAGATTACAAAATAGAAATGCTCCTGGGATTCCACCAATGAAAACTCGACACGGTGACCTTCAATCACACATTCTTGTATTTTCACCTTGAGTATCTGCGCTTTGTTCAAATGGCCTTCCCAACTTACTTAAGATGCAAGATGATATTCTCCCGTCACATCTCCTCCTCATTTCTCTCCAACAATTTCGTACTCTCTAATTGTGTGTATGAATAGTGAAAAAAATAACACTAAACATATTTAGCAATAGGAATTGGATGCAAGTTAATATAGCAACTCAATACTCTTTTGTTTATATCGCAACTCATCACATCATTGACAGATAGTTATTGAATTTGTTTTAATGCCTTATAAAGTGCGGTCGTTTCACTATAAGTTACTTATGCATCACTCATTCTCCTTTAATTGTTCTCTCTCTCTCTCTCTCTCTCTCTCTCTCTCTCTCTCTCTCTCTCTCTCTCTCTCTCTCTCTCTCTCTCTTTCTCTCTCTCTCTCTCTCTCTCTCCCTCTCTCTCTCTCTCTCCAACATTGTCCTGCTATTAACAAGGAGTAACAAAACTTCACATAATTTGTAACGCGCAACTGACTCATTAAAAGCCGTAAAACAGTTGCAGTACAATAATATAAGTACAATTAGTAGAATACGAGTTATAAAGTAGAGAATCAAACACTAGAGACAAATGTGGAACGTTTTCAAGTTAATTCAGACCTCAGGTAAGTAGTTTGGAGGGGTTTAGGGATATGTTAATGAAAGTGATCCATCCAACAACTAAGTTAATGATAACTTGAATACAGCGTATATATCTGTCGAGAACCCAGTAATTTTATCTGTTTTGAAGAAGTCGTTTTTGTCGGAAAGATCTGGTTCAGATCTCTTCTAATATGCGAAGATCCTTTTAAGACTATAATTAAAGCTGAGATAGCCGGTCTCCTACGGTTGGTGTTGACAATTTTAATGTCGTACTTTTCATCCTGTAACCGATTAAGCCATGCAGGAAAATACATTCAATTTACACAGAAACAAATATGCGCCCTCAGCTATAAACTTGATAATGATCATCTCCATTACCAGTGTGACTTACGTTTCCTAACAAAACTTAAATTTTAGATTCATCTATGTTTTTGCTAAATACACTCTATAATTTAACTCTTATTCCTATCAAAAGTGGCATTCATCACATATATGAATCTGTATATAAGGATGTTGACCCTTGCATCGCTTTCCATCTTCGCAAATGGGATTTCACTCTGAGCTGTTCTTTTCATCCCTTAACTGAATTGCGCAATCTACTCACCCACCTACTGAAGCTTTTCCATTTAATATACAGTTGTGATTGATATTACATTTCGCTTTCTCATTTGTAAATTGTTCACAACACAAATCATCAAACCTCTTAAAATGTTTGTAGACGCTGATGCTCTACAAAGATGTCAGAATTCTCTAAATTTTGCATTTCCAATACATTCTCTAAAGACCTGTTAACAAAATGGCTAATTTGAACTCAGTCCTTGCCAATCTATCCTATCTGCCTATATATATATTTTTTTTCATTTTTTCTGGGATTATTATAATCTCTACTCTCTCTCTCTCTCTCTCTCTCTTTCTCTCTCTCTCTCTCTCTCTCTCTCTCTCTCTCTCTCTCTGTCTCTCTTCCGGCGTAAACATATTACAAATATTTCCTCCCGAGCAGAATCCAAAGAATTAGATTTTCACAAAATTGCTCATGTATTACGTAACATCTGAATAGATCTTAAGTCTGTAAAAATCCCAAATCCATTCAATCATTGACACGCCCTCAGACATTTTGAAGGGATTCCTCTAACAACTCCATAAAATTTGTACTTGATTCAGTACAAATCACAATATTCATAATGACACATATATCAACATATATCAACAATTCACTTCATGGCACTCTCTTTTACCAAGAACTATCAGTTTTCTTCTGCTTGATTTTTTTTAAAATTGTTTCCGTGGTTACTGATCATGCCAGTTGTATCATAATTTCTCTACACTTTTCTAAATCTGCTAAGACACGTGCAGTAAGAAAACACGCCACACTGGCTAATTCCAAACACATAGAACAAAGTTTTCTTTCTATTTTCTAAGTTTTTCTTCTGCGAGCAGAAACCATCTTCTGTCTTACATATATCCTGCAAAGTACAATCTATACGTTTCTAAATCCAATGTTATCGACATTCCGCCCATCCACGGTATTAGATTACTGTAGGATGACAACTACTACTGCTATTACTACTGCTAAAAAAATAATAATTATCTGGAAATTAATTGCCAGCCAAAGCTGAAAATCAGTACTAGCTACGATAGATCGCAAATCTGTAGAGTAAACGAAATCCATTGGAGTAATACTTTTAAGTAAGGCGCTAAAAGGTATATGACCTTGAGCTACAGTCTGAAAACCAATCCCAGAATCATAGCCTGAGACCGAGAAAGCTAATGCTGGAATTGCAAATAACCAAAAAATATTCAGTAGGTGAAACATATTGTGAGTCCTCCTGTTACGAAATACATATTCGTGCCACAAACTTCCTAATCAGTTCATCTGTTTCCGAGAGACAGAAATGAGTCCTTTACACTGCATATATAATTCTGTAAATTATCTATGCAGGAAAAATACAGGAATGCTTTTAACCATAAACCCCATCATAATATTAGAAGACCAGTCACCTCAGATGTCGATCCTGATGAATTAATAATATATTTTCTATTGATCTCTAAAATATTTACATATATACAATTATCATCTTGAGTAACATTCAGTATATTATTTTACAAGGTTCAGCACGAAGTGCTGCATATAATGAATTTCCATAATAATGATGATAACATAGTTTTTTTGCTATCTTCTAAAATATCAATTCTTCTAAAATAACAATAATTTACAATTTTATAGTTCGGATAATAATAATAATTTTTTTCTTTTAATAATAATAATAGTTTATTATCTCTCAAATTATTACATGAATATACTAAAATTTAGGCAACAATGCAACTTTTTCTTGCAAAATGGTTCAGTAAGAATTATAATTACTCTTAATATCATTATCGTTTGCAGAATTTCTCATTGACACAAGAGTAAAAAGTGTGTATTATTACCATTAATAATAATCATAGTAATACTTTACACTTAATAACTCACAAGTTTAACAATATTATTCATGTTGCAGTTTACATAATAATACTTTTTTATATTTAAATATGTAAATTAAATATATAATTTTAAATTTAAATAAATAACCGAAGTATTACTATCACATTCTCTGTTTACTACAAGTATTCATTACAGAGTGTAAAGTAAATAATGTTTGATAAATACTACTACTGGGATGTAACTCAACTGCACCCTCGAAGCTTTGTAATTTGCTTATCTGAGGGTTTGGTTTGGGAGGTCAAATGAATTATCTGAAAGGTCTGATCAAAGTGAAATTGCCGATACATCCTGTGTTATTGCATCTTTCTTGGTGGTTCACATTCTTTTTTATTGTGTGCTTCTTTTTGAACTATTCAGGAGGCTTTGTTTTCACAGTGGAAGCATTTCTGTCTTCTGTGCTTTTAATTTGTATCGGTTTTGAAGTTTGTAACTTCCTTATGAATATCTTGGCATCTCTGGTCCACAAAAATTAGTAATTTTTTTTCCATTTTTGCTTTTCTTGATTGGTACAACAGATTCTGGCTGAATGGTGTTAAATATTCCTATAGGAAGATTGGTATATTGTCTTGCTGTGCGTTCAAGTCCTTGGCAACTGGTTTTTTCTGCCTGCTGGCTTTTATGAGATTGTCTCTTGTGGACTTGCTCTTAAGACGAATTATGACTGGTGCAGGTCGTGGCAAACCTTGGTTTTTGCTCTTCCTTGGAATCCAATTTACGGTCTGAATGTCGTTAAGCTGTAGGGGGATATCAATTACATGGTCAAATTTTAAAACCACGTCTCTGAAGTTTTCTGTAGGTGCAGTTTCAGGAAGACCGTTTATGACAAGATCTTCTTTATGTTGTTGCTGATTTAAACGTTCGTATTGAAGTTTTAGAGATTGAAGTTCTTGACAGAGTTCGGATGTCTCTTTCATCAAATTGTGTTGCCTGCCATTTAGTGCGTTAATGATCATTTTAATGTCTTTTACCGTTTGCAACACTTCTATAACTGCTAAATTATTATGTTTTATCAAATCTTCATATTCGCTAGATTTTTTTGTTATTTGTTCGTTCTGTTTATTAAAGAGTTCTTGCATAAGGTCTACTAAGCTGACTTTTATGGTCTCTACACCGTTTCCTATTAGTACATTTAAAGAGTTGAAATTATAGGACTCACCTGCATTTTTTTGTCTGTTCAGTTCTTCGTCTGATTTTGCCCCCGGTATAATTGGCTGCGTCGTAGGTGATTGCTTTAGGTGCGTTTCTTTGTTCTTCCAATAGAGTACGCTTTTCCATTCCTCGCGTGTGACATCGAATTTATATATATATGTTTCTTTCGGTTGTTTCTGAAAAGCCAGCACATTTTAAGTGTAGAATCCTACTGCATTTCGTACAAGTTATATTTTTTCCGTTGGAAAATAAATCCTCCAGGAATTTGATACACTTCATGGCTCACCTTTTTCCCTTAGGCAGTATGGCGTGATTATTAAGATGGCGACGTCCTTTATTCTTCGCTCGTTGTTGACCACGGTCCTCTCTGTTCCTTTTTCAACACTTCAAAATTTGGTTTCTTCTTAGCCGGTCTCGGTGAATTTTATATCACGGTCTTCGACGTGATAAGTAGGGTTTCTTGGGAGCACTTTCAACTTAAAACAGGAGTTGGAATCACTTTAAAACTATATAAAACTGGAGCAGCGATATCACCGTGCGTCGATTCGTAATTCCTACACAGCGCCCTCTAAATAATAATAATAATAATAATAATAATAATAATAATAATAATAATAATGATGATGATGATGATGATGATGATGATGATGAAATTATCATATATTATGTGTTCAGATGATCTTATCTGCAATTTCATAAGACCTTTTCTTAGTAACCTTCTTGAACGAAGGTATTATTATTATTTATTTATTTTATTTTTTATTTTTTTTTATTTTACTGGGTTAGGTAGCA
This sequence comes from Typopeltis vanoorti, assembly GCF_054136105.1. Lineage (NCBI taxonomy): Eukaryota > Metazoa > Arthropoda > Arachnida > Uropygi > Thelyphonidae > Typopeltis > Typopeltis vanoorti. The sequence goes on from NC_143549.1 coordinate 125,776,788, forward strand.
TGCTAGAGGAAAATTGCTTGATATTTTTATATGAAACTTGCTTAACACTATCTCTATTTCTTTTCTGCAAGAAAGAAAGTAGTCTTAAAAAGATTTCTGAATCTAGGACGTTAAACCTCTATATCATATTCTTTAGCACGTGTCACGAGTGCGTTAAGATTGAAGGGAAGTGAATTAAAATCCCTTGACTTCTCGACTATAGACAGGAAAACCAGTGCAAGGGAGGGGGGTTCATAATGGAAGTCTGTTAGCCAGTATTTTAAATTAAGGCTTTCATCATTGAAAAAAGTATATTCGGATTTTTATTCCGCAAAAGAGGCTTAACAATGAAGAACTAAATATATACGTCATTCCGCTGCTAGGGTATATATGAAATGAAATAAAGAAGATATAAGAGGTCACGGAGCAAAAAACTTTAAAGGATAATGAAGAGCCAGTTACTCAATATAGTTGCAAGAAAGAAATGTTTGAACGAAAGAGAGAGCATAAGGAAGGAAGAAATGCCCGTCAAATTGAATAGTGTACGCAATGCATCACCTCCTAGGAAAAATTAACAAATCTGATAAATGATAATTAGAATATGAGTCACTAAGCAAAACGATACTATGCAGCGTAACCGAAAAATAATATTCAACCTTTAAAACTGAGATATCTTAAATGCATTGAAACTTTACGCTGAATATTTTATCAGATTTCTATCCCAATAAGCGTAAAATTATGAATTCCAAAAAGGAATAATTATCCCGTCACTATTGGTCTGGAGATTTTGTCTTATTTTACCTTCAGAACAAACACACCAGGAATCTTCTAACATGAAATTCTTTGAAGAAAGTTCTTTAGAAAATAGCATCAATCGCAGTCATTTAAGTAGCAGTTGTGATGTAAATTGGATTTATTTAGAGGATTCTGAATAGTAAGCTTGTGGTCTATACCTGGGCTTTTGTAAATACTCTCCTGGATCACTCTACAATATTTTTTTTATTATACTACATAAAAGAGTAATTTCATCAGGACCGGAAGAATGTTTTCAAGATCATTTCAGCTAATGGCGATTTAAAGAGACCGTCAGAAACAAGTTTCTGATATATCTCCCGGGAAAACGAATTTTTAGCAAAGCTAATAAATTCATATGTGACTACTCTCATTTACAAATATAATTACACTTCTCTTGTGATATTAGGCACCTCTCCAATAACTGTCAATGTCCACTCACGAAATATCACGCTTTTGTTTTATTAATGAGCGTTCTCCACTATTCATAAAACCTCTCCATAATGTTTGCAGTCTAGTGACCTTTTGCTGCACCCTTCTTGATGTGCTTAACGTTGTACTATGAAAACAAACAAAATACGATTCACATCATTGTAATATTTTCATAAATGCCTCTGGGAGCTTAACGTATACAACAATATTCAGTATGTTCTCCGTTAAGAAATACAAAAAGCAAAAAAAACAAGGAAATCATTACAACCACCACCATTAAATTCCTCATATGTTCGTAATCTAGTGATTATGATACTTTGACGGTATGAGGTATAAACGTTTAGATTTTTAACAATATCAAGTTTACTCCAAATTAGTCTGCTATATATTATGTATACAATATTGTCTGAGCATATTTCGGTTTTCTAATACATTTCTAACTGATTCGGTCCACATAGGTCTTTCTCTTCCTGTGGGTCTTTTTTGATGCTCGTATAAAACACGATTTATTGCTTCTTCCTTCTCTTATCCCGTCAAAATCATGATACCAAATTTGATTAGATCGGCTCACTCATCTTTTAAGTCAAACAGTGTTACGCTTCTGCCAATTATCTTCGCTTTTTCCATAAGATTCTGTGGCTCATTTCATCTGTTCACTCCGACTGAGCGTAACACGGAAGGAAATATGGTACGGGAACTTAATTGAAGTTCTCCATTGAGAATGCAGTGGATGATTTACTGTATTTGTCTTTGTACTGCTGATTTCATGCTCTGGTACAGTAGTTATATAATTTAATTAAAGAATACTTGAGAACTGTATTTAAGAATATAGCATGATCGAATGTTTACACTGTTGAGGTCGGTATAGTCAGTGCAAGTGCCAGGTTAATTTGAGCCCTGAGCAAAGTTTACAAGTGCGCTCATTATTTCACAAGTTGCATATTTTTTTAAAATTATATTTTAATTATAAAAAATAAAAATTATTTTGACATGCTTTATTAATAATATGCAAAGTAGTAGGCAATATGTATAATATATGAAAATTAAATTTTACTTTTTCTTGCCCTCAATTTTGCAAAATTTCTGCCATTTCCTTTAAATCTAGTGTAGAAGCTTACTCGAGTTCGATTGAAATTGTTGCCAAATCTGTTAACCTGTTTTAGGACATTGTTGAGCGCAAGTATATTTTTACAAGTTTTAACTTTGAAAAACTACGTTCTCCTCTTGCTACTGAAACTGGAAGTGTCAGGAGAATTCGTAGTGCAACAAAAACGTTGGTATGCAGTCGACAAGCTTTTGTTGTACTATAAAGAATAGTACTTCATGCGGTGCCATGGATTTTGGCAGTCTTCAAGCTTTTGCTTGAAGTTCACTGCAGAGATCATCGGCATCAATACCTTTATCAGCATTATGAGTCAAAACATTTTCAAGATTTTTGCAATCATTAGCAATTAGCAGTTGTTTTTTCAGTGATATAATATATATAATATAAATAAATCCAAATAGAACATTATGCTGCTGTAGTGGAACCTCTCTTCAATTATCTGTATAGCCATACCCAAGACACAATAATAAAATTCTATTTTGAACTTCTGCTGAGGATCTTGCAAAAGCCTCATTTTGACATTCATATTCGAACTGCAGTCTTTGTCTTCTCTTTCTGTTTCTTTCTATTTAAAAATTCGGTTTAATCTCCAGTTCGTTTGCAATTTCAACAGCATCAGTCAAAATGTTTTCATACCTCTTATCAGTTTACATTCTAGATGGTATTCTTTGCTTACTTGTAGTTGCTTCGTAACTGAATTTAAATCAGCCTCTTTTCTCTGTATCATTTTGCTTGAAATATTTACCTCATGAAGGATGTTATAAGACGCGACAAGGAATACTATGAACTTAAATTTACAAATGGGATCAGCAAAGGCTTTTGCTTCATGTCGGGTAGTATTTCCAGTTGAATTATTTAATCTTGGGTCATCAAAAATTTGCATGAGTGCATCATATATACTGAGGAGATGATACCTTAGTGGTTTTAAAGCGTCGATACGGTTCTCCCATCTTGTGTTACTGAACAGTTTAATAGTAAAGTCCGAGATACAAATTCGGCAACGATGAGTAGATGCAGAGAAATAGTTATAAATCTGTTGAACTAAAATAAAGAAGCTGGTTGCATCTAATCAACACCTGGAAGCGTCAGTGACTACTAAATTTAAAGAGTGTGAACTACAAGGAATAAAGAAGGCTAGGACTATCTAGAACTCTCTTTTGAACACCGTTTTCTATGGCCTTCATATAACTTGCGTTATCATATCCGTGACCACGGAGATTCTCGATCGGTCATTCCATTTGCCTTAGATGTTCAATTAAAGTTTCTCTTTTGAATGAACCTGTAGTTTCCTCTAGAGGAACAAATCCTAAAAAAATGCTCTCTTACTATTACCTCAGGTTTGGACAACTCACTATCTGATGGAATGATAATATCAACAAAACGTACAATCATTGTCAGCTGTTCAATATGGCTAACGTCTGCAGTGCAATCCAAGATGACTGAATAATATTTTGCCGATTTTACAAGGGATAGGATATTATTTTTTATAGTTTTTGCCAAGATTTGTGTAAGCTCATTTTGAATATCTTTTCCTAAATAATGGAACATTATTTCTTGACATTTGACTCTAAGTACATGTTCTTTCATTACAGGAACAAAGAGAGCTAAATATTCAACAAACTTAAAAAAATTACCGTTAATAGCAGTGTACAACCTTTCATTAGTACCGCGAAATAAAAGATTGTGTGTGCCAAGTACTCTAACTGAAGCAATCAAACGTTCCAATATTTGACTCCAGTATTGTTCTTCTTCTCTGATTGTTTGCTGATTGAAATTATCAAGGGATGTTTCTGCGATTAATCGCAATTCAAGTTCTTTCCAAGTTTGATTTTTTTTCTAAATAAGAGGTACTCCTCTCATGTGAAGAAAGGATTACTCCAATATTTTTCCAGTCTTTGACTCCTGATTTTTCTAGAGTTGATGTAGTTTTTTTACTGAATATTTTACAGTAAAAACAAAAAACTGCATCCTTTGATGCTGAATATATTAACCATTGACGGTACACTACTTCATTGTTCGGTATATCCTCTTGTAGTGTAAAGAATAAAATCTTCTTTTTTGTGAAACTTTGGGGAAATCTTATGGTACAATCTGTTGTGGCCCATTTTGTACTAAGTTCGTCGAAAAGTATCGTTAACATGAGAAGGCCAAGCCGCGGGATCACTGCAATTTAATACAGGAATAGTAGTATCTTCTTCTGGTTTGTCTTTGGTATCTTCGTTTTCTTTATTTTGTACATCTGTTCTTGGATCGTTATCGTTAATAAGAGTAACACAACATTCATCTTTCGTATCTTCGGGAAAAGAATTATCATGTTCATCTTTATTAGTTGTTTCTCTTATGCAGAGATATTTCAAGAAAGAACCCTCTTGCTTTGCTAGTTCTGTAGCTTTTTCGGATTTTCTTTTCAGATACTGAGCGATGGTGGATTTTTTTTATCAGCCGCAGTTAACTAAAAAATTATACTTTTATAAATAAACTTTCATATAAAAATAAAAATATTTTTAAAAAAGTCACAGACTTATTATTAATTACTCACACGTTATTATTAATTGATTTATCGTTAATTCATTTTGGACACTAAAATTAACTCGAAAAATTAATAAATGTTTTTAAATTATTTTTAACGAATTAATTTTTAATAATTGATTATTGAAAATAAAATGAACTCACCTGATTCAATCGCTCGATACTTGGAACAACTTATGGAGATATTGAAAGATATCGTTCGTCTTTCACAAATATTCTGGACAGATTATTTTTCAAAGATATTTGAAACAAAAGACGTTTTTTTATTTATTATATTTTTGTTCCAGGCGCCTACTAGCGTAGACCTACTATCGCTGTGCCATGACGTCACACGACTCGGCAAAGTTCGGGTCGCATGGCTTCTTTCCCGAAAATCCTCACTTTCTCTACACATTGTTTGGAAAATCCTCACTAAATCCCCACATTAACTAAAATGTTTCTAATTGACATTAAACAAAATAAAATTTTCTTTCAGGTTAAATTAAAACAAGAGAACCAGCTGCTAGAATTCATTTTCAGTATATCGCTGCTGCTCTTCCACTTTTATTGTATCTACGTCTGTCCTCTGCAACGGACTCCCTCATACTGTATTCACAAACAACTACAACTTCTCATTCCATAAGGAAAACGTCAATAAACTTGCCTAATCTTCACATATCTCACGCACAGACTCTGCTGGGCTAACACGTTCTTATTTTTCTTACTGTCGTGTAAGATAATCTGGCATACTCTGTTATTTCTTCATATAATAATAATAATAATAATAATAATAATAATAATATTTGTTTAACTAATTTAATTTGGTTTTCATTTTTTTATTGCATTGCATACATTTGTTACAGTTATTACACACATTACATACATTTGATTACTTATGATACATTACTTACATTTGTATTTACATATAATACATACATTACCTACATTGGTTTACATGTGCTACATATATTAAATGCATTTGGTTACATATGAACCTCTTGGATGAGAACTAACTTCTCTGCTTTCATCCTCGAAGCTTATATGTAAACTTATCTGAGGATGATACCAGCTGGTTATTATTTATTGTTTTTTTTTGCTGTGTTGGGAAGCTGCGAAATCTATGATTGAAAAATTCGGCGCTCGCGCGCTCGCGCGCGCGCACACACACACACACACACACACACACACACACACACACACACACACACACACACACACACACACACACACACACACACACACACACACACACACACAATAACTTGGAATGTCTTGATGCGTCGCTGAACTGGAAGCTTGAGCGAATATATTGTTTATTTAAGTTTGTATGGTATTTTGGGTGCGTGTTTCTTGTACACAGTATGTCCTTAGAGCTCTTTTCAGGCTATTGTAGTTTGTAAGATTTCTGAATTCAAAAGGTAATTTGTTTATCATGTCTGGGATGTAGAAGTTTCGCGTGGCCTTTCCGTAGTGATTATTGTATTTATATGTGATATAATTGTTGTATGAGGTCTTGTTATACGGTATGTATTTCTGACTGTCCTGTAGTCGCATCGAAATAATATTTGAGCAAAGCTGCATAGTGAGATAAATGTTTTGCTGTCAGTATTTTGTGTTCTGACATTGCAGTGTATATAAAGTCGTTATTATCTCTTTGTTCCCAAAAGATCAGTTTTATTATTTTGTACTGTAGCGAAATTAATTTATTTAATTTGTAGAGTGCACAGAAAGCATACGTTGTTATAGCATATCTTAGCATATTTTGGCATAGTGATTTGTATATTAGTGTTTTTAAAACGTGTGGGGGCTATATCTTTTGACCTATAGAGTTTGCCGTTTACTGTTCTGTGTTTGTTGTGTAGATGGTTTAGGTGACTATTCCAGTTCATATCGGCATCGAAGTAAATTCCAAGGTATCGTATTTTTCAATTTGAGTGATTGCAGAGGTTTTGCCGTTCTGTTTGTGTTTTTATGTTGGAAAGTGGATGTTGGATGGCTATATATTTGTTATTAACTGGTCAAGTCAGTGGATTTCTGAATATCATTAATTTGGAGTTTTTTGTGAGCCCGTCTATAATCAGATTTATATCATGTTGCATATTTGTTTGGGCTATGCTTGGTTATTATGGATGGATATTTTAGCTGTATCTTCTGCGTATTGGAATATCTTACCTTTGAGATGTAGCTGATTAATATCGTGCGTGTAAATGTTGAATAGAGTTGGGGAGAGTACAGCTTCCTGTGGTACTCCACAGGTTACTGGTAGCTCTCTACTTCTGTTTTAGCAGATACGTGTGATATGCTTTCTATTTTGAAGGTAGTTTGTAAACCACCTGTGCAGAAGCCCGTTTATTCCAACATGCCTCAGCTTTTCTAACAAGGTTTGATGTGTGAGTGTATCGAATGCCTTAGTTAGATAATAAAGACTACCATGGCAATTTTGTTTTTGTCTAAGGCGGTATTAATTACGTCTGTAAAGTCTTCCAAGAGAAATGTTATTCCCTTATTTTTACGAAAATCATATTGTGTTTTGGGGATAATATGAAAGATCTCTGTGTATGCTATGATCAGTGTATGCTATGAGTTTCTTCAGTATGATCTGCTCCATAATTTGGTTGATAATTGTTAATGTTGCTATGGGTCTGTAATTGCTGATTAAATTTATTTCTTTTTCATGTTTTTATATGGGTGTGATTATGGCAGTGTCTTTAGCAAACTTCGTATCTGTCCTGTTTTAAATATTTAATTAATTAATTGTAGTAGGATAGGACTTAAACTAGTTGCATGTTGCATTATATCTTTAGGTCTGATACCATCTATTCCTGGGCCTTTGTTTGGTTTTATTTCATGTATTGCAGAGAGAAATTCTGCTTCTTTTATGGTTGGGAACCATAATGCCTGTTTAGATTGTGGTCCAAGCGGAGGGTCACGTTTTGTGACTGGAGGAATATTTCTGTGCAGTTCTTAGATGGAGTGCAAAGCATTGGTTAAAGTCATTTTCTAATTGTTGGATAGGTTTTGCGTCTTTCGTGAAGCTGTGTTTTATGGTTTTGGAGTCGGTGGTGTTGTGTCTGTAGTGGCTTCTTTTTGCATTTCTGATATGTGTTGTAAGGCGATTCCATGTTATCTTATATTCAGTTTTTGAAGCTGTGTTATTTGGATATCGCTTTAATTCTTTCCATAAAGCGTCTTTTCTGTGTATTTCTCGGATGACGTTTTGTGTTATCCAAGGATTGTGTGTTGTTTGTGAACGAATTCTGACTTCGTTTGTAGCTTTCTTATATATTTCCTCCAGTGTGAGTTTAATGTTGTTGTATAAGGTATCTGCTGAATCTGATGCCAGGTGTTCTCGATATTTTTATTAATTTTTATTATTATTATTATTTCTCAGATAAATTACGTATATTATATGAAGACCATTATGCATTACAAATACTTTCTCGTACATAAAGTTTTTTTTAAATAATAGTAATAATAACAATAACTGTTTACAACGTATATTATTATAATATTCATAATGATGATTTTTACAGATGTTTCTTTGTAATTTTACACTCTATATATACAGTATCAATGGATATAATTACTCTATATCGCTTACTTTTGTTACAGTTATTACATACATTTGATTACATATGATACATTACTTACATTTGTTTACATATGATACTTACTTTACATACTTTGGTTTACATGTGATACGTACTGTACATTACATGCACTTGGTTACATAATGATACATCTCGAATGAGAACTGATTTCTCTGTTTTCATCCTCGAAGCTTAAATGTAAGCTTATCTGAAGATGACATCAGTTGGTTATTATTTATTGGTTTATATATATATATATATATATATATATATATATATATATATATATAATTTTATATTTAATATATATTTAATTTTATATATACATGTATATAATAATAATAATAATAATAATAATAATAATAATAATAATAATTCTGATTATTACTTCAATGCTTTACAATAAGAGATTCATTAAGAGAGAAAATGTTTTTTTAATATATAGGTGGCTCTGACGTTTCGCCTGATTTGATCGTAAATATAAAGTTTCTTATTATTTTGCTTGCACTTCATTTTCAGAAATGAAATCTATATTAGAATTCGTGTAATTATTATTTGAGCTGATTTCTTAGCAACTGCAAAGAAATAGTCCGCATCTTATTGAATAATTTTATTAACTGATAGCTTGAAAGCTGTAATCGTTGCTTTTGAGTGGTCGAAAATCGAATTACTGTGGAGAATATTTGATCTCTGTTATGAAGGTAACGTTATCTGTTAGTATAATTTCTACTTCTATAGAAGTCAATGTGGATATTTTGCCAAGCTTTGCAAAGTTTTGTAGTTTAGATTTACGGCTGCAGAAGCAGCTAAAGCTTCAAGGCCAGGAATTATTTTTCAACTGATACTGTGTTCGGGTTCGTATTTTTGTTTTATAGGATACAATTCTTCGTTTTCAGAAGGAACCATGACATTTATGTACGATACCGGCTACCACAACTTCATCCATATGATTTTACAAAATTTAGGAATATGAATATACACGAGTTTCTTTTACCAAATTTTGCTATTATTTTATTATGAAACTAATTTTGAATAATAAGAAAGCGCTATCCCTTTAAAAGCACGAGTTTGTCCTTCGAAAATGTTTCATATCTGTTATTTTATTTTACTTTATTTTTACATTCTTATTTATTTATAATATTTTTCTGCTGTATATCATTTCCACACCCGGCGACATTTAATCCCATCACACTGCTATCTTATGTAAAATAGCATCCGAGATTTCAAATCACCATTAAGATTCCTAGCTCATTTATATCAATTCTCTCATTTGTCATTTCCTTTACATCGAATTAAAACATGCTATACATTTTACGTTTGAGGATATACACGAAAATAATGATTCTGCAGTTGTTTTCCTCCCATTGCCTTTTAAGAAAATTATTTTTCAATAATGATATTTTTCGTTTACGTGACATTTAAAGAAAGATTCCCCTAATTTATGACTGATAGTTTAGTAAGAAATAGATTTGCTTTTCTTACTATAATTGCATCTTTTTTCTGAGTCATAAGCACGTTCAGTACTGTTCCTCAGATCCCTTCCTTCTACAATATCACGTTCAGTATTAAAATGCAATCCTTTCATGTAACAGTATATTCCTGTACCAATCCTTCAAGCAACTTCACGTAGCGAATTCATCGCAAATTCGATCCTCTTGCCCTAACAGCACAATCGTATTTCTTGCTCTCTGACTCTACTCTACTAGGACAAACATGCTTTAATTCGCAATATTTTTCACTCAAACCGTGTGTGTTTTCACGATATACTCTGTATTCTGTATGAAGTAGGTCCAACCTGAAAACTAGTTCGGTTAATGTGTAAGTAGCACCTTGAAGCAATTCATTAAAACTGAGTTAAAAGGCATATGACATGAACATTACGCAATCATAGATAAGAAGATTCTACTTACGAACAACAAGAGGAATGCAGCAACTCTTTTATTTCCTTTCTGTTTTTATTTATTTTATTTTATTGTTTGCTTGGGCACTGTCTTATCCACATCGAGAAATCAAAGCTCATCATTTTTTGGTTGTACTTCAGATGTAGAAGAATATGTAGATACATTGCCATTTTGCATATTTCTTTGTATGTATGTTACCAAAAATCATGGAGAAGCTCCCGATTACGATTGATTATACGCATATTTTGTGGCTTGTAAATGTTATCACTAGTTTTTGAGAACACAATTCAACCGTATAAATGAAGCTAGAATTGCAGAGAATGTTAATAGTAATGTAGGTGTGTGAATCCTGAACGCAGATATCATTCAAGGAAAATGTTAGCATGCGCTGTTATGCTGGTCATAAGCGTTTAGACCCAACAAAGAAATATTCATAAGTTTACAGTTGGCTGACATTGAAGAAACTGAAAGTCATCAAATGACACTGAACATAAGAAATGACATGATAACCCGGTGTGTGAATCCTGAACGCAGATATCATTCAAGGAAAATGTTAGCATGCGCTGTTATGCTGGTCATAAGCGTTTAGACCCAACAAAGAAATATTCATAAGTTTACAGTTGGCTGACATTGAAGAAACTGAAAGTCATCAAGTGACACTGAACATAAGAAATGACATGATAACCCGAAAATACATAATGACCTGAAGTGTAGTTCTCTGAAAATGCCGGTTAAATGATTTCGTTACCAGATATTATATGAAGCTTTGGATTAAAAACGAGTTGATAAGTCTATCTACTCTATGTAGTTAGTGCACGTTGTGATATTTAATGGAAGATATGTATCCAACTTGCCTTTATGACAAAACGTATATATGTCGTTGAATGAAAGTGAACTATTTAACGACGGACCTTGATCCTCTGAATAAAGAATACTGAGGTTGCTCAATACTCTGTACATTATTTCCATCAGATAGATGTTCTGAAGATATGTGAAAAGCAAATGTCCATATCTAAGTTGGTATCTACAATACCAAGGTTGGAAATACCTGAGAAAGAATTCCGTACATACTCGAAAGAACTTTAGTACCTTTAAGATGGAGATCAATTAAAAGTTCTCATGCAGACAAAACAGAATCAACAAAGAAGAGAAACCTTAATAACAGAATAACGAATACCTTCAACATGAGAATGTTATAAGTGCTATAAGCTGGAAGCCACTCAAAACGTGCAACTTCACTGCAGAGTTCTCTACCATATCGTTCAATTTGGTATGAGAGTGGACAAACTATGAGGTTGGGACTGAAAATTTCTAATAAACACCTAGAACAAAAATGATGTTAAACAACTGATATAACCACAGGAAACAACATACGTTAAAAATCTTTAGCCCATGTTTCATCAAACTGGGATAATTGTTATATCTCTTTTAGGATATATAACAAAATATGTCAGAGCTGCTGAAGAAATTCGAAGCCACAGAGGTGCGGACCGTCATCGACATTTTCGTGCGGCAATTAAAGTGCGCAACCAAGATTCACCAAACCTTCTCTGAGACTTTACGGCACTATGACTTTGCATATAATGAAGGTGAGAGATAGGTTCTTAAATATTTAACAGGGATCCTGAGAGAACAAATTCCCGCAATTGACGAAAACCTTCTATAGCGACCCCACCTGCAAATAATCGATGCAGTGCATGCCTTGATCTCTGATGATGGAGGAGTACCAGCGACAAATATTGCAAGGACTCTGGACATGTGCACGAAACGGGTTTTGGGGGTATTCTTCCCAATATCTGAATATGCAGAAGCTCATAGCGAAATGGGGTCCCCAAGTATTTGAATGTCGACAAAAAGAGAGAACGTGTGCTGTCATCCCAAAGGATGTTTGGGTCATTTTCCAAAATCAGATACAAATATTTTGGCTTGCATTTTGACTGCTGATGAAACATGGCTTCGTCACTCTGACTCAGAGAAAAACAACAATCAACGGAGTGTAAAGCCAAGAGTTCACCAAGGCCAAAGAAGATCCGAACCAGAACAAAAGAAGGGACGTTTATTCTCATTGTTTTTGGGATTTAGACAGTGTAATCCTTTCCAAGTATATTAAAAGAAGTGAAATATTTTTTTATCGAGCAATTTATTCCACAGCTCTAGAGGAATTGAAGGACGCACTGTAGGAAAACGACGCAGGAAACTGGGCAGAGAGGTAATGCTATTGCGAAAAATGTTCCTGTTCATGCTGCTTATGAATCCCAATAGAAAATACACAATTTGGGTTTTTAATGTCTACATCACTTACCTGATTCTACAGACCTGGCCTCATCTTCTATTTCCTATTCCCAAATTTAAAGAAATATTTGAAAGGATCACAATTTATAACAGAATTATGAAGTTACACCTGCAGCTGAGAACTCGCTTGTGCAACAAGCAGAATTACTCTTTTCTCGGAGTTTCAAATGATGGAGAAGGGTTGTAACAAGTGTATAACACTTCATGGAATATTGTGTAAGTTACAGTACATGGTCTTATCTCAATTCCTTCATGGTGATTATCGCAACTTTTTAGCATACCCTCGTACGACTTTTACTTATCTATATTGGTGTGTAAAATTTACCTAGGGGAGCGTTGTCTAAATTATTGACTTTAGAATTCTACTATTTCAAATACAAATATAATTAAAATTAATATTCTGCTTCATTTCCTGGTGGTATAGGTTATATCACACATTCTATGACAGATTGATGTTCCTAAGAAGAAACGTTTTATTTGTCCATTTTTGTGTTGTTGTAAATTGTTTTCAATTATTGACTTTGAATAATTGACCACTGTGTGCTCTTATAATGGAGTCAAGAAGTAACAACAGCAAGAGAGAGAGAGAGAGAGAGAGAGAGAGAGAGAGAGAGAGAGAGAGAGAGAGAGAGAGAGAGAGAGAGAGAGAGAGAGAGAGAGAGAGTGAGAGAGAGAGAGAGAGAGAGAGAGAGAGAGAGAGAGAAAGGGACAGCATATGTCTGAAGATTGTAAAATATCAATGCAGTTAACTTTCCTTCGAAATATATCCGTATTTGCAGTCTTTCCATATCCCTGCGCAAAGGAATTTACTAAGAGTTTTCTTAGGGTAGGGAAGCTCGTGACATTCTTTTAAACCATACACTTTAAATAGGGGGATATATATACTGAAAAGAATACCTCAGTCAGTATAACGTTATGTAACAAAGAATGTGCGTAATCTAATAATGTATACCAGTTTAGGTAAAAATATACTGCTGTTCAAAAACCTAACTACATTTCTAGCTGAATATGAAATCATTTTCATGATCACAGCCAAATGTGGGCATAATTTATTGCCCGCACAATAATTTATTTGTGTAATAAATATATTACGCGAAAATTGTGTTATAAATTTTGTTCATGACTTCGTCTTCCTCTTATTCTACCTTATTTAATTCAAATATTTCAGAGCCATCGTTTCGTCCTGATCGACTCCGTGATTCTATAAATTTGGCGTGTCACTATTCTCGTATTATACAAATTATGCAATAAATTCATAAAAATGAATAACTATCCACAGAAGAATTATGGATCATTATAACTACAAACGTTACATATTTTATGTGAGACTGCATTATTCCTGGCGTAATTAGTTCAGCAAAAATGTAAATACTTACAAATATAGCCAACAACTATGTAAAGAGCTTTTCATATAAAAATTAATCTTTCGGATTTGCAGATATCAGACCACAAATCCGGTATTTATCATCCCTAATTTCTTTCTCTTCATATGGAAAACCTTATGTGGCTAATAGACCTATCAGTATCTCTTGTATGGTAGTGAATTCTACAAAAGTTAGTAAGAACAAGCATACAGAAATGAGTAGACAAATAAGCTATACTCTGCAAGGAGCAGCATGGTTTTATTAAAGGAAGGTCATCTTTCAGCAATTTGCTCATATTTTATAAAAATGTTATGACAGAAGTGGATAAAGGGAATGGATACACTACGATAATGTTGGATTATTCTAAGGCGTTTGACAGAATACACGAAAGGGTGTTGCATAAACTCGAGAATATGAAATTGGATTATGAACTCTTGACTTCTATCACGGAATGATTCATAGAAAGATAATAAAACGTTATTGTTCAATCCATAGATTAATGACATTAATGGCATTAATCTATATATTAATGACATTAGGGAGGGTCTACTAGGAGATGTGCAATTCTCTGCCGATGATACGAAGATAGACAGAGCAATCTGTGATGCTCCTGATATCAAGCACTTACAAAATGATTTGAATAGGCTGTAAAATTTTGCAAACGAAAATGGCTGTTAGTTCAATGTTAGTGGCGTAAATTATGCACTTGGCGAAATGAGATTTCCAGCGGCATGTTATACTAGCTGGTTTATGCTACAAGAAATTGATGAGGCAAGCCATCTTGGCGTATATGATAGATAGGAATTTGAAGTTCAAATGTCACATAGCAAAAGTTGCAAATATCACTCACAGAACTCAGAGGATAATTGCGATGTAGAAGCAATCTTTGACATGTAAGGATTAGGAAGTAATTTTTCCTCTTTATAAGGTTTTGATAAGAACACCCCTCTATTATTGTGCGCAGATTTGGTCTCCCGTTTTCGACGGGGATAATATAGTGTGGAAAGTCTTGAAAGAAGACAGGAGTTACAAACGTTGTCTTAAGATTATAGGATTTCGATTATGAGGACAGATTGCGAGTATGTGGATGACATACTCTGGTTAATAGGAAAAAAAAGGAGTGATGTGATGGAGGTCCGTGAACTTTTGAATGGGTGTTATAGGATATCGTCTGATGAAATGTTTCGTTATACGGAAGGTGGGGAGAGAGCACGGGTTCATCCAATGAAGTTAAGATTATTCACAGTCAACAAAGGGGTAATGGCTATTTTCTTCTCTCTCATACAGAGCAGTGAGTGAGTGAACTAGGTTTCCTCTAGGGGTACTGAGTGAATCTAATGTGAATGAATTTAAGAGAAATTATGACAGCTGGTTTAGGTTATTCATCACCCCCTAGATGGGTCCTTGACTCCATGGAGGTCTCGGATAATAATAATAATAATAATAATAATAATAATAATAATAATAATAATAATAATAATAATTTTTTTATTTATTTTTACATTAACATTTATTATGTCTCAGAATAAATTACATATATAGATACAATTATAGGAATATACACGTGTGTGTGTGTGAATATATATATATATATATATATATATATATATATATATATATATATATATATACGTAGAAAGTATTTTACCTTGGGTATCATAAATGTTAAAGATAGCAAGCAATTTTAAACCTGGTTTTACTCCATTTCCCAAGTAAGCAAACAGACAAACAAGTCAAGTTTGCGCCTGCAAGTGTTGCAAGTCTAGCTGATCCTACAGGTAGTGCAAAACCAAGGCAACTCGTGGTAAAGGTGGTATAAACTCTGATGATTTATCTTAATATTTACCCTTAATGCCTAAACACATCTCCTAGAGGAGATGTATGATGTTCTGTATTAAAGGCAATGGGGCCACTACCCAGACCGGTTTCGACCTTTATTGAGGTCTCATCAGTGGGAGCCAGGCTAGAAATATCAAGATTTTAGTAATACAGTGCTTATAAGTATTTTACCAGAACAAATTACCATAAGGTGTTTTAACCTTAAGGTTAAAACACCTTATGGTTAAAACACTTAAGGTTTAACACCCTATGGTTAAAACACTTAAGGTTTAACCTTAAGGTTAAAACACCTTATGATAACTTGTTCTGGCAAAATACTTATAAGCTCTGTATTACTAAAATCTTGATATTTCTAGCCTGGCTCCCACTGATGAGACCTCAATAAAGGTCGAAACCTTTCTGGGAAGTGGCCCCCTTGCCTTTAATACAAAACATCATACATCTCCTCTAGGAGATGTGTTTTGGCATTAAGGGTAAATATTAAGATTAGTCATCAGAGCTTATACCACCTTTACCACGAGTTGCTTGGTCTTGCACTACCTGTAGGATCAGCTAGACTTGCAACACTTGCAGGCGCAAACTTGACTTGTTTGTCTGTTTGCTTACTTGGGAAATGGAGTAAAACCAGGTTTAAAATTGCTTGCTATCTTTAACATTACAGTTTTGAAAAAAAGATACTTGCAAGTTAATAATATTTTTAAATATTTTTTAATATTTTATTAGAGAAATAAAATAATTTATTTTATCATTATCTTATAGTCCCCGCGGTTAGCCTAGTGGCTTTGCGCTTCACAACCATGTGATTGGGGAAGGAGTGTCCTAGGTTCGATTTCCGTCGACGACGTGAGGAGCTGAAAGAGCTTCCTCAGCCATAGCCAAGTTAGCCGGTCTGGGGCATGGACAGCAGTTTTTTACCGCCAGTTTATCTGGGGGTTTTTCATCCCGCAAACAGGCAAACCGGCCCAGTGAACACACAGGGATACAGCCAAGAATACTTTGAGGCATAGGGGTGACCATTCTATATATATATATATATATATATATATACATACAGTGAATTTCATACAAATGTTCCGTTTTTGTATTCGAAAATGCGTTAGTAATAGTGTTACTATGGATGGGAATTTGTAGTTTGCAATTGGATAAGGTTACGTTTTTTAACAGCATATGTGGTATAACAGTAAGTTCTATATATTTCACATTTTCTGCTTTTTAATGTTTATAGCCGCTGTAACTACAGCACTTCAATGTAATAAGTATTTTTATTTTTTTTTGTGGGGGGAGGGGGGGGTCTCAGTTGAGATGTAATGTCTGCTGGCATCCTCGAAGATCTCTTTAATGAGCATATCTGAGGATGACACCGGTCAGATATATGTTTTTTTTGTTGTTGTTGTTGTTTCCTGTTTTGGAGTAGGCAGATGTTTGGTAGCTCAAATGGATGATTGTCTTGGTGGTTCATATTCATTTTTATTGTGGGCTTCTTTTTGAAGTACCGTATTTGCTGGCGTATAAGATGCACCGGCGTATAGGACGCACTCCCTTTTTTGTATATATTTTTTAGGAATAAAACTTTATCACTGAATATTATAATGAATTTACAGTATTTCCAATATAAAGTAATAAATTGTTCTACTTTCAACAAATACCTAATCTAACTAGGAAAGAGTACCCATCTTTTATCGTCAAAACCCAGAAATTCTTCTCCAGAGCTAAATGAAGAGACACTTGAAACCTCTTCTAAATCAGAATCTGAGTCCTCATACAACAAATTGTCCTCTGTATCATCCAGTGCATTACTAAATCCACACTTCTTAAATTATTTAATCATTGTCTCAGTTTTCATAGCATCCCATGAAGCTTTGACCCATTCACAAACTTGAGAAATGCTAGGCCTCTTCCTTCTCCCTGATGGCGTAAAATCTGAAGACTGCATCCAGCAGTTCCATTGTTCCTTCATAAATCCCTTAAATGGTTTATTAATACAGACATCGAAAGGTTAAAGCTGACTAGATAGACCTCTTGAACAATTACAAATAAACTCAAGGAATTACAGCTAACTGTGTTTTCAATTCCTTGAGTTTATTTGTAAAATCGTCTGTTCTGTGAGAACGAAACTGATCCCATACTAGCATGGCAGGCTTCTTCAACAGTCCACAAGGGCGCCTAGACCAAACTTTTTCTATCTATAACTTCATTCCTCCTCCATCCATCCCGCCTTTTGCGTGAACATGTAAAAACACTCCTTTAAGGAGCATTTCTTTGGGTAGCGTCTTCCTTTTAAAAATCAATAGTGGCTGCAATTTTGTCTAATCAGCACAGCAGGATAAAACAACCGTGCAGTGAGTTTGTTCGTGCCCCAAAGTTTTAATAGTAGCACTTTTAGTGCCCTTGGAATCTACAGTTTTGTTTCAGGGCACATCAAAGTTCAGCGGAACCTCGTCCATGTTTCCTATTTGTGCAAGTTCAAATTTTTTCTCGTTTCCTTGCATTAATGACGAATCGATGAAATTCAATCATTTTTTCTTCATATTCAGCTGGCATCTTTTGTGATATTTTTTTCGTCCGCATACATAGCTGGTTTCTCTTCATGAATCTTGTACACCATGATGTTGATCCAGTAAAGTTGGCGATCCCTTTGTTAGTGGCTATCGCTTTAGCTTGATGAATAATGATTTTTGTAGACACTGAAAGTCCCGCTTTTCTGTGGTCTAAAATCCAAGTATTCAGTTCTGCCTCAAGTTCTGGCCATTTTGCAGTTCCACGTCGTAGGTTGTGTTTATTGTGAGTTGCATTTCTTAAATCCTCTTCCTGATTCTGCCAAGTTTTTATCATTTTCTCATTTGGGGGTGCTACGAAATGCCTCTCCGCAGCTCTGTTTCCATGTTCTTTAGAAAACGCAATCACACGTAGCTGGTATGCAATATTGTAACAATGCCGACGTTTTTCAGCCATAATTTGCAAAGAAATTTAGAGATAATTTAACGGCAGAAATTTATCACGGTTCACAACTGCGACAACAGTTGGAAAGTTTAAACGAACAGGACACAGCTGTGATCGTCGATGACAGCGCATGCGCATCCACTGAACTCTACATCAGGGTTTCTCAAAGTGGGGTGCGCGTAACCCCGGGGGTACGTGAAAGGTCTTCATTTGGTCCGTGGCAATTTTTGGCTATGCATCATTAACGCATAGAATAAAATTCAATGTGTCCGTGATGTTCGAGATCGTAAAACGAAACGTTCCTATTGTATCACTGAATAAGGTAAAATATGTTTGTCAACAAACAGCGCAATTAGAGACAACTGGGATAAAAACGGCACTAACTAATGAATTGCATGTGTCCCTCCCACAGAAAATGCCGTATGACTCAAGCAAAACCATATGTTGAAAGTGCAACATATGGTTTTGCTTGAGTCATACAGCATTTTCTGTTTTGTTTGAGTGAACATGTTAAAACGAAGAAATATATAGTGAATGTGTTTCAGATATTATATAAGGAATTCAGTTGAAGAGAACCAGCATTTTAACTCAACTGTCGGCTAGTCTCTGTCATTTAGTAGCACGATCTTTTGTTAATACCGCACCAATCATATGAACGCGGATGTCTGAAGTTTGAGAAACACTGCTTTTCGTAACTGGAATGCTCTCTCACACACTCGCAAGGAAGTAATAAAAAAATCGCGTAACTCGGAACCAGTGGCGCACCCAGGGAGCGGGCCAAGGGACCTCGGCCCCCCCAAGGGCTGCGTCGTAGGTGGCTTCCTTAGGTGCGTTTCTTTGTTCCTCCTCCAGATTACACACTTGCATTCCTCTCCAGGTTGCGGGGTTGTTTCTGAAAACCGGGCACATTTTAAGTGTAGAATCCTACTGCATTTCGTCCAGGTTATTTGATTTTCGTAGGACGATAAATCCTCCAGGTATTTGATACACCTCATAACTTCCTTTCTTCCCTTGAGCAGTTGTGGCGTGATTTTAAAGATGGCGACGTCCTTTGTTCTTTGCTCGTTGTTGGCCGCGGTCCTCTCTGTTCACTTTCAACACTTCCACATTTGGTTTCTTTTTAGCCGATTTCGGTGAATTTAACAGCACTGTCTTCGGTGTGAATGGTAGAGTTACTTGGGGACATTTTCAAATTTAAAAACAGGAGTTGGAACCACTTTAAAACCATAAAATTCGGGGTCAGCGATAACACCGTGCACCCAGTCGTATGCACAGAGCGCCCGCTATAATAATAATAATAATAATAATAATAATAATAATCTTTTCTTCTTCTTCTTAATCCTACCTCTTTTACCTTTACGGTGTGGAGGATTTTCATTCTGTTACCGTAACCGTATCTCGAGTATAAGGTGGTTAGCTCTATACTTCCAATAATAATAATATATGGGTAATTTCAAAGTTTTGTGCATTGCACTAGTTTTGCTCTTTTTGGTAAATATTTATTTAACGAAACTCATTTAATGATATTCAACATATATGTAATGTCCGTTCTGACTTATCTCTGCTGCTCAATGTTTCTGTTTCTTGTATTCCTGTCAGCATTTTTATAAACTTCAGAAGAACTTCGTCAGTATTAGCAATTCATTTCCTGGATTGATTGTTTCAGCTTGGGTAATATACCGAATTCTACATCTCCATGTCAGGGATGTACGAGTATGCAAGAAAACACATGCTGTCTACGATGTTCCTATAATATGAAATACTCCAATAAGAGTACAAGAAACAGAAAGGAAAAGAAGTATACAGGGCCTGAACAAATGAACTAGCTTGCAGCTGACTTGAGCTCGGTCATTTCTAGTGCCAAAACAGGAACTAGACGAAATCGTTTTTAATTTAGTTTTCTTTAATTCATTTCCAGGGATGGTAAAAATGAGAGTTTCAGTTTGCAATTCAAATAAGTTCTGAAGTACTATTTCCACCTACCTTATTTTCACTGGATCTATCCACACTCGGCTTGAAGTTTATCTCCGTCATTTCCGGTAGCGCTAAATGAAGAATACAATTAAATGTTAATCCAGTAATATTGAAAACAATGAATTCTGATGGGTTTTTTTTTCTTTTATGATTTAAAAAGAGCAAGATTCTCTCTTAATTTCTTCTTGGATTTTATCGCTTTCATTTCTGAGTTCTTGATTCGCATATAAACTTCATGTACGAGTTACGTGAGACAGATCATTATCTGTAATATTAAATATTTATATTATCTCGCTAAGAGCTACATACTTAATACAAACTGTTCACAAACTCTATCCTGGAAATTCCAAAATATTAGAAAACGAGCCATGTTGAAACCCAGCACACAGAAAAGGCATGAAAATTATAGCGACATACATCGTATCTCAAGCTCAGAATCGTGACCTTGTTCGGCCACTAGTGCTGCCACATGTGATACTATTAACGATACGTATTCACGCATACAATTGAGGAACGTTAACTTCCAGGGAAAAGTTTACAAATAGAAAAGCTTACTACGAGGGCACCAAAATAAAAAATGAACGGAGGGAGGACTTACATTTCTTTCCTTTTCACATTCAACACCAAAACCTTTTACCCTTGGCCTGGTTTCTCACTGATAATTTGCGTTTATTATTATTATTATTATTATTATTATTATTATTATTATTATTATTATCATCATCCCTGAATATTTTTCCAAATTATAATGTAACCTACTTCATTTGCAGCGTGGTATTCTTTCCCTCAAGTTTATTTGTTTCTCTCATTCTCTTAATTACTGTGTACGAATAGTAAATAAAATTTGTTAGAGGAAATCCTGTTTTTTCATGACATAATTTGATTAAGTTATTAGAATTCACAACTGCCATTGTAATACTAATTGTGCTAGTTTTTTTTTATATAATAAATATATTTTAAAATTTCTTCTAAAAATTACGATACCCTCATTTCACTACGAGTCATTATTTATCCCTCATTCCACACTCTCTCTCTCTCTCTCTCTCTCTCTCTTTCTCTCTCTCTTTCTCTCTTTCTCTCTCTCTTTCTCTCTTTCTTTCTCTCTTTCTCTCTCTCTTTCTCTCTCTCTTTCTCTCTTTCTCTCTTTCTCTCTCTCTTTCTCTCTCTCTCTTCTCTCTCTTTCTCTCTCTCTTTCTCTCTCTCTTTCTCTCTCTCTTTCTCTCTTTTCTCTCTCTCTCTTTCTCTCTTTCTCTCTCTCTCTCTCTCTCTTTCTCTCTCTCTCTTTCTCTCTCTGTCTCTCTTTCTCTCTCTGTTTTTCTCCCTCTCTCTCTCTTTCTCTCTCTCTCTCTCTAACGCTTGATCTGTTGTTTACATCCAAGTAACCTAATTTCATATAATATTAATTTGTTTTAAATCTTCATATAATGCTGCGGATAAATTTTACTCAGAATATTTTCTGAGCGAATCACACCCATAAAATGTTGAAAATTATCATTACGATGTATAGGCTAAGAACTGGATTCAAAAATCCTGTTCTACAGACAAATGTGGAAATTTCACAAGTCACTTCAGGCTTTCGTTAAGTGGTCTCGGGCATTCTCACACCTGGCGATAAACGCGATCCACCATCTCAGTAAAATTTACTTAAATACACCTGCTATTTATGTCTGTCGAAAAACTCTTTAAAACTGAAAATTACTAAGCCTGCTACTCAGAGAATAAAACTCTGATCCTCCAGATCGAAAGGTTAACAAACCAGGCTTCTATCCATCTCATCTAAAACGGTATTGCTTCTGATCTCAAAAAAATAAAAATAAAACAGAATAAATTAAAAATGGAAATGGATAGAAAATTAGGAAATTGTCTATAAACATGGACTTTGGGGTTTGAAATATGAGTATGCACAGTTGGGTTTTAACTTTGCATATCTGACCTGCATAAGAAAGCGGTGATGCGAAACCTATAGCATTGTGTTGTGTACGGGCAAGAAGGTAAGAAAAACAAAGGGATCTCTTTTAATTTTTGAATAGGCGAATGTCTCTGAGAAACTTACTGTCAGGTAGGTAGTTCCAAAGAATAGGCATATATGGGAAAGAGTAGGTTAAGTAGTCGGACCAGAGAGTTTAGATCCCGATTTTAAATGGATGTTGACCAGGGCTTACTGTTGTTCTTACTGTGTTTGAAGAAAGTGAAGAAATGATAGTTGCCATTTCAGCACAGCACTTTAGAGTAAATTATTTGAAGATCAGAGAAAAGACGGAAACTGATCGTCTATGAGTGAGAGACAGATAGACAGATATAAGGGGAAAGAGAAAGGGAGAGAGAGAGAGAGAGAGAGAGAGAGAGAGAGAGAGAGAGAGAAGAGAGAGAGAGAGAGACTGCAGTGGATCTGTGACAGAGGAAAGTAATAAACTAACGAAATTCCTATTTTCTATATAGGCTCAATAAATTTACAAAGGGTTTCAGTGCATCTCTCGAAACGTGTGCATGAAGTATCCCATGGTTCTCTGAATCTTGATTTCTACAGAGTTAACATTTGTATAGGTGAAAAGAAATGACTTGAGCAGAAAAGCATGCCAGCTATTTTTAACAGCTGTAGGAGCTATGGAGAAAACGGGTTTGTGCCAGGATAGACGGGGGATATAGGTCAGTTGAAGAAAGAGATAGTCTTGCTAGCGGAGCAGTCAGGAGATCGACTTTTCAGTACAGACACGGAATTCTATAAGGTTGCCCTCACCACACTGAAATATAACAAACAGATTAGGGTTTATGATTCAAGATATTGGATACGGTAGATCATTAAGATTCTGATACTTCAGTACAAGGTTTGTCCAATGAAAATTAGGAATTGAGTATACTTAAATCAGCAAGGCTATGAATCGGGTTTGAAGTCAGTAAAATTAAGTCATTTATATATAGAAGAAAGACAATAAAGGCGACTACATGACTCTGATGTTGTTTTGCATTGATGAGGATATATGAGGAGAGGAAGGCATCCAACTCTCAGTGGCCGACCAGACAGAAGGTTCGCAATTAAATTCAGTGGCTCGGAGGACAATCATATAATGATAGTATGCTGAGTAGCCTTTTGTGGAAAATTCGATCACATGCTTTAGAAATGTAGAGAGTAAATGTAAAAAATGTTCCCATGGCTCAGTCCAGAAACGTATGATAAAAAACAGAGCATCATCTGTGTATCTAGAGTGGTAAAATCCATGTTACTCGTCACTAATTAAATAGTGGATCTCTATTTAATTATTGACGCATCGATATCGGCATAGATATTTTCTGAAAGAACCGAATGAGAATAATTCAAGGGTAATTTATTGGCTTACCTATGTCAGCTTTCTTTGGAATGTTTTGGATTCAGGCCTATTTCCATATTTCAGATGGCAGCTAAATAGGATAAATTCAGGAGGTGATATATACGATATATCTTAATTCTAAAGTATCGTTTCAACACAGTGGAATGAATACCATCTGATTCAGATGTCTTGTTTGTGTCCAAGTTATTAAGAAATCTTCTGATTTCTTTTCGCGCATGACCGAAATTGAATGAAGGGAGCAGCGCTATTAAAGCTAAATGGAGCTTTGCCTTGTTCATCATTGGAGGAAATAAAAGAAAACAGTGATGCCAGTAAGCCTGCCTTGTCTTTCCATATGTTACCATAGTGTCATTCTGGATGTCACAGTAGTAGAAACATACGTGGGCAAAAGTGGCGCCTAATGGCCTTGGCGAGGGACTGGACAACTCGAATCTCAATGAGACAGTGGATGGGTTTACAGCATTTGGCCCTTTCATAATTTGCTCTGGATCTGTCAACTTTCCTTTTAGAAATATTGCGAGTTTCTGTGTAGGCGGAATGTACAATGAAGATTTGGTCTTGGGCAAGTAGTGCTATGGTGATTATTTTTTAAATGCGTTAGCCACCATTTTAAACTTCAAGGTTTCGATGGTGGTATATAACGTTCAGTGCAATTGTGTATGAAGGCCTTCATTCCAGATGGAAATCTACACACCAATAGAATCTAAAGATTACGCGATTAAACATTAGGCTAGAAATGACAGTGGATTCTCTATATGAAAGTCTCCAAGTTATATAGCTTTCAGTCTTAAGCGATTTCAAATGAGGAGAAAAGTGTACCGGAATACATTTATTTGTAATGTATCTTCTTAAAGTAAATATCTTAGTAATTAAGGTTGTTTACAGTTTATCTTCAGGCAAAACAGACCTCATTACGTGATACGGCCATGCTTGTATTTAATTCATATTCAAATAATTTACACCTTTTGGTGATGTAATACTAGTCATACAACTTAAGTATATACTTCCAATGTTGAAAATGGAAGGTCACAAATTCCCGTTTTTGAATAACCTTTGGTATAATGAAGAAACCAACCGTGCTTGTAGCTTGCCCCAAATTTTTCTCTTTCATCAAAATTGACCTGCCACAGGGTAGCTTGTTGTGTGTGTGTGTGTGTGTGTGTGTGTGTGTGTGTGTGTGTGTGTGTGTGTGTGTGTGTGTGTGTGTGTGTGTGTGTGTGTGTGTGTGTGTGTGTGTGTGTGTGTGTGTGTGTGTGTGTGTGTGGACGGACAAACTACCGTAGACTATCAATCTTGATTTGCGAGTGAACTCTATTTACATTAAGTTTCGTTACGTAATCCAATGCTTTTAATATAAATGATTCTCCTTTTATACATACGTAATTTATATTAATTATGAATTTTTTGCTGTTCGAAATTTATTTCTAATACCCCAGTCTACAAGTGTAACGATATAATTAAATTAGTCATTTACATTTTATTTCAGGTGTCAAACACAACTTAGAAACTTGGAAATTGCTCTGGAAGCTGTCATATGTATTACGTTTATGAATCAGAAGGATTTCTAAATACATAGCGTACTTGGTAGAGAGGAAAACTCCAAGTTTCTCTCTCTCTCTCTCTCTCTCTCTCTCTCTCTACAAGATAACCTTCCTCAGAAGGAAAGTTTCTTTTCAAAGTGCATTCTTTAAGACTCTCAAGATGGCAATTGCCTTTTTACTGAATTTCGACAAAGTAATTTAATCATGAATTTAAAAATAAAAAAGTTAATCAAATAAATATCATCAGGTTTACAAGATAAGTCCCTCGCCATAACTTTCAGTCTTGGATAAACCACTGAGTGACGAATTTATTAAATAAACTACTGAGCAGTTGCAACCATCATTATCTATATTATAGATAATGGTGGTGGCGACGATCATGCACGGAGCAGTGAATAAATCGGTTCATCAACTACAGACTTTCAGAAACATTTTGAGTATATTTATCGTGAAACGTGCTGCCATAATTTATCATTAAATGTATTGGTAAAAAAAATGGTGTAATCTTATTCTAAAATTAACTTTCTGAAACATTTATACCTGAAATGATATTCGGATCCACAGCTTCCTTGGCGCGAAGACACCAGTTGTTATGCCTCTATAACTCAGTCGGTAATGACGAAGAAATTAGGAAAAAAGTTCGAATCCTGTCTTACATGCTAGGTATCATTATAAGGACTTTTTCAACTAAAGTAAATTATCCAATGCCATACTGAAGTGGATATGTGGAAATTAATCCAGCCTCCGAGCTTTAATTGTTTCGGCAGTAATTTAGAACATCCCACAACTCTAATTAACCAAAACATCTAACATTTATGTGGCCAAAATATTCTTATAATTCCTTGTGTTCTCCGGTTAATTTCATGATTGTGGAATTTAAAACGTTTCTACGAAGAACATTAAGCTACACACACCACTAAGTAATTACGAATAAGTAATTAATCTTTCGTTTTTCTAATTGCCGAAAATATAAAAATGAAAATTAGAAAAAAATTGGGAATAATTTTATATAAAATAAAATAATTTGTCTTTATTCATATTAAGCATTACTAATTTTGTAATAGCGAAAATATCGGTAATTAATCTGCATTCATTCATTCATGTAAATTAGGGTAAGAGAAATCGCCTTTTTATGCTCGATTGTAAACATGTTATTTTATTTTCAATATTTGTGTTTATATTTTCTTATTTCTCTTGTCACCTTTATCAACACCATGAATAAACCAACCAGAACCCATACAGTTATTCGAGGATATAGTTGTTTCTTTTTAAGAACCTGCAAATATAACGAAATGCACAATAAATGAAATGTGAAAGAGCATAGCTTATTGTTCTTAAAATAAATCAAATCTTTAATTAATACATCTGCTTCTTAATTTTGTATTAGCCAATTCTTATACAATTCTGCTTTGTATATCAAAATGCAAGTTCTTCAACGTGGTGCATATTTTAAAGATATATAATTTCATTATGACAAAGCCTTCAGCAAAATGTACCTTCTAGAAGTTGCAAAGAAATTAATGCCATTTATTCCATACTATATACACTAGAAAGTAAAAGGAAAATAAAACGAAACTCTACGTTCTGTTTTCTACCCTCTCATTCTTCGCATACCAGAAGAAAGCTTCGTTTTCCAGTGTTCTGGAAAACGGAAATTTGCTAAACCTCAAGCGATTCAAGGATTTCTGTCCATTTACCATTCACCGGCAGGCTATTTTTGTTATTGACAACTCTAAGAGAAGGTAATAACTTCATTTTTAATAGCAAAGACATGTACTGTACACCATGAATTACAAGCATTAATATTTGCTACTAAATAGTATATGTCACTAATGTTTACTAATGTTTACGAGTTCGGATGTAGGTCTACTAATGCAAACAGAAGGTAAAACATATATCGAGCAAACATTGTATGACAAACAGATACAAAAAATTCACCAACCTCTTTGCATCAGTAGTTCCGAAACGCCAATTAAATAACCACTCGAAATTCTCTTTTATAACTGCTAGAACTAACCGATAATTTCTGATAATTATACAAGTACAGTTATTCTCTACATTTAAGGAATGATCACTGAATATATTCTGTCCACATTTATTATAAATCTTGTTAGGTAAACATGCGAGCCAAATTACAGCGTTAATCTAAGGGAACACAGGCAAAATTGTATCATGATTTCCAATCTCTTATAAGTTAAGTTCCTTTTAATTAATCATACATCCTACTGACTATTACTATATCTGAATATGCTCCATTTTCAAGACATTTATTAAAAAACGTAGAGACTAAATCTATTTCATATTTCACCGTCGCCTAAACTGGACAACTTGCTAACGGTATTTCGCTTGGTTGTGATTTTATTAGTTAAACTGATGATCGTCTGAGTTGTGTTAGTAATATTATCTCTTAATTTAAATTTCCTTCTCAACGGAAGAAGCAAATATTAGCATATTCGTCAAGTTAGCTAATGACCAATTTAACTTACGCGGAAGTGGCTAGGGTTTTCCTCGCGAATATGTTCGGTTTTCACTCAGTGAAACAGACAATCCTGCCAGAAAAATAAAAACACAGGCACACACAAACACAACTCAATAGCCTCCTAGTCTTAGTTGTTTCGGTATAATTCCGACCAATAATCCAAAATCTTACCCAATCGCATATACTTTAGTTCGTTAATACTCAGTATTAAAATTCACTAAATGAAATTTGTTTGAATACTTTCAAATAACTCTGTTGGTGATCCCAACAGTGACTAGTATGTTCTGCTTCACGTTATCAGCAAAGTGAGATCTATTTAACCATTAATCTCTTAGGAAATTCATACTTTTAAACCTTTCAACCTGTCTATCTTTCGATCGGTTTCCAATCCTCCTTTCACTAGTTATCAGAACCCAATTTGGCACGTTTTATTCAGCAGCATCTGAATAGGAATACTATCGGGTGCGTTGCTGTAACCCAAATAAACTGCAATATGGTGATTACTTTGGTCTATAGTCTTCGTTATATCATCATGAATACCAGCACGCTTATAACTGATTTTCTCTTAAAAGGAATCATGTCCCTATGACTGAAGAAGTAGCTGCTTTCAGGGATAACTGTGAAACGCTGTAAA
This sequence comes from Typopeltis vanoorti, assembly GCF_054136105.1. Taxonomy (NCBI): domain Eukaryota; kingdom Metazoa; phylum Arthropoda; class Arachnida; order Uropygi; family Thelyphonidae; genus Typopeltis; species Typopeltis vanoorti. The sequence goes on from NC_143549.1 coordinate 125,805,484, forward strand.
ATTCGATGCAGTCGAAATTTCCCTTTTGTTGCGCGACTTTTTCAGAGATCGCAACTCGCAAACACGTTAATCTAACTTTCTATTAACGTTGTAAATAATCTTAAAAGCCCGCGTATGTAAACCCAAGGAATTAACATGCAAGCTTGCCATAGAAATCGGCATTGAATTGATGTCGGAATTTGTATATAATGTAAGTAAATTGTGATGTGCTGAGAGTCAGCCTGATACCACCTTCAAGATCAATGTTAAAAGGGCGGTATGATTCTGAAGTAGTTCCGCCTTTTTGAAAATAGGATTTATTGGGCATATTTGGTGAGAACTAAAAGTGAGCTTCAACGTGAAAGTGAAGACAGTTTACGTGGGAATGTTCCGCGGACCTCGACCCTTCGTCCAGAGAACCGAGAAAATTTGATGAAGTTCATTTCGGAGAAAAATTTAAAAATTGGGTAGAAAAAAAGAGAAGAAAGAACTTCAGAAGGAGTCCATTCGCCATGTTCGTCAGACCGGTTAAAGTCGCGAGGGACAGCCACGAGAGCCGTGAAACTACCTAGTGAGAAGAGAAGCAGGACCAGTATGCATTGCTAATACGACAATCTACAAAGACCTCGATCGTCGGAACCTTCGGCTGATTCATAGACATCGAAAAAAATGTGCTCCAGGCCCCCTGAGTCATTCCATATGAGACGACGGCGACAACAGAAAATCTGCATGGAAGTGAAAACCTGAAACGGATAAGAAGCAAAGGAAGTAGGAACGGATTAAAGAAGATATGTGAGTTAATTTCATTGTGTGTGCTTATGATATGTGAAACTGACTGAGACGGGCTGATAAGTTTCTTTAAGTGTTGACATAACCAGTCTAAGAATAGTTTGTTTAGAGTTATAGTTAGAATCACTAGTTATAAGAAACAGTCCATGACATTTCTTGAATTGTAATGGCCTGATAGTTTTCTTAGAATGTTGATAAAATTATGTTGCATGACTCCGTGTATTTTCTAAATGTTAAATCACTGAAGCGTAAAGCTTAAGGTGGAGTTAAATGAGAATCTTTCCCTATTGTATGATTTTATATAATTAGAGTTTAGTGTAAATAGACATGTTTGGTTTGTTTAGAAAGTGTTTTTTTATTAATGCACTGTTTCGCAATAAACATGAACCTGTAAGCGAAGGAGTTTAATGTTAGCTATCACTGGTTACTTTTAAGAAGGGATTCAGGATAAAATTCAGAGTGAACTCTACTGAAACTGTTATTATATCTTATACCACAAAGAGAGCACTGGTGATGCAGTCAATTAATCTAAATATATTCCCAGAGTTCTGTTCCGGTGTAGGAAAAATACTAAAAGCAGAGTAAAGTTAATAATGAATAGGAAGTTAAAGTATCAAAGGATAAAGAGTTAAAAGGGAAGCAGAGATAAACTGATAAAAGGAATAATAGAGTAGAGAGGATTAATTAATAATAGAAAATAAAGCATATAGAGAAATATTATAATGGCGCAGCCAATTACGAAATAAGCACATACACATAAAAACACGTCTACAACGCTTTCTAATTAATTTTCTTAATATAAACATAACACACATTCATTTATAATTCTCTAATACGAAATATATAACATTTATGGCTTGAAACAACTCTTTCAAACTTTTCATTCAGAACTGCTATTCCGATCTCAGAGATTCAATTACAGTCATTAAATGTGATTTGTTTATCTATGACTTACAACAGAAAGATACATATCAATCCTGCTTTTCACTATTTCAATTGTCAAATCATTCAAATTCCTTCCTCCTGTGGTGTCATCAGAGATATCGTGATTAAAGCAGTAGTCTGGTATTCGGTATAGGTGCACTGTGGTCATAATATTTGCCTCATCAATTTAAATACCTCTGAACTTCAGTAATTTTCCCTACGCTCTGATTTATTTATATCATCTATTCTAGCTCTTGGAAAGGATAGTGTACTAACATTCCTATGATTTATCGGACATAAATTATTCCCAACCGCTTCTTCCAAGAAAATGCAAATATAATGGAGCGATTAAACCGGAATAGAAGTAGAAAAGACCATGAAATCAGGGGTCCAGCTTATTTTCAAACTTCATCAACATCTGATGCAACCACAAAGTTAGATATTTTTTTCGAATTATGATTATGTTATCTATCTTCTCTTTGTCACCTGCAATCTCGAAACATTTATTGTCATATAAATATAATGGCTATGAAGCTGAAGATTTTCTAGATAGCGTCATTCCCCTGTCACAAGCATGGATTAATTATTTTTGGGATTAAATATTTTTTTCTAAGAAATGATTTCTAAACATTTGATATATATTGTCTATTAATGTGATCTCTATATATCTATAGGTGATTTTCTTCACAGAAAAAGTTGCACTTATTAACATACACTATTCCAGAGTTATGTATTAATATCTGGATTTTTTTTTCCGATTTAAAAATTTCTAAGCAGTGTCTGTATATGAAACTTCTTTTCCTTTGTATATTTCACATTTCCTATAAATCCGCACTTGAAAATATATCACTCCAGTCAGAGCTTCTTACACAAATTCTACGTCTTCTTTAATATCAGCTTAAATCTCTTACACATTACGACCGAGGAAAATAAAAATTTCAGATTCCAACTTAAGTATAAATACAGTCTGGTGTGCTTATAGGTCTGTTGACCTCTTCTGTATGGCATCAATACTAAAGAAAAGCTTAGCTGGCAAGCAATATATTATACAAAACTGAAATTAATCTGAACTAATTAGTCTTTATTCCTGATCTGACAAAGATGAACAACTTTGTCAGATCGTATAATACGTATAATAATGTGATATTATACGTAATGCAAAGTAAGAAACTAAGAGACTTTAGATTTTGTTGGTTTTATATACGTTCTACCTATCCCTTCATCCTTGGTGTTTTATTGTAAGATGAAATGATACACAAACATCTCTCTATTTTAATTTTAATTATTTATTTTAATTATATTAGATTTCTATTTAATGATCGTTTGAATTCATTTTTCATTTAATCAACAGGATCGCGAACATTTATGTGACTCACATTTTGAACAGTGCAAGAATAGGTTGTGAGATAGCTTATGTTAGAGAAATGTCTGCATACATCACCAAGATAATGAACATTCTTGATTTTCAAGATAATTTAATATCCACATCGAAAGATTTCTTCACATGTAAGGTCTTCATATGATAACCTCCTATATTTGTATTTCCTGTGATTATAAAATCGCTTTGACGAATGACGAATGCAGGAGAACTGATTACTGCCTTAGCCTTGAATCTGCTCTTCGGTCGAAAAATAGTTGGGTTCGAATCTCCTCTAGGAAGTGAGATCCTTTACGAGTGTCAGTTCATCTGAAGATGAGTTAGCCGATCGACTGTAAAGGAGACGGAGGTTCTTTTCAGGAAACTCACGTTTTTCATACTGCCAGAAGAATACGTGTAGCTTACATATATAACCTCACTTCATTAGCTGCTTTGCCGTAATTTTTTCTAAACGCCTCAAACATTAAGATACTGTTCTTCGCGAGGCATACTAGAAATAATATCAAATGCCTTAAACTGAAAGCCTAGTCATACCGAGCCTATTCTAAACTTCACAAATAGGGTTCACTACTGGGGGGGGGGGAAAGAGATTACACTCTTAGAGCAGCAGCAACAGCTTGCTGATTGAAAGTCTGTATAAGGAAATTTACTGAGGAATAATATATGTGAGTAATCTGAACTGTGAGATTTCCTCATGTTATCTAAAACGTAATTGTATTGCTTAACATAGCCTCGATGTCAATTTGTGTTCCATTTAAAAATCCTCGCAGTCTTCTGCCACGTGTTTGTCATTTCCACCCACGTATGGTTATAAAACAATGCTAATTTTTATGGTGCTTGAGTTTTCATAGGCTTTATATATATATATATATATATATATATATATATATATATATATATATATATATATATATATATATATATATATATATATATATATATATATATATATATATATTTGTTTTTTATTATTATTATTATTAATGTTAGCATATTCCATGAGTAATAGAAAAGGAATGTTAACAGTTAACAATAAAAGAGAGTTTCAAGCCTTCTCAGTTACTAATAAAAAGGAAAAGTAATTTAAAGAAATGCAACGTTATTATTACCTTTCTGGAATGTATTTTGCATATACTCACTGGAAAGTTTTGTTAATGATGGAATAATCACATTTTTAAAAAACAGGCTCCTTGGGGATTAAAATTCAGACCACCGGCCTAAAGGTAAAATAATAGTCTACATCATCCAAAGAAAACCAACATTATGAAAATAAAAATTAAAATAAAAATTTTCTTTAAACTAATTCAAAAATAAACCAATTACTAAACAAATGGAAATAAAATAAAATAAACAAAATAAGCTAATTCAAAATAACTTATATCTGGGAAATTCTTATATAATTTAAATAAGTAAGATAGAAAGAACGTTAAATGTTTCTTATTTAAGAGGTTTGATCATCATTTTATGGTTTCTTTATGGTTTGCCTAATTTCAACCTGCTTACCTACTTAAGTTTGAGACGAGTTTCACTTTTCAATATGTTCTTGAAATGTTTAATTTGCTTCATTATGTACCTTGATTTCTATTTTAATATTATACACCTTTATTCAGAAGTGAGCGAGCTTTTCAAGAAGGAAGATTTATCATCACATTTCCTCTTTTTTATATCTGAAAATTAACACTTCCGTCAAATCGTTCATTTGCATATACTGAATTTTGATGTTTTTTTACGTTTGTTTGCTCCTTAATAGGAAATTAAAACTGGTATCTTGAATCGGAAATTTGTGAAGCGAGAAAAAGAAATGTTTGGTACGTGTCGATTACTGGGATGAATATAATTTTTGTTATTGTTATATGTGTATAGATATAGGTTTCGGAATGGTCAAATTTCTTTCTGGTATTCAAAAAAAAATTAGTCATTGTCTCAAGTGGGACATTTTACGTCTAAAATTAATTGGCCTTATAAAGAGAGGGGAAGATTACTTCCCCTCTCTTTATAATGCAGATTTATAAAATGCATAAAGCAATTGAAATGTAACATACAAATGTATAAAATATGAAGTACCACTAATACATAATAATCCTAAAATGCATAACGCATAAAGGAAAAAATACAAAATTTATGAACCAGAAAAATAAGAATTTCTCAAGTCATAAAAATGCAAAGTGCATAGATATCTAAAAGTAATCCTAAGAAAGAAATACATACACAATACAATTTACCTCCAAATACAAAAAATCATTCCAGTATCCTCATAAAAGACTCAGAGTTTCTTACATTTTACTAAAATCCGTTACATACACACTTACATAAATGACATAACTCACATCTTAAAGTTATCCAGACCAAATTGTTATTCACGGAAGAAACCTAAATTGCAGCTACATCACCTACTTCCCAACTTTATTGACCATTTTATATATTTACAATTCCCTTCAATAAAATAGTAATGCATATGCCTTTCTGAGAATGGCTAATTTAGAATCCGTTGTTATTATCAATCTGTAGCTCAAGAATTCTCTTCTCCATTTACTAACGTTAATTTCCAATTTTGAACTGGTCTCGAAACCCAAAACGATTCTGATTTTTTCATCTTCCGTACATCTGGCTACCCGTATTTCCCAAAACATTCTTCTCTCTCCCATTACTTCCCTTCTCTTATTTACCATTTCTCCTACAAATGCACCGGAGAGGTCCCCCTATACTTTTGATAACTAAGACCACAGCCTAGTGCAACTCAGTTCGATTGAGAATATTTTTTTAATAATAATAATTACCTTTTCACTGTGAAAGAATGAAAACAGAAAGATTACCAAAACAAGCCTTAAAGTATAAGCCATTAGGAAAAAGAAAACCAGGACGTCCTCTTAATTGATTCAGCGATGATTTTTAAGGGCGGAACAGGCCATGCTAGGTCTAAATCCTTGATACGTATGATGATGATGATGATGATGAATCTATCGGTTCTTTAATATATGGATGGCTCTTTTCTCAAATAATTCTTCACATCACTTTGCGTTCTCTTTTTTTTTCTAAATTTAAATTTCGATTAGAATTCCAGTATTATGATATTAGAATTCCATATTATGATAATTTCTTAGCAGAATAAGCCGGATAGCGCTGAATTACTGAAAATCTCTAATATGCATTCATCTTTGTCTTGAGTTGTCGAACATCCAACTGCCTGTTGAGAACATTTCTTATAAAAGCTATCTAGTAATATCAGTTCTACTTCTAAAAAATCCAGTGCATTCTGATAATGAATTTTTAAAAGTGATTGTGGTTGGTTGGTATTAGGTTAGAAGAATCTAAGCTAATACCTAATAATAATAACATTTCAGTTGTAATTTTTAGGCTGTACTGTAATACATCGATCAGGCTAAAATATCACTCATCTTTCTACATTTTATCCTTTATCAACTTCTTTTCATGTAATTCGGCATAACCATGCCAGAGCTTAATTTAACGCCGGGTAGATTTAATCTTCTAATTCCTGAATCTAGTATATCATTTCTTTCCTAATATCATGTGAACGTGTCGTATGCGCTCTCCATTAGATTTGTTCCTTCTTCAATATTAACCGTAATGCTATTGAAGCAATCCTTGAATATAAATCTCAATCTTCTTTTTCTTCCTGTGAGCACAGTCACATCTCTCTCACTCTTCTCTTGTCGGACGAATATGTCATTAACTTGTTTATTCTGCATTCTTACTGCCACGTTTTGCTCTCATTTGTTTGTAAAGCAGAACACGATTTGGTTTTAATTTCATTAACCATGTCTCTTATCAGAGAACGTCTGTATTAACTGCGATTTACCACACCACATTCCACATTTCTTCACATACGCTTTCGGTTCTCCAATCACATTCAATGTTTAAATTTTTAATTATCTTTTTACATTAGAAGATTTATCCTTTTCATTGAACACTTCTTTAACAACGGTTCCGTCTATCTTATCTCCTCCACATATCGCTTCTGGTTTATTAAAATGCAACAGAACTTCCATTTTTGTTTGCCTCACCTTTCGGTTATCACACAGACATTCCTATTACTGGCGTTGATTTGACAGAAGAGAATTTGCTCCCGAATGTGTTTATCTAACATATGCCATATATTCTCAATGAGGTTCTGATCACGGCTTTCTGGTGGCGAGCAAAGATGATAGAATTCGCTGTCTTGCTCGAAGAATCAGTTACATGGCCTCAATTTGATATCAAACTTGTAGCTAGCATGGAAATATACTATGTGCTATGGACCTGAACCATTAAACAATGAAAGTCAATTCTGGGAAGCAATCGATCCTATGAAAGAATGTGTAGAATGTAATGCAACTTATTTATCCAGAGGTCGCTTCATAATCTGGACATTTATTCCGCATCATAGAAGTGTCAGGGTATTGAATATGCTGGAAAACCAACGTCCGTATCTAAGTCGGTACTAAACAAAATGTCAGGAAGGATATGCCCGAGGTCGAATCCTTGCAAACGCGAAGAACCATTTTCAGTACTTTTCGGCAAAAGATGATTTAACTGATCTCAAACTGTGGTTAATAATTTTTATTTTTTTATCTCATTGGAAAATCGAGTTTTTCTTTCGGTGAAAGGGAAACATTTGCCTAGGAGAACTCAACATTAAATTATAAAATACACATGTGAAAAAACTACACACTACATTTTCCGAAAAACTACAACGACACTGTAGTTTTCGGAAAGATTTACACCGAAAATTATATTTATATTCTGAACAAATTCAGAATGTGTACAATGCTGAATTTATTGCGTACACTTTGATAGTTCTGTGGATAAAATCCAGTTGAATAACTCGATTATATCCACAGATCATGGATACGTTCACTTGTCATATCTTTCGGCAAGGGATCTAGTAACATTTGAGGAAACAGAAATGCAATGTTTAAATTACAAGTTCAGAGAAATTAAATCTGAACACTAAAGTGTGCGTTTGTGATAAGAAAGTTAGAACAGGATAACAGTTGCCCTTCAATTTAGCCATCATTTTGACGAATCAATGAAGACTTCCGTTTTTCAACATTCTGTGTGTAAAATATATGGTGAATGCTATTTATATTACAGTACTCTTATACGCTGCTATTTTTAAAATACCAGTAACATTCATTACGATACTTACCCTGAAGCACTCAAGTGACCTTTTAAAGTATTCGTCTTGATTTTCAGATGGAATGGCTTTTTTCATAAAACACTCCATTCTTGCAATTCCTACTAAGGACGACATGTTCATAATAATCATTTTAATTATCGACATTTTGTGTTTTCCATTTCATTGAATTAATGAGTTTTAATAATCCTCCTTGAAATTGTAATAGAGGTAAAATGTAACAACAAACAGTGATAGAGAGAGCGTGAGAGACAGAGAATGTGTGTGTAGATTCTAAAATATAGAACATAGTTTACCTACCGCACCAATATGTCCGCATCTGCAGTCCTTCAAATTATCTGTGCAAACGAATTTGCCAATATATCTAAGGGTCGGTCAGTCTGTGACATTCCTTTCAACCATACACCTTCCAAACGGTGGTAAATACTACAATTAATTAAATAAAAAACACACCATTACTCTTAATGAAAAGTCACTCTAAATGTTATATGAAGTGTGCTAATGTTATATAAGTATATCAGCTTATTTAAAATTGAAAATATTTAAGAAAAGTAAATAATTATTGATTCATTCATTAAACATGTGTTGAGTTGCGCAATTAGTTCTTTAATAATGACCTATTCAGAACTGGGAGAAGCGTTTAAATAGATTAACATTTGATTTTATTCAAAAATGCAATGTTTAAGAACCGTATAATAAATGAAATATATGAGCTCATTGCATATGCTCTTGAGTATTAAAATTCTCTTCTCATCTTCCTTTATTGTGAAACATTTTTCTGCACAAGAAGGATGTAGAACGGAGTAACAGTAACCTCATTCTTGATACAACTATTACATTCATTTCTCTGGGCTTCCTTCTCTACTCCAGCGATTACCTCTCATCTAGTAAAATATTTATAATCTTGTACATAACATTGAATAATGTCCTCATATACTAGTATACCTTTAGATTACAGACCGTATAGATGCTGTGGTTTCGTCATGAGCAATATTTCCCCCAGCGAGCGGTTTTCTTCAAAGGGGTCTTTCATGAAGGTGACATGAATCACATCCGTAAATTACGGTATTTTTCAAAAGGTAGCATTTCCTCAAGTTTGGATATTTCTCAAATACTTACATATGACTAAGGGATTAGTATTCACATGTTTGGATGACACATTTCCTAAAATTATTCATTCCTCGTTACCGTCGAAATTTATTGGTGTAGTAAATTAATGATTACATTTAATTTTATAAAACCAATATTGACTATTAATTTTACCTGCGATTCCTTGTGCTCTTAACCGATTTATGTAACTGAAATTTATTTATTTTATTTATTATTTCCTTTAGCATTAGTAATTTTAAGTTACGGATATTTGCGAAAATCAAGGTTTTGAAATCGCCATTGGGTATTCTTTTAGAAATTTCTTTGACAGCACAATAAATAAATAGTTTTTTCTTATTATTTCAAATGAATATTAGCTCTATAATATATACTTTGTTAATTTCTATGTTACCTTTTATTTGACTGTAATATTATTAACAAATGAGTCTGTATAATAATCAAATTCTTACAGTATTGTCACTTTTCAGGTGAAATCTTCTCCACTAAATTGTGTCTATTAATTTAATACCCGATTATTCCTTTTGCTTCCAACAGTTGAATATTTCAAATGAATATTAGCTCTGTAATATATATTTTGTTAATTTCTATGTTACCTTTATTTGACTGTAATATTATTATTATTAACAAATGACTGTAAAATAAAATAGCCAAACTCCTACACTATTGTAACTTTTCAGGTGAAATCTTCTCCACTACAATTCTAGCTATTAATTCCTTTTGCTTCCAAGATTTTACAGTTTCTTGAAATATTTGAGGGCTTGCATGAAATATAAGACTTTTAATTCAATGAATCAAAAAAAAAAGAAATTCTCTGGTTACTTTGTGGCATAAAATTTCACAAGGAAAAAAATGTTATCCTCCTTCTTAAAGTTGTATAACACATCAACGACACCCAATATTGTTCATTTAAATTTACACATTTTATTTGAATAAATTATTATTTACAAATTGTATTTACTGAATCTAACAATACAGAAAATAAATAAATTGAAAAATACATCAAAGGTTCTTCCATGGTTGTGGAATTGCCATCTTATGGTTTTGACAATGTGATGCTCATCTGAAAGTTTCATTTGGTGTTCGTTGGGATTTTATTACTGAAGTAAAATTAAGGGTTGTATATTTATTTCTTTGAAACCAATACGTATACCTCTGAGAATTATTAAAAGCACAGAATCTTTCGTTATGTTTCCAAAAACATTTAAAAGTACACGTTATGTTTTCACGTTTTGGGCATCCAATTTCATTTAAATCAACAACAGGCCTCCCTATTAACCTCGTTAATGTTTTTGATTTTGCTCTTCCTTTGGCAAGTAATACATGATATTTGCATGTTGATTTTATCATCCAATTTGTTAGTTTCTCCAAAGATAGTGAACCAATTTCCCACTTCAGCTGATGGTTATATTTTATTAACCAAGAATTCTGTATTTTAACTTTCAGGTAATTCTTACCAATCACCACAACACAATACGATAACTTCACAGGATGAACGAATTGTCGTAACTGCAAAGAATTGCAGTTTATTTCAAATGCACTAAATTCGTTTATTTTTCTTTATAGTACTGTTTGCCTGACCCTTAACCCTGACTGTTCCTTCGAAAATGAAACTTTTGCGCAAATGATTCACGGACATGTTTCTACATGCTGTTGGATAAAACATGATGACAATGATGGATGTGTGTCACCCTGGGAAAATTCCAAGATATCTTATTTCAAAAACATCACCCACAATTCCATAGCCAAACAAAACATGACAACAAGGACGTTATGTGTTTGGAAATTTCTGGGGAACATGTGATATCATAGAGGGTGACTGATGTCTTCCCTGCAAGGCTCCCCCACCTAACCCCATCACCCTAGTCTCTCCTCTCTCCTCCGAAGATGTCTGCTCAGCCTAATGAAGATGAGTGAGCTCATCTTTTGTGGATATCTTTTAGTGATGTCACCTCCAACTGATACTGATAACTTTTTTGGAAAAAAAAAATTTAAAAAACGCGTTTTTTTGATAACTTTTAGGGAAAAAACGCATTTTTTTATGATAACTTTTTTGGAAAAAAAATAAAAAAAACGCGTTTTTTTATTTTTTATCCAAAAAAGTTATCAGTATCAGTTATCAATATCACATGTTCCCCAGAATTTCCAAACACATAACATCATTGTTGTCATGTTTTGTTATGGCTATGGAATTGTGGGTGATGTTTTTGAGATAAGATATCTTGGAATTTTCCCAGGGTGACACACATCCGTCATTGTTGTCATGTTTTATCCAACAGCATGTAGAAACATATCCATGAATCATCTGCACAAAAAGTTTCATTTTGGAAGGAATGGTCAGGGTTAAGGGTCAAGTAAACTGTACCATAAGGAAAAATAAACGAGTTGAGTGTCTTTGCAGTTATGACAATTCGTTCATCCTGTGAAGTTATCGTATCATGTTGTGGTGATTGTTATCCAGGAAAGTAAAGTAAAATAATGGGTGAACCACAAAAGTCATTGAAATTTTCTTTCTTCAGGAAAATAGCATAAGACAAAACTCTTCACCTAGCTCTAAAAGGATGGAAACCGATTATTATTTTAGAAGACACATACATTGTGATGTATTTATCCAGGACCACTTGGGAAAAATTACGCAGGAAGTGGTCTGATATCCTTGGCTACTTGCAAAGAAGAGTTGACTACGAAATGGACCTTAGTGAGTGTTATATTCTGAAATGCCAAGATGGGGCACTAATACTTGTTGATACAGGATCTGATGGAAGTAAAGTTTTTTCTATTACTTGTGAAGAAGCTGACAGATTTTCACCAAAAATGTATGACATTGATAATTATTTACTATTTTTGGAAACTGCATTACCATCTGTTCATTTAAATGATTAGTGATAATTTTCCCAGGGAAAATTATCGCTAATCATTTAAATTCATCAATGGTAAAATTAGACTTTCAAGATTTTATCCAATTCGATAAAGATTCTTTATTTTGGGACATTTACGAACATTTTACAAAAACTGGTTGTGTATATTTGCTGACAAAAGAATACACAGAATGTTTAGGGAGGCATGGTGTCATTTCCAGACTGACACAATATCAAATGTATGGAATCGTGGTTACCATGGTATCTGATTTAAAAATTCTTTTGCATGACCAGCTATTTTGATGTAATGTAACCAAGAAACAGTGAGTAACAAAATTTTATTCATTGAACTCTTTGGAAAATGTTAAGAGTCTAAACTAAATATTGTGAAATAATTTTAGGTAATTAGATGTTTCGAATTTTTCTCAGTGAATATACTTGTAAATATTATTTCAGCAAAATAAAATGTGCATTTGTAAACTTAAATGAACAAAGATGAGTCGTTTTGTTGTTGTGTTTTTCCACAGTGAATTTTTTACTCAGTTATTCTGATTAGAACCTGATACTTAAATCCATAACTTTATATCTTAATGCAATTCTGTTTAATTATTTTAAAAAAAATCACAACTGTGAAATTAATGCCAGGATGGGAGAAAAAAGTGTTGAAAACTAATATCCATGTCTTGATTATTTTAGAAATTGTCTAATGCTACCTATTGACATTATTTGAGTTATCTGAAACAATTCGTTCACATAACTGAAAATCCGAACTGTTATAATTTGGTTGTTTTACAGAGAGAGAGAGAGAGAGAGAGCACGTAATTAACCCAAAACGTGACTTTGTCTCTTAACGTTTTGGTATAGAGAAATGTTTGTACTCTCCAGATAACATGTATACAAATTTTACCTTTCCCCACACAAAATAAGATAAAAACACACCAACAGAACAACCAGCAGCATGTGAAAACATGTCGTTGATTCATCTGTGCAAAAGGTTCATTTTTGAAGGAACAGTCAGGATAGAGCATGGTACGTGTAAACAGTACTGTAAGAAAATACCATAGAGTCAAGTGAATTTGGACTTAAGTAATCGTTCATCCGCTGCAGCTGGTGTTTTGTGTTGTGGTGTTTTGTGTTTGGTAATGTAAATGGGTGAGCCACAAATTCTTTGAAAGTTTCTTTGTAAAAAAAGTTCTAATCGTTTAGAATTTTGTAAACGAAAGTTACCATAAAGTATACGATGAGAGCTAATAATCAGTGAAATAATAATAATAAATAACTATTTATTTGTGGTGCCATATGAAGTAATCTAAGAAGTAGAATGAAGGAAAATGATAATGAAAAATCGACAGTGGGTGAAAAATACGAATTTTCAGTTATCATTACTATAATTGATGTACAATTTCTTTTGAATAAGAGTTCAAAATTATTTCCTACAGAAATTTTTATATTTCTGATGGAATTAGTGTAAGATATGCATTGACAATATCACCTTGTAGTTGGAAAGAATTACCTAAAATAGTTAAAAAACAGAATTCTTGGTTAATAAAATATAACCATCAGCTGAAGTGGGAAATTGATTCACTATCTTTGGACAAACTAAGAAATTGGACGATAGAATCAACATGCAAATATTATATATTACTTGCCAAAGGAAGAGAAATTCCCCAGAAATTTCCAAACACAATGTCATTGTTGTCATGATTTGTTTGGCTATGGAATTATGGGTGATGTTTTTGAGATAAGTTATCTTGGAATTTTCCCAGGGTGACACACATCCGTCATTGTCGTCATGTTTAATCCAACAGCATGTAGAAACATGTCCATGAATCATTTGCACAAAAGTTTCATTTTGGAAGTGACGGTCAGGGTTAAGGGTCAGGTAAACAGTACTATAAGGAAAAATAAACGAGTCGAGTGTCTTTGTAGTTATGACAATTTGTTCATCCTGTGAAGTTATCGTACTGTGTTGTGGTGATTGGTAAGCATTACAATCACCACAACACAATACGTTAAAAACTTAAAAAACAGAATTTTGGTTAATAAAATATAACCATCAGCTGAAGTGGGAAATTGGTTCACTATCTTTGGAGAAACTAACAAATTGGATGATAAAATCAACATGCAAATATCATGTATTACTTGCCAAAGGAAGAGCAAAATCAAAAACATTAACGAGGTTAATAGGGAGGCCTGTTGTTGATTTAAATGAAATTGGATGCCCAAAACGTGAAAACATAACGTGTACTTTTAAATGTTTTTGGAAACATAACGAAAGATTCTGTGCTTTTAATAATTCTCAGAAGTATACGTATTGGTTTTTTGAAGAAATAAATATACAACCCTTAATTTTACTTCAGTAATAAAATCCCAACGAACACCAAATGAAACTTTCAGATGAGAATCACATTGTGAAAATCATATGATGGCAATTCCACAACCATGGAAGAACCTTTGATGTATTTTTCAATTTATTTATTTTCTGTATTGTTAGATTCAGTAAATACAATTTGTAAATATTTTATTCAAATAAAATGTGTAAATTGAAATGAACAATATTGGGTGTCGTTGATGTGTTATACAACTTTAAGAAGGAGGATAACATTTTTTTTCCTTGTGAAATTTCATGCCCCAAAGTAACCAGAGAATTTCTTTTTTTTTGATTCATTGAATTAAAAGTCCTATTTTTCATGCAAGCCCTGAAATATTTCAAGAAACTGTAAAATCTTGGAAACAAACGGGATAATCGGGTATTAAATTAAAAGCCAGAATTTTAGTGGAGAAGATTTCACCTGAAAAGTTACAATACTGTAGGAAATTGGCTATTTTATTTTACAGTCATTTGTTAATAATAAATACATTACAGTCAAATAAAGGTAACATAGAAATTAACAAAGTATATATTACAGAGCTAATATTGATTTGAAATATTCAATTGTTGGAAGCAAAAGGATTAATCAGGTATTAAATTAATAGACAGAATTTAGTGGAGAAGATTTCACCTGAAAAGTTGCAATAATGTAAGAATTTGACTATTATACAGACTCATTTGTTAATAATATTACAGTCAAATAAAAGGTAACATAGAAATTAACAAAGTATATATTATAGAACTAATATTCATTTGAAATAATAAGAAAAATTATTTATTTGTTGTGATGTCAAAGAAATTTCTAAAAGAATATCCAAGGGCGATTTCAAAACCTTGATTTTCGCAAATATCCGTTACTTAAAATTACTAATGCTAAAGAAAATAATAAATAAAATAAATAAATTTCAGTTATATAAATCGGTTAAGAGCACAAGGAATCGCAGGTAAAATTAATAGTCAATATTGGTTTTAAATTAAATGTAAGCATTAATTTACTACACCAATAAATTTTTCGTCGGTAACGAAGAATGAATAATGTTAGGAAATTTGTCATCCAAACATTTGAATACTAATGCTTTAGTCATATATAAGTATTTGAGAAATATCTAAACTTGAGGAAATGCTACCTTTTGAAAAATACCGTAATTTACGGATGTGATTCATGTCATCTTCATGAAAGACCCTTTGAAGAAAACCGCTCTCTGGGGGAAATATTGCTCATGACGAAACCACAGCATCTATACGGTCTGTAATCTAAAGGCATAAGTACTTAACTAGTTCAGGTTACAGTATTTACAGAAATTTCGTTCTTTGTGGTTTTTTTGTTTGTGTGTGGTATGGATATAAAATTCAACTATTTTGGAATATTCGTATTTAGAAGAGCCATTCTGGAAAACTGTAAGTAATTTTAAATTATCATTAGAATTTCTAGAATACACACGAAACATTTTGTGATACATTTACCTGGCCGTTTATTTTAATCTATTTATTTAAAAATGCCCGAAATTATTCAGAAAAGCTAGAAACACAGCTGCCACTAAGCTCTACTCTAAAAATTCCACGCTTTAACAGGAAAGAAATACCCCAAAATGTATTGCAAAATTAGTACAACCATCTATAGCAGAAACAAAAACTGTATGTTTGAGTGACATTAGTATATACAGTATAATTAAATTCTTCAGAAAACCTACACACGGACACCATCACAACTCTACTCTACTCTAAGAATTCCCACCCTTTAACAGGAAAGAAATACCCCATAATGAATTGGAAATTAGTACAACCATCTATAGAAGAAAAAAAATATATGTTTGAGTGACATAGCATATAATTAAATTATTCAGAAAACCCCTCGAAACTGTGAATTTCCCAACACATAACGTCACAGTTCCTATCTTTAAATATCACCTACAAGGCAATAAACGTGCCAAAAGCAACACGTGATTTTATTGAGAAAGGGGGGCCCAGTGAAATTCCAAACATTTCAAATCAATAACAACAAACATTCACGTCACGATTCCTTACCTTATCTTGATCTTGATCTTGTCAGAAGTGAACCACCAATCACAACACGAATCCTTATCTCTATCATCACCCATAATTCCATACGCGAACCAAAATACAAGAAGTGAAGCCATTGACACATATGCCCCCAGGGACATTCCTAACATTCCGAGCCCATGAAGTCACGCCCACAATGACGTCATCAACCAATCACGTCACGATTCCTCATCTTATCTTGATCTTAATCTTGTCAAAAGCGCCTGCCCTACTATTTACGTAGTTGGACTATTTGCATTAGCTCACGATAGTAGTCACCGATACTTTATTGGCGGGATTAATTTCCCCTTAATTTAAGTAACGATATAATTAAATTAGTCATTTTCATTTTAGTTGAGTTGTCACGCACAACTTAGAAAATTGAAAATTGTTCACGCAAATGACATTTGTATTAAGTTTATCAATCAGAAGGAATTCTGAAATACATAGCCTGCGCTTAGAAGAGAGGAAATTTCCAAGTCTCTCTCTCTCTCCAGAGAGATAATGACTTTGATAATGCACTTTCAAAGTGCATTATCAAAGTCTTTCCAGATGGCAATTGCCTTCTTTACTAAATGTAGACAACGTAATTTAATCATGAATTTAAAAACAAAAATTTAATCAAATAAATATCATCAGGTTTATATGATGAGTCCCTCACCATAACTCTCAGTATTAGATAAACCATTGAGTAACGAATTTATTAAATAAACTACTGAGCAGTTGTTTATTAGATGCCCCATCAGGCATCTATTTTACAGATAATGATGGTTGCGACGATCATACACGGAGTAGTGAATAAATCGGTTCATCAACTACAGACTTTCAGAAATATTTTGAGTATATTTTTCGTGAAACGTGTTGTCATAATTTATCATTAAATATATTGTTAAAAAAAGGACAGTGTAATCTGATTCTAAAATTAACTTTCTGAAACATTTATACCTGAAATGATATTCGGATCCACAGCTTCCTAAGCGAAGACACCATTTGTTATGCCTCTGTAACTCAGACGGTAATGATGATGCACTCTGTTAGGAAAAAAATTCAAATCCTGTCTTACCTGCTAAGAATCATTATAAGGACGTTTTGAACTAAAGTGTATTATCCAATGCCATACTGAATTGGATTTATGGAACTTAATCTGGCCTCACAGCTTTAGTTGTTTTTTGGCAGTAATTTAGAACAACCCACAACTCTGACTAACCAAAGCAAATAATATTTATGTGGCCAAAATATTCTTATAATTCCTTGTGTTCTTCGGTTATTTTCATTATTGTGGAATTTAAAATGTTTCTACGAAGAAAGGTAGTTACAAACCACTAAGTAATTACGAATAAGTAATTAATCTTTCGTTTTTCTATTTGCCGAAAATATAAAAATGAAAATCAGAAAAAAATTGGGAACAATTTTATATAAAATAAAATAATTGGTCTTTATCCATATTAAGTATTACTAATTTTGTAATAGCGAAAATATCAGTAATAAATCTGCACTCATTCATGTAAGTTAGGGTAAGAGAAATCGACTTTTTATGCACGATTGTAAACTTCTTATTTTATTTTCAATATTTGTCTTATTAGTCTAATGTTCTTATACAACATCAATTTCTGAACTATACAAAAAAAAACACAATTTTTGGTTAGCTTTAGATTTTCTTATTTCTCTTGTCACCTTTATCAACAACACCATGAATAAACCAACTAGAACCCATACAGTTATTCATGGATATAATTATTTCTTTTTAAAACCTGAAATTATAAAGAAAGGTACATTAAAGGAAATGTGAAAGAGGATAGCTTATTGTTCTTAAAATAAATCAAATCTTTAATCAATAAATCTGTTTCTTAATTTTATATTGGCCAATTCTTATATAATTCTGCTTTTTATATCAAACTGCCAGTCCTTCAACATGGTTCATATTTGAAAGATATATAATATCATCATGACAAGGCCTTCAGCATAAAGTACCTTCGAGAAGTTGCCGAGAAATTAACGCCATTTACTCCGTACTCTGTACATTAGAAAGTAAAAGAAAAATAAAACGAAACTGTACGTTCTGTTTTCTACCCTCTCATTCTTCGCATACCAGATGAAAGCTTCGTTTTCCAGTGTTCTGGAGAACGGAAAGTTGCCAAACGTCAAGCGATGCAAGGATTTCTGTCCATTTACTTTTCACCAGCAGGCTATTTTTAGTATTAACAACTCTACGAGAAGGTGATAACTTCATTTTTAGTAGCAAACACACGTACTGTACACCATGAATTACAATCATTAATATTTGCTACTAAATAGTATATGTAACTAATGTTTACTTGTTCGAGGTCGGATGTAGGTCTGCCAGAGAAAACCCTTAGTACCTGGAAGACAAAAACTGTGTAGAGACATTCTCAGACCAATTAACAGTGATAAAAATGCAAACAGAAGGTGAATCATATATATTGGCAAACATTGTATGACAAACAGATACACAATAGTCACCACTGCTTTGTATCAGAAGTTCCGAAACTCCAGTAAAATCACCACTCGAAATCGTCTTTCATAACTGCTAGAACTAACCGATAATTTCTAATAATTATACAAGATACAGTCACTCCCTACACTTATTTAATCATTTATGGAATGGTCACTGAACGGATTCTGTCCGCGTTTATTATAATTCTTGTTAGGTAATCATGCGAACCAAATTACAATGTTAATTTAAGGGAACACAGGCAAAATTGTATCATGATTTCCTATCTCTTATAAGTTAAGTTCCTTTTAATTAATCATACATCCTATTGACTATTACTATATCTGACTACGCTCCATTGTATAGAGGTTTATTAAAAACCATGTATTCTAAATCTATTTCATATTTCACTGTCACCTAAACTGGACAACTTGCTAACGGTATAAACGTTTCCACCAGTCTATCTTTCCATCGGTTTCCAATTCTCCTCTCACTAGGTAATTATCAGAACCCAATTTGGCACGTTTTATTCAGCAGCATCTGAATAGGAATACTATCGGGTTCGTTGCTGTAACCCAAATAAACTGCAATATGGTGATTACTTTGGTCTATTATCTACGTCATATCGTCATGAATACCAGCACACTTATAACTGATTTTCTCTTAAAAGGAATCACGTCCATATGATTGAATAAGTAGCTGCTTTCAGGGATAACTTTGAAACGCTGTAAAATTCGATGCAGTCGAAATTTCCCTTTTGTAGCAACGACTATTACAGAGATAGCAACTCGCAAACACGTTAATCTAACTTTCTATTAACGTTGTAAATAATCTTAAAAGCCCATGTATGTAACCCCAAGGAATTAAAATGCAAGCTTGCCATAGAAATCGGCAATGAATTGATGTCGAAAATTGTGTATAATGTAAGTAAATTTTAATGTGCTTATAATTAGCCTTATACCACCTTCAAGATCATTGGTAAAAAGGCGGTATGCTTCTGAAGAGTTCCACCTTTTTGAAAATAGCATTAATCCTATTTTCAAAAATAATTCTAAGATCCTAAGAAGGAACTAGGAACCCCCCCCCCCCCACCCCCCCCCCCCCCCACCCCCCCCCCCCCCCACCCCCCCCCCCCCCCACCCCCCCCCCCCCCCACCCCCCCCCCCCCCCACCCCCCCCCCCCCCCACCCCCCCCCCCCCCCACCCCCCCCCCCCCCCACCCCCCCCCCCCCCCACCCCCCCCCCCCCCCACCCCCCCCCCCCCCCACCCCCCCCCCCCCCCACCCCCCCCCCCCCCCACCCCCCCCCCCCCCCACCCCCCCCCCCCCCCACCCCCCCCCCCCCCCACCCCCCCCCCCCCCCACCCCCCCCCCCCCCCACCCCCCCCCCCCCCCACCCCCCCCCCCCCCCACCCCCCCCCCCCCCCACCCCCCCCCCCCCCCACCCCCCCCCCCCCCCACCCCCCCCCCCCCCCACCCCCCCCCCCCCCCACCCCCCCCCCCCCCCACCCCCCCCCCCCCCCACCCCCCCCCCCCCCCACCCCCCCCCCCCCCCACCCCCCCCCCCCCCCACCCCCCAAGTGGAACTATTTTCCCCTCTTTCCACCCGCTCGCGACTAACCCAGACCCGAGACTCAAATTAAACAAAATGGTCAAGGGTACTGACAATTCTTTAGCTGCTTCTTTTACAATACAAGCTGGTATACCATCCAATCCCACAGATGTATTGACATTGAGGTTATGCAATAGACTACTCACCTCCACTTCATTAACCACAATTCCCGTATAATGTACTCGTTTATTAGTTTCTGCAATGTCACCACCTGGTTGATATACTTTTGCAAAGTGCTCACTCAGTAACTCAACTATCTCAACTGATTCAGTTACCTCCCTACCATCGGCATTCTTTAAAATCAATCTGCCATGTACATTTTTCCTTTTACTTTCTACATATCTAAAAAACTGTTTAGGATTCTCTTTAGCCTGCATGGCCAATGTTCTTTTGTAATCCTTTTTTGCTTTTCTTACCACACTCGTCACCCTTCTGGCCTGCGCTTTATACCGTTCATGTGCCTGCCGGTCACCCTTCTCCTTAAATTCCCTCCATAGTTGTTTCTTTTTTTGCAACTCAAGCTTAATGGTGTTATTCGTCCATTTAACCCCTACTTGATTTATTATTCGAACTCTAGGTATACATTCATCCATTGCTTCATGCAAGCACTTATTAACTACCTCCCATGCACTATCAACTTCTAGTCCTTGCAGTTGTACATGCCATGGCACTGAACCAATCAAACTCCTAAGCTTGTCATACTTTCCAGCCCGATAATTCCACATGTACCCTGTCTTAATTGAAAATTCTACACCTTTAGCCACCTCCCAAGTTAAGACCCTATGATCACTGTCACCGATTGGCGGCAATGTGGTCATATTTGTTACAGCCAAATCCTCAGATGTAATTACTAGGTCAAGCACTCTCTGACCCCTAGTATTTTCCATTATATGCTGTCGCAGATAGTTATCCCTTAATAACCGCATAAAATCCAGTTCCTTCCTCCCGTGTGTCCTCTCCTCACTCCAATCAATGCGACCATAGTTGAAATCTCCCATAATAATCACCCTCCTTCCACCCATTTCTTCTATTTGCTTGTGCATACTGTCACCACCATCTTTTCCATCACCTGGTCTATAGCAGCACCCAATTGTATATTTAGTTCTGCTAGCCACAATCTCACACCAAATGGCCTCAAATGTGCTCTTTTCTCTATCCTGCAATTCAACTTCTATTCTCCTTGGCTGGAGCTCATCAGCTATCATCAACAATACTCCTCCCCCATTTTATTCTCTCTGTCATTCCTGAACACACTATACCCATCACATTCAATTCCACTAGTTATATCATCTACAGTCAGCCATGTTTCACTAATACCTATAACCTGTGGTCTGGAAGTGCCAACCATGGCCAAAAACTCATCCTTCTTGTTCCTAATACGCTTAGCATTAGTGTACATGAATGTAAGACCCCCATTAGCCCCAACCTTACCTTGATGACTTGTATTAACTATTCCACTCTGATTTGTTGTCCTTATTTGCTCTGGCATATTATATTCATTCTTAC
Organism: Typopeltis vanoorti; assembly: GCF_054136105.1. Lineage (NCBI taxonomy): Eukaryota > Metazoa > Arthropoda > Arachnida > Uropygi > Thelyphonidae > Typopeltis > Typopeltis vanoorti. The sequence continues at coordinate 125,827,633 of NC_143549.1, forward strand.
ATTCAACTGCCTCCATAAGGACTGTATCTCTACTCTCCCCCCTTAACAAATCTAGTTTCCCTGAAGTTGCACATCCACTACATTCAGCAACACATTCTCAAGTCTTCTTACACAGTAACCATTCAAATGCAAGCCATCCATCTTATATAGATCCTTTCGCCCATCAAACTCACTCCACACATCCACAAATTCCACACCACTCGTCATACATAACCCACGCATAAAGTCATTTGCAATTATAGCCCTCCTTTTAAATTTCACTGTCATACCGTGGCAAAAGACTAATCATTCTAACTCTCTCAGTCTTTTCTTTTGCTACCTCAAACAATTCATTCAGGTCTTCTATCATTTCTATTTTATCTCCTTTCAAATCATTCGTACTTGCCACAACAATCATTTCTTTCACCCTTTCCTTTTGCTCTCTAATAGACGCAGTTACGTCCTTTATGGTCGCACCAGGTTGGTACGATTTTGTCAAATCCTCTACTAACACACCTCGTACTAACGAGTCTCCATACAGCACTCTATCCTTCATTTTGTTCATGTTCACATTCATACGTCTATTTTTTCTGTCATACCTTTCATTATTGGTTGGTTCATTCAGTCTACTTTTGTTCAGGCACTCTAGCTGCTGTTTTGCTCTTTCTATCGCACTATTCAACAACGCGATCTCACTCAATGCATCTATCTCATCTTTTTTGTTCTCTGAGAAACCATTTATACTATCATTCACACTTTCTACATTCACACTCTCACATTTTTCATGTACAACCTTGCCGTTTCTTGTCATATCCCTGTTTCCTTCATTCTGAAGGTTGACAAAAATATCACACTCACGATCCGAAATACACTTCAATTCCGCATTCTCCCTACATTTCCTACACACATTCAATCCTTTATTATCATCTAACCACACTCCGACCGCATTCCGCAAAGCGTACATTTCACAGCTAGTACACTGACTCATTTCTTTTATGCTACCGTTCTTTGATAACGATGGCGAACCTTCATTACTGGCCGCCATTTTCCTTCGCACAGGTGCCATTACTTATCTGTGACGTGTTTTGTCAAATTATACCCTAATCTTTAATAATTATTCAATTAATAAATAAGAGGAAAAAAAGTACAAACATCAGAACATTTAAGTACTAAATATAATTAAATAAAATGAAATATAACTAAATACAGTAACTTAGCTTCTTTTTGTCTTCCACCGTTACGCATTCGATTCCGACGGTACCAAATACAGTATATTATATCGCGACAGCAACTAACTTCCAAAAAACAACCACTGAAGTACACTCGTATTCAGAGAAACAATTTAGCACTCAAAAACGTAGAAGAACGGGGAAAAAAGCGGACTATTCACCGATTAAAAATCACTTTCTTCTGCACAGCACAAATTCACCGCCACGTGCTACCAAGAGATTCATTAACAATGATTAAATATGTTTTGTTTAACTTCGACTTACAACAGAAAGATACATATCAATCCTGCTTTTCACTATTTCAATTGTCACATCATTCAAATTCCTTCCTCCTGTGGTGTCATCAGAGATATCGTGATTAAAGCAATAGTCTGCTCTTCGCTAGAGATGCACTATGGTCATAATATTTGCCTCATGAGTTTAAATGAGTTTCCTCTTGGAAAGGATAGTGTACTAGCATTCCTATGATTTATCGTACATAAATTATTCCCAACCTCTTCTTCCAAGAAAACGCAATTTTAATATGGCGATTAAACCGAAATACAAGTAGAAAAGACCGTGAAATCAGTGATCCAGCTTATTTTGAAATTTCATCAACATCTGATGCAGCCGCAAAGTAAGATTTTTTTTTTTTTCGAATTATGATTAGGTTATCTAAGTTCTGTTTGTCACATGAAATCTCGAAACATTTATTTTCATATAAATATAAAGCTATGAAGCTGAAGATTTTCTAGATAACGTCATTCCCCTGTATGTGTTACCCTTCCTCGGATTAATGGGATTAATTATTTTTGGGATTAATCATTTTTTTTCTGAGAAATGATTTCTACACATTTGTTATATACTGTCTATTAATGTTATCTCTGTATAACTAGGTGATTTTCTTCACAGAAAAAGTTGCACTTATTACTATACACTACTCAAGAGTTGTTTATTAATATCTGGATTTTTTTTTTTTTTTTCATTTAGAAATTTCTAAGGAGTGTCTGTATATGAAACTTCTTTTCCTTATTTCCTTTTTATGAAAATCTCTGTATTTTAATTTTAAATATTTATTTTAATTATATCAGGTTTCTATTTAATGATTGTTTGAATTCATTTTTCATTTAATCAACAGGATCACAACATGTATGTGACTCACCATTTTGAACAGTTCAAGAAAACGTTGTGAGATAGCTTATGTTAGAGAAATGTCTGTGCACATAACCAAGATAATGAAAATTCTTGACTTTCAAGATACTTTAATATCCTCATCGAAAGATTTCTTCACATTTAAGTCCTACATATGAGAACCCCTATATTTGTATTCCTTGTGATTATAAAATCGCTTACTAGACTTTGGCGTATGAAAAACTGAGAGCATAGTCATACCGACCCCACTCTAAACTTCACAAATAGGGTTCACTAGGGGGGGGGGGGGAGGTGACAGAGAATACACTCTTAGAGCAGCAGCAGTTTACTGATTGAAAGTCTGTATAAGGAAATTTAGTGAGGAATGATATATGTGAGTAATCTGAACTGGTGCGATATCCTGATGTTATATAAAACGTAATAGTATTACTTAACATAGCCATAGACATTAATTTATGTAACCCATAAAATTTCTCAAAGTCTTCTGCCACGTGTTTATCATTTCCACCCACGTATGGTTATAAAAGTTATCAAACTATAATAACATTTATGCTGCTTGAATTTTTATAGGCTTTATATAATGGATAATGAATGATAACAGTTAACAATAAAACAGAGTTTGAAGCATTCTCAGTTACTAAAAAAAAGGAAAAGTAATTTAAAGAAATGCAATGCTATTATTAGCTTTCTGGAATGTATTTTGCATATACTCACTTGAAAGGATTGTAGATGGAATAATCACATTTCTAAAAAACATGCTGCTTGGGGATTAAAATTCAGACCGCAGGCCTAAAGATAGAATAATAGTCTACATCATCCACAGAAAACCAATATATGAAAATAAAACTTAAAATCAACATTTTCTTTAAACTATTTCAAAAATAAACTAATTACTAAACAAACCAAAATAAAATAAAATAAAACAAACAAAATAAAATAAAACAAATAAAATAAAATAAACAAAATAAATTAATTCAAAATAACTTATATGCTTACTTATTTAAAATTCTTATATATTTTAAATAAGTAAGATAGTAAGATCGTTAAACGTTTCTTAATTAAGAGGGTTTATCATCCCTTTAAAAACAGCATTTTATGTCTATCACTTTTGTTTATGGTTTGCCTAAATTCAACTTACTTTCCTACTTAATTTGAGACGAGTTTCACTTTTCAATTTGTTCTTGAAATTTTCAGTTTGCTTCTCTGTGTACTTTGATTTGTTTTTCAGTTTTATACCCTTAATCAGAGATGGGCGAGCTTTTCAACAAGGAAGGTTAGGCATCATATTTCGCCTTTTTTATCTCTGAAAATTAACATTTTCCTGAAATTGTTCATTTGAATATACTGAATATTCTGTACAGTCCATGACATTTTGGTGGATTTTACGTTTGTTAGCTCCTGAATAGGAAATGACTGCAACTGATATCTTGTATCGGAAATTTGTTCACAAATTTCCGATACAAGAGAGAGAAAAAAGAAATTTAACACACAAATGTATAAAATAAGAAGTACCACTGATACACAATAATCCTAAAATGCACAATACAATTTACCTCCAAATATAAAAAAACATTCCGGTATTCTCATAAAAGACACAGTTTCTTCCAGTTACCAAAATCACTAGCATACACACTAACATAAATGACATAACTCACATCTTAAAGTTATCTAGGCCAAAATTTTATTCATGGAAGAAACCTAAATTGCAGCTACATTACCTACTTCCCACCTTTATTGACCATTTTATATATTTACGATTCCCTTCACCAAAACATTAGTGCATATGCCTTTCTGAGAATGGCTAATATATAATCCGTTGTTTTTATCCATATGTAGCTCAGGATTTCCCTGTTCCATTTACTAATATTAATTTCAATTTTTGACTGGTCTCGAAACCCAAAGCGATTCTGATTTCTTCAGATTCCGCACACCTGGCTACCCGTATTTCCCATAACATTCTTCTCTCTCCAATTACTCTACTTCTCTTATTTACCATTTCCCATTCCAAATTCATCGGAGTGGTATCCTATACTTTTGATATCCTAGTTCACAGCCTAGTGCAACTCAATTCGTTTGAGAATATTTTTTAATAATAATAATTACCTTTTCACTGTACAATACCAATTTCTTTTACATTAAAGAAATGTATGGTTCTGTAATGTACGGATGGCTCTTTTCTCAAATAATTCTACACATTACTTTGCGTTCCCTTTTTTTTTTCTAAATTTGAATTTCGATTAGAATTCCAGTAATTAATATTATGACAATTTCTTAGCAGTTGCACAGGCATAAGTCGGATAGCGCTGAATAACTTGAAATCTGTAATATGCATTAATTTTTGTCTTCAGTTGTCGAATGTCGAACTGCCTGTTGAGAACATTTCTTATAAAAGCTATCTAGTAATATCAGTTCTACTTCTAAAAATCCAGTGCATTCTGCTAATGAGTTTTTAAAAGTGATTGTGGTTGGTTGATATTAGGTTAGAAGAATCTAAGCTAATACCTAATACTAATAACATTTCAGTTGTAATTTTTATCCTGTACTCTGCACTGTAGTACATCGTTCAGGTAAAATAACGTTCAATGTTCTATTTTTTATCCTTTATGATCTTCTTTTCATGTAGTTCAGCATAACCAGCCAGATCTCAAATTAACGCCGGCTAGATTTAATCTTGCAATTCCTGAATGTAGACTATCATTCCTTTCCGAATATCATATGAACGTGCCGTATGCGCTCTGAATTTGATTTTTTCCTTCTTCAATATTAACCCCTTAATGCTAATAAAGCAATCCTTGAATATAAAATTCAATTTTCTTTCTCTTCCTATGAGCCCAGTAGCATCCTTCTCACTCTTCTCTTTTCAGACGAACATGTCATTAACTTGTTTCTTCTGTATTCTTACTGCCATGTTTTGCTCTCATTTTTTTTCAAAGCATGGTCTTTATTTCATTAACCAAGTATCTTTTCAGACACCGTCTGTATTAAGCGCGATTTACCACACCGCATATCACATTTCTTCACACACGCTATCCGTTCTCCATTCACATTCAGATTCATTGAACACATCTTTAATAACTGTTCCGTCCATCTTATCTCCTCCACAACTCTTCTGGTTTATTAAATTACAACCCAACTACCATTTTTGTTTGCCTCACATTTGAGTTATCATACAGACATTCCTATTACTAGTACTGATTTAACAGAAGAGGATTTTGCTCCTGAATGTGTTTATCTAACATATGCCATACATTCTCAATGAGGTACTGATTACAGCATTCTGGCGACGAGCAAAGATGATAGAAGTCGCTGTCTTGCTCGAAAACCAGTTACATGGCCTCACTTTTAATAGCAAACTTGTAGCTATCATGGAAATGTACTATGTACTATGGGCCGAAATCAGTAAACAACGAAAATCGATTCTACGATGCAATCGATCCTGTGAAAGAATGTGTAGAATATGATGCAACTTTCTTATCCAGAGGTGGCTCCATAATTTGCACATTTTTTTCCGCATCATAGATGTGTCAGGGCATTGAAAATGCCTGGAATACAAACGTCCGTATCTGAATCGGTACTAAAGAAGCTGCCAGGAAGGAAATGATCAAGGTCGAATCCTTACAAACTCGAAGAACCATTTTCAGTACGTTTTGGCAAAAGATGATTTAACTGATCTCAAACCGTGGTTAATAATTTTTATTTTTTTTTATCTCATTCGAAAATCGAGTTTTTCTTTTAGTGATAGGAATACCTTTGCACAGGAGAACTCAAGTATTAAATTATAAAACACACAGCCACCAGTGTTCTTTTGAACTTAGTGTAAACAACCCAATCCAGACTGTACAATTCTTTATACGCTGCTTTGCATGGCTGTAAATGTGGAAACAGCAGTGTTGTAATTTAGACTATTTAAGTAGACATTTATGATTATAGCGTAAAATGGCTGATGTGTGTGTGTGTGTGTGTGTGTGTGTGTGTGTGTGTGTGTGTGTGTGTGTGTGTGTGTGTGTGTGTGTGTGTGCGTGTGTGTGTGTGTGTGTGTGTGTGCGCGCGTGCGTGCGTGCGTGCGTGCGTGCGTGGTGGTGTGCGCGCGCGCGCGCAGCGAAAAAACTACAAATTACATTTTCCGGAAAACTACAACCACACTGTAGTTTTCGGAAACATTTAAACCGAAAATTATATTTATATTCTGAACAAATTCAGAATATGTACAATCCTGAACTTTCGAACTCTTTGATAGTTCTGTGGATATAATCCATTTGAATAACTCGTTTATATCCACATATTATGGATAAGTTCACGTGTCATATCTTACGGCAAGGGTTCTAATAAAATATGAGGGAACAGAAATGCCATGTTTAAATTACAACTTCAGAGACATTAAATCTGAACCCTAAAGTGTGCTTTTGTGATAAGAAAGTTAGAAGAGGATAACAGTTGAACTTCAATTTGCCCATCATTTTGACGAATGAATGGACGCACTTTCGTTCATCAACATTCAGTGTGTAAAATATATGGTTAATGTTATTTAAGTTAAGGGATATTACATCCCATATTGTTTCTTAGCCGAATAAGAAACTCAAAGCGATTCATGCCGAATATAGAAACTATATAAAGTTCGGCGATTCCAAGCGTAAGCAAACACCTGGATAGTGCAGCAAATGACCCTTAAGGTAGTGCAAGCTGAGGAAACTGATAGCAAAGGTGGAGCAAGGTCTGATCACTATTATTGATAATTACCCATAATGTGAACTTAACTCCTATGAGCTGTATTACTGTTCTACATTATGAGATAACGTCATTACCCAGATCGATGTCAACCTCTATTGAAGTGTATTTAACTAAATACCTAAAAAATTAGGACGATCCCTAGACCACTCCATAGCCGAAAGACCGTCCAACTCAGCGTTGATCCGCTCAGTGACAGACTCACTCTGTCACCGAGAAGAACGTCTCAGCATTTGCTCTATGCAGTGGCAGGCTCACCCTACCACCAGTGAGATCCCTAATCTCAGCGGTGGCCCTACTCAGAGACAGGCCAAAACCTATCTCAAGCAGAGCTTCTCATATATATATGTGTGTGTGTGTGTGTGTGTGTGTGTGTGTGTGTGTGTGTGTGTATATCCAGCTTCTACCACTCATCAGTCAGTAGGTAGACCTAGTTAATTATACCAAGATTATAGCGAACAGCACTTACATCCCTACTATGAGAATTACCAAGAGGTATCCTAATAAATTAATAAATATATGAAGAGCGAAAGGCTTCAATTCGGCTACATAACTTATTTAAGTTAAGGGATATTGCAGCTCCTAGGAGCTAAGTTCACATTATAGGTAAATATCAAGAATACAGATCGGAACTTGCTCCACCTTTGCTATGAGTTGCCTAGGCTTGCACTACCTTAAGGGTCAGTTTCTGCACTATCCAGGTATTTGCTTACGCTTGGAATCGCCGACATTTACATAGTTTCTATATTCGTCATGAAACTCTTTGAGTTTCTTATTCGGCTAAGAAACAATATGGGATGTAATATCCCTTAACTTAAATAAGTTATGCGCCGAATTGAAGCATTTGGCTCTTCATATATTTAGTGGAAAATGTTATTTATATTACAGTGCTCATTTACTCTGCTATTTCAAATACCAGTACAATTCAATACAATACTTACTCTGCTGCACTCAAGTGACCGTTTAAAGAATTCGTCTTGATTTTCAGATGGAACTGTTTTTTTAATCCAACACTGGAAGACTTCTTGCAGTTCCTATTAAGGACGACATGTTCATAATAATCATTTTAATTATCGACATTTTATGTTTTCCATGGCATTGAATTATTGAGTTTTAATAAACTTCCTTGAAATTCTAATAGAGGTAAAATGTAACAACAAACAGTGATACAGAGAGTGTGTGTGAGAGAGAAAGAGAGAGAGAGAGAGAGAGAGAGAGAGAGAATGTGTGCGTGTAGATTCTAAAATGTCGAACACAATTTACTTACCGCACCAATATATCCGCATCTGCAGTCCTTCCAAATATCGGTGCAAACGAGTTTGCCAATATATCTAAGGGTAGGACAGTCTGTGACATTCGTTTCAACCAGACACCTTCCAAAAGGTAGTAAATACTAAAATTGATAAAAAAAACCGCCATTAATCGTAATGAAAAGTCACTCTAAATATTATATGTAGTGTGATAATGTTATATAAGTATATCAGCTTATTTAAAACTGAAAATATTTAAGAAACGAAATAATTATTGATTCGTTCATTACAAAATTGTCGAGTCTCGCAATTAGTTCTTTAATAATGACGTATCCAGAACTGAGATACACGTTTAAATAGATTATCATTTCATATTATTTAAAAGCAATATGTTTAAGAACCGTATAATAAATGAAATTTATGAGCTCATTGCATATGCTCTTGAGTATTAAAATTCTCTTCTCTTCTTCTTTTATTATGAAACATATTTCTGCACAAGAAGGATGTAGCACGGAATAACAGGTAAGTTTGTTCTTGATACAACTATTACATCCATTTCTGTGTGCTTTCTTCCCTACCCCAGCGATTACCTCTCATCTAGTAAAATTTTTATAATCTTGTTCATAACATTGAATAATGCCTTGGTATACTAGTTTCTCATAAAATCTTCAGATTCTGTTTGTTTATTGGATATGAATTAGAGTGATCTGATTTCTCACATGGCTTCATCTCATTTATTGCTTAACAATATCTGACTAATATTCATTCTACAGATATTTTAATACATATTGTTTACTTATCTTGTACAATGATTCCATTACTCCTATTATTCCATTACCTGAATTGCAATTGGTGACTGTTAATTTCCAGTTCAACTTCAAATGTTCCCTGTTAAGTATTCAGGTTTCAGAAACTGCAAAGATTCCCTTCAGAAATGTTTAATTATAATACAAAATGAACTCTTCTCAGTTTTTTGCAATTAGAATAATAGTAATAACAACCAGAATAACGACATTAAAACACAATACAAAAGGAAAGTTCAAAGTTCGTCATACTGTTTATTCTCCTGCTGATAAAACAAACATTTATTTAACGAAATACATTCACTGGCTTTCGTTGTATACTTCGTTCTTCCTTTTCATGTTATACGTTATTCGATGCTTAATTTTGCCTGCGTGGGTAGCAGACTGGTTAGTGTATCTGCTCTCCGCAGGCTGGAGAGCCGGTTCGAATCCCTCAATGGGCATGGAAGGGTGTGATATTAATCTGTGTAGAAAGGGCATCTGTGACTTTGCTAGTCGCAGATGAGGTACATGAGTGACCAAATGACGTCTGTAGACGTCAAATGACGTGATATTTAAAATAAAATGTATCCGTATCAACAATCTACACTGGAGACCAATCTAAGAAAGAACTACATTCTTAGCAGTGTGTGAATAGAAATTTGTGCATAGAAAAAATGTGCCTAGAGAGTTTCTCCGGCAGGCTAAACAATTATATAAAGTAAAATATGTGTGCTATATCTTTCGTATAAATTAAATTGCAATACGTTTTTACATTAATTTGTAAAGAAAGTTAAAGATTTCTCAAAGACTTGATTTAGGAACGAATGTACCGTGTTTACAGAAATCTATGAGGAGGGACAATTCCCTATGGAATCTGTGTTCCCCGAACTGCGATTGTAGCTTTCTGAACGTCTTACCAAACTTAGCACCAAGTCGTCCAGGAGTTCTTAAGGCAAACTGGCCCACGTCTACTCCTCCTTCAGAGCAGGAATAAGAATTTATTTCTCTTCTGGAGTGGAATCAAGAAACAACGCGTCTCCGTATTGTTTTTCACACGTGCTAAATAGGGTTGAGATCTAGGATGCGTGCTGACCACGGGATTCAATTATTATCTTCGGTGGCCACAAATTTTTCCATCTCTCGTATACGAGGTGGTGTGGAATTGTCATTAATAAAAATCAATGCTTTCTGTACAGCACAAGGGAACAATTGAACATGACGTTAAACAACTTCTTTGCAAATCTTTCACAGTCATAGTCCATTTTTCCAGCATTTGTATCTCGGCGTCCTTCAAGCACACGCCTCCTTACATCATGACACCAGCACCGCCGTAAACATCTATTTAAAGAACATTCTCGCAATGGCAATCAGTACCACTTTTACCGCAGATTAAGTGTAGTCTGGAATCTGAGGAAAGATAATCACCACTCTCATGTATTAAAAGTGCATTATCACATTAGTATATTATCCGATTTGTATGGATAAAAACCCCATAAAAACATTACGACGGGCCGACCAGCGTAATTCCAACTGAACTTGGTGAGTCTATTATGTTTTATTGTTATAATCAATGATCTGCCTTTATGCTCCACGGTGGAGTGAGGGAGACCTCTCAGCAAATGTTTGAAACACATAGCTTGGTGTGAAATGCAACAGATTATAGATAAAAAGCAAGAATCATTTCACTCATTACCCGGCGGTCATTCTACTTAGTGGCATGCTCACCCTGCCACCAAGTTAAACACTCAGATGTGGCTAATCAATCACAGAGCAGAGCCGTTCATGTGTCTGGGAAGCGCATCCACTTTAGTCATCCCACTCCGTGGAACCCACTCAACGAAATTTCCCAATATATAAATTAAGGGAATGCTCAAAAAAACCCTGCAGATCCCTAGGTTTTTTCATTTCAAGTGACCCAAATGATCATTTAATTCATAACAAGGCGACCGCCAGACCATCTCGGTGGACGTCAACATCTGCACAAAAGTTCATCAGTGGAAATCAGACGTAAAAGAACACCAAGGTTGAAGTAATGCAGAGTTCATTTAAATTCCACGAAAGAGTAGAAAGAGTAGTGAAAGATCTAAAAACCTATTACTAAAATACTGATAAATATTGATAAATGAAATTAAAAACATCAAGAAATTATATTCTAGTTATATACCTGATCCGTTGGTAAACAATCAAAGTTTAAACATGAAATATCTTCACCTGTAGGCTACTTCTATGCAGAGGCTGATGAATCCGTCGCCTTAAAACCCTTCCCATAATGTATAGCATTATACACACCGGGGGTTGTATGCCTTGTCCTAAGGGATGCCAAGGCAATTAATTTGAATTCATTATCTTTATAAGGCTTCTCGTTAAATCAATCACAAGCAAAGTTTTCTTGCACTTGTATTTTCGATTAGACAATATTATACGTTCTTGGCTTCCTTAAATTTATTTTTTGGTGCATTTAATAAGAATGTTCACTTTGGAGAAATTTTGTCAGCAGTAGCGATGCATTTCTTACGGATTGGCTATTTCAGCTTGCGGAATTGATCGAACTCTAGACAACCATGTAAAGACTATATGGAGAGGTGAGTGATGTGAGAGAACTATCAGAAATTTTCTAATAAGACCAGATGCTCCAATAAAAACATCAGGAAAAAAATACTCACCATGATAACTATATAATAATCATAATATCCATAATACTCACATAATATAGGCCTACAGATGATGTGACGCTGGAAAGTTTTCCGTCATTCTCACTGGCCATACATGAGCAACGTACAGATTTTTGTTTTTTAATGGCGTCACAAGTGAGAGAATATGAAAGAGCTTCCGCTTTTTATATCTAACAAAAATCCTGAAACATTGTTTTCATTTACCTGATATCCACCACACTTATCGAGGCATAACATGTAGTTTGACTTCGTTATTTCTGGTAGGGCTAAATGAAAAATACAGATCGAAATATTACTCACACTGGAAAGTGTAAATACAACAGATAATGAAAATATATTTTCTATGTTTGTTTTTTTTTTAAAAACTGCAAACAAACTTCTTGAACTTCTTCATTTGATCACAATCAGTTACGAGTTCTTGTCTCACAAATGATAGTCATCTGTACCAAGTGACACGTCAATTACTTCATTATACTCTGTAATGTTAAACTATTTTATACTATCTCAATAAAAGATATATACTTACCACAAAAAGTGCACAAAGTTGATTCTGCGTATTCCAGAAAGCTTGACTCCGAGCTATGAGGAAACGTTCCAAACAGAAAAAACATTAAAAGTACCGCCACATACATGGTTTCTCTTCGATTCTTCTCAAAATGTGAGCAATTAATTCAGCGTCTTTTTAAGCTTAATTCTTGAAGCCTTTGGGAGTTTCTTCCAACCATATGTGGAACTAATAGCGATAAATATCCAGAGTATGCTGTTTAGTAACGTTTTTTCAGAGGAAAGATTACAAAAAAGAAATGCTCCTGGGATTCCACCAATGAAAACTAGACACAGTGACCTTCAATAACACATTCTTGTATTTTCACCTTGAGTATCTGCGCTTTGTTCAAATGGCCTATCCAACTTAATTAAGATGCAAGATGATATTCTCCCGCCACATCTCTTACTCATTTCTCTCCAACAATTTAGTAATCTCTAAATGTGTGTATGATTAGTGAATAAAATAACACTAAACATATTTAGCAATAGGAATTGGATACAAGTTAATATAGCAACTCATTACTTCCTTACCTTTATTGACAGATTGTTATTGAATTTTTTAATGCCTTATAAAGTGCTGTCGTTTTACTATAAACTATTGATGCATCGATCATTCTACGTTAATTGCTCTCTCTCTCTCTCTCTCTCTCTCTCTTTGTTTCTCTCTCTCTCTCTCTCTCTGTTGTTCTCTCTCTCTCTCTTTGTTTCTCTCTCTCTCTCTCTCTCTCTCTCTCTCTCTCTCTCTCTCTCTCTCTCTCTCTCTCTCTCTCTCTCTCTCTCTCTCTCTCTCTCTCTCCAACCATTGCTCTGATATTAACAGGGGAGTAACAAAACTTCACATAATTTTTAACGCTCAACTGACTCATTAAAAGTCGAAATCTGTTGCAGTACAGTAATATCAGTACAATTAGTACGACAACAGATAGAAAGTACAAAATCAAAATCTAGAGACAAATGTGGGTCGTTTTCAAGTTAATTCAGACCTCACGTAAGTAGTTTGGAGGGGTGTAACATAAGTTAATGAAAGTCATCCATCCAATACCTAAGTTAATGATAACTTGAACAGATCGAATATGTCTGTCGAGAACCCATAATTTTATCGGTTTTGAAGAAGTCTTTTTTGTCGGAAAGATCTGGTTCAGATCTCTTCTAATATAAGAAGATCATTTGAAGACTATAATTAAAGGTGAAATAACCGGTCTTCTATGGTTGGTGTCGATGATATTACTCACTGAATGTATGATTTTTCATCTGGAAACTACTTGAGCCATGCAGGACAATACATTCAATTTACACAGACACAAATAGCTATAACCATTTAGTCCTTAGCTATAACCTCGATAATGATCATCTCCATTACCAGTATGACTTATGTTTCCTAACAAAACTCAAAGTTTAGATTCTTAGGCACAATTCATCTATGTTTTTTGCTAAATGCACTCTGTAATTTGACTCTCTTATTCCTATCGAAGGTGGCATTCATCACATATATGAATCTGTGTATAAGGATGTTGACCCATGCATCGCTTCCCATCTTCGCAAATGGGATTTCACTGTGCTGTTCTTTTCATCCAGTAACTGAATTGCGCAATCTGCTCACCCACCTCCTGTAGTTTTTTTTTTTTCCCATTTAATACACAGTTGTGATTGATATTACATTTCGCTTTCACATTTGGTAAATCGTTCACTACACAAATCACCAAACCTTTCAAAACATTTGAAGACGCTGTTATTGCTCTGATATCAGAATTCCCTAAATTCTGAATTTCCAATACATTCTCTAACGAACTGTTGAAAAATGGCTAATTTGAACTCAGTCCTTGCCAGTCTATACTATCTGCCTATATATTTTTTCATTTTTTTCTGGGAATATTCAAATCTCTCTTCTCTCTCTCTCTCTCTTTCAGCCTAAACATATCACAAATATTTCCTCCTATGCAGAATCCAAAGAATTAGATTTTTAAAAAACTGATCAGGTATTACTTAATATCTGAATAGATCTTAAGTTTGTAAAAATCCCAAATCCACTCAATAATTGACACACCCTCAGACATTTTGAGTTGGTTTACTCTAAAAACTCCATAAAAATTTGTACTTTATTCAGTACGAAAGACAATATTATTATTGACATATATCACCAATTTATTTCATGGAACTCTCTTTTACCAAGATGTATCAGTTTTCTTCTGCTTGATTTTTTTAAAATTGTTTCCATGGTTACTGGCCATCCCAATTGTATCATAATTTCTCTGCACTTTTCTTAATCTGCTAAGACACGTGCAATAAAAAACATGCCGCATTGGCTAATTCCAAACTCATAGATCTAAGTTTTCTTTCTCTTTTGTAAGTTTTTCTGCGATTTGGAACCATCATACATCCTGCAAAGCTAAGTACAATCTATAGGTTTCTAAATCCAATATTATCGACATTCCAACCATCCACGGTATTAGTTTACTGTAGGATGACAACTATTACTGCTATTGCTACTGATAAAAAAATAATAATGATCTAGAAATTAATTGCCAGCCAAAGCTGAAAATCAGTACTAGCTAAGATAGATCACAAATATGTAGCAGAAACGAAATCCATTGGAGTAATATTTTAAGTAAGGCGCTAAAACTGTATATGACCTGAAGCTCCAGTCTGAAAACCAATCCCAGAGTCATAGCCTGAGACCGAGAAAGCTAAACCTTATTTCTGTTCTTGCTATTTTTGCTTGGTACAACAGATTCTGGTTGAATGGTGTTAAATATTCTGATAGGTATATTGGTGTGTTGTCTTGCAATGTGTTCAAGTTCTTGACAACTATTTTTTTTCTGTCTGCTGACATGCATTTATGAGGTTGTCTCTTGTGGACTTGCTTGTAAGCCAAACTATGACTGGTCTAGGTCGTGGCAGGCCTTGATTTTTCCTCTTCCTAGGAATACGATTTACAGTCTCATTGTCTTTAAGCTGTACAGGGATGTCAATTGCATGGCCTAATTTTAATACTACTTCTCTGAGGTTTTCTTTAGGTGCAGTTTCAGAAAGACCGTTTATGATAAGATCTTCTTTATGTTGTTGCTGATTTAAACGTTCGTATTGTAATTTTAACGAATGAAGTTCTTATCAGAGTTCAGATGTTTCTTTCATCAAATTGTGTTGCTGTCATTTAGTGCGTTAATGCTGACTTTGATGTCTACTACCTTTTGCAACACTTCTATCACTGCTAAATTATTATGTTTGACCAAATCATCATATTCACTAGATCTGTTTGTTATTTGTTCGTTCTGTTTGTCGAAGAGTTCTTGTACAAGATCTACTAAGCTGGCTTTTATAGTCTCTAGACAGTTTTCTATTAGTATATTTAAATTGTAGAAATTATAAGGCTCATGTGCATTTTTTGTCTGTTCAATTCGTCATATGATTTTGACTCATATATTTAACTGCATCGTAGGTCGCTTCCTTAGGTGCTTTTCTCTGTTCCTCCTGCAGATTACACACTTCCATTCCTCGCCAGGTTACGGGGTTGTTTCTGAAAAGCTGACACATTTTATGTGTAGAATCCTACTGCATTTCGTACAAGTTATTTGATTTTCGTCGGACGATAAATCTTCCAGGCATTTGATGCACCTCGTGACTTACTTTCTTCCGTTGAGTAGTTGTGGCGTGATTGTAAAGATGGCGACGTCCTTTGTTCTTCGCTCGTTGTTGACCGCGGTCCTCTCTGTTCACTTTTCAACACTTCCAAATTTGGGTTCTTCTTAACCGATTTTGGCTAAGAAGAAAATAATAGGCAAGAAAATACATGCTGTCCACGATGTTCCTATATTATTAAATACTCCAATAAAGCACACGAAACAGAAAAGGAAACAAGTATACAGGGTCTATACAGATGGACTAGCTTCCAGCTCACGTGAGCTCGATCATTTCTAGTGCCCACGCAGGAACTAGAGGAAATCGTTTTTAATTTAGTTTTCTTTAATTCATTTCCAGGAATGGTAAAAATGAGAGTTTCAGTTTGCAATTGAAATAAGTTCAAAAGTATTATTTCCACTTACCTTATCTTCACTGCATCTATCCACACACAGCATGTAGTTTATCTCTGTCATTTCCGGTAGGGCTAAATGAAGAATACAATTCAATGTTAATCCAGTAATATTGAAAACAATGAATTCTGATGTTTTTTCTTTTATGATTTAAAAAGAGCATGATTTTCCCTGAATTTCTCCCTGGGTTTTATCGCTTTCATTTCTGAGTTCTTAACTCACATATCAAATTCATGTACGTGCTACGTGAAACAGTTCATTATCTGTAATATTAATCTGTAGTTGTTTATATTATCTCACTAAGAGCTACATAAATATTACAAACAGCGCACAAACTCGATCCCACAAATTCTAAAATAATAGGAAACGAGCCATGTGGAAACCCAGCACACAGAAAAAGCATGCAAATTATAGCGACATGCATCGTTTATCGAGCTTAGAATCATTACTCTGTTCAGCCACTAGTGCTGTCACATGTGAAACTATTAACGATACGTATTCACTCATACAATAGAGAAACGTTAATTTTCAGGGAAAAGTTTACAAATAGAAAGGCTTACTATAAGGGCACCGAAATAAAAAATGAAAATGAACAGAGGGAGGACTTACATTTCTTTCGTTTTCACATTCAACACCCGAAAAATTTCACCCTTGACCTGGTTTCTCACTGATAATTGCAGTTCATTATTATTATTATTATTATTATTATTATTATTATTATTATTATTATTATTATTATTATCCCTGAGTGTTTTCCCAAATTATAATGGAACCTACTTCAAAGTTGCAGCGTGGCATTCTTTTCCTAAGTTTCTTTATTCTCTCATTCTCTTAAATGCTGCGTACGAATAGTAAATAAAATTTGTTAGAGGATATCCTTTTTTTTCATGAAAGTAATTTGATTAAGTTAATAGAATTAACATCTGCCATTGTAATACTAATTATGCTAAATTGAACGCCAAACGGTTATTTTTCTGGCATCTTTAATAATAATTAAGGGGATACAAATCCTTTGTTGTTCAACTGCTAGTAAGTAAAACTCTAACATCGAGAACTACGAATCTATGAGTTTCATATATACCGAAAAACTATCGGCGAATCCAAGCGTAAATGGCCACTTGGTAGTACAACACCAAAGAGAGTTCACTACCCAGACCGTTTTCAACCTTTTTTGAGGTCTCATCAGCGAGTAATTAGACCTGGAAGCTAACAAGGTTTAAGCGAAAAGAACTTACATACCATTACTATACGAATGCCATAAAGGTGTGTTTGTATAATATATTAGGGATTTGTACAAGGGATTTGTATCCCCTCAATTACTAATTATGCTAGTTTTTTTATTTATTTTTTTTGATATAAACAATATATTTTAAATTTTTCTTCTAAATATTATGATACACTCATTTCACTACGACTCGTTATTCATCCCTCATCTACTTTGTCTCTCTCTCTCTCTCTCTCTCTCTCTTTCTCTCTCTCTCTCTATCTATCTATCTATCTATCTACCTATCTATCTATCTACTTAGATCGCGGCATACACAAATAAATCTTTCAGACGCCCCCACAAAATATTTTTTCTCTTTGGAAAAAAAATGCCAGGCAGCAAATTCCATCTCTGCTATCAGACTTCAAGATGACAGCATCACAGAAGATCCAAGAAAAATCACCTCTGAAATCCTACAATACTACAAGAATGCATACAGCACTGCAGGAACATCCCATCATGCCATTCACGAAATACTGAAAGAAACAAAAAAAATCTCTGCAACAGATCGGAACCACTTAGAAAAGAAAATCACGCTAGATGAACTGAAAACCGCATGCACATTCTTGCCAAAGAACAAATCTCCTGGCCTTGATCGTCTCACGTCAGAGTTTTTCCAAGTCTTCTGGAATCAACTCGGACCACTTCCCCTCGAAACACTGCAAGAAGCCTACATCAATGGCCTCCCACAATCCGTCACGACCTCAGTAACACGACTGATACCAAAGAAGGGAGACCACACGGATATCCGAAACTGGCGTCCAATCTCCCTAATTAATACCGATTGCAAAATAATTTCCAAAGTTATAGCAAACCGAATAAAGCCAACACTGCCTGAAGTTATTGGCCAACATCAAACGTACTCTGTCCCAGGAAGATCAATACATGACAACCTCCATTTAATAAGAGACCTCATCCACATCGCAAACAGCCAACATGAAGACCTAGCACTCCTCAGCCTTGATCAGGAGAAGGCTTTCGACAGGGTAGAGCACGAATACCTTTATGAAGTTCTAAAGGCATTTGGCTATGGTCCTCTCATCATTGAAACAGTGCAAATGCTTTACAGAGATGCACACTTCTGTTTAAAAATCAACAACAGGCTCACTCGCACTTTGTCATACTCTCGAGGGATCAAGCAAGGATGTCCCCTCTCTGGTCAATTATACACACTGGCCATAGAACCCTTCTTATAAAGAATACACGACACCATCATCTCCAAAAGAACCAGAATAATAGAACCACATCAAAAAATTACCTTATCAGCATATGCCGATGACGTCACTGTAATAGTACGAAATGAAGAAGAAATGACAGTAACTGAATAAGCACACAGACTATATGCACAAGCCTCAGGGGCCAAATTAAATTCTGCTAAAACCACGGGCTTGTGGTCAGGCAGATGGAAGTCTAGAAATGATTCTCCGATCGAATGTACCTGGTCAAGCGAAGGACAAAGATACTTAGGTGTGCACCTTGGCAACACCAAAATATATAACACACTGAACTGGACACAGCTGCACAATCGTTTTAAACAGGTGCTAGGTAAATGGAACAGCGTTCGTTCCATGTCTTCACTTAGAGAAAGAGTACTAATAGTTAACCAGATGGCTGCGAGTGTCTTATGGCATACCCTCAAAGTACTCACATCTCCTGAAGAATTTCTCTACCACATTCAAAAGGAAATCAAACGTTTCCTCTGGAACAAAACTCACTGGACAACATACCCTCAACTCTGCAAGCCACTCAGCAAGGGAGGTCAAGGCCTGATTTCCCTTGAAAACAAGATTCGATCCTTCAGGATAATCCTCCTCCAAAAGACACTTCAATGCAATCACACTTATGTGATTGCATTGAAGTGTCTTTGGATGCTCTACAGCGATGGAAAAACACAGGACTCCATCACACACACACAGGATCAACAGAGTCAGCTGTACTTACAGAACCACTATTTTCAAACAAAAACATCACAAGTCTCACAACTGGCCAGCCTTTTCTTTTCCCTACATGGAACTGGGCAGGAATAAGAGTCATAGGAGACCTCCTAACCCACACCCTAAAGTGGAAAGCATTCACAAGCCTACCAATGATAAAAAACCCAAAAACTGAAAAGCAATATCAACAGATGCAAGCCTCCATTATAAAAGCCTATCCAGATATCGCTACACCTCAGAAAATCCGTATTCCTTCTAGAAACTGCTCGGGGCCAATATTTCATCTTGTACAATCTGAAACCTCACTTCCAATTCTTCCCTCCAACTACAAGAAAATATACCACTTCCTCATGTCAGTGTCCCCATCCTCACCATTCTTATATTCAGCCTTAACACTCTCATCTACAAGGCTGCATATACCACACAGTTTTCAGTGGGATCTGCCGTATAAATCAAAATGTGCCAAACCAGATTCCGAAATACAGTGGAGACTATGGCATAACATCTTGCCAACTCCTTCAAAGCACTACAAATTTAAGCTAAGAGAAACGGATCTGTGTCCATTCTGTGACGTTTCAGGCACCTTGGAACACACATATCTGACCTGCCCTGCAAACAAAGTGATAATCACCTATGCCCTGAATACCGCCTCTAGCACCTTTAACTACACACACAGCCAAGAAGACTACTGGAATTTAGTGCACACAGAAAAACACAGACACAGAACATGCAATTTCCTCTTCATCTGCGCCAAGGCCGTAATCTACAGCTTCTACCTAAAACAGACAAGAAGTAACCAGCACCCATCCATCACTGAAACTGCACAAACCCTCATGCACATCCTCCGTCGGAAACTAAAAAGCAGGCTTCTATTGGAACTTGAGCACTTCAAAGAAACAAGAACTATCGCGAAATTCCTAGAGGAGTGGAATCTAACTGGTACCCACTTCTGGATTGACGTCGACAATGTGCTTCATCTGAATGATAACTCAGACTGAAACTGAACTGTTAATTTTGAATATTCATTTATTGCATTCTCTATTGTACACCCAGAAGGAAAATGTTTTCTTTCTCTGTAAATATATACTTATAATATGTAAATAGTCATTGTTGCCTATCGTGTAATGTTTATTTTAACAAGTTAAATAAAAAATAAAAATAAAAATAAAATAATTAAAAAAATACAAACTGGCTTTCCTACTCTCAGCTATGTACTTCTCTCAAAGATGGAGGACAAACGTTGGTCTCCATTGACAACAGGATAACAACGTTCCGCGCTCGATTTCTCATAAATGCCCTACAACAGGAAATATCACACAAATGCACCACTGAGTATATTTTCACTTCTGCCACTAGAGGTCTCTCTCTCTCCACCACCTTAAGAATGACAACAGCTCAAGTGCCTGTAAATTTAACAAATTTCTACAAAGATGCCCTTCGACGATGGAAGAAGCTAAACCTCCAGCACACAGTGAAGACAGCATCCCTACCTGAAATCCTCATGGAACCCATCTTTCACAACACAATGGTAAGAAGCCCGATCACTCAGAAAGAATTTTTCTTTCCTCCATGGAGCTGGCGAAACGTGAGGATCTTGGGTGACATTCTTTCTCCACGCCTCACCTGGCGCTTTCCAAATTCGCTCGAAAACCTAGAATATGGGAATGAGTCTGAGCAGATAGACACCGTAAAGGCCGCGTTTCAAGCCGCTATGCCTGATAACATAACAGAAGGGGGGCTTAGCCCTCCAAACTCAGAAGTTTTGGCGCCTATCTTTCTAATAAAAACCAATAACTCATGGGAGAAACTTACACCCAGCAACACCAACAAGATCTACAATACACTAACACAACAGTCGAACCAAAGCACTTTGTTGGAAAATCCTGCATCATCTGATCAAACACTATTTCAATGGGATCTACCATATCGCACAAGAGCCATCAAACCTGATGCAGATATTCAGTGGAGAATGTGGCATAATATATTACCCACTCCTACTATATTCCGAAAATTTAACTCAAACGTCTCAGATAACTGCCTCTTCTGCTACCAATTAGGAACGGTCCGGCATATCTACTTGGAATGCCCAGTCAACACTAAATTAATCAGTTTGACTCGGGAAACGGCAGCTCTTACCTGTGGTAGTCTTCATACAGAAGAGGAATATTTCAATCTCGCCCATGTTGAGTCAAATAACCATTCATTCTTCAATTACCTTTTCATCACCGCGAAAGCGGTAATATACAACTTCTACCTCAGACATACAAGACCAGACAGCACAGCAACTTCACAGAGAGAGGCAACTGACCAACTCACTGCAGCCTTCCAACAAAAATTGAGATGCCGGATCCTACACGAGCATCACCACCATAGGCAAAACAACACCTTAGATCTTTTCCACCAAGAATGGAATCCACGGAATCAACTCCTGGCTGAGCAGGGCGACTGCATTATAATCCACTTTCCAGCATAGAAGTGACACCTTTACCCCCCCCCCCAAAAAAAAAAAGAAAGGGGGAAGAAAGAAGGATTATTGTGCTTAACAGTGCGAAAGTTAATCAGCTGGCACTCTCATGTTAATAGATAATATTGTGCAAAAGTAACTTCTATGTTCTTCCACATTTATGTTCTTATGTTAAAATAAGATCTTATGTTATCATGTTAAAATAACTCTTAATGGCTTTAATTTACTTAAAAAAAATAAATAAATAACCTTTGATCTGTTGTTTACATCCAAGTAACCTAATTTCAAATAATTTTAATATGTTTTTAATATCTTCATATAATGCTGCGATGAATTTTACCCAGAATATTTGCTGGGCGAATCTCACCCATGAAATGTTGAAAATTATCATTACCAGCTGTAGGCTAAGAATTGGATTAAAAATCCTGTTCTACACACAAATATGGAAATTTCACAAGTCACTTCAGGCTTTCATTAAGTGGTCTCGCGCATTCTCACACCTGGCGATAAACGTGATCCACCATCTCAGTAACATTTAATTAAACACACCTACTATTTAAGTCTGTCGAAAAACTCTTTACAACTGAACGTTACTAAGCCTGCTACCCAGAGAATAAAACTCTGATCCTGCAGATCGAAAGGTTAGAAAACCAGATTTCCATCCCTCTCCTCTAAAACCATTTTATTGCTTCCGATCTCAAAAATAAATAAATAAAATAAAATAAAAACGGAAATGGATAGAAAATTAGGAATTTGGCAATAAACATGGACTTTAAGGGTTTGAGACATGAGTATGCACGGATGGTTTTTAACTTTGCATATCTGACCTGCATAAGAAAGGAGTGATGCAAAACCTATAGCATTGTGTTGCGTGTGGTGAAGAAGGTAAGAAAAACGATGGAATCGCTTGACATTTTTGAATAGGCGAATGTCTGTGGGAAAGTTACCGTCAGGTAGGTAGTTCCAAAGAACAGTAATTATACGGGAACGTGCAGGTTAAGTAGTCGGAACAGAGAATTTAAAGCCAGATGTTAAATGGATGTTGACCAGCGCTTACTGTTGTTCTCACTGTGTTTGAAGAAAGTAAAGAAGTTATAGTTGACAGTTCAGCATAGTACTTTAGAGGAAATTATTGAAAGATCAGAGAAAATACGGAAACCGATCGTCTATTAGTGAGAGACAGATAGACAGATATAAGGGGAAAGAGAGAGAGAGAGAGAGAGAGAGAGAGAGAGAGAGAGAGAGAGAGAGAGAGAGAGAGAGACTGCAGTCGATCTGTGACAGAGGAGAGTAAAAAAATAACGAGTTTCCTATTTTCTATATAGGCTCAATAAATTTACAGAGGATTTCAGTGCATCTCTCGAAACGTGTGCGTTAAGTATCCCACGGTTCTGTGGATCTTGATTTCTACAGAGTTAACATTTGTATAGGTGAAAAGAAATGACTTTAGCATAAAACCATGCCAGCTATTTTTAACTGCTGTAGGAGCTATGGAGAAAACGTGTTTGTGCTAGGATAAAATGGAGATGTAGATCAGTTGAAGAAAGAGATCTGTCTTGCTAGCGTAGCAGTCAGGTGATAGACTTTTCAGTACAGACACAGAAGTCTATAAGGTTACCCTCGCTCCACAGAAATATAACAAAAAGATTAGTGTTTATGATTCAGGACATTGGATATGGTGGAGCTTTAACGTTCTGATACTTCAGTACAAGGTTTGCCCAATGAA
Organism: Typopeltis vanoorti; assembly: GCF_054136105.1. Classification (NCBI taxonomy): domain Eukaryota; kingdom Metazoa; phylum Arthropoda; class Arachnida; order Uropygi; family Thelyphonidae; genus Typopeltis; species Typopeltis vanoorti. The sequence goes on from NC_143549.1 coordinate 125,851,366, forward strand.
AAGTAGGAATTGAGTATACTTAAATCAACAACGCTATGTAACGGGTTTGAACTCAGTAAAATCAAGTAATTTATATACAGAAGGAAGAAAGTAAAGGAAAGTACAGAACTCTGATGTTCTTTTGCATTGATGAGGAAATATGAGGAGAGGAAGGCATCCAACATGACTCTTAGTGGGCAACCAGACAGGACGTTCACAATCAAATTAAGTGGCTCGGAGGACAATCATATAATGATAGTATGCTGAGTAGCCTTTTGTGGAAAATTCGATCAAATGCTTCAGAAATGGAAAGAGTAAATGTAAACAATGTTTCCATGGCTTGAGTCCAGAAGCGGATGATAAAGGTGAGATCATCAGCTGTGTATCCAGAGTGCCAGAATCCATGCAACACGTCACTAATTAAATAGTGGATCTCCAGGTAGTGCAGAGTTTCGGCTGTGGAGAGTTTCTGAAAGAACCGAATGAGAGCAATTCAAGGGTAGTTACCCTGAATTGCCCTCATAGTCATCTTACCTATATCAGCTTCCTTTGGAATGTTTTTGATTTAGGCCTCTTTCCATATTTTAGATGGCAGCTAAATAGGATAAAATCAGGCGGTGAAATACGATATATGTTAATTCTGGAGTATGTTGTTATCACAGTGGAATGAATATATCATCTGATCCAGATGTCTTATTTGTGTCCAAGTTATTAAGAAATGTTCTGATTTCTTTTCGCGCAAGACTGAAATGGAATGAAGCGAGCAGCACTATTAAAGTGGAATGGACATTTGCTTTGTTCATCATTGGAGGAAATAAAAGAAAACAGTGATGCCATTAAGCCTGTCTTGTCTTTGCATATGTTACTATAGTGTCATCTATATGTCAGAGTACTAGAAACATACGCAGGCAAAAGTGGCGCCTAATAGCCTTGGCGAGGGACTGGAGGTGTCGACTGTCAATGCGACTGTGGACAGGTTTAGAGCATTCGGCACTTGCATAATTTTGTCTGGATCTGTCAACTTTCCTTTTAGAAATATTGCGAGTTTCTCTGTAGGCGGAATGTGCAATGAAGTGTTGGTCTTGGGCCACTAGTGCTATGGTGAGTATTTTTAAATGCCTTAGCACACCATTTTAAAACTCAAGGTTTCGATAGTGGTATATAACGTTCAGTGCAATTGTCTATGAAGGCCTTCATTCTGATGGAAATCTACACACCACTAGAATCTAAAGATTAGACGATTGAAGATTAGGCTAGAAATTACAGCAGATTCTCTATATGAAAGTCTCCAAGTTATATAGCTTTCGGTCTTAAGCGATTTAAAAGCAGGAGAAAAGTGTACTGAAATACATTTATTTGTCTTGTATCTTCTTAAAGTAAGTATCTTTGTAATTATGGTTGATTACAGTTTACCTTCAGGTAAAACGAGACCTCATTACGTGATACGGCCATGTTTGTATTTAATTCATATTCAAATAATTTATCTTTGGTGATGTATTACTAGTCATAACACGTAAGTATATACTTCCAGTGTTAAATATGGAAGGTCAGAAATTCCCGTTTTTGATTAACCTTTGGTAGAATGAAGAAATCAACCATGCTTGTAGCTTGTCCCAAATGTTTCTGTTTCATTACAATTGACCCTTCAAGGTAATAAAGAAAACGTTTGATCACTCCATTCTCTATTTTTTCCCGTGAATTACAGCAGTTATGTATTGTGCCACAGCCTAGCTTGTTGTGTGTGTTTGGGTGGGTGGGTGTAACTGACTGACTACCGTAGACTATCAATCTTGATGTGCGAGTGAACCCTATTTACATTAAGTTTCGTTACGTAATCGATTGCTTTTAATATAAGTGATTCTCCTTTTATACATACGTAATTTATACTAATTATGAATCGTTTTCTGTTCGAAATTCATTTCTAATACCCCAGTCTACAAGTGTAACGATATAATTTTCTTAAATAGAAAGAGCCAATAGGCTTCATTTCGGCGATATAAACATTATTTAAATTAAGAGGATATTAAATCCCACCTGGTTTCAAAACCGAATAAGAAACTCAAAGATTGGAATCAGAGAGTTTCCTGCCGAATATAGTATAATAAACTATAAAACTATCGGCGACTACTAGCGTGAGCTAATGCAAATAGTCGAAGTACGTAGTACAAACTCGGGCAACTCGCAGCAAAGGTGGTAAAGGTTTGATCGCTATTCTTGGTATTTTCGATAATGTAAAAACAAATTTCCAAGGAAATGTTTGTTGTTATTACACTATGGTGGGGGGTAACTATTCAGACCGGTTTCAGCCTTTCTTGAGGCTTCATCAGTGAGTACTACTTGCATTAGCTCACGCTAGTAGTCGCCAATAATTTTAGTTTACTATACTATATTCGGCATGAAACTCTCTGATTCCAATCTTTCAGTTTCTTATTCGGTTTTGAAATAATGTGGGATTTATTATCCTCTTAATTTAAATAATGTCTATATCGCCGAAATGAATCGTATTGGCTCTTTATATTTAAGTAACGTAATGGGTGCACCTTTTTGACAACTCGTATAGCAGAGTATATAAGTTCTTTTCGGTATACCCTTTGGTATTAATTTGGTCTAGCTACTCACTGATGAAGCCTCAATGAAGGCTGAAACCGGTGAGGGGCTCCGTAAGGATCTGCTTGTGGGATAGGTTTATGCTGGTCTCAGAGTGGGGCCACCGTTGAGATTATGGCTCTGCTTGGTGGTGGGGTGAGCTTGCCATTGGTTAGAGCCAATACTGAGAAGTTCTTCTCGGTGACGGGGTGAGCCTGTCATTGAGCGGAACAATGCCGATTTGGGAGATCTTTCGGAATAGTCTTATTTTCAAAGCCCGTTTCACTTTTACATTCAATAAAGGATGAAACTGGTCGGTAGTGACCTCCCACCATAATGTAATAACAGCATCATTTCCGAGGAAATGTGTTTTTACATTATGGAAAATCCCAAGAATAGCGAATAGAACTTTACCACCTTTGCTGCGAGTTGTCCCAGTTTGTACTACGTAGTTCGACTACTTGCATTAGCTCACGCTAGCAGTCGCCGATACTTTTATAGTTTATTATACTATATTCGGCATGAAACTGTCTGATTCCAATCTTTAAGTTTCTTATTCGGTTTTGAAACAATGTGGGATTTAATATCCAGTTAATTTTAGTAACGATATAATTAAATTAGTCATTTACATTTTAGTTCAGTTGTCAAGCACAATTTAGAAACTTGGAAATTGCTCTCGCAGATGACATATGTATTAAGTTTATCAATCAGAAGGAATTCTGAAATACATAGCCTGCGCTGAGAAGAGAGGAAAATTCCAAGTCCCTCTCTCTCTCTCTCTCTCTCTCTCCACAATATAAGCCTCTTCAGAAGGGCAGTTTCTTTTCAGAGTGCATTATGCAAGTCTCTCCAGATGGCAATTCCCTTATTTACTGAATTTCGACAACGTAATTTAATCATGAATTTTAAAACATGAAAATATAACGAAAGGTACATTAAAAGAAATGTGAAAGATCATAGCTTATTGTTCTTAAAATAAATCAAACCTTTAATCAATGGATCTGTTTCTTAATTTTGTAATGACCAATTCTTATACAGTTCTGCTTAGTATATCAAAATGGAAGTTCTTCAACGTGGTTCATATTTGAAAGATATATAATTTCATTATGACAAAGTCTTCAGCAAAAATTACCTTCGAGAAGTTGCCAAGAAAGTAACGCCATTTACTCCATACTCTGTACACTAGAAAGTAAAAGAAAAATAAAACGAAACTGTACGTTCTGTTTTCTACCCTCTCATTCTTCGCATACCAGATGAAAGCTTCGTTTTCCAGTGTTCTGTAGAACAGAAAGTTGCCAAACATCAAGCGACGCAAGGATTTCTGTCCATTTACTTTTCACCAGCAGGTTATTTTTAGTATTAACAACTGTAAGAGAAGGTGATAACTTCATTTTTAGTAGCAAAAACACGTACTGTACACCATGAATTACAAGCATTAATATTTGCTACTAAATAGTATATGTAACTAATGTTTACTTGTTCGAGGTCGGATGTAGGTCTGCCAGTGAAAACCGTTAGTAGCTAGAAGACAAAAACTGTATAGAGACAGTCTCAGACCAATTAACAGTGATAAAAATGCAAACAGAAGGTGAATCATATATATTGGCAAACATCGTATAACAAACAGATACATAAAAGTCACCATCGCTTTGTATCAGAAGTTCCGAAACTCCAGTTAAATCACAACTCGAAATCATCTTTCATAACTGCTAGAACTAACCGATAATTTCTAATAATTATACAAGTTACAGTCACTCCCTACACTTATTTAATCATTTATGGAATGGTCACTGAACGGATTCTGTCCGCATTTATTATAATTCTTGTTAGGTAATCATGCGAGCCAAATTACAACGTTAATCTAAGGGAACACAGGCAAACTTGTATCATGATTTCCTATCTCTTATAAGTTAAGTTCCTTTTAATTAATCATACATCCAATTCACTATTACTATATCTGAGTACTCTCCTTTTTCAATACATTTATTAGAAACCATAGAGACTAAATCTATTTCATATTTCACTATCTCCTAAACTGGACAACTTGCTAACGGTATTTCGCTTGGTGTGGATTCTATTAGTTAAACTGATGATCGTGTGAGTTGTGCCAGTAATATTATTTCTTAATTTAAATTTCCCTCTCAACGGAAGAAGCAAATATTAGCCTAATCGTAAATTAAGCTAATGACCAATTTAACCCAGGTGGAAGTGGATAGGGTTTTCCTCCCGAATATGTTTTCACTCAGTGAAACAGACAATCCTGCCAGAAGAATTAACAAACAAGCACACACAAACACAACTCAATAGCCTCCTAGTCTTAGTTGTTTCGTTATAATTCCAAACCATAATCCAATATCTTACCCAATCGCAAATACTTTAGTTCATTAATACTCAGTATTAAAATTCACTTAATGAAATTTGTTTGAATACTTTCAAATAACTCTGTTGATGATCCCAACACTGATTAATATGTTCCGCTTCACGTTATCGGCAAAGCGAGATCTATTTGACCATTAATCGCTTAGGAACTTCATACTTCTAAACGTTTCCACCTGTCTTTCTTTCCGTCGGTTTCTAATTCTCCTCTCACTAGGTAATTATCACAACCCAATTTGGCACGTTTTATTCAGTACCGTCTCAATAGGAATACTATCGGGTACGTTGCTGTAACCCAAATAAACTGCAATATAAATTACTTTAGTCTCTTCTCTTCGTTATATCATCACGAGTACCAGCACACTTATAACTGATTTTCCCTCAAAAGGAGTAAAGTCCCTATGACTGAAAAAGCAGCTGTTCTCAGGGATAACTGTGACACGCTTTAAAATTCGATGCAGACGAAATTTCCCTTTTGTTGCATCGACTTTTACAGAGATCGCAACTCGTAGACACGTTAATCTAACTTTGTATTAACGTTGCAAATAATCTTAAAATCCCATGTATGAAACCCCAAGGAATAAAGGTGGAACTACTACAGAAATCGGCATTGAATTGATGTCGAAATTTGTATATGATATAAGTAAATTTTAATGTGCTCAGAATCAGCCTAATTCCATCTTCAAGATCATTGGTGAAAGGGCGGTATGCTTCTGAAGTACTTCCACCTTTTTGAAAATAGCATTAATCCTATTTTCAAAAATAATCCTAAGATCCTAAGAAGGAACTAGGAACGGATTAAAGAAGATATGTGAGTTAATTTCATTGTGTGTGCTTATGATATATGAAACTGACTGAGACAGGCTGATACGTTTTTTTAAATGTTAATATAACTAGTCTAAAAATGGTTTGTTTACAGTTAGAGTTAGAATCACCAACAGAGCATTTCTAAGAAAATTGTCACCAACTGATAATTTTCTTAGAATGTTGATAAAATTATGTTGCATGATTCCGTGCATTTTCTAAATGATAAATCATTTAAGTTTCAAGCTTAATGTGGAGTTAAAAGAGAATCGTTCCCTATTGTATGATTTTATATAATTAGAATTTAGTGTAATAGATATGTTTGGTTTGTTTAAGTGTGACACCTGATCTTTAATCAATGCACTGTTTCGAAATAAACATGAACCTCTGAGCGAAGGGGTTCAATGTCAGCTATGACTGTTTACTTTTAAGAAGGGCTTTAAGATAATATTCAGAGAAAATTCTACTGGAAGTATTATTATATCTTATACCACAAGGAGAGCATTGTGGTGCAGTCGACTAATCTAAATATATTTCCAGAGTTCTCCCGGTGTAGGAAAAATTCTAAAAGTAGGGTAACGTTAATAAAGAATCGAAAGTTAAATTAGAGGATAAAGAGTTAAAATGGAAGTAGAGATAAAAGGAAGACTGATAAAAGGAAGAACAGAGTAGAGAAGATTAATTAATAATAGAAAATAAATCATATAGAGAAATATTATAATGGCGCAGCCAATTACGAAATAAGAATATACACATAAAAACGTTTAAAACGCTTTCTAATTAATTTTTTAATATAAACATAACACATATTCATTTATAATTCTCTAATGCGAAATTTATAACATTTATGGCTTGAAACAACTCTTTCAAACTTTTCATTCAGAACTACTATTCCGCTCTCAGAGGTTCATTAACAATGATTAAATGTGATTTGTTTAACTTCGACTTACAACAGAAAGCTACATATCAATCCTGCTTTTCACTATTTCAATTGCCAAATCATTCAAATTCCTTCCTCCTGTGGTGTCATCAGAGATATCGTGATTAAAGGAATAGTTTGGTCTTCGGTAGAGATGTACTATGGTCATAATATTTGCCTCATGAGTTTAAATACCTCAGAACTTCAGTAATTTTCCCTACGCTCTGCTTTATTTATATCATCTATTCTAGCTCTTGGTGAGGATAGTGTACTAACATTCCTATGATTTATCGTACATAAATTATTCCCAACCGCTTCTTCAAAGAAAATGCAAATAAAATAGAGCAATTAAACTGGAATACAAGTAGAAAAGGGTATGAAATCAGTGATCCAGCTTATTTTGAAACTTCATCAGCATCTGATGCAACTGCAAAGTCAGATATTTTCATTCGATTTATGATTATGTTATCTGTTTTCTGTTTCTCACCAGCAATCTCAAAACCTTTATTTTCATATAAATATAACAGGTTTTCAGCTGACGATTTTATAGATGACGTCATTCTCCTGTATCCGTTACACTTCCGGGGATTAATGGGATTAATTATTTTCGGAATTAATTTTTTTATTCTGAGAAATGATATCTACATTTGTTATATAATGTCTATTAATGTTATCTTTGTATAACTATAAGTGATTTTCTTCACAGGAAAAGTTGCACTTATTACAATACACTACTCGAGAGTTGTTTATTAATATCTGAATTTTTTTTTTTCGTTTAGAAATTTCTAAACAGTGTTTGTATATGAAACTTCTTTTCCTTATTTCCTTTTTATGAAAATCTCTGTATTTTAATTTTAATTATTTATTTTAATTATATCAGGTTTCTATTTAATGATCGTTTGAATTCATTTTTCATATAATCAACAGGATCACGAACATTTATGTGACTCGCCATTTTGAACAGTTCAAGAATACGTTGTGAGATAGCTTATGTTAGAGGAATGTCTGCGCACATCACCAAGATAATGAAAATTCTTGACTTTCAAGATACTTTAATATCCTCATCGAAAGATTTCTTCACATTTAAATTCTACATATGATAACTTATATTTGTGTTCCCTGTGATTATAAAATCGCTAAAGTTTAGTACTTTAGCGTATAAAAAACTGAGAGCCTAGTCATACAGAGCCTACTCTAAACTTCATAAATAGGGTTCACTAGGAGTGGGGCAAACAGAGAATACACTCTCAGAGCAGCAGCAATTTACTGATTGAAAGTCTGGGAAATTTACTGAGGAATGATATATGTGAGTAATATGAACTGGTGCGATATCCTGATGTTTTCTAAAACGTAACAGTATTAGTTAACATAGCCATCGATGTTAATTTGTGCACCATTTAAAAATCCTCAAAGTCTTCTGCCGCGTGTTTATCATTTATCCCCCACGTATGGTTATAAAAGTAATCAAATTATAATAACATTTATGCTGCTTGAATTTTTATAGGCTTTATAGATTTTATATATATATATATATATATATATATATATATATATATATATATATATATATATATATATATATATATATATATATATATATATAGCTCTGAAAATTAACATTTTCCTGAAATCGTTCATCTGCATATACTGAATATTCTGTAGAGTCAATGATATTTCGGTGTTTTTTTACGTTTGTTTCCTCCTGGATAGGAAGTGACTGAAACTGATATCTTGTATCGGAAATTTGTGAAGAGAGAAAAAGAAATAAAAATACAAAATTCCTGGAGCAAAAAAATAAGAAATTTTCAACTCATAAAAATGCAAAGTGCATAGATATCTAAAAGTAATCCTAAAAAAGAAATACATACACAATACAATTTACCTCCAAATACAAAAAAAAAAAAAAAAAAAACATTCAGATAAAAACATTTAACATTCGCTTAAAGTTATCTAGACCAAAATTTTATTCATGGAAGAAACCTAATTTGCAGCGCTACATCACCTACTTGTCACCTTTATTGACCATTTTATATATTTTAGATTCCCTTCACCAAAACATTAGTGCATATACCTTTCTGAGAATGGTTAATATATAATCCGTTGTTTTTACCCATCTGTAGCTCAGGATTTCCCTGCTCCATTTACTAATATTAATTTCAATTTTTCACTGGTCTCGAAACCCAAAACGATTCTGATTTCTTCATATTCCCTACACCTGGCTACCGGTATTTCCCATAACATTCTTCTCTCTCCCATTACTCTCCTTCTGTTATTTACCATTTCATCTTCCAAATACATCGGAGAGGTATCCTATACTTTTGATAACTAAGTTCACAGCCTAGTGCAACTCAATTCGTTTAAGAATATTTTTTTAATAATAATAATTACCTTTTCTCTGTACAATAGCAATTTCTTTTACGTTAAAGAAATGTATTGTTCTTTAATATATGTTAATGTATTGGTGGCTCGTTTCTCAAATAATTTTTCACATTACTTTGCGTTCTTTTTTTTTTTTCTAAATTTGAATTTCGATTAGAATTCCAGTAATTAATATTATGATAATTTCTCAGCAGTTGAACAAGAATAAGCAGGATAGCGCTGATAACTTAAAATCTTTAATATCCATTAATTTTTGTCTTGAGTCGTCGAATGTCGAACTGCCTGTTGAGAACATTTCTAATAAAATCTGTCTAGTAATATCAGTTCTACTTCTACAAAATCCAGTGCATTCTGCTAATGAGCTTTTAAAAGTGATTGTGGTTGGTTGGTATTATGTTAGAAGAATCTAAGCTAATACCTAATACTAATAACATTTCAGTTGTAATTTTTGGCCTCTACTCTGTACCATAGTACGTTGTTCAGGTAAAATAGATTTCTATTTTCTACGTTTTATCCTTTATGACCATCTTTTCATGTAGTTCAGCATAACCATACCAGTGCTCAAATTAACGCCGGCTAGATTTAATCTTGCAATTCCTGAATGTTAACTATCATTCCTTTCCGAATATCATATGAATGTGCCGCATGATCTCTGAATTTCATTTTTTTCTTCTTAAATATAAACCTTAATACTACTAAAGCAATCCTTGAATATATAATTCAGATTTCTTTCTCTTCCTATGAGCCCAGTCGCATCTCTCTCTCACCCTTCTCTTGTCAGACGAAGAGATCATTAACTTGTTTCTTCTGTATTCTTACTGTCATATTTTGCTCTCATTTTTTTTCAAAGCATGGTCTTTATTTCATTAACCAAGTATCTTTTCAGACACCGTCTGTATTAACTGCGATTTACCACACCGCATACCACATTTCTTCACTCACGCTGTCCGTTCTCCAATCACATTCAATTTCATTGAACACTTCTTTAATAACGGTTCCATCCATCTTGTCTCCTCCATATCTCTTTTCTGGATTATTAAATTGCAACCCAACTTCCATTTTTAGTTTGCCTCACATTTCAGTTATCATACAGACATTCCTATTACTAGTACTGATTTAACAGAAGAGGATTTTGCTTCTGAATGTGTTTATCTAACATATGCCATACCTCAATTTATTCATCATTTTGAAGAATGAATGGACGAACGAAAGTTCGTCCATTCATTCTTCAAATATATGGTGAATGTTATTATAAAATATATGGTGAATATTATTTAAGTAAAATATATGGTGAATGTTATTTAAGTTGAGGGATATTACGTCCCATATTGTTTCTTAGCCGAATAAGAAACTCAAAGCGTTTCGTGCCGAATATAGAAACTATATAAAGTTCAGCGAGTCCAAGCGTAAGAAATCGTTGGATAGTGCAGAAACTTACCCTTAAGGTAGTGCAAGCCTAGGCAACTCATAGCAAAGGTGGAGCAAGTTCCGATCACTATTCTTGATATTTTCCCATAATATTAACTTAGCTCCTAGGAGCTGTTCTACATTATGAGAGAAGGTCACTACTCAGAAGGGGTTTCAACTTTTACTGAAGTGTATTTAAGTAAATACCTCTCTAAAAAAATTAGGGCGATCCCTAGACCACTCCATAGTCGCCGAAAGACCGCCCATCTCAGCGTTGATCCACTCAGTGACAGACTCACTCCGTCACTAAGAAGAACTTCTCAGCGTTGGCGCTACCCAGTGGCGCCATATATATATATATATATATATATATATATATATATATATATATATATATATATATATATATATATATATATATATATATATATATATATATATATATATATATATATATATATATATATATATATATATGTTAAGCAATGAGATGAAGCCATCTGATTTCTCACATGGCTTCATCTCATTTATTGCTTAACAATATCTGACTAATATTCATTCTACAGATATTTTAATACATATTGTTTACTTATCTTGTACAATGATTCCATTACTCTTCTTATTCCATTACCTGAATTGCAATTGGCGACTATTAATTTCCAGTTCAACTTCAAATGTTTCATGCTAAGTATTCACGTTTTAGAAACTGCAAAAATTCCCTTTGGAAATGTTTAATTATAATACATAATGAACTCTTCTCAGTTTTTTGTAATTAGAATAATAGTAATAACACCCAGAATAACGACATTAAAACACAATACAAAAGGTAAGTTCAAAGTTCGTCATACTGTTTATTCTCCTGCTGATAAACCACACATTTATTTAACGAAATACGTGCACTGGGTTTCCTTGTATACTTCGTTCTGCCTTTTCATGTTATCCTTTATTCAATGCTTAAGTTTGTACTGCCTGCGTGAGTAGCTGAGTGGTTACCGTACCTGCTCTCCGCAGGCTGGAGAGCGGGTTCGAATGCCTCAATGGGCATGGATGTTTCGAATCCCTCAATGGGCATGGAAGTGTCATATTAATCTGTGTAGAAAGAGCATCTGCGACTTTACTACTAATTCTATCAGAAGACTTCCTCTCAAAACTCGGTGAGGTACAGGAGTGACCAAATGACGTCTGGAGACGTCAAATCACGTGAAATTTAAAATAAAATGTATCGGTATCATTAATCTACACTGGTGACTAATCTAAGGAAAAACTACATTTTAACAGTGTGTGCATAGAAATTTGTGCATAGAAAAAATGTGCCTAGAGAGTTTTTCCGGCATACTAAACAATTATATTAAGCAAAATATGTACGCTATAACTTTCGTATAAATTAAATTGCCATACGTGTTTACATTAATTTGTAAAGAAAGTTAAAGATTTCCCAAAGATCTGATTTAGGGACGAATGTACAGTGCTTACAGAAATCTACGAGGAGGGACAATTCCCTATGGAATCTGTGTACCCCGAACTGCGATTGTAGCTTTCTGAATGTCTTACCAAACTTAGCACCAAGTCGTCCAGGAGTTCTTGAGGCAAATTGCCCACGTGTACTCCTCCTTCAGAGCAGGAATAGGAATTTGCTTCTTTTCTGGTGGGGAATCAAGAAACAACGCGTCTCCGTATTGCTTTTCACACGTGCTAAATAGGGTTGAGATCTAGGATGCGTGCTGACCACTTGATTCAATTATCATCTTCGGTGGGCAAATATTTTTCCACCTCTCATATACGAGGTGGTGTTGAATTGTCATTAATAAAAATGAGTGCTTTTTGTACAGCACAACTGAACAATTGAACATGATGTTAAAGAAGTTCGTTGCAAATCTTTCACAGTCATAGTCCATTTTTCCAGCATTTGTATCTCGCCGTCCTTTAAGCACACGCCTCCTTACATCATGACACCAGCACCGCCGTAAACATCAACTTCAAGGACACTCTCGCTATGGCAAAGATTTACCATTGCGATAATACCACTTTCACGGAAGATTAATTGTAGTCTGCAATCGGAGAAAAGACAAAAACGACTCTCATCTATTAAAAGTGTATTATCACATTAGTATATTATCCAATTTTTATGGATTAAAACCCCATAAAAACATTTCGACTGGCAGACCTGCTTACTTCCAACAGAACTTGGTGAGTCATTATGTTTTGCTGTTATAATCAATGATCTGCCTTTATGCTCCACGGTGGAATGAGGGAGATCCCTCAGCAAATGTTTGAAACACATAGCTTGGTGTGAAATGCAACAGATTATAGATAAAAAGCAATTTGAGATTTCACACTCTCTCAGTCAATATCAGTTATTTTGTGGTCTTCTTCGAACTTTTCAATAATTTTTACCCGCGTGAAATCATCCATATGATATACATAAGATATTACAGGTGTGCAACTTTATTCCTTTAGGAAAAGAGTTGTATGTGCCTTTGCGCTTGATTCGAAACTTTCAATTTGTACCCACTTTCCACACTTAATCTTCAGTTGTACAAAATTCCACAAGGTGATTCCTCTGAATTTTCGGTTGTAATCTTCACAAATAGTGTTAGACCATATGTTACTGACACCATATGTATTTCTTAAACTTAGCTATAGAAAGAATTTCCACTTGGTTGTAAATAAATTAAACTTCCCAAGAAATTATACTGTTGTTTAATCCTTTATCCTAATGCGAACAGAGAAACTTGCACTTAACGTTTCTTCCCAATCAGACCACTTGTACATAAATGTTCCGCCAGAAAAAAATAGCAGACATTACTGCTAGTTACGTATACAGTGGTCGAGACCACTGTATAAATAAAAGGTTTCCTCAAAAAAAAAGTTGATACATCAGATCTCTATAACCTCATTGAGTGACTGAAGAATCACTTTAACTAATTAACTCTCGATCATTCAGAGAGACTCAGCGTCTGTTCTACTCAGTAACTCGAGCACACTCGGCTTGCGAGCAGAACCTCTAATCTCATAGCGAAATGCATCCATAGAAGGGCCGCGATAGAAGGCCACATCAATGACAGAATCTATATCAGAGATGATCATCTAATGGAATGCAATAATCGAGTCCTTTGTATAATTGAATGATCTCCTTCTAAACGCTATGCCATCCTTCAGATCACTCTAAACCTCAATGAGTTTTAACCTGAAGGAACTTTTAATATGTTAGACTCCATTAATAGCATCGGTAGGTTTTCCTGACGAAATCTGCAGAAGCCAGAGCTTCACCCAAGAAAAGCAAAAACCACCACAAACATATCATCAACATCCTCCAGCAGCCACCCACACCGCTCATAAACCGAGTCAGAGCGTCCATCGAAGGACTCGATAAGGTGATAGCAAAGGCAATAACATAAGCAGGTTACTAATGTAATGAAGTGGTCGAGACCACTTCAGTGTTTTCACAGTCATAGAAACCTGTTTCAGAGTAGGACCTCTTCAAATATTATGCGTTCCAGCAGATCACCCAATTTCAATACGTCATGCGAAAGGTTATTTAATTCATTAAACGTCGATCACTCAAATCATAATCAGCAGTGGTTCTTCTCACTGACATGCTCACTCTACCATCGACAAGATCCTCTCATCACAAGGGAAAAGCATTCACCAAAGCGTCCTAGCTTTAGCCTGTTTTAGTGAGGACCATTTACACAAACTGGATTGATCCATCACGTTACCCAGTCGATTAATTAACCGAAGGATCATAGCCACTCGTATCCCCGGGAAAAGTATCTACCGAAGAGAGATCACTTCAGCAGACTCTTCAATTATAGGCTTTCTCCAAAACTTGGGCGAACCCTATACTTCGGATCAACCCATAGCTGATCCATTCACCGAATGATCCAAATGATCATCTAAATCATTAAGCGGGGGTTCTACACAGTGAGAGGCTTATAAATAATACTGAATACATCCTTCAGGGTTGTCTCTACCCAGTGACAGGTCATCCCTCGCATTGAGCATACCTGCTCACATCCCAGGAAAAAGTATCGATCGAAGTGGCGAAGAGTTCGCTTCGGCAGACTTTCCATATGTGTTTTCTTCGGGAAGATTCTACAAAACTCGGGCGACCTCTCAGATCACTCATCCGCTAGTGATCCAAAGAATAATTTCGCTCATTACCCGGCGGTGAACTACACAGTGGCATGCTCACCCTGCCACCAAGCAAAACTCTCAGCAGTGGCTAATCCATCACAGAGCAGAGCCGTTCATATGTCTGCGAAAATCATCCACATTAGTGATCCCACTCCGTGGAACCCACTCAACCAATTTTTCCAATATACGCGTTATGGGAATGCTCAAAGAACCCAAGCGATCCTCCAGGTTTTTTCATTTCACGTGACCCAAATGATCATTTAACTCATAACAAGGCGGCCGTCAGACCACCTCAGCGGACTTCCAGATCTGCACAAAAGTACACCAGTGGAAATCAGACGTAAAAGAACACAAAGGTTGAAGTAATGCAGACTTCATATATATCCCACGAAAAAGTAGTGAAAGGCCTAAAAACCTATTACGAAAATATTGATAAATATTGATAAATGAAATTAAAAACATCAAGAAATATCCCTGATCCTATGTTAAACAAACGAATTTTAAAAATGAGATATGAACACCAGTAGGCTACTTTTATGAAGAGGCTGATGAATCCTTCGCCTTAAAACCCTTCCCATAATGTTTAGCATTATACTCACTGGAGGCTGTATGCCTTGTAAGGGATGCCAAGGCAATTAATGTGAATTCGTTAGCTTTATATACAATAAGGCTACTCGTTAAATCAATCACAAGCGAACGTTTCTTGCACTTGGATAAAAGATTAAACAATATTATACGTTCTTGGCTTCCTTAAATTTATTTTAGGTGCCTTTAAGTAAGAATGTTTACTTTGGAAGAATTTCTTCAGCAGGAGTGATGCATTTCCTACAGATTGGCTCTTTCAGCTTGCGGAATAGATCGAACTCTAGACAGCCATGTAAAGACTATATGGAGGGGTGAGTAATGTGAGGGATCTATTAAAAATGTCCTCATAAGACCAGATGCTCCAATTAAAACATCAGGAAAAAGGAATAGTTACCATCATAACTATACAATAATCATAATATCCATAATACTCACATAATATAGGCTTACAGATGATGTGACGATGGAAAGTTTTCCGTCATTCTCACTGGCTCATACAGATTTTTGTTTCTTGATGGAGTCACGAGTGAGAGAATATGAAAGAGCTTCCGACTTTTATAACTAACAAAAATCCTGAAACAATGTTTTGATTTATCTGATATCTACCACACTTATCGGCGCATAACATGTAGTTTGACTTCGTTATTTCGGGTAGGGCTAAATGAAAAATACAGATCGAAATATTACTCACACTGGAAAATGTGAACACAACAAATAATGCAAATATATTTTCTATGTTTGTTTTATCTTTAAAAACTGCAAACATTCTTCTTGAACTTCTTAATTTGATCACAATCAGTTAAGAGTTCTTGTCTCACAAATGATGGTCATCTCTACCAAGTGTCATGTAAACTCCTTCATTAAATAGTTCCACAGCATAAAGGAGGTTCCAAGACTGCTGCTGTAAATTACCGACCGATTAACATATCAGAAATCGTTGTCAAGCTCTTGGAGAAATTAGAGAAGAAAAGAATACAGGATTAGATACATGAAAATGGGATATTGTATGGGAGACAACATGGTTTTGTGAATGGTAGATCATGCCACAGTAACTTGCTCACATTTTATAACACAATGACGGCTGAACTGGATATAGGAAATGGGTTTACAGTGATTCTACTGGACTTGCCAAGGCCTTTGACAGGATACCACATGGAACTCTAATCAGTAAACTGGAGCAAATGGGGACGGATATAGGGTTGATGAGGTGAATACGAGGGTGGTTGATGGAGAGATACCAGAGAGTGGTTCAGTGGTTTATTCAGGAGTTGAGTCCAAAAGACGGCTTGTGACTAGTGGTGTGCCGCAGGGCTCTGTTCTTGGACTACTACTTTTCAATTTTTCCATCAATGATATAGGAAAGGATCTGAGAGGAAGTGTTTACTTGTTTGCTGATGATGCAAAGTTGGGTAGAGCAATTGTGAGTGCACAGGATATTAAAATTGTACAAGATGATTTGGATAGTTTGGAGGACTGGACTAGGGTAAATGGATGATGTCGATTTAATATGACAAAGCGTAAGGTTATGCATTTTGGAGTGAAAATAAAAGCAGCATTATATCATATTGGTGGAACCGTACTCCAGGAGATCGATGAGGCCAGTGATCTGGAAGTGTTGGTTGATCGGGAATTGAAGTTTAGGGGGAACATTGTAAAAGTGGCTAAATCAGCTAATCAAATCACTTGGTTTCTGAAAAATACTTTAGCAAGCAGAGACAAACAAGTTATTGTTCCGCTGTATTGAGCCTTGATAATACCCCCATCTAGACTACTGTTCCGAGATATGGGCGCCAGGGTTTCTTCTTAATAGGGAGGAGGTGGAGAGAATCCAGAGACGAGTCATCAAGATGATAGCAATTCTGTGGAATGAACTTTATGAGAACAGGTTGAAGATTTGTGGGTTGCAAAAATTGGTCGATAGGTGGAAAAGGGGTGATATGATTGAGACATTCAAATTACTGAAGGGTTTCTATAAGATTAATCCAGAAGATATTTTTGAGAATAGAACTGGTGGTGGGAGGACTAGGGGCCATACATGGAAGCTGGGCAAGAATGTGGTTAGCAAGGGTGTTAGAGCTAGGTTTTGTACTTGTAGAGTGGTGAATGAGTGGAATAAGTTGCCAGAGTATGTTCTGGGTGCTACGACCGTGAATGAATTCAAGGCGAGGTATGTAGATACTGTGAGAATGTCAAATAGTATTACTTGACATGATATTAGGGCCTCCCTCGATGAATCTGTCGACTCCTTGGAGTTACCCTGAATAATAATAATAATAATAATAATAATTATTATTATTATTATTATTATACTCTCTAATGTTAAACTATTTTATACTATCTCAATAAAAGCTACATACTTACCAAAAAAAGTGCAGAAATTTGATTTTGCAAAATCCAGAACGTTTGAATCCGAGCTACGAGGAAACATTCCAAAGAGGAAACACATGAAAATTATCGCTACATACATGGTTTCTTCGATACTTCTCAAAATGTGAGATATTAATTCAGCGTATTTTTACGCTTAACTCTTGAGGCCTTAGGCCTTTCTTACAACTTTCATCGTCATCATCATCGTCATCATCATTATCATCATACGTATCAAGGATTTAGGCCTAGTATGGCCTGTTCCGGCCTTAGAAGTCATCGTTGAATCGTTTAAGAGGACGTCCTGGTTTTCTTTTTCCTAATGGCTTGTACTTTAAGGCTTGTTTTGGTAATCTTTCTGTTTTCATTCTTTGAACGTGTTCCATCCATCTATGTTTATATTTTTTAATTTTTTCAATTACTGGTTCTTGGTTTAATTCTTTCATAATATCTTCGTTTCTTTTGTGATCAAATAGGGTATACTTTGCAGTTTTTCTCATAAACTTCATTTCTGCTGTTGTTAATCTTTGTTTGTCTTTTTGTTTTATTGTCCAGATTTCTCTTCCATACATTAAGACCGGTAGGGCTAATGTATTGTATACTTTTAGCCTGGTTTGTTTTTGAACTAGGTTTGGTTTAAATATAGAGTTAATTACTCCTGTTATTTTTAAATATTTTGCAATTTTTATGTTTATATCTTTTTCATTTTCATAAGTGATCATACATCCTAGGTAGTTAAATGAATTCACCTGTTCTAAGATCTTGTTATCTATTACTAGTTTAGTTCTTGCTGGATCTTGTCCTTTAAAGGCCATAGTTTTTGATTTTTCCGTTGATATTATCATACCATAATCTTTGGATATCTCATTTAGATTTTAAATAACTTTCTGTAAGTTATCTTCAGAATTTGTAATTATTATTTGGTCGTCTGCAAAGAGGAGAGTGTTTAAGTTAACTGTAGGTGAAAGTTTAATTCCTTGATGGAAATTTTTATTCCATTTTATTATTATTTCATTTAAGTAGATATTAAAAAGATTTGCTGAGAGGGGACATCCCTGTCGGACCGCTTGGTTTATCTCTCTTGTATATGATAGTTCATGATTTAATCTTATTTGTATTTGATTATTTTCATATATACTTGTGACAGCTTTTAGGATATTATTTGGTATTTGTATTTCTTTTAATATGTTAAATAATATGTTTCTTTTAACTTTGTCAAATGCTTTTTCAAAGTCAATAAATGCAATATGTGTTTCTAAATTATATTCTCTTCTTTTCTCTATTATTAATTTTAGGCAGAAGGCTGGGTCTATACATGATCGTCCTTTTCTAAATCCATTTTGTACCTCTAGAATAAAGTTATCGGAATATTTCATCAGTTTCTTATTTAAGATTCTGCTATATATTTTGTAACAGGAATTTAGTATACTGATACCTCTATAGTTTTTAGGATCATCTCTATTACCTTTCTTAAAGATAGGAATCACAATTGCTTTTTTCCATTCTATTGGGGGGATACCAGTTGAGTAAATTTTATTTAAAAATAATAAGAGTCTTCCTTTGAATCTTGTTTCTGCGTATTTATATAGTTCTGAACCTAGCTTATCTTCTCCAGGTGATTTCCGTTTCTTGTTTCTTTCAGGGTGATTTCTAATTCTTCTTCAGTTATTTCCATTTCATTTTCATTAATTGTTTGACAGATGTCTTTTTTAAAATATTTGTCTGTCCACAGTTCTGTGTAGTAGTAATTTAGAAATTCTTCTAATTTCAATTCAGTGTTTAATTTTATGTTTTCTTTGGTATCTGCATTTAGGTGTTTCAAAATCTTATATACATTGGGTCTTATTTTATATAAATCATGTTCTAAATTAGAAACAAATTTATTCCATGATTCTCTATGTCTTTTTCTGACTTCTCTTTTAGCTATGGCTCTTATTCTTTTATATTCTAATTCATCTTCTAATCTTTTACTGCTTAACCATTTGTGATAGGCTTCTTTTTTCTTTTTGATTATTTCTTTGATTGTATCATCCCAGATCTTCAGTTTTTTTCTTTTATTTAATTTTTTGGTCTTTCCTAAGCTTTCATTTGCTGCTGCATTTAGTATAGTTTTTATATTAAGCCATTCTATTTCTTCATTTTGTTTTATTTTATCTAGATACTGGTTAATTCTTTGTTCATATAGCCATTGTACATTTGTGTCATTCAATAGTCTAGTTTTATAAACAAATGTTTCAATTTTTCTTTCTGTTCTTGTTACTTGTAGCCATTTAGGTGGTAATCTTAATTTTATTTTAACAAGGAAGTGGTCACTGCTTATTTCATATCCTCTGTGAACTCTAACATCTAGTGAAAATTTTGATGTCTTTTCATTTAATATGAAGTAATCTAATATTGTTTTCCATCCTCTTGCTTCCCAAGTATATTTATGTATGTCTTTATGTTTATAGAAGGAATTCATTATTTTTAGGTTATCATAAACTACAAAGTCAATCAATTTTTTACCATTTCTGTTTAGAGTGTGTTCTCCATGTATTCCTATATTATTATTAATTTTTGTGTTTCCAATTCTTGCATTTAAGTCTCCTATGTAACTATTTTTATTTATTTTATTATATATGTTTTCTAGCTGATTATAAAAATCAATATTATCCTGTTCTCTTCCTTCTTCTGGGGCATATAAACCAATTATTGTTAAATAGCCTCTATCTATTTTTATTCTAGCTTCTATTATTCTTTCATTCCATTCTTACAACTTTATGTGGAACTAATAGCGATAAATATCCAGAGTATGCTGTTTAGTAACTTTTTTCCCACAGAAAAGATTACAAAAAAAAATGCTCCGGGGATTCCGTTATTCCACCAATGAAAACTCGACACAGTGACCTTCAATCATACATTCTTGAATATTCACCTTGAGTATCTGCGCTTTGTTCAAATGGCCTACTCAACTTACTTAAGATGCAAGATGATATTCTCCCGTCACATCTCTTCCTCATTTCTCTCCAACAAATTCGTATCTCTAATTGTGTGTATGAATAGTGAATAAAATAACACTAAACATATTTAGCAATAGGAATTGGATACAAGTTAATATAGCAACTCATTACTTCCTTACATTTATTGACAGATGGATATTAAATTTGTTTTAATGTTGATAAAGTGCTGTCGTCGTTTCCCTATAAGTTATTCATGCATCCCTGAATCTACTTTGATCTCTCTCTCTCTCTCTCTCTCTCTCTCTCTCTCTCTCTCTCTCTCTCTCTCTCTCTCCAACCATTGCTCTGCTATTAACAACAGGGGAGTAACAAAACTTCACATAAATTTTAACGCGCAACTGACTCATTAAAAGACGTAAATCTGTTTTAGTACAGTAATATCAGTACAATGAGTAGAATAACAGTTATAAAGTACATAATCAAACTCGAGAGACAAATGCGGAACGTTTTCAAGTTAATTCAGACCTCAGGTAAGTAGTTTGGAGGGGTTTAGCATATGTTAATGAAAGTCATCCAGCAACAACTAAGTTAATGATAACTTGAATAGAGCAAATATGTCTGTCGAGAACCCAGTTATTTTATCTGTTCTGAAGAAGTAGTTTTTCTCGGAAAGATCTGGTTCAGATCTCTTCTAATATAAGAAGATCATTTTAAGACTATAATTAAAGGTGAAATAACCGGTCTCCTACGGTTGGTGTTGAAGATTTTACTCATTGAATGTATGACTTTTCATCTGGAAACTGATTTAGCCATGCAGGACGATACATTCAATTTACACAGAAACAAATATGCCCTTTAGCTATAACCTCGATAATTACCATCTCCATTACAAGTATGACTTACGTTTCCTAACAAAACTCAAAGTTAAGATTCGTAAGCATGATTCATCTATGTTCATGCTAATTCCACTCTATAATTTGACTTGTATTCCTATCAAAGGTGACATTCATCACATATATGAATCTGCATATAAGGATGTTGACCCTTGCATCGCTTTCCATCTTTGCAAATGGGATTTCACTCTGTGCTGTTCTTTTCACCCCGTAACTGAATTACGCAATCTACTCACCCACCTCCTGTAGCTTTTCCATTTAATACACAGTTGTGATTGATATTACATTTCGCTTTCACATTTGTAAATCGTTCACTACACAAATCATCTAACCTTTCGAAATGTTTGTAGACGCTGATGCTCTACAAAGATGTCAGAATTCTCTACATTTTGCATTTCCAATACATTCTCTAAAGACCTGTTGACAAAATGGCTAATTTGAACTCAGTCCTTGCCAATCTATCCTATCTGCCTATATATTTTTTTTCATTTTTTCTGGGATTATTATAATCTCTAGTCTCTCTCTCTTACGGAGTAATATCACAAATATTTCATCTCTACCAGAATCCAAAGAATTAGATTTTCACAAAATTGATCATGTATTACGTAATATCTGAAAAAATCTTAAGTTTGTAAAATTCTCAAATACATTCAATCACTGACACACCCTCAGACATTTTGAGGGGTTCCCCTAATAACTCCATAAAAATTTGTACTTGATTCAGTACAAACGACAATATTATTAATGACACATATATCACCAATTCACTTCAGTGCACTCTCCTTTACCAAGACGTTTCAGTTTTCTTCTGCTTGATTTTTTTTAAATTGTTTCCGTGGTTACTGATCATCCCAAATTTATCACAATTTCTCTACAATTTTCTAAATCTCCTAATGCACGTGCAGCAGGAAAACACAATACGTATCAATTCCAAACTCATAGAACAAAGTTAACTTTCTATTTTTTGAGTTTTTCTTCTGCGATTAGGAACCGTTTTTCTTCTCCAATTGTCGATATTCGATTGGAATATCGACAATTGGAATTGTTGATATTCCAATCGATATTGGAATATCGACATGCTAATATCGATATTCCAATCGATATTGGAATGTCGATAAATCCAATGTTATCGACATTCCAACCATCCACTGTATTAATTTACTGTAGGATGACAACTACTACTGTTATTAGTGCTGTTAAAAAAATAATAATGATCTAAATTAATGCCAGCCAGAACTGAAAATCAGTACTAGCAACGATAGATCGCAAATATGTAGCGTAAACGAAATCCATTGGAGTAATATTTTAAGTAAGGCGCTAAAAAGGTATATGACCTGGAGCTCCGGTCTGAAAATCAATCCCAGAATCATAGCCTGAGATCGAGAAAGCTAATGCTGGAATTGCAAATAACCAAAAAATCTTCAGAAAGTAAAACATATTGTGATTCCTACTGTTACGAAATACATATTCGTGCCACAAAATTCCTAATCAGTTCATCTGTTTCCGAGAGACAGAAATGAGTCCTTTACACGGCAGACATAATTCCGTAAATTATCTATCCAGGAAAAATACAGGAATGCTTTTAACCATAAACCACACCATAATATTAGAGAACCAGTCACCTCAGATGTCGATCCTGAGGAATTAATAATAATAATAATAATAATAATAATAATTTAATTTTCATATTATGTGCAATGTTTTAAGCATGCATTCTCATTCATCTTGCTTTAAGAAAATTATTGCTAAGTTCTTCAGTATTTTGATATTATTTGTTAAATATGATCGAAAGTTTTTTTTTTCAGATGATCCTATCTGCAATTTCATAACACCTATTCTTAGTAACCTTCTTGAACTAAGGTTTTTTTTATTTTATTTTACTAGGTTAGGTAGCATGCGAGAGGAAAA
Organism: Typopeltis vanoorti; assembly: GCF_054136105.1. Taxonomy (NCBI): domain Eukaryota; kingdom Metazoa; phylum Arthropoda; class Arachnida; order Uropygi; family Thelyphonidae; genus Typopeltis; species Typopeltis vanoorti. Next base: position 125,874,642 of record NC_143549.1, read on the forward strand.
TTGCTTGACATTATTATATGAAACTTGCTTAACTCTGTCTCTATTACTTTTCTGCAAGAAATAAAGTAGTCTGAAAAAGATTGAATCTAGGACGCTAATCCTTTAATCATATTCTGTAGCACGAGTCAAGAGTACCCTAAGATTAAAGGGAACTGAATTAAAATCCTGAGACTTCTCGACTATAGACAGGAAAACCAGTGCAAGGGAGGGGCGTTCATAATGGAAGTCTGTTAACCAGTATGTTGAAGAAAGGCTTTCTTCACTGAAAAAAAAAGTATATTCGGAGTTTTATTCCGCAAAAGAGGCCTAACAATGAAGATTAAAATATACGTCATTCCGCTGCTAGGGGTTATATTAAATGAAATAAAGAAGATATAAGAGGTCACCGATCCAAAAACCTTGAAGGATTATGAAGAACCAGTTACTCAATATAGTTGCAAGAAAGAAATGTTTAGACGAAAGAGAGTAGAAGGAAGGTAGAAATGCCAGTCAAGTTGAATAGTGTACGAAATGCATCACTTCCTAGAAAAAATTAGCAAATCTGATAAATGATAATTAGAATGTGCGTCACTAAGCAAAACGATACTATGCAGCGTAACCGAAAAAAAATATTCACCCTTTAAAACTGAGATATCTTAAATGCCAAAATCTTTACGCTGAATATTTTTATCAGATTTCTATCCCAATAAGCTTAAAATTATGAATTCCAAAAAAGGAATAATTATCCCTGAATAATTGGTCTGGATATTTTGTCTTATTTTACCTTCAGAACAAATACACTAGGAATCTTCTAACATGAAATTTTAGATTTTTTCTAAAGATCTTTGAAGAAAGATCTTCAAAAGCATAAAATAGTAATTTCATCGAGACTGGAAGAATATTTTCAAGACCACTTCAGCTAATGGTGATTTAAAGAGCCTGTCAGAAACAGGTTTCTGATATATCTCCCAGGAAAACGAATTTTTAGCAAAGCTAATAAATTCATATGTGATTACACTCATTTACAAATATAATTTCACTTCCCTTGTTATTTTAGGCACCTCTCCAATAACTATAATTGTCCACTCAGGAAATATCACGCTTTTGTTTTTTAAAATGAGCGTTTTCAACTATTCATAAAACTCTCCAGAATGTATGCATTCTGGTGACCTTTTACTGCACCCTTCCCGAAGTGCTTAACGTTGTACTATGAAAACAAAATAAGGTTCACTTCATTGTAATATTTTCATAAATGCCTCTATGAGCTTTACGTACACAATAATATTCAGTATGTTCTCCGTAAAGTAATACAAAAAGCAAAACAAAAATAAGGAACCATCATCACCGCCACCACCATTCAATTCCTGATATGTTCCTACACCAGTGCTTATAACACTATGATGACATGCGGTATAAACGCTTAGACTTTTATAAACCTTCCTATCAAGGGTTTCCTCCAAAGCAGTCTGCTATGTATTATGTATACAATATTGTCTGAGCATATTTCAGTTTTCTGATACATTTTTAACTGATTCGATCCACGTAGGTCTTTCTCTTCCTATGGGTCTTGTTTCATCCTGGTATAAAACACGATTTGCTGCTTCTTCCTTCTCCCGTCCAGGCAAAATCATGATACCAAATTTGATTAGATCGGCTCACTCATCTTTTAAGTCAAACAGTGTTACGTTTCTTCCAATTATCTTCACATTTTCCATAACATTCTGTCGCTGATTTCATCTGTTCACTCCTCTATTTATTCTCAAACTAAGCAATAATCAATAATGATCGTGTATTTTCTTGATCACAGAACTAATGTAAATTACTATTTGGGAACATTGATGAAGTGTAAACGAATAAATATTTTAATTTAATACCGACTAGTTTCACCAAACATAAGCTGTTGGCATCTTCAGGGTACAAGCACTGAGGTTAAAACATATCACAAGAATAGATCTTAACTTTAAATTGTGAAAATTGTAGTTACAAAGTAAAATAGCATTGAACGTGAATAATACACCTATCGCCCATGTACATGATTTACTAGTTGTTGCTAAGGAACGTTCTATAGTTAGCATTAAAGTTCATTTCCTGTGTGTTCAGAGATCTAATTAGGGTTTTCCATATATCTGGAAGTATTAAACCTTGGTTCCGGTTAAGGTTATCCGTAGTGCGTGCGACAGTGGCTGCTTCTTTAAACATTCGAGAGTGGTAGTCTTCTTCTATAATGGGTACAACTTTTGTACCACTCAATGATATGGTTTGTTATGGAGAAATGTGATGACAAGCCTGATATGTCTTGTCTGTTGTTTTTAACATAACCAATGTGTTCCTTCTGTCTAATTTCGAGGCTTCTCGAAGTCTGGCCGATGTAACTTGAACCACACGTGCATTGGATATTATAGACCCCGGCATACTTATAGAAAGGATCCGTATCTTTTGGAGATCGTAGTAGTTTTTGAATTGTTTCTATGGGTTTGAATGTCACTATTATTTTGTGTAATTTGAGGAGATTAGCGACCTTTTTAGAGATACTTCTCACATACGGAACAGCGATTGTTTTAATATATTAAGTGTCTTCTTGTTCTCTTTGTGGTAGCTCAGAGAAAAGGATTTTGTTGAGGAGTCTTCGTGGGTAGTCATTCAAGGCGACGTTATTAGATATCAATGTTAATTTGTCATGGAGGTCCTTTTTATCTGTTGTAATGCGGACAGCTCTCTTCTTTAGTATGTGTACTATGCTGAGTTTGTGAGAAATGTAGATTTGCAGAAGAAAATGTAGAAGAAAAGGAGCTGAAGTGTAGAGAACGTCCTGTATTCGTAGGTTTCCTGTAGACTGATAGGTTCATAATGCCAGTAACTTGCTTCTTATTTAAGATGTTTAAGAATGGTAGTTGTTTTACGCGTTTTAGTGAAATATGTTTGTCGAGGAGTATTTCCTTTAAAATTATGATGTTTAGGTTGAGCACATTGCATATAGGTTTTTGTAAATTGTCTATTGGTTTTTAGTGAGTATACTTGAGGAAACTGTAGTGGTAGAGAATGTGCGAGCAACAAAGCCTAATTTGAGTAGGAGCTTATTATAGTACTTGGTTGCATGCAACTGCTAAAGGAATTCTGTCGCTAGTACTATGCTGCTCAATTTAGTTAATGAATCCTAATATAAGGGGAGGGTTAGCGAGGGGCCAACTACCCTTCCTGTGAAAACCCTATTGGTTACGAAACAAGCACCACAGAAGCATTGAAATTCGGGCGCCTTTGCGACAATCATTATTAATCGTTTTGGGACCTGGAATATACGTAATTTGGTGAAAGAAAGAGCTCTTTGTAATGTGACGAATGTCTTACGGCAGTATAAAATTGGACTTTGTGCTGTACAAGAGGCGCGATGGCCGGGACATCGCTCGACCCGTTCTCTTTTGTCCTCTGTCGTGGTGACGACAGAGGACCAAAAGTACTCGGAACTTCGTTTTTAGTTAGTGATAAATTTTTGTGTAATATTTTATATTTTAAACCTGTTAACAATCTGCTGTGTACTATTAGAGTTAAGGGACGTTTTCAAAATGTGTCTATTGTCAACTGTTATGCGCCTACTGAAGAGAGCTCGGAGGAAGCTAAAGATTGTTTCTACGAAGTGCTTGAGCGTACTTGTGCTAATCTACCGTCATATGACGTCAAGCTAGTAGTGAGAGATTTCAACGCGAAGCTGGCGGAGAGCGCGTGTGTGGCGGCCTTTCTTGGGTAGTTAGAGATTACATGAGGAGTGCAATGATAACGGGATCCGACTTGCGAGTTTTGCCGCCGCTACGGGATGCTTTGTAAAGAGCACTGTGTTTGCGCATAAAGAGGTCCACAAGCAGATCTGGAGATAAACGGACGGTAGAACAGCTAATCAAATAAATCATGTATTAGCGTATTGACATCAGCACACCTCCGAGATGGAGGTGTGCTGATGTCGGATGTGAGAAGTTTCAGAGGAGCAGATGGATATAGCGACACTATCTGGTAGTCTACGATTTCAGGCATAGAATTGTGGTTCAGATGCTCGCGTGTCCAGTTCCCATGCCGATAGTATGGCATGGGAACTGGACAAGTTGAAAACAGCGGAAGGCAAACGGACTGTCCATTTAGAGTTGCAGAATCGTTTTGGGGAGTTGCAGGAGGAAGAGGATGGTCTGGATGGGATGTGGGACACCATCAAAACTACGGTCGCGTTAACTGCCTCGAGAACTGTGGGAAAGAGAAAGAGGAGGAGAAAAGCATGGTTTAATAGAGAGCGTGAAGAAGCTGTAGCGAAACGAAGGGAAGCACTATTGAACTACCAAGTGGATAGTAGGAAGAAAGCTGCATATGAGAGGGTGAGAAGAGTGGTGAATACATGTCTACGTAGGGAGAAGCGGAAGTATCTTAATGAGAAAGTGGTTAGTATAGAGAGACATAGGGTGACGAATAATGAACGGGAGATGTACCGGACGATGAAATCCATGCGAGGTGCCCAGACACAAGCGGCAACCATAAGAGATGAGAGTGGAAATTAACAAAGTCAAAAGATGCTCTCACTCGGTGGCGTAGATATTTCGCGAACTTGCTGAATGTCAATGCTGGAACGTCAATATCCGAGGATTATACTCCTTATCAAACTGCTGAATCATTTATTGAAGAGCCGACATTTAGTGAGATTACTCGTGCTATCCGCATGCTGGAAAATAATAAGGGTCCAGGAGTGGACTGTATACCGGCGGAGCTCCTGAGGAATGATGGAGACGTCCTGCTGGAGCAGCTGCACCTGCTCATCTTGATGATCTGGCCAGAACAATGGCTGCCGGACGAATGAAAGGAGTCGCTGATCACCCCCGTATATACGAAAAGAGATAATACTCAACGTGGCAACTATATGGGTATCTCACTGCTGTCGACTGGCTACAAGGTGCTGTCTAACATCATGCTAATGCGCCTCACACCATATGAAGAAGAGTGCCTTGGTGACTACCAGACGGGCTTCAGGAGGAACCGTTCTACAATAGATCAACTCTTCAGACTGCGCCAAGTTTTGAAAAGTGCTGGGAATATAACCGGGAAGTTCATAATATTTTCATAGACGTTTCTAAACCCTATGCCTCAATAATACGCCCAAACATATGGCAGGTGTTAGAAGAGCTGGGAATTCGTCGAAAACTCCGAAAAATGGTGCAGGTGTGCGTAACTGGTTCGAGAGCAAGAGTAAAAGCAGAAAGTGACCTGTCGGACATGTTTCACGTATAGACCGGTGTGAAACAGGGTGATGGGCATTCTCCGATTCTCTTCCATCTAGTGTTGGAAAAAGTAATTAGAAACACAAGTGGCAGGTGGAGTTAACATGGGGGTGCAAGTTAGAATTCTTGGCTACGCGGACGACCTGAAAGTCATGGCGCATCAACGGGACGACGCAGTGGCATTGGTTACTGCTATTGAAGAAGATGCAGAAGACGTTGGCCTGAAGATAAACACCGAGAAGACAAAATACATTTTTATGAATCGTCATGCTGCTCAAGTTCCAGAGGCAGCTGCACCGTTTGAGAGGGTGAAGGTACTTAGGTACTTGGGTTCTTTCGTGACTGAAGACAACAAAGTTGAGGCTGATATCCAGAGTCCGGTAAATGCTGCGAATGTCGCCTACTATCAGATGCGTCCCCTTTTCGCTTCGCGCTTGCTGTTTTGGACTAAAAAGATGAGACTATACAAAACTTTGATCAGGCCTGTTCTCCTTTACGGTGCTAAAGGGTGGACTCTCACGGCGAGACAAGCCGATCACCTGAGAATATTCGAGAACAAGATCCTACGACGTATCTATGGAGGTCATGGTAGACGGACTCTGGAGAAGGCGGTTCAATGCTACCATACACGCTTTATACACGTCGGCAGCCGTCTTGATCGAACTGTGAGCCCAGCGTCTTCAGTGGTTGGGGCACCTGTACCGTATGGGCCCTGAAAGGACTGTGAGACAAGTGTGAGAGGCCCGACCCCGATCAGAGAGGCAGCTAGGGAGATCGAGAAGGAGATAGGCGAATTAGGAAAAGGAAGACCTGCAGGCTGCAGACCAGAAAGTGGTGGACAGTCGCAGAAGACCGTGTCCAGTGGCGACACGGTCCTCTGCGATGTGGCCCCCCCGGGCTGATAGCGCCTGGGTAACGTAAGGTGATGTATGAACAGTAGTTTGTCTTTTTCAAGTTCTAGAGTAAATTTAATAGAATGGTGAAAAAAGTTGATTTTATTAAGAAAATCAATTAGGTCATCTTTGTTGTGGTTCCATACAATGAAGATATCATCTACATATCGCCACCAAATTATTGGTTTAAGATTTATTTGAGATAGAATTTTATTTTCGAGATCCTCCACAAATAGGATAGCACGAGAAGGTGAAAGTGGGCTACTCATTGCCAGGCCAGTTAATTGTTGGTAAATAGTTTTCTTCCAAGAAAGATAGTTTGAATTTAGGCAATGATTGTACAGTGTAGTTATATCTTGCGGAAATAAAGTGCCTAAGATGTTGATAACTTACACCACTGGAAAGTTTGTAAAAAGAGAAGTGACATCTAAGCTTACAAGTAGATCGTTTTCAGATATAGTAATGTTTTTTAATTTATCCACAAAATGTTGTGAATTTCGGACACAACTCTCTGAATTATGGATATGTTGTTGTAAGAGTGTAGAGTGATGTTTAGACAATAAGTAGGTAGTTTGATTAACGCCATCTACAATGGGGCATAAAGGAATACGATCTTTGTGAACTTCTGAAACCTCATAAAGTCTTGGAGTTAGAGGGTGCATCGATTATAATTTTTTAATTAGATCTGTTGGCCAGTTGATCATATCGCGTAGAAATTTGTTTGTGTCACTGTGGTTTTTTAATGTAGGATCTTTCCTTAAGATATGGTAAACAGACATGTCCGACAGTAGATTGTTCACTTTATCCTTCCTCGTAGTCCTTGGTGTTTAATATCACAGCACTGTTACCCTTGTCTGCCTTGAGTATTATGTTATATTTCTTTCTCTTCAAATTATGAATGGTTCTTTTATCTAGAGATATTCAGACCTATAGAAACAATTCGTAAACTACTACGATCTCCAAAAGATACCGATCCTTTCTATAAGTATGCCGGGGTCTATAATATCCAATGCTCGTGTGGTTCAAGTTACATCGGCCAGACTTCGAAAAGCCTCGAGATTAGACAGAAGGAACACATTGGTTATGTTAAAAACAACAGACAAGACAAATCATGCCTGTCATCATATTTCTCCATAACAACCCATATCATTGAGTGGGACAAAAATTGTACCCCTTACACAGAGGGCGACTACCACTCTCGAATGTTTAAAGAAGCAGCCACTGTCGCACGCACTACAGATAACCTTAACAGAAACCAAGGTTTAATACTTCCAGATATATGGAAAACCCTAATTAGATCTCTGAACACACAGGAAATGAACTTTAATGCTAACTATAGAGCGCTCCTTAGCAACAACTAGTAAATTATGTACACGCGATAGGTGTATTATTCACATTCGATGCTATTTTAGTTTGCAATTACAATTTTTAGAATTTACAGTTGAGATCTATTTTTGTGATATGTTTTAACCTCAGTGCTTGTATCCTGACGACGCCATGAGATTAAGTTTGGTGAAACTAGTCGGTATTAAAAATACTTATCCGTTTACACTTGATCAATGTTAACAAATAGTTATTTACATTAAGCAATAATCAAGTTTCTGATCAAAGTTACTTAGCCATGAACAGGCGACTGAGCGTAACACAGAAGAAATATGGTACAGGAACAACTGAAGTTCTCCATTGAGAATGCAGTGGATGATTTACTGTATTTGTCTTTGTACTGCTGGTTTCATGCCACATCTGGACAGCAGTTATATAATTTAATTAAAGGATACTTGAGAACTGTATTTAAGAGTACAGCATGATAGAATGTTTGCACGTTTCAGGTCAGTATAGTACCAGTTCTCTGAAAAACGTAATCTATATGAGTGATATGTAGAAGCTGTAATAGAATACACCAAGTGTTACATCTGATTTTACTACAAACCGTCACAATTCTTCCTGCACTCTTTTACTTCTAACTCCTGATCCACAACTTAAATATAGATTATGTACTGCTTTGATATCTAATTTACACCATAGAACCGTAGCGCTTTTCAGAGTATTTCTCTTAGTGCCCATATCTTGTACTTTTGCAGAACGAAAAGAACGAAAAATCTTAAATCCCGATCCATGGTTATATTCTAAAGTGTTTTCAACTGCTTGTTCTAATGTGAGCATCTGATCCTTACAACCCTTATTTTTGATGGCCCCAGCTTTTTTTTTAAACAACTTATTATTCTATGATTTATTTAAGTTAAGGGATATTACATCCCATAGCGTTTCTTAGCCGAATAAGAAACTCAAAGAGTTTCATGCCGAATATAGTAGAAACTATATAAAGTTCGGCGATTCCAAGCGTAAGCAAATACCTGGATACTGCAGCAACTGACCCTTAAGGTAGTGCAAGCTGAGGCAACTCATGTCAAAGGTGGAGCAAGATCCGATCATTATTCTTGATATTTACCCATAATCTTTGAGTTTCTTATTCGGCTAAGAAACGATTTGGGATGTAATATCCCTTAACTTAAACAAGTTATATGTCGCCGAATGAAGCATTTGGCTCTTCACATATCTAATAGTATTCTATGATTTCTCTTATTCCTGGCATATATCAGTGCAAAAATATTATTGTATGATTTTTCTTATTCCTGGCATATATCAGTGCAAAAATATGATCTATTGCACCAGAGAAAATTACTCTATAATATTCACATTGATTATATTTTTCTTCTTAAAGATGGGCACTATGAGAGTTCCACTCCAATCCTCACTACTCCGACCTTCTCATCCGGCCTTTTAAATTTTGAAGTCGGTCACTTAAAAAATTTACCCATTCATGTTCAAATACGTCTACATAATTATTATCTACTCTAGCTAAATTTCAAGATTTCAATTTGTTAACGGCTTTATCTTCTACAGATACTACTATGGTCACCTGACTGTATTCCTCTTGAATATTTTCTGCCATTATTCTCTTACTTGTTTCATGTAGCGGTCTTTTAAATTAATTATCGAAACATTCAGAATATCGTCGTCCTCACTTTAAGAATTTCAGCTTTACAAAATATATTTATTCATCATCAGCATCACCAAATTCCTGACATATGCCACCAAGGGATGTACAGGATATGATAGTACTACATGAAAAATTTACATCGTTACTAACTTCCTATCTACAATTTTCCTCCAAATTAGTCTTTTACCTCTGAAAACTTCAAAATTTTCAGATCTTATATTGCTAACTTCTAAGGCAATTTTGTACCGTATTAATCGACCTATATCTTGATCTTCCTCTGGATCGTTTTCCTGCCAACTTGGCAGCGAACACTTGTTTTGCTAATCTTTTCTCTCCCATTCTGTTTAAGCGACCATATCACGTGAGATTAGCTCTGCTAGCGCATTCCTGGATGCTGACAATGTGAAGTTCTTTCCTAATATCCTCGTTTTCAATATGATATTGCTATTGATCCTATCTGTTCATGCCTCTAATCTTTCTCGGGACTCTCATATCTGCATTCTCTAGTCTTTGGTAGTGTTCCATTTCTTATTTAGCTCTGAGATCCATAAGTAAAAATTGGTTTGAACACTTCTTTGTATACAGCTAATTTTGTATTTTTGCTAATTTCTCTCTTATTTCATAAAATATTATTCAGTTGACTTCCTAGCAACATATTAATCAACCAGATTTTGTTGATTAATATGTTGTCTATTTCCATATTTAATTTGCCATCTTCTTTAAACATCGTGCCTGAGTAGCTGAAATGTTTTGTCCAAAATGGTTTAATATTACATCTGGTGTCAAACAAGAATGTACATTATCTTTATAGATAACAATATGAAGGAAAGTTGTATTAAACCTCATATCAAAATTGGAAATGTTAATCTCAGCTCTTTGCTTTATGAGGACGATGTTGTACTTCTAAATAAATCCGCTACAAATCTGCAATATTTCCTGATTATACTGAATCGTGATTCCTATCTTTCAGAAAGGTAATAGAGATTACCCTAAAAACTTATATAAGAATTCTAAATTCCTGTTACAAAATATATAGTAAAATTTTAAATATCAAACTAATGAAATATTCTGAAAACTTTATTTTAGAAGAACAGAGTGAGTTTAGAAGAGGACGGTTATCTATAGACCCAGCAGTTTGCCTAAAATTAATAAGAGAGAAAAGAAGAGAATACAATTTAGAAACACATATCACATTTATTGACTTTGAAAAAGAATTTGAGAAAGTTAAAAGAAGCATTTTATTTAACATATTAAATGAAAGCAAATACCAAATAATATCCTAAAAGCTATCACAAGTATATATGAAAATAATCAAATACAAATAAGATTAAATCATGAGCTATCATATACGAGAGAGATAAACCAAGGGGTCCGACAGGGATGTCCCCTCTCAGCAACTCTTTTTAATATTTACTTAAATGAAATAATAATAAAATGGAATAAAAATTTCCATCAAGGTAAACTTTCTCCTACTGTGAACTTAAACACTCTCCTTTTTGCCGACGACAAAATAATAATTACAAATTCTGATGATAACGTAAAGAAAGCTATTTTAGATCTAAATGCGATAGCCAAAGATTATGGTATGATAATATCAATGGAAAAATCAAAAACTATGGCCTTTAAAGGACAAGATCCATCAAGAACTAAAATAGTAATAAATAACAAGATTCTTAGAAGGGAGTGAATTCATTTAACTACCTACGATGTTTGATCACATATGAAAATGAAAAAGATATAAATGTAAAAATTGCAAAATATTTAAAAATAACAGGAGTAATTAACTCTATATTTAAACCAAACCTAGTTCAAAAACTGAATTGAATGTCATCAAAGATAGGAATGGATCATTACTAACAGAGGAGTTGGAAATCAAAAACAGATGGAAAGAATACTGTGAGGAACTGTACAGCAGAGTGGATAAAGAAAATGTGGAGTCCTCCCACCAAGATAATTTTGATTTGGAACCTTCTCCACTTAGGCATGAAGTTGAAAGAGCAGGTAAGCAGCTCAACAGCAATAAGGCCCCAGGTGCAGATGAAATCCCAGCAGAGTTAATTAAGGCCACAGGAGATGGAGCGATAAGAGTGTTTCATAGATTGATTACAAGGATATAGGAGACAGGATCATGGCCTATAGACTGGAAGAATTCAGTTTTCATACCACTACACAAGAAAGGTGATATGAAGGCATGCAATAATTATAGAACTATTAGTTTGATATCTCATGCAAGCAAAATTTTATTAAAGATCATGCTAAATAAGATTGAGGCCAAAGTTGAGGCAGAGATGCCTGAGGAACAAGCAGGTTTTAGGAAAGGTAGGGGCACCAGACATCAGATCCTTTGCCTTAGACAGATCATAGAAAAATATAAAGAATTCAGACTCCCTCTGGTAATGTGTTTCTTAGACTACTCTAAAGCTTTTGACTGTGTTGAGCATGTGAAACTGTGGGAGGTATTGAAAAGAATGGGTTTTCCTTAACACACTATCAGGTTGATAGCCAACTTGTATAAGTAGCAAGAAGCCACAGTAAGAACAGGTGTTGGATTGACTGACTGGCTTAAAGTTGGAAAAGGAGTTAGGCAAGGATGTTTACTTTCTCCTCACTTGTTTAGTATATATGCAGAGGACATCATGCGTGAAGCATTGGATGAGCTCAAGACAGCAATTACGATAGGAGGTAGATTGATCAGTAATCTGAGGTACGCTGATGATACAGTACCCCTTTGTATTGAAATGGAAGAAATAGGACTAATTCTTGACAAAGTTAACAAGATCAGTAATAACAGAGGACTTCAACTCAATTCTAGCAAGACAAAGATCATGGTTCTCAAAGGAAAAACAAATAGAGAAGCTCTTGAGAAAAAAATGTATCTTAATGGAAAAAGAATTGAGGAAGTCAGCAAGTTTGAGTACCTGAGATCCATTATTAATGTGAAGAATTGCTGTTCAGAAGATGTCAGAAAAACGTTAGGAATGGCTAAAACAACAGTCAGAGACCTGTCTAAAATCTGGAAGGATGGATCTATCTCCATGGGAACCAAGTTGAGGATTTTGGATGCAGTTGTGTTTCCAACAGCAACTTATGGATGCGAGAATTGGAACCTAAAGAAGTCAGATAAGAAACGGATATCTGCTTTTGAGATGTGGTGTTACAGAAGGCTGTTGAGGATATCATACATTGAAAGGTGTTCAAATGAATGGGTGTTATAAAATATTAGTAGAACTTTAAGGCTCCTTAAGGATATTGACAGAAGAAAATTAAAATATTTTGAACACATAGAAAGGATGGAAGGAGGACTTCTCAGAACAGTAATAGAAGGTAAAGTTCCTGGAAAAAGAGGCAGAGGTAGACCATCAATGAGATGGATGGATGGCATGTGTGGAGTGACTGATCTTCAGAGAGTTGAGGCTGCCAGAAGGGCAAACAATAGGACTACATGGCGAGGCTTAGTGTGGAACATCATCGAGCATCAGAGTGACCATACGGCATATGTAGATGCCCAGTGAACACAGAGAGAGAGTTCAAAAACAAACCAGACTAAAAGTATACAATACATTGGCCCTACCAGTCTTATTGTATGGAAGTGAAATCTGGACAGTCAGCAAAAGACAAACAAAGTTTAATAACAGCAGAAATGAAGTTTATGAGAAAAAGTACAAAGTGTACTCTATTTGATCACAAAAGAAACGAAGAAATTATGAAAGAATTAAACCAAAAATCAGTAATAGAAAAAATTAAAAAATATAAACATAAATGGATGGAAAACGTTCAAAGAATGAAAATGGAAAGATTCCCAAAATAAGCCTTAAAATACAAGCCATCAGGAAAAAGAAAACCAGGACATCCTCTTAAATGATTCAAAGATAACTTCTAAGGCCTACCGGCCTTAGACGTCATCTTTGAATCGTTTAAGAGGATGTCCTGGGGTTTGCGTCTGTAGGCCTAAATCCTTGATATGGATGATGATGAATTCTTATAATCTTAGTTGCGTCGGTCATAATGCAAAACAACCCAACCCACCACTAATTAGCAATTCCATCGACATTTCGTATTTCCAAAAATGTAATAATAAGAATTAGTCTACCACCACCAAAACAACTAACAACTATACTGTATCTTCCAATTGCATGCTTTTCCGAATATTAAATAGGTTTACGTGAGGCAACCGATAAGGAATAAATCTTTACTTCTGCACTGGTTGTGTAATTTAGGGTAAAAACCAACGTTTTGGTTTATGTGTGAGTGTAAATTTGCATTGTATTTCATGTTAAATGTTTGTTTGATTAGTCGAATGCTGTCATATAATCGCAAGTAATTTACTACTCAGGGCAGGCTTTGAGATATATATTCTGTTGTCATGATTATCAACAACATGAAAAAACCAACAAATATCCGTACTGCTATACGGGAAGGTACTTCATTCTTTTAGGAATCTGAAAATATATCGAAAAGAATATTTTAAGAAAATACAAGTACATATTTTACTGTTGATAAAATAAATCGAAGCCTTAAATAAATTCATGTAGTCACTACCCATTTCTAAAATAGATCTAGTTCATATACCAAAAGTACATTGGATTTCAAAAATAAAACAGAACAATGAAATTAGTGAATAATGAAATCATTTAGTAACATACATCTGTAAGATAACCTGAATTGATTTTACAAGATTTTCCCCCATAAAGAGGTGGAAGAGTTTCTTAACCCCAGAAGAACGAGTTTTTCATCAACAAAATAGGCAAACTTCACAGACGCGTGTACACGTAGTATTAAATATGCAGCTTTCATACTGTTTCAATTTGTAATTCAATTTTGTTATGAAGGATATCAAAATTAATTCTACAATAAGTTGAAAGATCTCCCGAAAACGTCTGTTTACAATACTTTGGCAAACTATTTTGAACTACATCTATCCTGCAATATTCATCATAAGCCTTCCATGTGGTACACATCTGAGAAATTTATCACTGCAGTATGGCAAGGCATGAAACCTAAAGTAGTTCTGAGAAATCACTTCTTTTTTGGACCTGTCCTTTGTACACGAACTATATCTTCGTTTAGTACTGTAACCAAAACTAAACACACACACACACACACACACACACACACACACACACACACACACACACACACACACACACACACACACACACACACACACACACACACACACACACACACACACACACACACACACACACAGTTCAAGCCAAACAAGAAGGGATATGAGGATTTTCTTCCTTTAGCTGCATCATGATTGATCCTCAGTCGAATGTCATTAACAACTGGTAGCATCGCGTACGCAATGTGTTGTCCAAATATATAGTTGTGCCTGAATAGGATATATAACTGCGGTTATAGGTAGGCTAGATCGGCTTTTATATTTTTCGGAGAGAAAAAATATTAAGTAACCGGAAAACTCCCAACACTACAGATACAGCACGATCTAAAAGCAGGTTCATTCATTCATTCATTTCGTATTGTGATTCAACGGCTGTAGCCACTTTAATGGGGAGATAGGGCACCACCTCAATCTCCCCTGCTTTTATCCGGCTCGGGACCGGCATAGCTGACAAGACAGACCTGTCGCTGGAGGATTGTCTTAGGTCTTCCTGGTTATATTATCCGAGTATGTTCACGCCACCTCAGTATATATATATATATATATATATATATATATATATATATATATATATATAATATTCATCAAACCTTGATTTTCTTCCTCAGTAAACGGCTGGTATATTCCACTGATTCGAGCCCTACCCAAGGGCCTATGAGTTGTGGAAATACTTTCTGAAAATGAATGCTGAGCCTAACAAAGCAGCCTTTTGCAGCTGCTCAATTTTTAATCCATCTAACTCGAGTGCATCTAGATGTGTTTTAAATTTTTTAGGGATGGCGCCTAAAGCACCTATTATTATGGGAACAACTTTTGTTTTCTTTTGCCAGATTCGTTCAACTTCGAATCTGGAAAATGAATGCTGAGCCTAACAAAGCAGCCTTTTGCAGCTGCTCAATTTTTAATCCATCTAACTCGAGTGCATCTAGATGTGTTTTAAATTTTTTAGGGATGGCGCCTAAAGCACCTATTATTATGGGAACAACTTTTGTTTTCTTTTGCCAGATTCGTTCAACTTCGAATCTGGAAAATCGCGATACTTTGTAATTTTTTCATTTTCTTTGTCGTCAATCCGACTATCTCCTGGTACTGATATTTCGATATATAACAGTCCGGGCTAAAGTTCTGTTGTCAGGCATCTGCGAGAGTGTGACTTCACGAGTGCGCCAGTATCTGATAGCAGAGCTAAACGAGTCCGGCAAATTGTAACTAAGGTTACTGTTATGTGATGATTTGCCAGATTCGAAGTTGAACGAATCTGGCAAAAGAAAACAAAAGTTGTTCCCATAATAACAGGTGCTTTAGGCGCCATTTAGGTTTGCTTAGAATTGATCTGAATAGATCTCTGCCTTTTTTAAACAACGCTGAAACACAGGACAACCCCAAAGGTAATATATCTCTTTACCGTACATCAGCTAGCTCTCCCAGAAACTAAGAAAACGTTTGAAAAAATTTAACATAAAAACGTGCTTTTCTACTCTTCCTAAACTCAGATCAATTCTTAGAAAACACAAACAGGCTAACAACCATCTTCAGTTTCCAGGCTGTATAAAATTACATGTGAGTGCGGGAAACCATATTATGGCCAAACTGAGAAGTCGATCCTCCTACGTAAAATAATGGTAAAAGAAAAAAAAGTTACTTAAATTATTAGGAATGTCATTGAAAGATCGACGTCTAGATAGTAGTGCGAAGATTGAAAGATCCGCGTTTAATTAATGTCTAGCTCTCAGGATCTTGGAGAGAACTAGAGGAAATAATAACTTTAAATGCTACATGTATTAATTAAAGCGGTTTACAAGTCTTGATGGAAATATAACAGATATGCTGAATTTACTTGAAGAAATATGCAAAATTGTTAATTGCGCCAATACCCTGGTTATTTATCTGGACTTTCATACACAAACTTTCCAATGAATAGAGAAGGAACTTAAACATTTGAACGGGACCACTGTACGTAAATTATTTAATAAGTAAATATTTCGTCCTACATAACTTAGGACCTCGTGAGTATCATAATTTCAAACAATACTAGGAATGGCATGTAGTTAATGTTCATGTTTACAATGGAATCCCACTATGTATGCAGTATATAGAATTAATTAATGCTATATTAATTAAATAATATATACATAAATTTATTGATTTATTTATGTATATATTTAATACATACATAAAAACATACATACATTTATTTTAGACGATTAAGGATGCCAATTTCCCAAACTTTAGGGATAGTAGGGCTTCAGCACTTTCTTTATATAAACGCTCATGTTTATATAAGGATCGGTGTAGAAGTTTTATGCTTTTCCACTGGATCAAAGGATTCAAAAGCATCTCCGAACATCTTTGAAAAATTATGAAGAAATACTTGTTGCTGCTTACAAACCAATCAACCAGATGTATAATTTGATACCTTCTCCTAAAGACAAACTCTCACCTTTGATGTTATCTGGCGTTTACGAAGTTCCATGTTCCTGTAAGTTGCATTAATACGGACAGATAGGGAGATCTATTAACAAACGCATCTCGGAACTCAAGACCATATCCCGCTTATCAAACCGCACAAATCAGGCGTAGCACAGCACGGTGTTAAAAACCCAAACCATAGGATCCAGTGGGAAAACACCACTCCTCTACATAGATCCTTATATAAACATGAGCATTTATATAAAGAAAATGCTGAAGCTCTACGTCACAGACCCAATTTGAACCTTAATTACGTTCTTACTATTCCTAAAGTTTGGGAATTTGTCATCGTAAATTTTGTAAAATAAATTTACGTATGTTATTTATTTTAATTTAATATAATTTATTTTTTTTATCAGGTATATTTTAATTTAATTCTATATCACGCTTTTGCACGCATAGTGGTATTCAATTGTGAATATGCGCTCTAACTGTATGTTAATCCTAGTATCGTTTGAAATTACTATACTGACGGTGTCCTAAGATAAGTAGGACGAAATATTTACTTATTAAATACTTTAAGTACTGTGGTCACGAGTTTATATTTAAGTTATGAATACGCTACAGGTTTTACTACATAATAAAGAGAAGATGGAAATAATTCCATTATATGTACAAGGTAAGACTAAGATTATTTCGCATCGCTCAAGCATTCATATTCATTGTGTGCATTTTGAACATTTAAATTAAATTTATGTTATTTTGAAAAACAGTTTGTCTATTTCGGCTTTAAAATTGATCAATAAAATTGAAAGTGTATATCGTGTTTATAAATTATAATTTTTTAAAGTGCCTATACATAATTTTATAACTCCTATGGTATCTTCAGTATACTGCTTTTGCCACCAGGAGGGCTGCTGCTGATTTTCTTTAAAAATGGCTTCAAGACAGTAAAAAGTCCAATGTCTTCTGTGGCTAGCAGAAACAAAATTTTCAGTTATAGTGCAGGGAATATTTAGGGCACAGTATGGAAAGAATCCACCTGATGTCAAGCTCATTAAATCAAGGAAGACAAATGTTTTAGAAACAGGTTCAGTTCATAAGGGTACAAGCAGTGGCAGACCATCGGTTTCCGAGGAGACAGTTGAGATAGTTCAAACTGCCTTCATCCGGTCACCGCAGAAGTCAATCAAAAGAGACTAGAACATCAAATGCCAAGGAGTACAGTCCACAAAGTGGTACGCAAACGTTTGAAATTCTTTGCGTACAAAGTGAAAATTGTCCAAGAGATAAAGCCAGATGATCGTCCAAGGCGATCTGAAAATCCACATGCCATAAGAGAGCACATTCGAGCTAGTCTAAATTTCAATGTGTGGTGTGCACTAATGCATCATCGAGTGATTGGCTCTTTCTTCTCTCTTGAAAAAGAAATTAATGGAAATGTGTACTTAGACATGCTCAATAATCATGCTATTCCCAAGCTACAGGAGAAGCAACCAAATGTTATCTTTCAACAGGATGGAGCCCCCACCCCCATTGGTCTCGTGAAGTTCGCCATCGTCTTAATCGAGAATTCTCGAATCACTGGATTGGCACAGATGGCCTAATCCCATGCTCCCCGAGGTCACAGGACATTACACCCCTAGAAGTTTACTGACGGTGCACATCTTGAAGTTGTTCGTTGACTTTTGTTTTTTTTTCTCCATGTCATGATTTGAAGTCTAACTTTGTGTTCTATTTCAAGTATCCACTCAAGAGTTATAACATATTATAATCAGGGTAAACATTTGTGGACGCCCTGTATAATCTTCTTATCTTGCCAAAAACTAATATGACATAAGACATAAATTTTAATCATTATAGTATTTTAGTCATTAGATTGAAATGTTTGTTTAGATTAGAAAGATTAGAACATACATGTATAACCAGTTTTATAGAATAAATGTTTCATATGTTTAAAAAAATATCTTGCAGCCTTTTCGTACATAACATAATAAACAGGTTGTTACGGTGGACAGTTAGTTCTGGATAGCTTAAGATTAGGATGTTGTATAAGTCACACTACAGCAATTTTCCTGTAGCGTAGCATGGCATATAATGGATGGTTTAAAACACCACAGAAAACATCACTTTAGACAACTCTATTGGAAGCTATTTATAATATTGTTCCTGAAGTGACGATCTAAAAACCTCAGATTCCTGTTGTTGTTGTTTTTTTCAGTCGAAAGGTTTTCGAGGAAGTGAATGATAACTTAAATCCTACATTAAAGATACTTTGCCTCCTTGGTACAGAGAAAAATTCCGTTTATCTCTCTCTCTCTCTCTCTCTCTCTCTCTCTCTCTCTCTCTCTCTCTCTCTCTCTCTCTCTCTCTCTCTCTCCACAAGATAAGTCTGTTCAGAAGAGGGAAGTTTCTTTTCAAAGGGCATTATCTAAGTCTCTCCAGAAGGCAATTGCTTCTTCGCCGACTTTTAATCATGAATTTCAAAAAAAAACAAACAAGTTATTTAATAAATATCAACAGGTTTACAAGATGAGTTCCCCTCCATAAATGTCAGTCTTGGATAAACCACTGAATAGCGATTATTAAATAAACCACTGATCAGTTGTTTATTAGATGCCCCTTCATGCATTTACTAAACATATAATGATGGTTGCGAAGATCTTACACTGAAGAAATCGATTCATCAAGTAAAGACTTTCACAAATATTTATACCTGAAATGATATTCTGATGGATTCACAGCTTGTTTAGTGCGAAGACATCAATTGGTATGTCTCTGAAACTCAGTCGGTAATGGCAATACACTCTAGTTGGAAAGATCTGTCTTTCCTGCTGAGAATATTTATAAGGCCTGTAGAAAGTTTTTTTCCTTGGATATATACTATGTTAAAGATACCAAACAATTTTATAAGCTAGGTTTAATCCTTTTTCCCAAGAAAGCAAACAGACAAGTAAGTCACGTTTGCGCCTGAACATAGTTCAAGTCTAAAGCAACTCGTGATAAAGGTGGACTAAGGGCCAATCACTTTCCTTAGTATTTTCCCCTAATGCAAAGCACATCCCCTTGTCGAGATGTATGATGCTATGCATTTAAGACAAGGCCACTACGCAGAAAGGTTTTGACCTCTATTAAGGTCTCGTCAGTGGGAGCCAGACACATAAAATGCCAAAGTTGAAGTAATGCAGAGCTTATAAATTTTACCTAAACACGTTGCCACAAGGTGCTTTGACCTTACAGTTTTTTACATTAGGTATACACCTTGGCATTTTTTGGGTCTGGTCCCAACTGACGAGATCACAATAAAGGTCGAAACCTGTCTGGGTAGTGGCCCTTGCCTTTAATGCAGAGCATCATACATCTCCGCAAGGGGATACGCTTTGCATTAGAGGAAAATACTAAGGAAAGTGATCGGACTTACTCCACCTTTACTATGAGTTACCTCAGACATGAGGATTAAAACCTAGCTTATAAAATTGCTTCGTATCTTTAACAAAATTTATAAGGCCTTTTCAACTAAAGTGAATTATTCAGTCCAATACAGAGGTGCAAATGTGGACATTAGGCCGGCCTCACAGCTTTAGTTCCGTCGGCGGTAATTCAGAACAACCCAACTCTAATTAACCAAAGCAGCTAACATTTATGAAACCAAAATATTCTTCTAATTCCTTGGGTTCTCCAGTTGTTTTCATGTTTGTGGAATTTAAAAGGATTTTCTGCGAACAAAAATTAACTACCAACCTCTATATAATTAAGACTAAGTAATTAATCTTTCGTTTTTCTAATTGGCGAAAATATAAAAATGAAAATGAGAAACAAATGGTCAATCATTTTATATAAAACAAAATAATTTGTCTTTATCTGTGTTAAGCATTACTAATTTTGTAATACCAAAAGTATTAGTAATAAATCTGCACTCATTAATGTAAAGGGTCATAGAAATAGCCTTTTTCCGTAAGATTGAAATTTCTTATTTTATTTTCAATATTGGTCTCATTAGTCCAATGCTGTTATACAATCTCAAGTTCGAGAGAAGCAGGTTTTGAAGCATACACGACTGATTTGGTGTGATCCCATAAGTAAAAGTCTAACGGCTTCAGGTCAGGTGACCGAGGTGGCCACGCAAGATTACCTCCTCTAGCGATGCAGCTGTCTGCGTGTCATCCAGAAAAATTTTCGTACCTGTGTCGCATAGTGACATGGTTCCCCATCCTGTTGGAAAATGTTTTTTTTCATAAGATTTAATCTCTTTAATTCGGAAATAAAAAACATTCTGAAGTATTACTAAATAAGATTCACCCCTGACAGTGAGCTCATCGAAAAAGAATGGCCCAATAACGCAGCAACTCCTAACCACGCACCGCACATTAACTATTAGTGAGTCTCTTTCGTGGTACCACATTTCCTGAGGCTTCTCTGCATCCCAAATGCGGCAATTGTAACGGTTAACGTTCCCACTTATGTGGAATGTTGCTTCGTCTGAAAACGTTATCATGTCAATAACATCTGTGACATTTTCCATTTTTGTCTTGATCAATTGATAGAAATCCAACCTGGCATGATAATTCTCTTCTTGTAGCATTTGAACAGTCGTAATGTTGTAAGCATGTTTATGGAGTTGTTTTGTTAGAATTCTGTGCAATGTGGTTGTTGGTACATTTAACTCAGTAGCAGTAGCAGCACTTCGCACTGATTTCTTGGGACTTTTATCAAATGCCTTTTCGATTTTGAGCACATTCGCTTTTCTTGATGAACGCCTCCCTGATCCAGTTTTTTTTTTAATTTTTTCATCCAGTTATTAAATTACTGTGGGGAGCCTCCTTATTATAATGGGCAGAGTATTTTTTTCTTATTGCTATTATGGACTTGAGTTTAGCAATAAACAGGAAGCAATTGACATTTTCTTCAACATTTTCCATGTTCAATCACACTAGTCTAAAAACATTAACAAAATGTAATAAAATAATAATATTCATTCATTAAAATTTGTAATAGTTGTACTCTCAAATGATATTTATTGCAAATCTCTAACGGTGATACTTTTTAAGCATCACAATTACAGATTCACAATAAATATCGTTTGAAAGCATAACTATTAGAATTTTTGACCCAAGAATGTTATATTATTTTCAGGCTGGTGCAATATATTTGCTGACTCCCTTTGTTCATCTGACTTGCTAGCCTGTTTTGTAGGATGAAAAAAATTGAATTTCGGAAAGAGAAATCGTAAAATACTTGTTAACTAATCTTTAGTGGAAAAGTCTTTCTTAAAGTTCTTCCCGTCATTGAAGGAATTAGATTCGAATCAAATTCTATCCAAGCAGCATCATCCGAACCGACTGAGAACAAAGCAAATATAGAATCGTGAATTCAGATTGAGAGTAGTTTGTCTGATTATAGCAAAAGTTCTTATTAAAATATATTAATATATCCATATTTCTTTTAAAAAGTATAAAAATCAACATGAAAATCAATCAGAAAAACAGGCTGAACAACATCATCATCATAATCATTATCATGACAAGGGAACCGCTGTCCATCTTTGGCTTCTGACACTTTATTGCAATCATCGATTTACCTAGGCAATGATGAATACTATTTAATTATTCTTATTTTAATTAAGATTGGATTTTTTAATATAAGATATTTTATTTAATAGAAAAATGTCTCTCTCTCGCTCGCTCTTCATCTAGTTGCTCATGCTACCGTAAAATAAAGAAAAGGTTTTCTTTTTTTAAAGATGAGAGACAAACATGAAGTATATCAATATTTCAAGGTAGGATTTATCAGTTTCTCATCGGAATAAAGCTGTAGACACTCAGTAACAGCGTAAGTGTCTATAGCAGGAAAAATAAAAAAAATAAAAAAATGAGGAAAATAAAACTAAAATCCCGCACGCACATCAGAGAAGATTCGGAAGGCCATTTTCCATTAATAAATATTCTTCAAACTGGTTCTTGTAGATGTTTCGAAACAGAAACCGCTCCCAGAATTAGTCTGATAGTACTTCTCAATGGCAAAATTAATTAGTTGAATATCATTATCACTTCAAATTGATATGAAAAAATATCTTTGTCTTCTCCTTATTATTATTATTATTATTATTATTATTATTATTATGTGATACTTCCAGGAGTCCAAATAAATGTATGTGTGTGTGTGTGTGTGTGTGTGTGTGTGTGTATGTGTGTGTGTGTGTTGGCAAATTCTTTTTCCTCAGGCGATTTCACCATGTGCCATTTTAAGATAAAACTCTGCGAAATTGTGTGAACAGAAGATGCAGTAATTTAACTTCTAAAACTGCAAAATTAGGAAATTCAGGAAATCTGCTTTAAAGAAAAAACATGGAACTTTTTCAAGGTACATTTGATAGACAGAGATCAAGATGATGAGCTTATTTCTTTCTTTCTTTTTTTCTTTCGTGAGAAATAGATAAAAAAATAACTAGATTGGTTGTGTGAGTGAATACCATCTCGGTGCACCATCTAAAAACCGGTGGGATTATAGCGATTTTCGTTAAACCGTCTACATTACAGGCCTGCTTATTCGAGTTCTGAATTGGTTAAATTAAGAACTCCAATATTACTGTCATTTATTCCCTTATGAATGTGTTCTGAACCTTGTTTACTGGGCACTTGTGTTGTTTTTTTGTAACAGCACTATCCGTCATTAAAGACTTCAAAACGTGCAGTTGAGAAATCAAAGAAGAAATATTATTAATGCCATTATTAACATTTATTTAATAATATAAAACAGTAATTCAATTTTGAAAACAAAACCCAGTTACTTTTTGTAACTAAAAAAATCAAATCAAATATAGTCGAACAAAATAGTAGGAAGGTAACTTGCTTCTAATATGCTGACACTAAGAAATTTAAGATCAACAGTTGACAGAAAAATACTTAAGATCTAACACATTTTGGGAATTATTAGACTAAAACCCAACCGGCCAACACGTATACTGTATGTACGTCTAGGTTACCATGGATGCGAAATGCATATTACAACCTAAAATTTTAATACCACTGATATTACATTGAAATATATGATGGATACGAAATGTAGAGTAGTGATGTATTTTGTCGATATTGACGGCGACGTGGTTAAATCTGGTTTTTATTAACTGGAAAATAGAACATCACTATTCGTTTTAGAATTAATCGTAAATAAGAAATCAATTAATATATCTTGTGTCAACATCGTTAACATAGTAAATAATCTTATCCGTTTTCTAGCAAACAGGTTGTGGGTTGAATTTTTTACCATGGCATGGGTGTTTGTGAATGTATTAAAAAACCAGCACTATTTCCTCATCTCTTGAGGAAATTCAACTACCACGTTTAAGACAACTGCCTTTGGTGGGATTCCGGGTGAAAAAACGCCCATCCTTTGTATGAGACCGGTTAACTCACCTATCGCTGAAAGAGACCAGATAAAGGTTCCTCAGGTGTCACGGACGGGAATCGAACTCCGAACTTTCCGATCAAAGAGTTTTGTCTATACCGACCGAGCTTCAGAGACTCATCAATTTCAGTAAATTCCTACTCTCCAAATATTCTTCTTGGGGTTTCTAGCAATTTGATTTACATATCTCTAAAACAGCTTTTAGAGTTTGGACAAATTAATCGATAAATTTCCTGAGATAAAATTGTTTTGCAATTTTCTTTTCAGTTATTGAAGAATTTTCAAAGTGAATCCGTTTACAAGAATCGTAAAGGTTCTTTTATTCATCTTAAATCACACTGTCATACTTATTAAATATCACTTGCATTGAATAATTACTGAGAAATACCAGTGGCAGTTAATAAGAATAACTATAAGATTAGAAAAAAAAATTATATATTACGTTACTGTAAATTGTTTCCATTATTAGCTTCAAGGGGATAAAGAAGCTGTGAAAAGAAGAGTTACATAGATTATATCGGGATTATGGAATTCAGATTATGAGGAAAGATTGAAAGTATGTGAATTACAGACTCTGGTTAATAAGAGAAAGATGGGTGATATGATAGAGGTCCATAAACCTTTGAATGGGCGTTATAGGATATCGTATGATGAACCTTTTAGTAATATAGAAGGTGGGGAGAGAACAAGAGGCATCCATGGAAGTTAAGTTTGTTCGCAGTGAAGAAAAGGATAAGAGCTAGAATTTTCTCACTGAGCAGTGAGTGAGTGAGTGCATTCATTGCCTTTAGGGATAGTGGGGCATCTAGTGTGAACGAAATTAAGATAATATATGGCAGTTGCACACTTAATGCTCGGATATGTTCTGCGAACCATGCTTGCATAAATAATGTCATACGGGGCGTTGCCGTGCTTTACAGATCACTCTGGCCACATAGTAATCCTGTAGAACAATATATTTTCTGGAACAATCACCAGGTAAGAATTGAGAGTAAAGGTGTGTTCAATGGGAATACGAGGTCCCAGTGATGTCCCATAGACATCACTAGGACCTCATATCCCCCGTATGAAATTCTCAGAATTCTATTCTGAGAAAAAAAAACAATTAATCAGGTGGATAACAGATTCAGGAGAATGAAGTTATTTAGAGAATTCGTAGTTTAATAGCAGTTATATTTATCAGAGAATAAGTGTTTCAGGATTGTAAGTGAGAAACAGAGGATAGATAATTAAAATCATAATTCGAATGAAAATATTGGACTTTGAGATTTAATCAGTTTCTCACGAGAATTCAAAATAAAGTGCGTCATCGTTTTGACGGCCTTTTCTACTTGGATCAGATTTAAGTCTTGTATTAAAATTGCAATTCTTTGTAAGAGGAGGTTGGGAATATTTTATGTAATAAATCATGTTACTACAATGTCATTTCCCACAGCTACAGTAAGTGATATAAATAAAGCAGAACATAAGGAAAATTACTGAAGTTCTGAGGTGCCTAAATGCATGACGAAATATTATGATCGAGCCTCTCTAATGAATAGCAAAATATTGCTTTTAATTACGATCTCTCTCTCTCTCTCTCTCTCTCTCTCTAATGACACCACAGGAAGAAGGAAGTTAAATACTTTAACAGCCTGCACAGTGATAAGTCGGGGTGATAAGTATCCTGGTGTTGTAAGCAGATCAAGGTCAGGGTTAAAGAAACCACATTTAATCATCGTCACTTCAATGCAGCACTACTCAGCAAATACTAAACGTTTTTCGGAAAATGCATCGCACAAGATGGCGGTCAAGGTGAGCACTGATAAGAAAAAAATCATTATACATAAAATTTAACCACATACTCATTAAGCTATTAATAAACAACTTTTTCTTGCTATAAAATGCATATTTTCCTTTGTGAATTCTTTCTTTTATTTCCATGTCACATTTTCCATTTTCTTGTATTATACTACCAAGGTATTTGTATTGTCTCAGTTGCTCTACACTTTCTCCATTCATCATCACCTTGATACTTCCTGGTGTCCTCGAGACTCTCATCACTTTTTTTTCTTTTTGTTTTCTTTGTTTGACCTGGACATACAGGACAGCAAAACTAGAAATTTAATGACTATGCATCATGCATTACATCCCCGAAGGGATGATGAGAACAGGTGGGCGGGGTCTGCTGCAAGTGAGACATACTGAAAAAACATAATTCAGTATGAAACATAAGTGAGAACACCATGCCAGCCATTTTTGATAGCTATAGAACCTATGTAGAAGATATGTTTCTAACAGGATACGCTGGAGATGTAGGTCAATTGAAGAAAAGAAATCATGTCATATTCGGATATGTGGATGTTATAGAAACTTAAAGAAGAAACATGAGCTCTTTCTTGCTAGGGAACAGTCAGGATCGACTTTTCAGCACACACACACACACACACACACACACACACACACACACACACACACACACACACACACACACACACACACTGAAGTCTATAAGGTTGCCCTCACCCCACTAAATATATACCAAAGAGATTGCGGCTTATGATTCAAGACATTCGTTATGGTAGATCTTCAAGGGTCTAATACTTGAGCAGTACAAGTTATGTTCAACGAAAATTAGAAATTGAGCACTGTAATCAGCAGAGCCATGGATCGAATTTGAAGTCAGTAACAGGAAGTCATTTATATACAGAAGGACGAAAATAGAATAAATTACAGGACTCTGGGGTACGTTTTCATTAATGGGGAAATATGAGAAGAGGAAGCCATCCGACATGACTCATAGTGGGGACCATTTGGCAATCAAATTTCAGTATCTGGAAAGACAATGATATACTGATCGTAAGCCGTGTAGGCTTCTATGACAAATCGGATCAAATGTTTTAGAAATGTATAGAGAAACCACATGTGCTTGCCCAAAATGTTTCCAAGGCTTGAGTCCAGAAGCAGATGCTAAAGATCAGAACATCAGCTGTATATCGAGCGTAGCAAAATCCATGTTATTCGTCAAGAATTAAATTTTGGATCTCCAGGTATTGCAGAGGTTGGCTGTAAATAGTTTTTGAAAGAACGAAGTGACAGTATTTCAAAGGTATTAAAAATTATAGTTTATTTTGTCTATTTTCTTTTGAATGTGTTCGATTCATGCCTATTTCCATATTTCAGGGTACATGAAAGCTGAAAAGGTAAATTGAGGAGGCAATATTTGTTAATTATTTAGCCTGTTCTTAACACACTTCATGGGACACCATCTGGTTTAGATGCCTTGTTTGTGTGCAAGTTCGTAATAAATCTTCCAATTACTTTTCGCAAATGACCGAGATGGAGTGAAGTGAGCAGTGCTATTAGTGTAAAGTTGAATGGAATTTTGCCTTTTTCATCATTGCAGGAAAACAGAAGAAAACCGTGATGCCAGTAAGTATGCCTTGTGTTTGCAGTATGTGACTATAGTAATATCTGAAAGTGAGATGTTAGAATAGTAGAAATATAGGTGGATAAAATTGGGTACATATGGCCTTGGCAAGAGGCTAGAGGACAAGACTGTCAATACAACTCTGGACAGCTTTACAGCATTTGGCCCTTTCAGAATGCGGTCTGAATCTGTCAGCTTTCTTTTGAGAACTATTGCAAACAGCAACGTAGGCTGAATGTACAGTGATGTTTTGGTCTTGGACCATTACTGCTATGGTGGGTATTTTTTAATGCGTTGGCACATTACTTTAATACCAAGATTTTGATGTGGTAGATAATTTTCGGTGTAATTGTGTATGAAGGCCTTCATTCCAGATGGAAATCTACTGAGGAGCACACACACACCACAAGAATCTGAAGGTTAGACGAAGGAACATTAGGCTAGAAATTATAGCGGATTCTCTCCTTCTTTGAAGACTATATGAAAGTTTCCAAGTTATATAGCTTTCAGCCTTCAGCGATCTCAGAGGAGGAGAAAGATATACCGAGATACATTTATTTGTCTTGTATCTTCTTAAAGAAAATATTTTAATAATTATGGTTGGTTACAATTTATCTTCCAGCAAAACCAGACATCTTTACGTGATAATGTCATTTCTTCTTATTTAAAATAATTTACAAATTTTCGTGATGTGTTGCTTGTTATTACAACTTAGGTATATACTTGCAATGTCAGAAACTGAAGGTCAGAAATTTCCGTTTTTGACTAATCTTTGGTAGTATGAGGATTTTTGTGAAGCTATTTTCTCATGAATTTAAGCAGGGTAATATGAAAAGTGGAAACAATGTTTATAGCTTGGCCAAAATTTTCATAACGGAGTTAATCCGGAATACAAGTAAAAAAGACCGTCAAGCGAGAGATTCCGTTTATTTTGAATCTTCATCAGAATCTGATTCAACCTCAAAGTTAGATATTTTCATTCTAATTATGATTCTAATTATCTATCCTCTTAACTAAAAGGTCTGTTCTTTGACAGATATAACTGCTATGACGCTGAGAATACCCTAGATAACCTCATTCCCCTTCCGAATAATTTTCTTTTTTTTATGTGAAATGATTTCTACATTATGTGATATGCTGTCGAATAAAATGATCTCTGAATAATTGTCTGTAATTTCCTTCACAGAAAAACTTGCACTTATTAAAATACACTATTCCAGAGTTATCTATTAATATCTGTAATTTGTTTACATTTACAAAATTTCTAAGCAGTGTGTGCAAATAAAACTTCTATTTCCTATGTAAAGTTCACATTTTATATGGTCCAAATAAATCCACACGTGACAATATCGCACTCCGGTCAGAGCGCTTCTTACCCAAATTTTACGTTTTCTTTAATAGCAGCTTAAATTTCCTACAATTCTGACCGAGGAAAATAAAAAGTTCAGATTCTAATTTGAACATAAATACAAGGTCTAATGTGGTTATAAGTCTCTTGACCTCTAGTGTATGAGATCACTATAAAAAAGAAACTAAGAGCCTTTAGTTTTCGTTGGCTTCATATAAGCTCCACCTATACTTTCATCCTTGTTGTTTTATTGTAAGAAGAAACATAAATAAAAATCTATCTACTTTATTTTTATTTACGTATTTGAATGATTTCAGTTTTCTATTTAATGATCTTATGAATTCAGTTTTCATTTAATCAACAGGGTCACGAACATTTTTCTGGCTCCACCATTTTGAACAATTCATGAAGAGGTTGTGAGATAGCTTATGTTAGAGGAATCTCTGAGCGCATCATCAAGATAATGAAAATTTTGACTTTCAAGATACTTCAACATCCTTGTAGAAAGCTGTCTTCAAATTTAAGTTCTGCATATGATAATCCCCTATAATTGTATTTCTTGTGATTATAAAATCGCTTACTACGCTTTGGCGAATGCAGGAGAACTGATTACTGTCAGCATTGAATGTGCTCTTCTGTCGAAAACAGTTGGCTTCGAATCCCCTCCAGGAGTTGAGATCGTTGATGAGTGTGTTTTCATCGGAAGATGAGTTAGCTGATCGAGTATGAAGAAGACAGGGATTTCTTTCTGGAAACTGGAGTTTTTCTTACTGCCAGAAGAATACGTGCAGCTTACATATATAATTCATTGACTTCACTGCATTATCTGCTTTGCCATAATTTCTTAAACATCTCAACCAATAAGACACCGTTCGTCGCGAAGCATACCAGAAATACAATTAAATATCTTAAACTGAGAGCCCAGTCATAACGCACCTACTCTAAACTTCACAGATAGGGTTCACTAGGGAAAATACACTCCTAGGGCAGCAGCAGTTTACTGATTAAAATCTGTATAAGGAAATTTTCCAAGAATTAATATAACGGAGTAATCTGAACTGATCCTATTTCCTCGAGTTATCGAAATGTACTAGTATTGTGTACCATATCCATCGACGTTAATTTGTGTACCTTTAAAAGTCCCCACAGTCTTATGCTGCGTGTTAGTTATTTGCAAAAGTGTATATATATATATATATATATATATATATATATATATATATATATATATATATATATATATATATATATATATATATATATATCCACTTTTCAATGTGTTTTTGAAATGTTCAGTTTGCTTCTGCATATACTTTGATTTCTTTTTTTATTGTATATATATATATATATATATATATATATATATATATATATATATATATATATATAAAGATAAGCCGAAATTTGAAACGTTTTTATGACACGTTTTTTGTATAGTGGGGTTGGGCACCGTAGGCGACAGGGGGAAAAAGCCCCCTAGTATATGTATGTATATATACAGGGTGTTCGGGATAAATTTGACAGTTTCGTAAGGAAAAAGAAAATCTTCTTTGTATCTATTAAATTTAATGAATTGACAAAAAAACATTACAGGCAGAGTTAATTACAATACTATCAACAGGATTTACTCAAAATAACCACCATTAGCATCGATCACAGCTTCAATTCTGCTTCGGAACCTCGAACAAGCTGATGCTACAGTCTCCCTGGGAAGGGCCGCAAAAACTGTTTTAATTTTATCCATTAACTGGGCTTTTGTATTACTGGAAGTGCGATTGGTGTCTTTTTCAACTGCGCCCCATACAAAATAATCCATGGGGTTAAGGTCTGGGGAGTTTGGAGGCCAAACATTTGGACTGGTGCAGTCGTAGAAATTTTCAGACAACAATTTTTGACTTTTCCCAGAGGTGTGGCAAGGGGCCGAATCCTGCTGCCATACATACGGCCTACCATTGGCTACCCTTGTTATCCAGGGCTTGACTACAGTTAGCAACTCCACGAACAAAGCCCGAATTCCAATGCCAGGGTTCTTCAACACCTGTTCCTGCAGATTTGCGAGGAATTCTGCTGTACGAACGCAATCAGATCGTCTGCTAGGGATCTTTCTTCTTGCTACATCTTCTTAGTCACCATTGCAAGTCTCTAGTTCATGCCTGATTGTTTTTACTGTATTCAGGGAGCATTGGGCAGCAGTCGTAATATCCTTATTTTGATGGCGGGCACGAATCATCATGATACAAGTTATTCTCTTCCATGATTCAGGTGGGTTCCAGCTATCCATCCTTTCTGACATCTTGTATATGAATGAAGAAGGGTCCAAACTTTTAAATGAAGAGAAGTGTGTGTTAATACATGTAACTTACGGAAAAATATAATTAATTATAAATATGTCAAATTTATCCCGAACACCCTGTATATATATATATATATATATATATATGAAGATTGATTTACTCGGTTGTACATTTTTATAAAAAAATTGAATGACTAAAACCGAGAAAAATGAAAACAAATGTGCACCTGACGAAGGCTGACACAAGATGAAACTGGTTGTGTAGTATTAATAAACTTTGTTTTCATTTTTCTCGGTTCTAATCATTCAATCTTTTTATAAAGATATAATCATATACATATATATGTATATATACATATATGCATATATTGATGTTAGCAATTGCATGAGTAACAGACAACAAATGTTAACAATTAATGATAAAGGAGAGTTTTAAGCTTTCTGAATTTCTATAAAAAAAGAATAATTTAAACTATTGCGACGGTAAGCATTACCTTTCGGGATGTTTTTTGCATGTACTCAAATTCTTTATAAATGTAATAACATTTATAAAAAACAGGTTCCTTGGGGATTAGTGTTCAGACCGCAGGCCTAAAAGATAGTAAATATGAAAACAAAAATTTAAATAGACATTGCTTTTTCTTAACAGTGGTGTATATAATACAAAAATAACTTATATAGGGGGAAATTCTTATATACTTTAAATGAGTTAGATAGTAAGATCGTTTAACGTTTCTTATTTTAAGAGGGCTGATCATCAATTAAAAAAAAAAACATTTTTATTTATTTCACATTTTTATGGTTTGTGAAATTTCAACCGTATTATCTGCTTCAGTTGAAACAACCTCCACTTTTCAATGTGTTTTTGAAATGTTCAGTTTGCTTCTGCATATACTTTGATTTCTTTTTTTATTGTTATACACCTTTATTCAGAAGTTAGCGGGCTTTTCAACAAGTAAGATTAGGCATCATATTTCCTCTTTTTTATCTCTGAAAATTAACAGTCCCCTAAAATCGTTCATCTCCATAAACTGAACATTTTTAGACTCAATGATGTGGTTTTTTTAAGTTTATTTGCTCCTCGATAATATAATTTTTATTATAATTTTTGTATAGATATGTGTTTTGGAATTATGTAATTTATTTTTGGTATTGTCATAGTTAAAAGAGTGGCATTTTACATGGAAAATTAATTGGCGTCTCGTTCAGATTTATAAAATGTATAAAGCAACTCAAAATGTAACACACAAATGTATAAAGTAACAATTACCATAAATACGTCTTCTTCTTCTTCTTCTTCTGCAGCTTCTCCCACTTAAGTGGGGTCACTGTTTATTATGAGTCTCCTCCACACCTTCCTGTCTTGGGCTGTCACCACATCTAAGTTCTTCATCTTCAAGTCCTCTTCTACCAGCTCCCTCCATCTCTTCTTTGGCCGCCCACGCTTCCGCCTTCCTTGCACATCCATCTGCATGACACTTCTTCCCACATATTCGTCCTCCCTCCTCATCACATGACCAAACCATCTCAACCTTGCCTCCTGTATTTTCGCTCCTAAGTTCGTAACTTTCACTGTTCCCCTCACATAGTCATTTCTCAGATGATCCTTTCTGGTCACACCGCACATCCACCTAAGCATTCTCATCTCTGCTACTTCCATCCTGCTAATGTTATTTTTCCTCAGGGCCACAGTTTCTATAGCATATGTCATAGCTGGCCTCACTACTGACCTATAAATTTTGCCTTTCAGATTGATCGGCACCCTCTTATCACATAACACTCCAGCCATCTCCCTCCAGTTCCTCCAACCTGCTTGTATCCTGCATCCCACTTCCTTCTCACCTCCTCCATCTTCTTCCACTGTCGAACCTAAGTATCTAAAGTCTCTCACCTTCCTTATGACATTTCCTTCCAGCTCCAGGTCTGTCTCGTGGCCACCGCCCACTGCGCAACACATATACTCTGTCTTACTTCTGCTCAGTCTCATACCTCTCTTTTCCAGTACTTTTCTCCATCTTTCCAGTTTAGTTTCCGCTTCTTCTCTTGAATCTACACACAGCAAGATGTCATCTGCATACAACATTGTCCAAGGTGCATCTTCTCTCACCTCCTCTGTCACCACCTCCATCACAATATTAAACAGCAACGGACTTAATGCTGACCCTTGATGCAAGCCAACTGTTACTTGAAAACTTTCTGTCTGTCCCAAACAGGTCCGAACACTTGTCTTCAAATTTCTGTACATTTCCTGCACCAACCTGACATATTTCTCCGGCACCTTCTTCTCCCTCAGACACCTCCAGACTTCTTGCCTTGGCACTCTATCGTATGCTTTCTCCAGATCAATAAATACCAGATGTAGCTCCCTTTGTTTCTCTCGATATTTTTCCATCATCTATCGTAACCCAAAGATAGCATCTGTTGTTGATCTGCCAGGCATGAAGCCAAATAGTTCCTTTGCAATCTCCACCTCCTCCCTCAATCTACCATCAAGAACCCTTTCTAGGATCTTCATTGTGTGGGACATCAACTTTATTCCTCTGTAATTTTTACAGTCTTGTACATCCCCTTTACCCTTGTAGATGGGAACAAGAGTACTCTCCCTCCATTCCTCGGGTATATTTTCCTGTTGGCAAACTTTCATGAACAGGTCCCACAGCAGGTCAATGCCCTCTTCCCCCAGTGCTTTCCATGCCTCCACTGGAATTCTGTCGGGGCCCACCGCTTTTCCATTCCTCATCCTCTTCATGGCCTCCATCACTTCCATTCTACTGATGTTCTGCACCATCCCCTCAGAAGGCTGCCCATCTCCTCTGTGAGTCCTTGCATTTTCCTCATTCAGAAGTCCCTCAAAGTATATTTTCCATCTGTTTCTTATGTCCACATCCCTCCATAATACTCTTCCTTCAGCATCTTTGATCTGCCTCACATGTAAGATGTCCTTAGCTGCTTTATTTCTACATTTCGCTAGTTGGTAAATTTTTCTCTGTCCTTCCTTTGTTTCTAATTGATCATACAGATCTTGATATGCCATGGCCTTCGCCTGTGCCACAACTCTCTTGGCTTCTTGCTTTCTCTCTTTGTACACCTCTCTGTCCTCATCCACTCTTGACTCATCCCACTTCTGCTTTGCCTTCCTCTTAGCTGTCACTGCCACTTGTACATCATTATTCCACCACCAACCCTCCTTCTGCTCTCTAATCTTTCCAGATGTCTCACCAAGCACCTCGATTGCACAGCTCAGGATTACTTTTGAATTATGTTTCCATCAATCTTGTACACTTTCCAGTCCATCCGAAATCCTCTCTAACACTCTCTCCCTAAAATGATTCCTCACACTCTCTTCTTTTAAGAGAGTGTGAGGAATTTATTTAATTACTTTTATTTAATTACCATAAATACGTAATAATCCTAAAATGGATAACACATAAAGCATAAAATACAAAATTCATAAAGCCTAAAAATACGAAATGTTTATATCATAAAAATGCGAAGTGCACAATTATCGAAAACCTAATCCTAACAAAAAAGACATACCCAGCACAATTCATCTTCAAATACAAAATCATGCCAGAATCCTCATGAAAGACTCATTTTCTCGTTAAGTTTAACAACATCGTTGGCATAAACACTAGCATAAATGACAATACCTCACATCTTACAGTTATCTACGCCAGACGTTTATTCGTGACAGAAGCCTAAATTGCAGCTACTATGCAACTTTATTATCGATTTTATACACTTACAATTCCTTTCTACGAAAAGGCAATGCGTCTGCTTTTCTGAGAATGGCTAATTTAGAATCTCCTACTTTTATTCATTTCTAGCTCAAGATTTTCTTTCTTCATTTAATAACATTCATTTGCAATATTCGCTGGTCTGGAAACACAAAACCAATCTGATCTCTTCATCTTCCTCTTACTCTCTATGAAGCTTGACTACCTGCAGTACAGCTATCCAAATAGTAAAATACCCTTTCCAGGATGAACTTAACGTGACACCTTCGGCTGGCTACAGTTTTCTAACACGGCAGACAAAACAAGCTGGTTGAGATGCGAACGAAGTGCGTTACGTCATCTGCCTGTTCGAATTCCTCACCTCTCCCATTACTCTCCATCTCTTATTTACCATTTTCCCTTCCAGATACATCAGAGACGTCACCTGTCCTCATGATAACTAAGACTACAGTCTCGGGAAAATCACTTCATTTGAGAATATTTTTTTTAATAATAATAATTACTTTTTGACTGTGGAATAACAATTTTATTAAGTAAAGAAATATAATGCTTCTTTAATGCATGATTGGCGCTGGCTTTCTTTTCTCAACAGACGATTCTCCACTTTACTTTGCATACTCGTTCCAAAATTTGAATTTGGATTAGAATTCCTGTAATTATTATTTGTGATGATTTTTAGCAGCTGCACAAGAATACGCTGGATAGCACTGAATAACTGAATGATCTCTAATATGAATTCATTGTTAGTTTGAGTTGTCGAACATCGAACTGCCTGTTTAAAACATTGCTTACAATAGCTGTACGAGTATATTAATATCATTTCTACTTCTAAAACAACCAACGAATTCTGCCAATGAATTTTGTAAAGTGATGACGTTGGTTGTTATCAAGTTAGAAGAAGCAACTAAACCTATGAGGCAAGATATTATGTCTGTTAACTGACAGTGTGTTCTGACCCGACGTGTTCGGAAAGTGTGAGTTGAGTGTTTGCTCTTGTCAGTCTTACCGAATCTTCAGGAGAGAAGCCCCTGCCATTTCGATACAATAGACTCTCACCTTCAGTTCATAAGAGCTTGAAAGGTCAGGTTATATGACCAAATATGTGTTTTCTTCATTAAATCAATTATTTAATGTGCATAACAGTTATAAAGGATCATCCCTGTAAAGGTGAGTTTGTCCAACTCAATATAATGCTTCATATTACTGTCTAAACAGTAATATGAACTGTCGCACTCCTGAATTTCAGAAAATCTCCTAAACCTCTAAAAGCCTTTACCAAAACTAATTTACTATCTTCGTGTTAATTATTCTTATGCAATGGCTCTGTATTATCCTATTGCCAAATTTTTGGTACTTTCTAATTAGGTCTGAGATTTAAAGTAATCAATACATTTTTTTTTAATTATAATTTATATTTATTTAATTCTTCTCATTTATTGCTTTCATTCACCATGACATTAATTCGGTTACACTGCTACGTTATGTGAAATATCATCTAAGATTCGGAAATACCTTCAATATTTCTAGGTCAGCTTTCTCCATTCTCTTATCTGCTGTTTCCTTTACATCAGTTTAAAATGTAAAATTATACACTTTCTTCTTGATGATATACAGTTCAATACGGGTTATTCAACTAATACAGTTTTTCTTGCAGGTGAATTCTTCCCAGTTACTTTTAAAAGAAAGTATTTTTCCCTAATTTTCGTTTATTTGACAAGTAACAAAGGAATTTCTTGGATTTTATTTATATTTCTGATTATAAAATTTGCTATCGGAAAACGATTTGCTTTTAATAATTGTAATTTTAGCCTGTACTTAGTACATCGTACAGGCTAAAACATCGCTCACTCTCATCTTTCTACATTTTTATCCTTTATCAACTTCTTTTCATGTAATTCAGTATAACCATGTCATATATCAATTTATCGCCGGCTAGATTTAATCTTCTAATCCTGAATGTAGTCTAGCATTTCTTTCCTAATATCGTGAGGACGTGTCGTATGAGCTCTTCATTAGATTTGTTCCTTCTTCAATATTAACCGTAATGCTACTAAAGCAATCGTAGCATATGAAATTCAAATTTCTTTATCTTCCTATGAGCACAGGCGCATCTCTCTCTCTCTCTCTCTCTCTCTCTCTCTCTCTCTCTCTCTCTCTCTCACTTCCCTTGTCGGATGAACATGTCTTTAACTCGTTTCTTCTGCATTCTTACTGCCACGTTTTGCTCTCATTAAGCAGAACACGATTTGATCGTTGTTTCATTAACCACGTATCTCTTTTCAGAGTATTCACTGCAATATACCACAACGTATATTGTGGTATATTCGCCACATTTCTTCCAACACGCTTTCTGTTCTCCAATCACTTTCAATTTTTAATATTTAATTATATTTTTACATTAGAAGATTTATCCTTTTCATTCACCACTTCTTCAATAACGGTTCCGTCTATCTTATCTCCTCCACACAGCTTTTCTGGTTTATTCCAATGCTACCCAACTTCCATTTTTTTGTTTGCCTCACCTTTCAGTTATGACACGGACATTCCTATTACTGTACTGATTTGAAAGAAGAGGATTTTGTTCCCGAATATGTTTATCTAACATATCCCATACATTGTCAATGAGGTTCTGATCACGGCTTTCTGGGAGACAGCGAAGATGATAGAAGTCGCTATCATGCTCGCAGAACCAGTTACATGGCCTTAATTTTAATAGGAAACTTGTAGCTCGCATGGCACTGTACTATGGACCTGAACCATTAAACAAAGAAAATCGATTCTGAGAAGTATTCCATCCTGTGAACGAATGTGATGCAGAGTGTGATGTAACCTTTTTATGCCGCGGTTGCTCCATAATCTGCACATTTCTTCCGCATCATAGAAGTGTCAGGGTATTGAACATGCCTGGAGAACAAACGTCCGAATCTAAGTCGGTACTAAAGAAACTTACAAACTCGTAGAATCCTTTTCGGCTAAAGCTGATTTAACTGATCTCAAAAAGTGATTAATAGTATTTATTTTTTTTTTATCATATTAGAAAATCGAGTTTTTCCTTCGGTGAAAGGAACATATTTTCCCAGGAGAACTCAAGAACTTAAATTATAAAATACACAGCCACCAGTGTTCCTTTGTCCTTAGTGTAAACAATCCGATCCAGTCTGAACAATTCTTTATAGGCTGTTTTTCATTGCTGTAAATGTTGAACTTAGGAATACATATGGATATAGTAGTGTTTTAATTTAGACATTATAAGATAAAAGTGTGAAATGGCTGATGCCGGTTTCTGCATTATTCTTTTTGGATTTGATTTGATTTTTTATGATACAAAGACATCAAATATCATACTGCGCCCAGAACACAGGTTTACAGCAGCACATATAGTCGGTTAGTAGGGCAAGCACAAACATTTATACCTTTGGTGGGATTAGAAACCGCATCCTCCCTGACAGGATAGCGGATACGCTAACCAATCGGCCAACTTGGCCGGCGGTGTGTGTGTGTGTGTGTGTGTGTGTGTGTGTGTGTGTGTGTGTGTGTGTGTGTGTGTGTGTGTGTGTGTGTGTGTGTGTGTGTGTGTGTGTGTGTGTGTGTGTGTGTGTGTGTGTGTGTGTGTGTGTGTGTGTGTGTGTGTGTGTGTGTGTGTTGCAAAAAAACTACAAACTACATTTTCCGAAATCTACAGCGTCGTTTTCGGAAAGATGAACACCGACAATTATATTCATATTCTGAACAATTTCAGAATGTGAACAATTCAGAACATATTGTGTACTTTTTGATAGTTCAGTGGACATAATCCAGATGAATAACCATGACCGTGGATAGGTTCACTTGTCATATCTTACGGTAAGGGTTCTAGTAACATTTGAGGAAACAGAAATGCCATGTTTAAATTACAAGTTAAGAGACATTAAATCTGAACACTAAAGTGTGCTTTTGTGATAAGAAAATTAGAAGAGGGTAACAGTTGAACTTCAATTTAACCAACATTTTGACGAATGAATGGACTCACTTTCGTTCATGAACATTCAGTGTGTAAAACAGACCCGTATATGGAGTGTGTTATTTATTACTGTGCTCTTATACTCTGCAATTTCAAATACCGGTACAATTCAATACGATACTTACCCTGCTGATCTCCAATGTCCTTTTAAAGAATTCCTCTTGATTTTCAGATGGAATGGCTTTTTTCATCCAACACTTGTAGACCTCTTGATTTTCCTATTAAGGAAGACATCTCATAATAATCATTTTATTTATCGACGTTTTGTGTTTTCCAGGTCAATAAATTATGAATTTTAATAATCCTCCATTTTGAAATTGTAATACAGGTAAGAAGTAACAACAAACAAAGAGAAAGAGAGAGAGAGAGAGAGAGAGAGAGAGAGAGAGAGAGAGAGAGAGAGAGAGAGAAAGAGAGAGATTGTGTGTGTAGATTCTATCGAACACAGTTACCTACCGCACCAATATATCCGCATCTGCAGTCCTTCCAAATCCCTGTGCAAAGATATTTGCCTATAACTCTAAGAGGAGGAGAGTCTGTTGTGACATTCCTTTCAACCATACACCTTCCAAGAGGTGGTATATACTAAAATTGATAAAAGTAAATCCACCATTACAGTTAATAAAAAGACACTCTAAATATTATATAAAGTGTGTTGATGTTATATAAGTATATTAGCTTATTTAAAACTGACAATATATAAGAAAAGGAATAATTATTGATTCTTTCATTACAAAATTATTGAATCGTGCAGTTACTTCTTTAATAATGACGAACTCAGTCAGCACTGGGAGAAGAGTTTAAATAGATTAACATTTCATTTTATTCAAAAATGCAAGGTTTAAGAACCGTATAATAAATGAAATATATGAGCTCATTGCATATGCTCTTGAGTATTAAAATTCTCTTCTTTAATTCTTTTGTTATGAAACATTTTTCTGAACAAGAAGGATGTTGCACGGAATATAAGTTTGTTCTTGATAGAACTATTACATCCATTTCTGTGTGCTTTCTTCTCTACTCCAGCGATTACCTCTCATCTAGTCAATTTTTTATAATCCTGTTTATAACCTTGAATCATGTCCTCATATACTAGTTTCTCACAAAATATTCAAATTCTGTTTGTTTATTGGTTATGAGTTAGAGTGAACTGAATTCTCACATGGCCTCATCTCATTTATTGCCTAACAATATCTGACTCATATTCATTCTACAGATATTTTAATACATATTGTTTACTTATCTTGTACAATGATTCCATTACTCCTCTTATTCCACTTCCTGAATAACAATTGTTGAATAGCAAATGTTTAATTATAATTCATAGTGAACTCATGTCATTTTCTTGTAATTAGAATAACAGTAATAACAGAATAACGATATTAAAATTCAATGCAAAAAGTAATTTCAAAGTTCTTCATACTGATTAATCTCCAGGCTGATAAAACAAACATTTATTTAACGAAATACATTCGCTGGCATTCATTATATACTTCCTTCTGCGTTTTCAATATTATCCGTTTTTTTTTTGCAAATTTTTACATCCTTCATGGTTAGCTGAGTGGTTAGCTAACCACGTATTCCTTCTCCACCCAAGTGGCTGTGGGTTCGAATCCCACCATGGATGTTTGTAAGTGCCATATTAACTCTTTAGTAGAAAGAGCATCTGTGACTTTACTACTAATTCTAGCAGAGGCTTCCTCTCAAAACTCGGTGAGGTACAGAATTGACTATACCGCGTCTACAAATGTCAAAGGACGTGAAATGTAAAAAACGGTATTCCTATCAACAATATACACCGATGACCAACAGCTAAGGAAGAACAACTTTTTTACCAGTACATAAAATCATTTCATGGCTACAGAGAAATGTGCATAGAATTTTTTGCCAGAATACTAAATAAATATATTAAGCAAAAAACGTGTGCCCTAAATTTCGTATAAATTAAATTGCAATACGTTTTTTACGTTAATTTTTAAGGAAAGTTACAAATTTCCCAAAGACGTGATTAAGGAATGAATGTACAGTACTTAGAGAAAAGTATGCGGATGGACATTTCTCTATGGAATATGTGTACCCCGAACTGCGATTCAGCTCTCTCAATGTCTTATCAAATTTCGCACCAAGTGATTCAGAAGTTCTTGAGACAAACTTGCCCATGTCTCCTCCTCCTTCAAAGCAAGAATAAGAACGTGTTTGTTTTCTGGAGGAGAATCAAGAAACTATGCGTCTCCATATTGCGTCTCAAGCGTGCTCCATAGAGTTGAGATCTAGGATGCGTGCTGCCCACTTGATTCAATTATTACCTTCGGTGGCCAGAAATATTTCCACTGCTCGTATACGAGGTGGTGCGGAATTGTCATTAATAAAAATCAATTCTTTGCCTACAGCACAACGGAACAATTGAACATGACGTTGAAAAACTTCGTTGCAATATCGTTCAACAGTCATAGTCCCTTTAACGAGAACTCGTATCTCGTTGCGTTCCTTAACCATACGCCTGCTTACACCATGACACGAGCACCTCCGTAAACATTCATTTCAGGAACACTCTCGTAATGGCAATCAGTACCACTTTCATGGTAGATTAAGTATAATCTAGAATCGGAAGAAAGACAAAAATGACTCTCATCTATAAAAACTGCATTTTCACATTAGAATATTGTCCGATTTTTATTGATAAAAAACCACTAAAAATATGTAGACGGGCGGACCAGCTTACTTCCAACTGACCGGCCTTGGTGCGTCGATTATGTTTTGCTGTTATAATCAAAGATCAGCCTTCATGCTCCACGCTAGAGTGAGGGCGACCTATTAGCAAACGTCTGAAACACATACCATTGGTATGAAATGCTGCCCAGATTATAGATACAAAGCAATGTGAGACTCTACACTTTCTCTGTCAATATCAGTCATTCTGCGGTCTTCTTCAAGCTTTCCAATAATTCTTACCCTCGTGAAATCATCCATATGATATATATAAGATATTACAATTGTGCTCAATTATTCCTTCAGGAAAAGAGCTTGACCCATTAGCGCTCGATTCGACACTTTCAATTTGTACCCACTTTGCACTCGTAATCGTCAGTTGTACAAATTGCTACGAGGTGATTCCTCTGAATTTTCGGTTGTAATCATCTTCAAAAATAGTGTTAGCCCGTATGTTAGGGACGCCAGTGAATTTCACAAAATTAGCTATAGAAAGATTTTTCACTTGGTTTTAAGTTAAGTTAAACTTCCTGAGAAATTGTATTCTTGTTTAATCCTTTATTTAAATGTGAGCAGAGAATGTTGCACTTAAGGTTTATTCCCGACTAGACTACTTGTACACAGATGTTCCCCCTCCCCCCAAAATAGCAGAAGCCACAGTTCTGCTCAGCGAGAATCGAAACCAGATTACTAAGCAAAGCATCTACATCTGCAAGCCGACAGCCAGAACTACTTAGTTTCCTGTGCAAGCCATTCACCGAAGGGCCCGATAAAGGCCACTTCAATAGAAAATATACCATAGCCAGGCTTGTTAAAATGCAGTGATCAAAACCACTGTATAATTAAAAGGTCTTTTCCAATAACCTCCTTGAGTGACCTGAAGGATCAATTTAACTCATTAACTCTCGATCATTCAGACATACTCAGCGCTGTTCTACTCATTAACTCGAGCACACCCGGCTAGCGAGCAGATCCGCTTATCTCCCAGGGAAATGCATCCACAGAACGGTCCCGGTAAAAGGCCACATCAATAGCAGAATCTATATCAGAGATGAACAGCTAATGGAATGCAGTAATCGAGACCTTTGTATAATTCAATGATCTTCTTCTAAACTCCATGCGATCCTTCAGATCACTCTATCCTCAAAGAGTTATATCTCGAAGTATCTTATAACTTATTAAACTCCATTAATCTCATCGTTGGGACCAAACTATGCCACGCTACTCGGACATAGTTTGTTCCCGTATGCCATGCAATTTTACTTCTTCAAGGTCAGTCTCGACCTTGTCGAGACTGACCTTGAAGTAATCGACATACGAGTATATTCGTAGTTGGCTTGTGCGGCTTATATACCATATACGAGTATACACACTTTTGCTGCTAGCTCCACAAACCGAGCATTTTCACTTCTTCAAGGTCAGTACGGGTAATCTCGTTGCCGGCTTACCGCCGGCAACGAGTTTATTCGTAGCTGGCTTGTGAGGCTGATATACCAACTACGAGTATATTCTTAGTTGGCAGCAAACGTGTTAATCTTATCGGTGGATCCTACAGAGAAACCCTGCAGACGCCTCCGCTTCACCCATGGCAGGCAAAAACTAGCACAAGCATGTCATCAACACCGCTCATATCCAGCGACAGAGCGTCCACCGAAGGACTCGATAAAATGACAGCAAAGGCAATAACATATGCATGAGTCTGATTTAAGGCAGTGATCGGGACCACATCCATAGAGACCTGTTTCAGAGTAGTTCTTCAAAAACTAATGCGTTTCCTTTGATCGTCCAATCTCAATTCTCAATGAGTCACCAGGGAACATTTAACTCATTAAATGTCGTCAATCAAATCATACCCAGCAGTGGTTCTACTCAATGACATGCTCGCTCTACTAACGAAAAGATCCGCTCATCGCAGGGAAAAGCATTCACCTAAGCGGCCTAACGTAGCCTGTCTAAGTGGGGATAGTTCCACAAACTCGAGTGATCACTGTATAATCACATCACCTAGTCGATTAATTACCCAAACGATTATAGCCACTCATATCCCTAGGAAAAGCATCCACCGAAGATAGACCACTTCAGCGGACTGTTCAATTACAGGCTTTCTCCAAACCTCGGGCGATCCCGTAACTGACCCATTCAGCAAGTGATCCAAAGGATCATTTAACACATTACGCGGGGGTTTGCTCAATGAGAGGCTAACCATAATACTGAATAGATCCCCTCAGCGTTGACTCTACACAGTGACAGGCCCACCCTGCCACTGCGCATAGCCGCTCACATCCCAGGAAAAAGCATCCAACGAAGCTGCGGAGAGTTCACTTCAGCAGACTTTCCATAAGTGTTTTGTGCGGAAGATTCTACAAAACTCGGTGAATCTCTTAGATCACTCATCCGTTAGTGACCCGAAAAATCATTTCTCTCATTACTCGCGGTGGTTATACTCAGTGACATGCTCACCTTGCCACCAAGCAAAACTCTCAGCAGTGGCCAATCCATCACAGAGCAGAGCCGTTCAAATGTCAGGGAAAAGTGTCGACTTCAGTGATCCCTACTCCATGGAACCCACCCAGCAAATTTTCCCACTATACATATTAAGGGAATTCTCCAAAACCTCAGGCGATCCTCCAGGTTATTTTTATTTCAAGTGACCCAAAGAATCATTTAACTCATAACAAGGCGGCCGCAAGATCCACTCAGCAGACTTCCACATCTGCTAAAAAGTACATCAGTAGAAATCAGACGTAAAAGAACACCAAAGTTGAAGTAATGCAGAATTCATATACATCCCACGAAAAAGTAGTGAAAGGTGTAAAAACCTATTACTAAAATACTGATAAATATTGATAAATGAAATTAAAAACTTGTAGAAATTATATTCTAGTTATATTATCATTTATCCAATGGCAAACTAACAAACATACTTTAAACATGAAATATCCGCATCAGTAGGTTACTTCTATGCAGAGGCTAATGACCCCTTCGCCTTAAAAACCTTCCCATAATGT
Organism: Typopeltis vanoorti; assembly: GCF_054136105.1. NCBI lineage: Eukaryota > Metazoa > Arthropoda > Arachnida > Uropygi > Thelyphonidae > Typopeltis > Typopeltis vanoorti. Next base: position 125,919,209 of record NC_143549.1, read on the forward strand.
GTAGCTTTATACACATCCATAGGATATAAGTATATCCTATGGATGTGTATAAAGTATGGGATGCCAAGGCAATTAATGTGAATTCATTAGCTGTACATACAAGTACGTTAGCCGTTAAATCTAGTCACAAGCAAACTTTTCATGCACTTGGATAAAAGATTAAACTAGAATATATGTTCTGGGCTTTCTTAAATTTATTTTTAGGTGCATTTAATAAGAATGTTCACTTTGGAGAAATTTCTTCAGCAGCAGCGATGCATTTCCTACAGAATGGCTCTTTCAGCTTGCGGAATAGATCGAACTCTAGACAGCCCTGTAAAGACTATATGGAGAGGTGAGTGGTGTGAGAGATCTATCAATAATTTTCCAATAAGATCAGATACTGCAATAAAAACATGAGAAAAAAAGATTACTCACCATCTTAACAGAGGCTTACAAATGATGTGACGCAGAATATCTTCCGTCATTCTCACTGGCCATACATGAGCAATATACAGATTTTTGTTTCTTAATAGAGTCACAAGTGAAAGAATATGAAAGTGCTTCCGCGTTTTATAACTAACAAAAATCCTGAAACATTGTTTTCATTTACCTGATAATCACCCAACATATCGACGCAAAACATAAAGTTCGACTTGGTTATTTCGGGTAGGGCTAAGTGAAAAATACAGATCAAAATGTTAATCAAACTGGAAAGTGTGAACACAACAAATACTGAAAATATAGTTTCTATATATGAGATATTTTCCTTTTGGATTTATTAGTAGACCATAGTTATTCATAAATATACAGTTGTCGACAAGTTTCTTCAGGACAAGAAAATAGGTACACTAACGTTTACTTGTAAAAAACTAATGGAGTAACAACAGTTATATTAACTAAAATTGAACAAAGACGCGTAACATCAAGAGCATGGAGTGTGGCGGCTTAGTCATTGTTTGTTTATCGCTTTTTATAGTTTTCAGCGAAATTAAATTATGCTAAGCTGAGTGAATTTATTGAGCTTTTCCAAATGTCTCTTAGTATCATGTTTTGATTTCTGTTTAGATTATCTTTTGTTCGGTGTACCACTGCAGCTTCTTGAAAGTCTCTACATCTGAAATCTTCTTCAATCTAAGGCATGGAGCTGTTGTCCCAATCTATGGAGTGGTTCGAAATCGAGAAATGATCGGATAATCCTAAGGTATTTGTTCTGTTGTTGTTGACATTCCCTTATATGTTCTTTTTTTCAGATTTCTAGGCTTCTTGATCTTTGGCATATAAAATTCAGTCCACAGGAACATGGGATGTTATATATACCTGCCTACTTGTAGAAGTACGCAGGTTTATGTACGCAGAAGTTGAAAGTGAGCCAGCATAAGGTATGACGATGGACGATGCGTACTGCGTGATCGCAGGTTGTTGTTATGGGTTGTTTCTGTGGAGAATTTTTTGGATTATATTTTTGGGTAACCATTGCTGACTAGAGTTTAAGATATGCGAGAGAGTTCATCAAGAAGATCTTTTTCTTCTGTGATAATATTTGTTGCTCTATTTCTAAGCATATTATACGTATAATGCTAAGTTTTTGCGCATGATTGGAAGACGATTTTAAGTTGAGATAACGTCCAGTGTCTGTAGGTTTGCGGTAGCTTGTGAGCTTGATTTGTCCATTCACTTGTTTTTTTATTAGTGTGTCTAGAAAAGGTAATTAATTATTATTTTCCAGCTATAACGTAAATTTGATTTTTTGGTGGAAAGAATTAATTTTTTAAGGAAGTCATGTAAGATATTTTCTGTACCTTTCCAAATAATGAAAACAACGTATACGTATCTCCACCAGACTAATGGATTCGGATTTATTTTGTAGAGGATATCAGTTTCTAGTTTTTCCATGAACAAATCCGTTGGAAAAAATGTTGGAAAATTTCTACTGTCGACGATCGGGTGGAGCGGAACTCCAACTTTGTGAACTTTTGGTGCACCATATAAGCGTGGTGATAATGGGTGTAGAGATTTTAGATTTCGGTGTAATTGCAAAAGCCACCTAGTCATATTTACGAATTTGGAGATTAGTCATTTTTTTGGTTTTTCATGGTTAGATCTACATCTAGTACGTGATAGGTAGACGTGTCAGAAACTAAATCACAGTTCTTCGTTATGTAATCTTTAGTATCATAATAACTGTTGAGTTGCCTTTGTCTGAATTTTAGGATGATAATATCTTTGTTTGTTCTTTCTTAAGTTTGAGAGGGCTCTTCTTCAGAAAGGTATAATTACATTTCGATGGTTTTGAAGTAGAAAGGATGATGGTGCTTTTTAATCTTATATCATTTGCTACTCTTTCTGAGAGTGAATAAAGTTCTTTTTCAATGTTGCTTATGAAATCTATTTTGGGGATGTGATTTGGAGCTATGGCGAAGTTGAAACCTTTTTTAATATGTGCGATTCCTATTTAGAAAGAGTGTGATCCAAAAGGTTGAAATCACTTTATCATCCGGGAGACATAGTCTAGAGTTGCATTTTCTTTGATATATTCTATCGAATTTTTTAATTTGCGATTCTTTACTGGATTGAAAAAATTTGTTGTAACTGTTTTGCCTCATGCAATCAAGTACAGTATGTTCCAAATGTTATTATCTATGTTGTTAGAGATGTCATCGAACAGGTCTAAGCACTTGAGGTCTATTTTACTAATTATATACGCCAAACATCAAGAAGCGTTGAAATTCGAAAAAAAGAACATATAGCGAATGTCAACAACAACAGAACAAATACCTCAGGAATAACCGATCATTTCTCGATTTGAACAAATCTATAGATTGGGACAGCAGCTCCATAGCTTACATTGAAGAAGATTTCAGATGTAAAAACTTTAAAGAAGCTGCAATGGTACTCCGAACAGGAGATAATCTAAACAAAAATCAAGGCATGATACTAAAAGAAGTTTGGAAAAGCATAATAAATTCACTAAGCTTAGCAGAATTTAATTTCGCGGGAAACTATAAAACGCGATCAAAAAACAATGATTAAGATTCCACACTCCATGCTCTTGATGTTATCGTCTTTCTGTTTCAATTTTAATTAATTTAACTGTTGTTACTCCATTCCTTTTTACAAGTAAAGGTTAGTATACCTATTTTCTTGTCCCGGAGAAGCAAGACCGAATTAGCTGGCAAAACGTGTCGACAACCCTATATTTATGAATAACTGTGGTCTGTTATAGCTATTATAACTATATGGTATATTTTAGCTATTATAACTATTAGTGTTCCTATTTTCGTGTCCTGAAGAAGCCAGACAGAATTAGCTGGCGAAACCTATCAACACCTATATATTTACGAATAACTATGGTCTGCTAATACATTCAAAATGAAAATATCTCGTACGTATTATCAAGGGACCAAATATAAAAGTTACAATATATTTTCTATATTTTTCCATATTTATAAAAACAGCAAACATTCTTTTTGAACTTCTTAATTTTAAAACAATCATTTAAGAGTTCTTGTCTCACAAATAACAGTCATCTGTACTAAGTGACACGTAAACTACTTCATTATACTCTGTAATGTTAAACTATTTTATTCTATCTCAATAAAAGCTATATACTTACCACAAAACGTGCACAAAGTTGATCTTGCGTATTCCAGAAAGTTTGAATCCGAGCTATGAGGAAACATTCCAAACAGGAAAAACATGAAAATTACCGCCACATACATGGTTTCTCTGCGATACTTCTCAAATTGCGAAATATTAATTCAGCTTTTTCTTAAGCTTAACTCTTGAAGCCTTTGGGACTTTCGTGCAATCACACGTGAAACTATCAGGGTTAAATATCCAGGGGTATATATAACTAATTAAATATCCGATAAATATATAGTTGCGAAATATGCATTCCCACGGAAATATTACAAAAAGAAATGTTCCCGGGATTCCACCAATGAAAACTCGACACAGTGACCTTCAATCACACGTTCTTGTATTTTCACCTTGTGTATCTGCGCTTTGTTCAAATGGCCTTCCCAACTTACTCGAGATGCAAAATGATATTCTCCCGGCACATCTCTTCCTCATTTCTCTCCAACCTTTTCGTAATCTCTAATTGAATCTATGAAAAGTGAATAAAATAAGAATAACTTATTTGTAGCAAAAGGAATTGGATACAAGTTAATATAGCAACTCATAACTAACTAACGTTTATTGATAGATAGATATTAAATTTGTTTTAATGCTGATAAAGTGCCGTCGTTTCACTATAAGTTATTTATGCATCACTCATTCTAGTTTGATTGCTCTCTCTCTCTCTCTCTCTCTCTCTCTCTCTCTCTCTCTCTCTCTCTCTCTCTCTCTCCAACCATTGCTCTGCTATTAACAGAGAAGTAACAAAACTTGATATAATGTTTAACGAGCAACTGACTCATTAAAACACGTAAATCTGTTGCAGTAGAGTAATATCTGTACAATGAGTAGGATAACAATTATAAAGTACAGAAAAAAACTCTAGAGACAAATGTGGAACTCTTTCAAGTTAATTCAGGCCGCAGACGTAAGTTTGGAGGGGTTAATGATAATTTGAATAGAGTGAATATCTCTGTCGAGACATATTCGCTCGGTTTTGAAGAACTCATTTTTTCGGAAAGATCTGGTTCAAATCTCGTCTAATAAACGAGGATAATTTTAAGACTATAATTAAAGATGAGATCGGTCTCATACGGTTGGTGTTGAAGATTTTACTCACTGAATGTCTGATTTTTCATCCGGTAACTGATTCAGCCATTTAAGAGAACACACTCAATTTACACAGAAACAAATATATTTAAGCATGTCATAAAATTACAGTTACGAAAGCCAATGTATACAGGACGTGGATCTCAAAGGCCTGTAAGTGCCGATGATTCTTATTATTGTTGTTGTTTAGCAGGTTGTCTGTTTGTGTCGCAGAGAGAACACACTCCAAATTTTAGACAGAAAAAACCATGATATCACCGAAATTATATGTTTAATTTCTCTCCCAATTTTAACTCTACTAATAAACAACTATTAAAAAATCAATCAAATGGAATCTGATTCCATGAGAATAAATGCAAACCTAACAAATCCCACCACATTCACTTAAAATATATCTGCGCTCTTAGCTACAACCTCGATAATGCTCATCTCCATTACCAGTATCAAAAACAACTCTTACGTTTCAAGTTTAGATTCGTAACCACGATTCCTCTCAGTTTTTTCTTAATACAATCTATCATTTGACTCTTATTCCTATGAAAGGTGGCATTCACTTTGATAAAAACGCCTAGAAATATGCTCGGCACATGATTTGACTTCTGTATATGAGTCAGCAGCTTTATATGCAGCTTCATATATGTGTGATGGTACATGCATCGTTTTCCATCTTCGCAAATGGGTTCTACTCTGTGCTGTTCTTTCACCTACATTATTACTTCTATGAAAGATAAGAAAAAGAACAGCGCAATCTTCTCACCCACCGTAGTTTTTCCGTTTAATAAACAGTTGTGAATGATATTACATTTCTCTTTCTCATTTCGTAAATCGTTCACTACACAAATCACCAAAGCTTTCAAAACAACTTCAACGTCTGTAGACGTTGATGCTCCGATGCCAGAATTCACTAAATACTGAAATTTTATTACATTCTCTAAAGAACTGTTGAAAAATGGCTAATTTGAACTCAGTCCTTGCCAATCTATCTTATCTGCGTATATATATAGTTTTTAATTTTTTCTAGGATTATTATAATCTCTACTCTCTCTCTCTCTCTCGCACTTCTGGTTTAAGCATATTACAAATATTTCCTCCCGAGCAGTATCCAAGAATTAGATTTTCACAATATTGCTCAATGTATTACGTAACATCTGAAAAGATGTTAAGTTTGTAAAAATTCCAAATCTATCCAATCATTGACACACCCCTCAGACATATTGAGGGGTTTTCCCGAACAACTCTATAAATATTTGCACTTGATTCAGTACGACAGACAATATTATTAATGACATATATATCACCGGTTCACTTCATGGCACTCTCTTTTACCAAGACGTTTCGGTTTTCTTCTGCTTGATTTTTTTTAAATTGTTTCCGTGGTTACTGATCATCTCAATTGTGTCACAACTTCTTTACACTTTTCTAAACCTGCTAAGACATGTGCAATGGGAAAAAACGCCACATTTTAATTCCATACTCATAGAACAAAGTTTTCTTTCTCTTTTCTGAGTTCTTCTTCTTCTGCGATTAGGAACTATCTTCTGTCTTACATATATACTGCAAAGTACAATCAATAGGTTTCTAAATCCAATGTTATCGACATTCCGCCCATCCACGGTATTAGTTTACTGTAGGTTGTCTACTACTACTATTACTATTACTATTTCTATTACTACTACTACTACTAGTGTAAAAAAATAAAAATGATCTGGAAATTAATTACCATTCAAAGCTGAAAATCAGTGATAGCTAAGATAGATCGCAATTCTGTAGCGTAAACGAAATTCACTGGGGTTGAGTAAAGTAAGGCGCTAAAAAGCTATATACTCTGGAGCTCCACTCTGGAAAGCAATCACAGAGTCAAAGACTGAGACCGAGAAAGCTAATGCTGGAATTGCAAACAAACAAATAATCTTCAGTTGGTGAAACATGTTGTGACTTCTACTATTACGAAATACATATTCGTACCACAAAATTTCCTTTAAAAAAGTCCTTTACACTGCATACATAATTCTGTAAGTTATCCATGCAGGAATGCTTTACCCATAAACCCCGACATAATATCAGTCGTTCTATTCGGTTTTCTGAATAATAATAACTGATTTCTTTTCGTTTGATTTCCTTGCGGATTTGATGCTTTCCCCATTACAAAAAATTACGCGTTATTTATATATATGTTAACGGCAAAATTTGAAAAACAGACATTGTATAGAATGCCTAGGCATTCTATAGAATGCGTGATGTTTTTAGGCAAAGTATGAAATGTTTGTTTTATTTTAATATTTTTCATACTTTCCCTAAGCATTGTATAGAATGACAAATACAATTTCGGCAAAGTATGAAAAAGGCTCTTATTGAAATGATGTGTGTAAAAATGTAAGAAGTACAAAATGTAAGATACCGGATTTTTCTACAAAAAAGAGAAACATTCCAGTGCTGAACTACTTGTTCCTACAAGGTAGACTGGGATGACATTTTGAGTTGCACTTAACTGCCTTTTTCATAAAAAAGCACTTCAAATTTCGGCACTTGGTCTTGCAAGTACACCTCAAGAACCCTTGGCCGCTACCCGTGAACTGAGCGGAAGCGGCTGACCGGAGAGCTATTTCGTCGTCAGGATCGTCTCCAACTTTCAGTAAGTCCTTGTGACATAAATTGAATTGTGATATGGTATAGAGTTGGTTTAAAATTCCTTCGTCAGTCCCAAGTCGGTAAAAACCATCGTCAATCATTACAACCGCCAGCAGATTGCGCGAGTCAACCAGTCCCTTATCGACGTCTGGGAGAGGAACTCGCGGAGTTGCTCCCCAAAGGTGCAGGAGGAAGTTTTTTGTCGGAATCCATTTTCATTTTTGTCCTGTATTTCCAGATTCAATTTAGAACGAATTTTACCTTCAACAGCATTCTCAATATTGAAGCAAAGAGTACACAAAATATTAACATCATTATTCATTATTCATTTAACAGAGATGATCTAAAAGATGAAATTGCTACGCCCAAGCTTTTGGTGGAGAGGATTCAGAGGCGGGTTACAAAGATTGTTGCAGGTCTGTGGGATGTTGTCTATGAGGATAGATTGATGATCTGTGGGCTCCAAAAACTATCTGATAGACTTAGGAGAGGAGATATGATAGAGGTGTTTAAATTGTTAAAGGGATTTTACAGGATTGATACTGATGATATTCTTAAGACCAGTGCAGGATGTGAGAGAATGAGGGGCCATCCCTGGAGATTGTGTAAGAGTGTAGTTAACAAGGGTGTTAAGACTAGATTTTTTATTTGGAGGGTTGTGAATGGGTGGAATGCTTTGCCAGAGGTTGTTGTGAATGCTTCAGCTGTGAATAAATTTAAGGAGAGGTATGACAGGTATTGTGTAAATAATGGTTAGTGTGTCAATGTCGGGTCTCCCGCGATGAATCTTTTGACTCCATGGAGACACCGTTAAAATAATAATAATAATAATACTATTAGACATATGAAGAGCCAAAGGCTTCAATTCGGCGACATATAACTTGTTTAAGTTAATCGGAGCTTGCTCCACGTTAGACATGAGTTGCCTCAGCTTGCATTACCTTAAGGGTCAGTTGCTGCAGTTTCCAGGTATTTGCTTACGCTTGGAATCGCCGAACTTTATATAGTTTCTACTATATTCGGCATGAAACTCTTTGAGTTTTTTATTCGGCTAAGAAACGATATGGGATATATATCCCTTAACTTATATAATAATAATAATAATAATAATAATAATAATAATAATAATAATAATAATAATGTTTGAAACATGCATTCTCCTTCACCTTGCTTTAAGAAAATTATTGTTAATTTCTTTAGTATTTTAATATTATTCGTTAAATATGATCGAAAGCTTTTTTTTTTTCAGATGAACTGATCTGCACTTTCATAAGACATTTTCTTTGTAAACATTCTTGAACGAATGTATACTTTTTTTTTTCGAATTTCCTTGGTTAGATAGAATGTGAGAAGAAATTCCTTGACAATTTTTATATGAAAATTGCTTAACTTTATCTCTATTTCATTTCTTCAAGAAAGAAAGAAGTCTGAAAAAGATTTATGAAACTAGGACGTTAAACCTCTATATCAAATTCGTTTACACGAGTCACGAGTGCCCTAAGATTGAAGGGAACTGAATTAAATTCCCGAGACTTCTCGACTATAGGCTGGAAAACAAGTGCAAAGGACGGGCGTTCCTAATTTAGGAAGTCTGTTAGCCAGTATTTTAAAGAAAGGCTTTTTGTAGTGAAAAAAGTAGATTCAGATTATTATTCCGCAAATAGACGCTTAAGCAATTAACAATGAACACTAAAATATACGTCATTCCGCTGCTATGGTTTATAGAAGGTAAAATAATGCAGATATAAGAGGTCATTAAGCCAAAAACGTTAAGGGATTATTAAGGGTCATCGATTATCTATCCAGTTAATCTATATAGTTGCAAAAAAGAAATGTTTGAACGAAAGAGAGTTTAAGGTAAGTAGAAATGCCTGTCAGGTTTCATAGTGTACGAAATGCTTCACTTCCTAGAAAAATGAACAAATCTAATAAATGATTATTAGGATGTGCGTCAGTGAGCACAACTACATTATGCAGCGTAATCGAAAACAAAATATTCAAACTTTAAAACTGAGATATCTTAAATGCATTGTAACTTTGCATTGAATATTGTTTTTCATCTGACAGTCATACCGTTAGCCTAAAATTGTGAATTCCAAAAAGGAATAATAATTGTCACAATTGATCTGGATATTGTGTCTTATTGTAATCTTCTAACATGAAATTCTTTGAAGAAATATCTTTAGAAAATAACGTCAATCGCAGTCATTGTTGACATTAGCAGTTGTGATGTAAACTGGACTGATATGAAGGATTCTGAATAGTAAGCTCGTGGTTTAAACCTGGGCCTTCGTACACACTCTCCCTGATTCGTCTACAATATTTTTTATTATATCGCATAAAAGAGCAATTTCATCAGGACAGGAAGAATATTTTCTAGAACGTTTCATATAATGGTGATTTAAAGAGCCTGAAACAGGGTTTCTAATATTTTTCCCAGGAAAACGATTTTTTAGCAAAGTTAATAAACCCATATGTAATTACACTCATTTGCAAATATAATTACACTTCCCTTGTGGATTTAGGCACCTCTCCAATAAGTGTCATTGTGTTGTGCACTCACGACATATCAAGCTTTTATTTTTTTTTAAATGAGTGTTCTCGACTATTCATAAAACTTCTCCAGAATGTATGCATTCTGGTGACCTTTTTATTGCACTCTTCTTGAAGAGCTTTAAACCATCGAACCGGCAAGACGTCCTGGTTACCATCGATTCGAAATGCACATTAAAATTGTAATACTATTGATATTACGTTGAAATATATGATGGATACGAAGTGTAGAGGAGTGATGTATTTTATCCATATTGACGGCGAAATATTTAACTATTTTTACTAGATAAATAAACAAAATACAGTTCACTTCACTGTAATATTTTCAAAAATTCTTCTGGTAGCTTTACGTATGCAGTAATCTTCACTATGTTCTCCATTAAGATATACAAAAGAAAAGAAAAAAGAAGGAAATCATCATCACCACCATCATCATTAAATTCCGGATATGTTCCTATACCAGTCCCCATGATAGTATGACAGCATACGGTATAAATGTTTAGATTTTTACAAACCTTGCTGTCAAGATCTTCTCCAAAATAGTATGTTATATATTAATATATACAATATTGTCAGTGCATATTTCAGTTTTCTAATACACTTCTAACTGATTCAATTCACGTAGGTCTTACTCTTTTGATGGGTCTTTTTTCGTCCTAATATAAAACAGGATTTGCTGCTTCTTCCTTCTCCTATCCAGTTTAAGTGATGATACCAAATTAGATTAGATGGGCTCACTCATATACTAATTCAAACAGCGTTACGTTTCTTCCAAATATAATTCCATAAAATATTTCCATTAGATTCTGTCGCTGATTTCATCTGTTCATTCCTCTACCTTTTCTCAAACTAAGCGGTAATCACGTTTTTGATCAAAATTACTTTGCCCTGAATAGGCCACTGAGCGTAACACGGAAGGAAATATGGTACACTAACTTAATAACTTAATGGAAGTTCTCTATTGAGAATGCAGTGGACGACTTACTGTATTTGTCTTTATACTGCTGATTTCATGCCTAATCTGGTACAGTAGTTATTGAATTTAATTAAAGAAAGCTGGAAAATTGTACTTAAGAGTATAACATGAATGTTTGCACGTTTGACGTCAGTTTAATACCAGTTCTCACCAAAATGTAATCTATGAATGATATATAGTAGCTGTAATAACATACATCCAGTGTTACATATGATTTTACTTCAAACCGTCACCCTTCTTCCTTCCCTCTTCCACTTCTAACTCCTGATTGACAACTAAAATATAGATTATATATTGCTTTGAATATCTACTTTACACCATATAACCGAAGCGTTTTTGAGAGGCTTGTCTCTTAGTGCCCGTATCTTCTACTTTTGTGGAACGGAAAATCTTAAATACTGATCCAATATTATATTGTAATGTTTTTTCAACTGTTTGTTCTAAAGTAAGCATCTAATCTTTACAACTTTTATTTTTGCTTGACCCAACTTTTTCTAACCCGAATTATTACTCTACGATTTTTCTTAGTCCTGCCATATATCGTTGCAAAAATCTGATCTATAGCACTCATTAAGGAAATTCCTCTATAATATTCATTGATTTTGTTTTCTGCTTAAAGATGGGCACTATGAGTGTTACACCCGGCACTACTCCCACTACTCCGACCTTCTCACCCGGTGTTCCTACTTCCTATCCCTGGTCGCCGTTATCCAAATGGAACTTCTCATTTGTAGAATATCACTTGTTTTGGTCCTTTTGATCTCATTAAATTCGATTATGTCAATATGTTGCATCTTTAATTCTTTCAATTGTTTTAATTCTTATAATCTTAGTTGCGTCTGTCATAGTGCAAAACAGCCCAACCCGACACTAATTAGCAATTCTACCGATATTTCGTATTTCAGAAAATATCATAATAAGAATTAGTATACTATGACCAAAACAGTTAATAACTATGAGAACAGTATATTGTAACATCCAGATGCATGTTTTGCGAAATGTAAAATCGGTTTACTTGAGTCAAACTATAAGGAATAAATCTGTAATTTTGCATTGGGTGTATAATTTAAGGTAAAAAAAAACATTTTGGTTTAAGTGTGAATGTAAATTTGCATTGTATTTCATATTAAATATTTGTTTCATTAGTCTAATTCTGCCATACAATCGCAAGTAATTTATTAGTCAAGACAGGTTTTGAGATATAAATTCTGTTGTCACGATTATCAGTAACATACATAAACCAATAAACCTTGAGATACTTCATTCTTTCAATAACCTGAAAATACATCGAAACGAATATTTTAAGGGAATACAGAAAGTCCATTTTTTAATGTTGATGAAAAAATTCAAAGCCTTAAATAAATTCATGTAGATCTATACTACACACTTTTAAAATACATCTACTGTAGTTCATATATCGAAACTACATTGGACTTCAAAAATAAAATAGAACAATGAAATTAGTGAATAATAAAAGTATTTAGTAACATACCCTCTGTAAGATAACCTGCATTCATTTGACAAAAATTTTCCACCCAAATGGAGGTGGAAGAGTTTCTTAACTCCAGCAGAACGTGTTTTTAATCCTTAAACTATACAATCTTCAGAGAAACATGTAGTATACAATATGTAACTTTCATATTGTTTCAATTTGTAATTCATTCGGGTTATAACGGATATCTAAATTAATTTTACAAGTTGAAGATCAACCCGACGACGTCTGTTTACAATACATTTGCTAACTGTATCACAGAAATTTTTCAACTACATCTATCCTACAATATTCATCCCAAGCCTTCAAAGTGGTACACATTTGAGGTTGTATCACTGCAGTATAGTAAGGCATCCAGCATAAAGTAGCTCTGAGAAGTCACTTCTTTTTTAGACCTGCCTATCTGCACAAACTATATGGCTTTTGTAACAGAATATGCACACACACACACACACACACACACACACACACACACACACACACACACACACACACACACACACACACACACACACACACACACACACACACACACACACACACACACACACACATTTCTCACATTTCAAGCCAAAAATCAAGTGATATGAGGATTTTCTTCGTTAATATATATAGGGTGACCATAATTAAAGAGTAGGTGTTCGTATCCCTGTAGCGAAAAAATGTTTCGACGATATCCAACCAAACTTGGTTGCATTTCGTCCAAAGATTAAAAAAAATCAAAATTCTGCCACCAGGGGATATGTTGTGCTAGAATCAGGTGATATTTGCATAATCTCACTGATTCTACGGACGGGTTGATAGATATGAAAGACAGAAATGAATTCTAGTCAATAATTTGCGTATGTAAAGATAAGGATGTTATTTTGTCTCTTTAGAAGGCCTTGATAAGCCCTGACTTGGACTGTTGGGCACATATCTGGTCTCCTGGTTTGCGTTCTGATTCTTATATAACGGGAGATAGTACAAAGGAGAGTTTGTTAAAAGTGATATCAGGATTGTGAAATACTGATTATGAAGACAGATTGAGAATTTATAGATTACAGACACTAGCAAACAGGAGAAAGAGGAGTGATATGATCGAGACTTGCAAACTTCTGAAAGAGTCATACAGGATTTCAATTGATGGAATTTTTCCCTTTATGGAGGGTGGGGGAAGGACGAGAGGGCATCCTTGGAACCTGAGAATGAAGGCCGCCAAGAAGGGTGTGAGTGGTAGATTTTTCTCTCAGAGGGTGGTGCGTAGTTGGAATGTATTGCCATTGGAATTTGTGAGTGCAAGCAGTGTAAATAAATTCAAGAATAAGCTAGTGTATAGTACGAGGCCTCTCTCGATGAGTCTCTGACTCCCTGGAGATCTCTCTCTCTTAATAATAATAATAATTTTTTTAAAAAAAACATAATAATAATAATAATTTATTACATATGACACATTCGTTAAATAGCTTTGATTACGTATGATAAAACATTACATACATTTGTTCACATATGAAACAACTTTACTTACATTTGTTTACATATGATACTTACATTACATACATTTCTTTACATTTGATACATTCATGTATTCTGATAATAATAATAATAATTTTTTGCAATAATAATTATAATAATTTATAACATATGATACATACATTACATACTTATCATTTACATATGATACAACATTACATATATTTGTTTACATGTGATACGTACATTACATGCATTTGATTACATATGATACATTTATTTTATTTATTTTTTAATTAATTATTTTTTTTTTATCTTCGATGAGATGAGGTGTATTATGACACCAATTATTATTTATTGGCTTATTTGCTGTGTTGGGAAGCTATGAAATCAAATCTATGTTTAATTGGCATGATTTCCACTACAGCCGTTGATTGAGATATTCGCACGCTCACGCGCGCGCGCATACACACACACACACACACACACACACACACACACACACACACACACACACACACACACACACACACACACACACACACACACACACACACACACACACACACACTAAATTGGAATATACTGATGCGTCGCTGTACTGGAAGCCTGAGCGAATATATTGTGTTTCATTATGTTTGTATGGTATTTTGGGTGCGTGTTTCTTGTTCGTAGTATGTCCTTAGAGCTCTTTTCAGACTATTGTAATTTGTACGATTTCTTCATTCAAAAGGTAATTTGTTTATCATGTCTGGGATGTAGAAGTTTCGCTTGGCCTTTCCGTAGTGATTATTGTATTTATATGTGATATATTTAGTTGTTTGACGTCTTGTTATACGGTATGTATTTCTGACTGTCCTGTAGTTGGCATCGAAATAATGTTTTAGCAAAGCTACATAATGACAAATGTTTTGCTGTCAGTATTTTGTGTTCTGACAGTGCAGTGTATATAAAGTCGTGATTTTCTCTTTGTTCCCAAAAGATCAGTTTTGTCATTTTGTACTGTAGCGATATTAATCTATTTAATTTGTAGGGTGCACAGAAAGCATACGTTGTTATAGCGTATCTTAGTATATTTTGGCATAGTGCTTTGTATATTAGTATTTTTAGGCATATGGGAACTATGTCTTTAACCTGTAGAGTTTGCCACTTATTGTTCGGTATTTGTTGTATTGATATTTTGCAATCGATACATGGTATATTTTCCATGTTTTGGCCTCGGACCTGTGTTTGTGGTTCCACAAATATTGAACTCCGAGAGGTATCTGAATTGGATAATGCAATGCTCCCTACTATATGTTTGTACGGAACTGACCACTGTCTCTTTCAGCAAGACAATGCAACATATCATAAGGCGGCGACTGTAACTTCTTGGTTTGTAGACATGAACGTCACCAAACTTGACTTGATAGAGCCGTGATCTCAATCCTATTGAACAATTCTGGTTGAACTGGAGTAGGGTGTGGTGAAGTCGTTCGCATCACAAAGGTCCAGAACCTCTTTACATGCGTACAGGAAGAATGGTCCAAAATCCTCATTGATCGCTATCGTTTACTTAAGCGCTTGATCATCTGAGGGTGAGGATATTTTGCTACATCATTTCACAGATATTGTGTCGTTCTTATTTATTTTGATAACGATTGAGAACAAACGACATGTGATTTTATTAGAAGCGTTTTAATTATGCCAATTTTATGAGAAGGATGACATGACAAGTCATGTTGTGAGTATCAGCCAATGAAGGTAGGGATATGATATATCAAAACTATCATCATGTGAAAGGATGACAGGAGAGAAGGATGTCTAGGAAAGTTAATTTTCCATAATTTCCACACAGAATGTAAGCAAAAGATGTATGATGTTGATTTTTCAGAGGAATATCAACTTCAGAATGTGGCATATAGAAGAATATCGTCACACAACGTACCTAGAAAGAAAGAAAGAAAGAAAGATTGCCTGTATGAAGGCAAGCAAAGATTCGAGATGCTCCAAGTAGAAATTGCAGTAAAGGAGATACATATCTCTTCCCCATCGTGGTACCTTCGATCTGCTTGTGCATCTTTCGTTTTTTTTCAACACAAGTCGCCTGAATGTATGAAAATTGCATTATTTATTTGTATCAGGAGGAATGCTTATGAGTATACGAAACATTACTGATTAGTTATTTAATGTCTAAACTATCCATTATATCCTCAGGTTATAAGCTGTTGAAAGATTCGAGAAAACTTGTTACCGAATGGAAGGAAAGTTGGAAAATAGCAGATGGCTAATATAGAGTTATAGTCGTAAATGTTCTTGCAAAACAGATGAAAAATGTGTGGAAAAATTATTTTGGTGGTCATTTATAAGAAACTCCTACAGGCGAGGATGGATCAAAAGAAAGAGTTTCGCGCATAAAAAATAATTCATTTTTTGCTCTGCCTTATCTTCATGTAACATTTCCTAATAATGGAGCTGCGACATTGCAACAAGCATAGGAGCAAATATGTGAATAAAAACATCGATCAACAATGCATTCAATACAAATTGGATAATGCACACAAAGAAACAGATGACGAAATAAATACTGTCATCTAGCATTCTGAATACAGCAACAGTAATGTCTTTGTTTAGTGACTTGAATATTTTTTTCGATAGATGCAGTATATCTTGCGGTACCATACTTCAGTTGAACAAACATTTAGGAAGCTGAGAAAAAGTTTCTTTTCTTAGAAATCTTCTTTAAAGA
The DNA here is from genome assembly GCF_054136105.1 of Typopeltis vanoorti. Lineage (NCBI taxonomy): Eukaryota > Metazoa > Arthropoda > Arachnida > Uropygi > Thelyphonidae > Typopeltis > Typopeltis vanoorti. The sequence goes on from NC_143549.1 coordinate 125,935,748, forward strand.
ACTACAGAATCCCAAAGAAAACATCAATTATGTTTTTTTTTGCATTTTAATACTATGAACAAATATTGCATAGGTATCCTTAGGCATATAACAAGTCAACAAAAAAGTTCATTTGCAGAAAAGGGGAGAAAGCACTCTTTTAGGAAACAGTCCGAGAAAAAGCTTGTTCGTAAGAATCTGCTTTTTCTAAGATTCAGTAGTGCTAAATCAGTGGAACATCTGGAATATGTCCTCCAAATAATTTCGAATATTTTATTTTGTTCCTAAGATTTTTACTTCCCACTGTAAAATATCTTAACCTTTAAAGTTTTAAAATCATCTGATGGGAAAACGTTTACAACATACAAGTTAGATGAAAACCGTGTTACAAGGTGATGGCCATTAGCATCAAACTGTGAAAGAAGGCGAAATTTCAATACCTTACAAATAATAAATTTTGCTTCGATCACCAGTTGTAACCTTTTGAATCCAAGAAATTTATGAGAGCAAAATAAGAATATAACTACAAGAATTTCTTATCCAACAAAGTTTCCACAGATCTGTTAATAGAGACGATAGCCTTTGGGTGGAAAGACCTAGCTACTAATCTCATTCAGGACACTAATAGTCTTCATAAGATGGATTTTTTTCATCTATGGTGAGATCCATCTATTACTTATGCGACAGAGATTTTCATCTCCGAGAACAGGCAAACTGGTTTCAGAAGGCTACACGACGTTAACAGATAAAATACACCTCCCTCGTAGCATTGGTTAATAAAGCTAAATTTAAAACACCCACTCTTGATTGATTCCAATCACTAATGCCCTGAAAATTTCAAATAATATTGAAAAACAAAAAGACCGGCGCAATATAAAAATATCTGACTAATGATTATTCATTATTACTGGACGATCAAGGAGCGATACAACTCGATACTAAGCAAAATTTGAAGTATTACATGAGAAAGATTTTCTTCCGTGTACTCATGACACTTGAAATACATATGTTTTTAAAATGTATCATTATCTGAAAAGATTCGATATTAACTGGATTTTGTAGATCAATTACTTCACATAGAAAGCGAAAAATTAGCAAAGCATGACAAGTAAAAGTTAAAAGTTTAGTTTAGCTACAGGTGCAAGAAAAACTACAAGTATCGTTCTACGTGGGTGGTGATGTAAAACAAATGCAGTCGTCGTTTTATTTTTATTGAATTCATATATTAAGATACAATGGTGAGTAATTTTTCAATTTGTTGATTTAATTTTTGACAAATTAGATATATGGAAGATATCCTAAGAAAGCCCAGTTGTATTTTAAGTGCCAGAGCTTTCAACTTTGTATACTGTTATGACTGTAATGGAGATTACAGTCATGACATGACTGTATGATTTTATTCTTACTATTGAGGATATCCCATCTCTAGACTACGATTAGGTATTTTCTTCGTTGCTTTTAGAAATAGGGTAAAAGAACTTTCTCCTATTTTATCATCAAAAATAACGAAAATGATTCCCGGCCTTCTTGTGTCAGAGCACTCAAGTTCAAGAGCAACGGAAGGAAACATATTTCTGTTTCCTTTAAGCCCGTATGAAGTAACTGTAGGGTGATGTTCTTCCACGAAAATCAACTCATAATGGAGGTTTATTTCTGTAGTTTTTGGTCATGTGTGTTGTCAGACTTCAGTGGGTCAGAGAGTATCAGATTGGTACGGTATTTGTGATCGAAGAGCAACGAAAATTTATTGGAGTCTTTCTCCTGCAGAAGACATCTGATTCGTAATTTAATGGCTACTTTTCTCTTAATCATAGTCCTAATGACATTTGTAGTAGTTACAACCGGCACGGGTAATTTGTCTGTCTACAATGACACTTATGAAGCACACGTTGTGGGAATATTCGTATCCCAATCCGAATTACCGATAAAGCCCGAAATTGTGAAGGTAATCATAGATCTTGCCGTGATGAATGTGAACTCATGTTACAAAAACATACGAGTTAATCACCTGTTCCGTTACAGCTCAACGCTGTGCACCGAAAATTTAGCAGGAGAAATGGCAAAAGGACGTAACCATCCTCGCAGACGAGGCGGAACTACCAGTGGGTACTAATGAAAAACAGTCTGATTAAAGCGCTGAAGACTAAGGGTGAGCGAACTGCATGGATGACAGTTTTAGAGTTTACATCCTACTCTACAACGGAGGACGAATATTCCAAGTTGCTCTCCGAAGGTAGGCGACAAGCAAGAGGTGAGTGAAGTCAAAACAGTTTCCATAGTTTCGCCAGATATTTCATTATTTGTGAAAAATATACGTGGCTAAATACAATATATTTTCAACCCAATTAAGAAATTTAAAGTTTGAGATTAAGACAGGATAAAAGTTTAAGAAGAGCCACCTAATACAAAAGATTTTTGTTTTATTGCCTCCATGATTTTGCTTCACGATATTTTATTTATTCTTCAATGGAATGACAGTAGCGTAATTGTTTACCAAAGTTAAAATGCAAACAGGAAATAATCAGCATAAAGTTTATAATAGTGAACAAAAATTTGCACTCCAACTGAATATTTCAGTTTCTCATTAGGAATCCACAATATTTAATCGCCAGATCCTAATATCATTTTATGAAAAGTGCATGAAAAGTTTAAAATTTGATTTTAATTTTCAATTTAATTAAAAATTCACAAACACGATATTTTATCTCACTTTAATACCTTCCTCTAGTGGCTATAATAACGTAATAAGTAAAATGCAAATGAAATATAATAATAATAATAATAATAATAATAATAATTTCATTTTATTGATTGTAAAATTCATTATTTCATATTATAAAATTTAATAATAGGGACCCATAATTAGACTTAACCAAAAAACATCTTACAATATTCATGAACCTTTTTGGTTTGGTACAGTTTCAACAATTTATTACCTCTGAAATAGGACATGTGCATATTACAGAATTTAAGCGAAAGTCCACACTTTGATTCAACTTGTTCTGAAGAGTACAACACAGGATGTAATTAATATCATCATGATTGGTGTATTTCATACATTTATATAATTCATGTGAAGTATTGTTATTAGTAATAATAATAATAATTTAAGTTTCAACCTTTTGTTAAACCATTTTTATTATTTTAATGCCGCCTGATTGGTTGAGTGGATAGCATATCTAATCTCCTATTAACAAGGGATAGATTCAAAATCACAGGCAGGGATGTTTTAAACTGTCTTAGAGCAGTGGATAATAAGTATCGCCACCCACCTAAAGGCGGCGTGAGACCAATGTCACGCTTATTGGACGATGTGATGTGGCTTGAAAAGTCCCATGTTTGGCCTTTCCAGCTCGGTTTCCTGACTATGTCAAAATATAATAAAAAAATTCAAATATTAAAACAGAAAATTCTTAGATCATTCCCAGTATTCAAGTACTATAAATTTGCAATATCTACTTGGTTCAGAGTTCCATAAAAATTTACTATCAAATTCTTTGTATGTATCCTTTAGGGGAGGGTTCGTATACCACTCCATAATCCACTCTATTACGGTTGATATTATACTCTCGTTTTCTGAGGCGCTTTTAATATCAATCCACTTAGATTTTGGTCATCTGTGAACTATTTTTATGGCAGTTTATCGGCTTGTTTGACCGAGTAGGTAGCATGAAGTTAAAATGAAAAAGGAAATAAAGTTTATAATAATGACTTATAAACTATATAAATTATATTTATATTAATTTATATTAATATATATAAATTATATAATAATGGTTTATAAATCGCCAGTTCCTGATTTCATTTTATGAAAAGTGCATGAAAAATTTAAAATTTGATTTCAATTTTGATTTAATTAAAATTCATAAACACGGTACTTTGTCTTATTTCAAAACTTTTCTCTTGTAGCTATAATAACGGAAGTAAAATGCAAATGAAATATAATAATAATAATAATAATAATAAATTAATTTTATTGATTGTAAAATTCGTTATATCGAATTATAAAATTCAATAATAGGGACCATATAATTAGACATAACGAAAAAAGATCTTACAATATTTATAAACCTTTTTTGTCAACAGTTGCAACAATTTATCACCTCTGAAATAGTTGATTTGCATATTACAAAATTCAACCAATAGGCTTCATATTTGAATTCTTCCATGTGAATGGACGTGATTTTATATATATATAGATTTTTTTTATTGCAAACATGACAATCTTATATACAGGATTAACCGGTTTTTGGTTCTCTGCAGTCAGACAGAGAGGTTACATGCTCATACTCTTGGTGAGGTATGTTACATCGAAGTCACTTATAAGGCTAATTACATTTATTTTTTTCCATTAAGAGTTATTTTAACATGATACTGTATAAGAAAATAAATGTGGAAGAACATAGGAGTTACTATTGCACAATATTATCTATTTACATGAGAGTGCCAGCTGATTAATTTTCGCACTGTTAAGCACAACAATCCTTCTTTCTTCCCCCTTTCTTTGGGGGGGTAAAAGTGTCACTTCTATGCTGGAAAGTGGATTATAATGCAGTTGCCCTGCTCAGTCAGGAGGTGATTCCGTGGATTCCATTCTTGGTGGAATAGATCTAAGGTGTTGTTTTGCCTATGGCGGTGATGCTCGAGTAGGATCCGACTTCTCACCTTTTGTTGGAAGGCTGCAGTGAGTTGGCCTGTTGCCTCTCTCTGTGATGTTACTGTGCTGTCTGGTCTTGTATGTCTGAGGTAGAAGTTGTATATTACCGCTTTCGCGGTGATGAAAAGGTAATTGAAGAATGAATGGTTATTTGACTCAACATGGGCGAGATTGAAATATTCCTCTTCTGTATGAAGACTACCACAGGTAAGAGCTGCCGTTTCCCGAGTCAAACTGATTAATTTAGTGTTGACTGGGCATTCCAAGTAGAACACTTGGATAATTTGCACCCACATCCAAACCGTGGGAATACTTTGTAAATTTGGAAATGTCTGTCAAAAGACAAAGACTGGACATCAACTTGAGAGGTTCATTCGATCAACGTTCAGCATCAAAGGCTAGCTTTGAAGTTGCCCGGTTGATTGCCTGAAACAAGAAACCATATACTATTGGTGAGGAATTGGTTAAACCAGCAGCTTTGAAAATGGCAGAGATTTTGTGTGGTAAGGAAGATGCCATGAAACTAAATTCAATACCCTTGTCTGCAAAAGTTGTGAAAGAAAGAATTTCTATTTTAGCAGAAAATGTGAGCGAACAAGTTATTTCTTCAATAAAAGAGAGTAAATGCTTTGCTATTCAGCTTTATGAGACTACAGATGTCAGTAGTAATTCGCAGAACTTGCTATCTACAATTTTCCTCCAAATTAGTCTGTTACTTCTAAAGACTTCAATATTATCAGATCTTATATTCCTATCTTCTAAGGCAATTTTTACCGTATCAATCGACCTATATCTTCATTTTCCTCTGGATTGTTTTCCTGCCAACCTGTCAGCGAACATTTGTTTTGCTAAACATTTCTCTCCCATTCTGATTAAGCCACCATACCACCTGAGATTAGCTCTGCTAACGCATTCCTGGATGCTGACAATGTGAAGGTCTTTCCTAATATCCGTTTTCAATATGATATTGCCATTGATCCTATCTGTTCATGCCCCTAAACTTTCTCAGGACTCTCATATCTGCGGTCTCTAGTCTTTGGTTCATGTTTCATTTCTGATTCAGCTCTGAGATCCATAAGTGAAAATTGGTTTGAACACGTATACAGCGTATTTTGTATTTTGGCTAATTTCTCTCTTATTTCATAAAATATTATTCAATTGACTTCCTAGCATACCAGTTTTGTTGATTAATATGTTGTCTATTTCCATATTTAATTTGCCATCTTCACAATAAATCGTGCCTGAGTAGCTGAAAAATTTTCGATAACTTGTCCAAATTGGTTTAATATTAAATCTGGTGTCAGATAAGAATACACTTTGGATGCATCCTTTGTTATTAGTTACCTTTATGGATCACAATATGAAGAAAAGTTGTATTAAATCTTATATCAAAATTGGAGATGTTAATCTCAGCTCTTTGCTTTATGAGGATGATGTTGTACTTCTAAATAAATCCGCTACAAGTCTGCAATATTCATGTGAACAATATTGAACTATATACATATAATTCAATATATACATAATCACCATATACAGGTGAACCATAAACTTCATATAACATTTTATACACACACACACACACACACACACACACATATATATATATATGTGTGTGCTGAACAAAGCGGCCTTTGCAGCTGCTTAATTTTTAATCCATTTAACTCCAGTGCTTCTAGATGTGTTTTAAATTTTTCAGGGATTGCGCCTAAAGCACCTGTTATTATGGGAACAACTTTCGTTTTCTTTTGCCAGATTCGTTCAACTTCGATTTGCAAATCGCAATATTTTGTAATTTTTTCATTTTCTTTGTTGTGAATCCGACTATCTCCTGGTACTGATATTTCGATATATAACAGTCCGGGCTGAAGTTCTATTGTTAGGCATCTGCGAGAGTGTGACTTCATGAGTGCGCCAGTATCTGATAGCAGAGCTAAACGAGTACGGCAAATTGTAACTAAGGTCACTGTTTGTGTGATGAGAGTCCAGGACAATTTCATTAGACTCGACTATGCGGCGTTCCACCTCGTCGTGGCATATATAAAGGTTGAAGTTGTTGTCGAGTTTATCTCATGTTGTCGGTGTTCACTATTTGTATTCACTGAGAACAGGACATGGCTTGAGAGGTCGCTTGCTCTGGTTCTGTTGTAAGTAATGTCTCTTTGATGTTCCTCGAAATGTAGGAGGATAGACTTCTCAGTTTGGCCATAATATGGTTTCCCACAGTCACATGTGATTTTATGCAGCCTGGAAACTGAAGATGGTTGTGAGCCTGTTTGTGTTTTCTAAGAATTGATCTGAGTTTAGGAAGAGTAGAAAAGCACGTTTTTATGTTAAATTGTTTCAAAATTCTGTTTATTGAACCTGTTTAGGTTTGCTTAGAATTGATCTGAATGGATCTCTGCCTTTTTTAAACAATGCAGAAACACAAGACAACCCAAAAGTTATATATCTCTTTACCGTACACCAGCTCGCTCTCGCAGAAACTAAGAAGAATTTTGAAACAATTTAACAAAAAAACGTGCTTTTCTACTCCTCCTAAACTCAGATCAATTCATAGAAAACACAAACAGGCTCACAACCATCTTCAGTTTCCAGGCTGTATAAAATTACATGTGAGTGCGGGAAATCATATTATGGCCAAACTGAGAAGTCGATCCTCCTACGTCTCGAGGAACATCAAAGAGACATTGCTTAAAACAGAACCAGAGCAAGCGCCCTCTCAAGCCATGTCCTGTTCTCAGTGAACACAAAGAGTAAATGCCGCCAACATGAGATAAACTGGAGAACAACTTCAAACCTTCATGTATGCCACGACTAGGTAGAACGCCGCATAGTCGAGTCTAATGAAATTGTCCTGGACTCTCATCACATAAAGAGTGACCTTAGTTACAATTTACCGGACTCATTTAGCTCTGCTATCAGATACTGGCGCACTCATGAAGTCACACGCTCGCAGATGCCTAACAATACAACTTTAGCCCCCAGACTCTAGCTATAGTTCAAACTTAACTGAATTTTATAATTGTTTTTGTAGTGGTACAATGGTTCTTTATGGTATTTTTCATTTTGCTTTTATTGTTCTCACGCTTTAAGAAGTTGGTCTTCCGACGAAACACGTTGTGTGTTAAATGAATTAATCGTTTGTCTATTTCCCCAATTTCAGTCAGTAAAAAATATAAACATTATATATATATATATATATATATATATATTAGGGTGACCATAATTAATTAGTGGGTGTCGAGAGCCTTGTAGCGAAAAATATATTGGACAAAATTCAACCAAACTTGATGTACTTACACACAGCAAAATGGTGCTTTTATTTACAGAAGACAAAAAATAGTAAAAATTCTTCCATCAAAGGATATTTGGTTCTAGAATGCGTCATAACCTCACTGTTTCTACTGACGAGTTGGTGGATATAAGAAGACCGAAAGGAATTCGCGTCATTCTGATAAGAACTGAAGTGCTATGGATCTCACATTACTGGAACGTGAGTCGCTAGTCATGTTTCACAATCAACTACGTGGTAACGTTATTGCTAAACCTCGAGATCGGCGTTGAAGCATAGGAGAAATAGACGAATGACAAAAACAAATCTCTTAGAAAAGTAATTTTATTCTTTCAAAATCCGACTTTTAGCAATGAGGCTAGGACGAGGAGGCAAACGGATTATTTCTCAATAAGTTGATGAAGTTGCAACTATCGGCGCGGAACACGGAATGAATAACGCACAAAGGTCCTGCAGTGCTCGGGCAATATCTAGGTAAGCGGACATGCCATACTCAACAGTACAGAAAATCCTGCTTCACATGCTGAGATTTTCCCCCTAGAAGACCTCGCCAGCTGAAGCTTTCCTTCATGGTGACGAGGAAATTCGACTGCACTTTGCCCTAATGTTCTTAGCTCGAATGGAAGTGGATGATGCATGGGTGTGATATTATGGAGTGACGAAACACCGATTTATCTGAAAGGTAGTTCTAACTCATATAATTTCCGCATTTGGGTTTCAAATAACCTTCGTGTTCCATTAGAGCTATCTACCGCATGTCACAGTATAATGTGGTTTCACTGCATCGTATGTTATCGGTCCGTACTCTTTCGAAGAACTTCGTGCGAAACGACCAGTGACTTATACCGTCTGTGCTGCTGGGAATCGACAGAGATGCTTCACAACATTGTTGTTCTGCAACTGCAGCAGAGAAGAAGCCGTGCTGACTCTATCATATTCGTGCAGGATGGAGCACCGCCTCACATTGGATTGCTGGTACAGGAAATGTTACGACAACACTTCACAGAACACAGAGTGATTAGTCGTACATTGGCCACAGCATGACCATCTCGTTCGCCTGAGCTCAACTGCTATGACGTTTTGTTGTAGGATCAACTGAAATACAGGAGAGTTGCTGATTTAATAACCTTGAAAGACAGAACAGCGCAACATGTAAGGCAAATCATTACAGATCTGTTGGGTTCCGCTGTAAAAAAAAAAATGTAATTCACAGAATGTAGTTCGTACAGCACCTGAAAGGAGGACATTTTATACTATAAAATTTTATACTAAATTTATCTTCTGTAAATAAATATTCCATAATATATCCAAGTTACGCCAAGTTTGGTTGAATTTCGTCCAATACGTTCTTCTCTAAAGGCCTCTGAACACCTCCTCTTTAATTATGGCCACACTGTATATTTGTTGAGCAAGGATATTTTCCTACTCCCAAGTCACATTACACATTGCCTAATGAGTAGTATGGAATATATATTTATATCTGACATTCACTGTTTCTTTTTATGAACACGTTGTTTCTGTACTATTTCTTCTAATACAGGTAGCTATTTTAAAGAATAATACTAATGAATCATGTTGCGACTTAACTGTAATCCTTAGGATTTTAATTCATGGAAGGTACTGTCGTCTTCTTATTGAAAACGACAACACGTAATACTTTATAGATTACAAGTAATTCCAAATCACTGTGATCAACAGGTCTATTTCTGTTTTCGACTTCAACATTTCGACATTCCTAGAGAATCATACACTGTTTATGATAACTAAATGGAAGTGGTAAAATAATGGTAAAAGAAAAAAAAGTTACTTAAATTATTAGGAATGTCATTGAAAGATCCACGTCTAGATAGTAGCGCGAAGATTGAAATATCCGCGTTTAATTAATGTCTAGCTCTCAGGATCTAAGAGAGCTGCAGGAAATAATAACGTTAAATGCTACATGTATTAATTAAAGCGGTTTATAAATCTTGATGGAAATATAATATATATGCTGAATTTACTTGAAGAAATATGCAAAATTGTTAATTGTACCAATACCCTGGTTATTTATCTAGACTTTCATACACAAAATTTCCAATGAATAGAGAAGGAACTTAAATATTTGGACGGGACCACAGTACATAAATTATTTAATAAGTAAATATTTCGTCCTACGTAACTTAGGACATCGTGAGTATCATAATTTCAAACAATACTAGAATGGCATGTAGTTAGGGTTCGTGTTTACAATGGAATCCCACTATGTAAGCAGTAGCGTGATATAGAATTAATTAATTCTATATTAATTAAATAATACATACATAAATTTATTGATTTATTTATGTATTTATTTAACACATACATATAAACTACATAAATTTATTTTAAACGATTAAGGATGCCAATTTCCCAAACTTTAAGGATAGTAGGGCTTCAGCACTTTCTTTATATAAACGCTCATGTTTATATAAGGATCGATGTGGACGTTTGATGCTTTTCCACTGGATCAAAGGATTCAAAAGCATCTCCAAACATCTTTCAAAAATTATGAAGAAATACTTGTTGCTACTTAAAAACCAATCAACCAGATCTATAATTTGATACCTTCTCCTAAAGACAAACTCTCACCTTTGATGCTACTTGGCGTTTACAAAGTTCCATGTTCCTGTAAGTTGCATTAATACGGACAGACAGGGAGATCTATTAAAAAGCGCATCTCGGAACTCAAGACCATATCCCGCTTATCAAACCGCACAAATCAGGCGTATCACAGCACGCTGTTAAAAACCCAAACCATAGGATCAGGTGGAAAAACACCACTCCTCTGCATAGATCCTTATATAAAGATGAGCATTTATATAAAGAAAATGCTGAAGCTCCACTTCACAGACCTAATTTGAACCTTAATGACGTTCTTACTATCCCTAAAGGTTGCGAATTTGTCATCGTAAATTGTGTAAAATAACTTTACGTATGTTATTTATTTTAATTTAATAAATAAAAAAATTTGTTTTTTTATCAAGTATATTTTAATTTAATTCTATATCACGGTTTTGCGCACATAGTGGTATTTCATTGCGAATATGCGCCCTAACACTATGTTAATACTAGTATCGTTTGAAATTACTATACTGACGGTGTCCTAAGATACGTAGGACGAAATAGTCACCAGTTTACGTTTAAGTTATGAATACTCTACAGGTTTTACTACATAATAAAGATTAGATGGAAATAATTCCATTATATGTACAAGGTAAGACTAAGATTATTTCGCATCGCTCAAGCATTCATATTCATAGTGTGCATTTTGAACATTTAAACTAAATTTATGTTATTTTGAAAAAGAGTTTATGTATCTCCGCTTTAAAATTGGATAAATAAAATTGAAAGTGAATATAGTGTGTTTATAACTTATAATTTTTTAAAGTGCGTATACATAATTTTATAACTCCTATGTTATCTTCAGTATACTGCTTTTGCCACCAGGAAGGCTGTTTCTGATTTTCTTTCAAAATGGCTTCAGTACTGTAAAAAGCATAATGTGTTCTGTGGCTAGCAGAAACAAACTCTCCAGTTATAGTGCAGCGAATATTTAGAGCACAGCATGGAAAGAACCCACCTGATGTCAAGTTCATTAAATCATGGAAGACAAATTTTTTAGAACAGGTTCAGTTCATAAGGGTACAAGCAGTGGCAGACCATCTGTTTCCGAGAAGACAGTTGAGACAGTTCAAACTGCCTTCATCTGGTCACCGCAGAAGTCAATCAGAAGAGCTTCATTAGAACTTCAGATGACAAGGAGTATCTTCGACGATCATCTGGATCATCTGAAGGAGTATCATCGACGATCATTTTGGACGATCATCTGGCTTTATCCAAGAGATAAAGCCAGATGATCGTCCAAGGCGATCTGAAAATCCACATGCCATAAGAGAACACATTCGAGCTAGTCTAAATCTCAATGTGTGGTGTGGACTAATGCATCATCGAGTGATTGGCCCTTTCTTCTTTCTTGAAAAAGAAATTAATGGAAATGTGTACTTAGACATGCTCAATAATCATGCCATTCCCCAGCTATTCCCCATGCCATTGCCCAGCTGAAAGATAACATTTGGAGAAGCAACCAAATGTTATCTTTCAACAGGATGGAGCCCCCCCATTGGTCTCGTGATTTTCTCAATCGTCTTAATCGAGAATTCCCAAATCGCTGGTTTGGCAGAGATAGTCTACTCCCATGTCCCCCGAGATCACAGGACATTACACCCCTAGACGTGTCATCGACGGTTCACATCTTGAAGATGTTCGTTGACTTTTGATTTTTTTTCTATATGTCTTGCATTGAAATCTAATTTTGTGTTCCATTTCCAGTATCCATTCAAGAGTTATAATTTATTATAATCAGGGCAAACATTTGTGAACGCCCTGTATAATCGTTTTGTCTTGCAAAAAACTAATATGACATAAGACAAAAATTTTAATCATTATTGTATTTTAATCATTAGATTGAAATATTTGTTTAGATTAGAACATACATGTATAACCAGTTTTATAGAATAAATGATTCATATGTTTATAAAAATTAAAAATAATATATCTTGCAGCCTTTTCGTACATAACATAACAACAGGTTGTTACGTTGGAGAGTTAGTTCTGGAGAGCTTAAAATTAGGATGTTTTATAAGTCACACTACAACAATATTCCTGTAGTAGCGTAGCATTGCATATAATGGATTGTTTAAAATACCACAGAAAACATCACTTTAGCGAACTCTATTGGGAGCTAGTTAAAATATTGCTCCTAAAAGTAACGATCTAAAAAATTCAGATTCCTATTGTTTTTTTGTTTTGTTTTTTTTTTAGTCGAACGGTTTTAGAGAAATTTAATGATAGTTTAAATCATACATTAAAGATACTTCGCCTGCTTGGTATAGAGAAAAATTCCGTTTATCTCTCTCTCTCTCTCTCTCTCTCTCTCTCTCTCTCTCTCTCTCTCTCTCTCTCCACAAGTTAAGTCTCTTCCGAAGGGAAGTTTCTTTTCAAAGCGCATTATCCAAGTCTCTACAGAAGGCAATCCTTCTTCGTCGACATTTAATCATGAATTTAAAACAAAACTAGTTATTTATTAAATATCCACAGGTTTACAAGATGAGTTCCTCTCCATAAATGACAGTCTTGGATAAACCACTGAATAGCGATTATTAAATAAACCACTGATCAGTGGTTTATTAGATTCCCCTTCATGCATCTACCAGACACATAATGATGGTTGCGACGATCTTACACTTAAGAAATCTTTCATCAAGTAAAGACTTTCACAAACTTTTGTACCTGATATGATATTCGGATTCACGGCTTATTTAGTGCGAAGACATCAAATGGTATGTCTCTGTAACTCAGTCGGTAATGACAATACACTTTAGTTGGAAAGATCTGTCTTTCCTACTGAGAATATTTATAAGGCCTGTAGAAAGTTTTTTTACCTTCGGTATATACTATGTTAAAGATACCAAGCAACTTTATAAGCTAGGTTTTAATCCTTTTTCCCAAGAAAGCAAACAGACAAGTAAGTCACGTTTGCGCCTGAACATAGTTCAAGTCTAAAGCAACTCGTGATAAAGGCGGACTAAGCGCCAATCACTTTCCTTAATATTTTCCCCTAATGCAAAACATATCCCCTTGTGGAGATGTATGATGCTATGCATTTAAGACAAGGGCCACTACGCAGACCGGTTTGACCGCTATTAAAGTCTCGTCAGTGGGAGACAGACCCATAAAATGCCAAGGTTGAAGTAAAGTAGAGCTTGTAAATTTTACCTAAACAAGTTGCCACAAGGTGCGTTGATTTATTAAATAAAAATCTCAGGATGAGAGTAAGATGTAGAAATTTTTTTACCTTAGGTATGTACCTTGGCATTTTTTGGGTCTGGCTTCCACTGACGAGATCTCAATAAAGATCGAAACCTGTCTGAGTAGTGGCCCTTGTCTTTAATGCATAGCACAATACAACTCCGCAAGGGGATGTGCTTTGCATTAGGGGAAAATACTAAGGAAAGTGATCCGCCTTACTCCACCTTTACCACGAGTTACCTCAGACTTGAGGATTAAAACCACGCTACCGGCCAAGACGTCTATAGTCGTTCGCGTTATCATGGATGCGAAGTGCATATTAAAATTGTAATACCACTGATAACACATTGAAATATATGATGGATACGAAGCGTATGCGGATGCGTATTTGATCCATAATGGCCTGTACGGTGGTTAAAACCTAGTAATAAAATTGCTTGGTATCTTTAACAAAATTGATAAGGCCTTTTCAACGAAAGTGAATTATTCAGTCCAATACAGAGGTCCAAATGTGGACATTAGGACGGCCTCACAGCTTTAGTTCCTTCGGCGGTAATTCAGAACAACCCAACTCTAATTAACCAGAGCAGCTAAAGTTTATAAAACCAAAATATTCTTCTATTTCCATGGTTTCTCCAGTTGTTTATTTCATGTTTGTGGAATTTAAAAGGGTTTTCTGCGAACAAAATTTAACTACCAACTACTATATAATTAAGACTCAGTAATTAATCTTTCGTTTTTCTAATTGGTGAAAATATAAAAATGAAAATGAGAAACAAATGGTGAATAAATTTATATAAACCAAACTAATTTGTCTTTTATCTGTGTTAAGCATTACTAATTTTGTAATAATAGATGTATTACAAATATATTTACCAAAGATATTAGTAATACATCTGCTCTCATTAATTTAAAGGGTCATAGAAATAGCCTTTTTACGTAAGATTGTAAACTTCTTATTTTATTTTCAATATTTGTCTCATTAGTCCAATGCTCTTATACAATATCAAGTTCAAGAGAAGAAGGTTTTGAAGCATTCACGACTGTTTGGTGATACCATAAGTAAAAGTATAACGGCATAAGGTCATGTGACCGAGGTGGCCATGCAAGATCACCTCCTCTAACGATCCACCTGTCTGCGTGTCACCCAGAAAAACTTTCGTACCTGTGTCGCATAGTGACATGGTGCCCCATCCTATTGGAAAATGTTTTTTTTCATAAGATTTAATCTCTTTAATTCGGAAATAAAAAACATTCTGAAGTATTACTAAATAAGATTCACTCCTGACAGTGAGCTCATCGAAAACGAATGGCCCAATAATGCAACAACTCCTAACCGCACATTAACTTTTAGTAAGTCTCTTTCGTGTTGCCACATTTCCCGAGGCTTCTCTGCATCCCAAATGCGGCAATTGTGACAGTTAACGTTCCCACTTGTGTGGAATGTTGCTTCATCTGAAAAAGTTATCATGTTAATAACATCTGTGACATTTTCCATTTTTGGCTTAATCAGTTGATAGAAATCCAACCTGGCATGATAATTCTCTTCTTGTAGCATTTCAACAGTCGTAATGTTGTAAGCATGATTATGGAGTTGTCTTGTTAGAATTCTGTACAGTGTGGTTTTTGATACTTTTAATTCAGTAGTAGAAGCAGCAGCATGTTGCACTGATTTCTTGGGACGTTTATCAAATGCCTTTTCGATTTCGAGCACATTCGCTTCTCTTGATGAACGCCTCCCTGATCTGGGTTTGTCATGAAGTGATCCAGTTTGTTTTGAATTTTTTCATCGAGTTATTAAATTACTGTGGGGAGCCTCCTTATTATAATGTGTAGATAATTTTTTTCTTATTGCTATTATGAACTTGAGTTCAGCAATAAACAGGGAGCAATTGAAATTTTCTTCAACATTTTCCATGTTCAATCGCACCAGTCTAAAAACATTAACAAAAATGTAATAAAATAATAATATTCATTCATCAAAATTTCTAATAGTTGTACTTTCAAATGATATTTATTGCAACTCTCTAACTGTGATACTTTTGAAGGATCACATTTAGAGATTCACAATAATTATCGTTTGAAAGCATAACTATTAGAATTTTTGAATCGAGAATATTATAATATTTTCAGAATATTTTCAGGCTAATGCAATATATCTGCTGACTCCCTTTTCATCTGAATTGCTAGCCTGTTTAGTAGGATGAAAAAAATTGAGTTTCGGGAAGAGAAATCGTAAAAGACTTGTTAACTAATCTTTAGTGGAAAAGTCTTTATTAAAGTTCTTCCTGTCATTGAAGGAATGGAATTCGAATCTAATTCTATCCAAGCAGCATCATCCGAACTGACTAAGAACAAAGCAAATATAGAATCGTGAATTCAGATTGAGAGTAGTTTGTCTGATTATAGCAAAAGTTCTTATTAAAATATATTAATATATCCATATTTCTTTTAAAAAGTATACAAATCAACATGAAAATCAATCAGAAAAACAGGCTGAACAACATCATCATCATAATCATTATCATGACAAGGGAACCGCTGTCCATCTTTGGCTTCTGACGCTTTATCGCAATCATCGATTTACCTAGGTAATGATGAATACTATTTAATTATTCTTATTTTAATTAAGATTGGATTTTTTAATATAAGATATTTTATTTAATAGAAAAATGTCTCTCTCTCGCTCGCTCTTCATCTAGTTGCTCATGCTACCGTAAAATAAAGAAAAGGTTTTCTTTTTTTAAAGATGAGAGACAAACATGAAGTATATCAATATTTCAAGGTAGGATTTATCAGTTTCTCATCGGAATAAAGCTGTAGACACTCAGTAACAGCGTAAGTAAGTGTCTATAGCAGGAAAAATAAAAAAAATAAAAAAAATGAGGAAAATAAAACTAAAATCCCGCACGCACATCAGAGAAGATTCGGAAGGCCATTTTCCATTAATAAATATTCTTCAAACTGGTTCTTGTAGATGTTTCGAAACAGAAACCACTCCCAGAATTAGTCTGATAGTACTTCTCAATGGTAAAATTAATTAGTTGTATATCATTATCAGTTCAAATTGATATGAAAAATTATCTTTGTCTTCTCCTTATTATTATTATTATTATTATTATTATTATTATTATTATTTTTGTTGTTGTTGTTGTTGTTGTGTGTGTGTGTGTGTTATGCGTGCGTGTGTGTGTGTGTGTGTGTGTGTGTGTGTGTGTGTGTGTGTGTGTGTGTGTGTGTGTGTGTGTGTGTGTGTGTGTGTGTGTGTGTGTGTGTGTGTGTGTGTGTGTGTGTGTGTGTGTGTTATGTGTGCGTGTGTGTGTGTGTGTGTGTGTGTGTGTGTGTGTGTGTGTGTGTGTGTGTGTGTGTGTGTGTGTGTGTGTGTGTGTGTGTGTGTGTGTGTGTGTGTGTGTTGGCAAATTCTTTTTCCTCAGGCGATTTCACCATGTGCCACTTTTAATTTAAAACTCTACGAAATTCTGTGAACAGAACATGCAGTAATTTTACTTCTAAAACTGCAAAATTAGGAAATTCAGGAAATCCTCTTTAAAGACAAAACATGGAACTTTTTCAAGGTACATTTGACAGACAGAAAGCAAGATGGTGAACTTCTTTCTTTCTTTGTTTTTTTTTTTCTTCCGTGAGAAATAGATGAAAATCCACTAGATTGGTTCGATGAGTGAGTACCATCTCGGTGGGCCATCTAAGAAGCCGCAGGAATACAGTGATTTTCGTTAACCTGTCTATATTACATGCCTGCTTATTGGAGTTGTGAATTGGTTAAATTCAGAACTCCAATATTACTGTCATTTATTCCGTTATGCATGTGTTCTGAACCTAGTTTAATCGGCACTTGCGTTGTTTTTTTGTAGTAGCACTATCCGTCATTAATGATCTTCAAAACGTGCAGTTGTGAAATTAAAGAAGAAATATTATTAATGCCATTATTAACATTTATTGAATAACATAAAACAGTAACTCAATTTTGAACACAAAACTTAGTTACTTTTTTGTAACTAAAAAATCAAATCAAATTTAGTCGAACAAAATAGTAGGAAGGTCACTTGCTTCTAATATGCTGAAATTTAAGATCAACAGTTGATAGAAAAATACTTAAGATATAACACATTTTGGGAATTATTACACTAAAACCCAACTGGCCAACACGTATATGTACGTCTAGGTTACCATGGATGCGAAATGTATATTACAACCTACAATTTTAATACCACTCATATTACATTGAAATATATGATAGATACGAAATGTAGAGTAGTGACGTATTTTGTCCATATTGACGGCGACGTGGTTAAATCTGGTTTTTATTAACTGGAAAATAGAACACAACTATTCGTTTTAGAATTAAGAAATCAAATAATATATCTTTTGTCAACATCGTTAATATAGTAAATAATCTTATCCGTTTTCTAGCAAACAGGTTTTGGGTTGAATTTTTTACCATGGCATGGGTGTTTGTGAATATATTAAAAAAAAACAGTACTATTTCCTCATCCTCTTGAGAAAATTCAACTACCACGTTTGAGACAACTGCCTTTGGTGGGATTCCGGGTGAAAAAACGCATTTCCTTTGTATGCGACCTGTTAACTCACCTATTGCTGAAAGAGACCAGATAAAATAAATTCCTACCCTCCAAATATTATTCTTGGGGTTTCTAGCAATTTGATTTACATATCTCTAAACCAGCTTTTAGAGTTTGGATAAATTAACCGATGGCTTTCCTGAGATCAAATTTTTTTGCAATTTTCTTTTCTTTTCTCTTCAAAAATTCTTTTTGAAAAATTTTCAAAGTGAATCTGTTTACAATAATCGTAAAGGTTCTTTTATTCTTCTTAACTCACACTATCATACTTATTAAATATCACTTATATTGATTAATAACTGAGAAATACCAGTAACAGTTAATAATAATAACAATAAGATTAGAAAAAAATATATATATTACGTTACTGTAAATTGTTTCTCATTATTAGCTTCAAACGGATAAAGAAGCTGTGAAACGGGTGCAAAGAAGAGTTACATAGATTATATCGGGATTATGGAATACAGATTATGAGTAAAGATTGAAAATATGTGAATTACAGACACTGGTTAACAAGAGAAAGATGGTGATATGATAGAGGTCCATAAACCTTTGAATGGGGGTTATAGGATATCGCATGATGAACCTTTTAGTAATATAGAAGGTGGGGAGAGAACAAGAGGCATCCATGGAAGTTAAGTTTGTTCGCAGTGAAGAAAAGAATAAGAGCTAGAATTTTCTCACTGAGCAATGAGTGAGTGAGTGCATTCATTTGCGTTTAGGGGTAGTGGGGCATCTAGCGTGAAAGAAATTAAGATAATGTATGGCAGTTGCACACTTAATGCTCGGATGTGTTCTTCGAACCATGCTTGCATAAATAATGTCATACGGGGCGTTGCCGTGCTTTACAGATCACTCTGGCCACATAGTAATCCTGTAGAACAATATCTTTTCTGGAACAATCACCAGGTAAGAATTGGCGTGAAAGGTGTGTTCAACGGGAATACGAAGTCCAAGTGATGTCCCATAGACATCACTAGGACCTCGTATCCCCGTAGTAAATTCTCAGAATTCTTATTCTGAGAAGAAAAAAAACAATTAATCAGGTGGATAACAGATTCAGAAGAATGAAGTTATTTAGAGAATCCGTAGTTTAATAGCAGTTGTGTTTATCAGAGAATAAATGTTTCAGGATTGTAAGTGAGAAACAGAGGATAGATAATTAAAATCATAATTCGAATGAAAATATTGGACTTTGAAATTTAATCAGTTTCTAACGAGGATTCAAAATAAAAAGGGTCATCGTTTTGACGGCCTTTTCTATTTGGATCAGATTTCAGTCCTGTATTAAAATTGCAATTCTTTGTAAGAGGAGATTGGGAATATTTTATGTAATAAACCATGTTACTACAATGTCATTTCCCACAGCTACAGTAAATGATATAAATAAAGCAGAACATAAGGAAAATTACTGAAGTTCTGAGGGGTTTAAATGCATCAGGAAATATTATGACCATCGAGCCTCTCTAATGAATAGCAAAATATTGCTTTTAATTATGATCTCTCTCTCTCTCTCTCTCTCTCTCTCTCTAATGACACCACAGGAAGAAGGAAGTTAAATACTTTAACAGCCTGCACAGTGATAAGTCGGGGTGATAAGTATCCTGGTGTTGTAAGCAGATCTAGGTCAGGGTTAAAGAAACCACATTTCATCATCGTCACATCATTGCAGCACTACTCAGCAAATACTAAATGATTTTCGGAATATGCATCGCACAAGATGGCGGTCAAGGTGAGCACTGATAAGAAAACAATCATTATACATAAAATTTAACCACATACTCATTAAGCTATTAATAAACAAATTTTTCTTGCTATAAAATGCATATTTTCCTTTGTTAATTCTTTCTTTTATTTCCATGTCACATTTTCCAATTTCTTGTATTATACGACCAAGGTATTTGAATTGTCTCACTTGCTCTACACTTTCTCCATTCATGATCACCTTGATACTTCCTGGTGTCCTGGAGACTCTCATCATTTTTTTTTCTTTTTGTTTTCTTTGTTTGACCTGGACATACAGGACAGCAAATCTAGAAATTTATTGACTATGCAGCGTGCATTACATCCACGAAGGGATGATGACCGGTTGTTTCTACTAATGAGAATAGGTGGACGGGGTCTGCTGCAAGTGAGACATACTGAAAAAACATAATTCAGTATGAAACATAAGTGAGAAAACCATGCCAGCCATTTTTGATAGCTATAGAACCTATGGAGAAGATCTGAATCTAACAGGATAGGCTGGAGATGTAGGTCAGTTGAAGAAAGGAAATCATGTCATATTCGGATATGTTGAATGTTATAGAAACTTAGAGAAGAAACATGAGCTCTTTCTTGATAGGCAACAGTCGGGATCGATTTTTCAGCACACACACACACACACACACACACACACACACACACACACACACACACACACACACACACACACACACACACACACACACACACACACACACACAGACACACACACACACACACACACACACACACTGAAGTCTATAAAGTTGCCCTCACCCCACTAAATATATAGAAATTGAAAATAATCAAAGAGATTGGGGTTTATGATTCAAGACATTCGTTATGGTAGATCTTCAAGGTTCTAATACTTGAGCAGTACAAGTTATGTTCAACGAAAATTAGAAATTAAGTACACTCTAATCAGCAGAGCCTATGGATCGGATTTGAAGGCAGTAACAGCAAGTCATTTGTATACATAGGAACGAAAGTAGAATAAATTACAGGACACTGGGGTACTTTTTCATTGATGGGGAAATATGAGGAGAGAAGCCATCCGACATGACTCATAGTGGGGACCATTTGGGAATCAAATTTCAGTATCTGGAAGGACAATGATATACTGATAGTAAGCCGTGTAGGCTTCTGTGACAAATCTGATCAAATATTTTAGAAATGTAGAGAGAAACCACATGTGCTTGTCCAAAATGTTTCCAAGGCTTGAGTCCAGAAACTGATGCTAAAGATGAGAACATCAGATGTATATCGAGCGTAGCAAAAGCCATGTTATTCGTCAAGAATTACATTTTGGATCTCCAAGTATTGCAGAGGTTGGCTTTAAATAATCTTTGAAAGAACGAGTGACAGCATTTCAAAGGTATTATTTCCTTACCTTTGTCTATTTTCTTTGGAATGTGTTCGATTCATGCCTATTTCCATATTTCAGGGTACATGAAAGCTGAAAAGGTAAATTGAGGAGGCGATATTTGTTAATTCTTTAGCATGTTCTTAACACACTTCATGGGACACCATTTGGTTTAGATGCCTTGTTTGTGTGCAAGTACTTAATAAATCTTCCGATTAATTTTCGCAAATGACCGAGATGGAATGAAGTGAGCAGTGCTATTAGTGTAAAGTTGAATGGAATTTTGCCTTTTTCATCATTGCAGGAAAATAGAAGAAATTTATGCCAGTAAGTATGCCTCGTGTTTGCATGATGTGACTATATTAATAACTGAAAGTGAGATATGAGAATAGTAGAAATATAGGTGGATAAAAGTGGGCACATATGGCCTTGGCAAGGGACTGGAGGACTCGACTGTCAATACGACTGTGGACAGGTTTACAGCATTTGTCCCGTTCTGAATGCGGTCTGAATCTGTCAGTTTTCTTTTTAGAACTATTGCAAACAGCAAAGTAGGCTGAATGTACAGTGACGTTTTGGTCTTTGACCACTACTGCTGTGGTGGGTATTTTTTAATGCGTTGCCACACTAGTTTAATACCACCATTTTAATGTGTTAGATAATTTTCGAGGTAATTGCCTTCATTCCAGGTGGAAATCTACTGAGCAGCACACACCACAAGAATCTGAAGGTTAGATAAAGGAAGATTAGGCTAGATATTACAGCGGATTCTCTCCTTCTTTGAAGATTATATGAAAATTTCCAAGTTATATAGCTTTCAGCCTTAAGCGATCTCAGAGGAGGAGAAAGATATACCGAGATACATTTATTTGTCTTGTATCTTCTTAAAGTAAGTATTTTAATAATTATGGTTGGTTACAATTTATCTTCCAGCAAAATCAGACATCTTTACGTGATAATGTCTTTTCTTCTTATTTAAAATAATTTACAAATTTTCGTGATGTGTTGCTTGTTATTACAACTTAGGTATGTACTTGCTATGTCAGAAACTGAAGGTCAGAAATTTCTGTATTTGACTAATCTTTGGTAGTATGAGGATTTTTGTGAAGCTATTTTCTCATGAATTTAAGCAGGGTAATATGAAAAGCGGAAACAATGTTTATAGCTTGGCCAAAATTTTTCTGTTTCACGATAATTGCTCTTTCCTGATAATAACAAAATATGAGCACTTCCTCTTCTAATTTTTCTGTGAATTTGAGCAATTACTTTTTCGTGTCACAGCGTGGTTCCTATACGTATAACGGAAAGACTACCATAGGATATTTTCCAGTGAACTCAATTTATATTAAATTTCTTAAAGTAATCAATTACTTTTAATCTAAGCGATTCCTGTTTTATACGTACGTAATTTATGCTAATTATGAATCGTTTTCTCTTCGAAATTCATTTCTAATGCTTCAGTCTACAATTTATAAAATTGAATTAGTTAGTTACTTTTCGAGTTCATTTGTCAAATACATCGTAGAAACTTGGAAATTTCTTAATTGCTCACCGAAGCTGTTGTACCTATTAAAGTTAACAATGACAAGGATTTCTCAGATACTTCGCCTGCTTGATTGAGTGGAAAATTTCTAATTCTCCCTCCTGAAGAATAAGCTTATACAGAAGCGAAGTTTCTTTTCTATTCGATTATTCAAATCTCTTCAAACGTCAATTGCCTTCTACTGATTTTCGATAACATAATTTACACATGAATTTAAAAACAAAAAAGTTAATGAAATAAATATCATCATGTTTACAAGATGGCTCCCTCTCCATTATCACCACTCTTGGATAAACCACTGTGTAACAAATTATTTAATAAACCACTGAGCAGTTGTTGATTAGATGCCGTTTCAGGCATCTATTAAACAGATAATGATGGTTGTGACGATCTTATATTAAGCGATGAAGAAATCCACAAACTAAAGGCTTTCACAAACTTTTATACCTGAAATGATCCCCAGCTTGTTTAGCGCGAAGACACCAATTCACCAATTGGTATATCTCTATACCTCAGTCGATAATGACAATACGCTTTAGTTGGAAAGAGTTCAACTCTTTCTAATTCTTAGTCTTTCCTGCTAAGAATATTTTTAAAGCTATTTCAACTAAAGTGAATTATCCAGTGCCATACGCTGGTGGAAATGTGGAAATTAGGCCGGTCTGAAAGCTTTAGTTGATTCGGCAGTAATCAGAACAACCGAACTCTAATTAACCAAAGCAGCTAACATTTATTGTTACATTTATGTGACCAAAATATTCTGCTAATTACTTGTGTTCTCCGGTTATTTTCATGTTTGTGAAAATTTAATCCGGTTTCTACGAAGCAACATTACCTACTAACCACTAAATAATTAAGAACTAAGCAATAAATCTTTCGTTTTTCTAATTGGCAAAAATATAAAAATGAAAATGAGAAAAAAATTGTGAATAATTTTATATAAGAGAATATAATTTTTCTTTATTTATGTTAAGTTTTAATAAGTTTGTAATTTCTAAAATATCAGTAGTAAATCTGCACTCATTAATGTAAACGGTCACAAAAATAGCCTTTTCACGTAAGATTGTAAACTTCTTATTTATTTTCAAATTTGTCTCATTAGTTCAATGCTATTATACAACCTCAAGCTCTGAACTATACAAAAATATTCCAATTTGGAGTTAGCTTTATATCTTCTTATTTCTCTTGTCACCTTTATCAACAACATGAATAAACCAACTGGAACCCATACAGTTATTCAAGGATATAGTTCTTTCCTTTTATGTACCTGAAAATATAACGAAATGCACAATTAATGGAATGCGAAAGAACATAGTTTATTGTTCTTAAAATTACTCAAAGCTTTAATAAATACATATGTATCATCATTTTATACTGTCCAATTCTATAATATCTCCTTTGTATATCAAAATGTCAATACTTCAACGTGGTTCATATTTGAAAGACATAATTTCATTATGACAAGGCCTTCAGCATAAAGTACCTTCGAGAAGTTGCCAAGAAATTAATGCCATTTACTCCATTCAATGTACAACAGTGAAAGAAAAATATAAAGCGAAACTCCATGTTCTATTTCATACCTGCCCATTCTTCGTATGCTAGATGAAGGCTTCGTTTCACAGTGTTCTGGAAAACGGAAAGTTGAGAAATGTCAAGAGAAGGAAGAATTCCTATCCATTTAGCTTTCACAAGCACATTATTTTTATTACTGACAACTCTCAGACAAAGACATAACTTCATATTAAATAGCAATGGCATGTACTGTACACCATGAATTACCCGCATTAATATTTGTTCCGGAATATTTTATGTAAATACTTTGCTTGTTCGACGTCAGATTTTAGTATGTCAGAGAAATTCCTTAGACCCTGGAAGAATAAAATCTCTACAGAGACAGTCCGAGGCCGATTAAAAGTGATTAAAAAAATCAAATAGCATGTGAACCATATATTGAGTAATGATTACTCAATATATGGTTCACAGTCCCTCTGAACATTTATGGAATGGACTCAACTATTCTGTCCGTATTTATTAAAACTTGTTAAGCAAACATGTGAGCAAATTACGATATTAACCTGAGAGAACATAGGTGTAATTGTATCATAACTTCCTATCTCTTATAAGTAAAGTTTCTTTTAATTAATCATACAGCCTGTTTTCATTACTTTTTCTGAATACGTATGGTTTACGAGACATTCCTTAAAAACCATAACGACTACATCTATGTCATAATTCAATGTCGTCTAAACTGGAGAATTGCATAATGGTTCTATAGCTTGGTGGGGGTTTCTATTAGTTAAACGGATGGTCTTCTAATTTGTCTTAGTAATGTTATTTCTTAATTTAATTTCCCTCTAAACCAAAATAGTAAATATATTTCTATCCGTCAAGTTATCTTCTGAGCAATTTATCTTAGACGGTGTGGCTAAGGTTTTCCTAAAGAAAATTTCGGGTTTTCACTCTGTCAAACAGGCAAAATTGGCCAGAAGAACAAACACAAGTTACGCGCATACAAATATAACTCAATGGCCTCACAGCCTTAGTAGTTTGGTTATAATTCCAACCAACAACCATAATCACTAATTGTGCCCAAACGCTTATACATTAGTTCGTTAATACTGAATATTAACGAACACTGACTAGTATGTTAATCTTCGCATTATCAACATCACTCCTACTTATCACTATATGAATTGTCAAAATATTTAAGTTCCTTTCTCATGTGGTGTCATTAGATAAATCGTGATTCAAAGCAGTAACTGTTATTCAGTAAAGAGGCACGATGGGCATATTATTTTGCCTCGTCAGTTTAAACACCTCAGAACTTCAGTAATTTTCCTTACTCTCTGCTTTATTCATGTCACCTACTCTGGCTCTAAGAAAGGATATTGTACTAACATTCCTATGATTTATCGTACATAAATTATTCCCAACCTCTTCTTTCAAAGACTCGCAATTTTAATAACGGAGTTAATCCGGAATACAAGTAAAGCGAGAGATTCCGTTTATTTCGAATCTTCATCAGAATCTGATCCAACCTCAAAGTTAGATATTTTCATTCTAATTATGATTCTAATTATCCATCCTCTTAACTAAAAGGTCTATTCTTTGACAGATATAACTGCTATGACGCTGAGAATACCCTAGATAAACTCATTCCCCTTCCGAATAATTTTCTTTTTTTTAGGTGAAATGATTTCTACATTATGTGATATGCTGTCGATTTAACTGATCTCTGAATAATTGTCTGTAATTTCCTTCACAGAGAAACTTGCACTTATTAAAATACACTATTACAGAGTTATCTATTAATATCTGGATTTTTTTTTACATTTAAAAATTTCTAAGCAGTGTGTGCCAATAAAACCTCTATTTCCTTTGTAAAGTTCGTATTTTATATGGTCCAAATAAATCCACACGTGACAATATCGCACTCAGGTCAGAGCGCTTCGCACCCAAATTTTATGTTTTCTTTAATAGCAGCTTAAATTTCCTACCAATTCTGACCGAAGAAAATAAAAATTTCAGATTCTAATTTGAACATAAATACAAGGTCTAAGGTGGTTATAAGTCTCTTGACCTCTAGTATATGAGATCACTATAAAAAAGAAACTTAGCTGGAAAATAACATATTACTTGCAAGCTGAAATTAAATTAAACTAATCACTCTTTATCCGTAATCTGACAAAGATGAAGAACATAAAAAAAAGGACGAAACTGAGAGCCTTTAGTTTTCGTTGGTTTCATATACGCTCCAATTACACGTTCATCCTTGTTGTTTTATTGTAAGAAGAAAACATAAATAAAAATCTATCTACTTTATTTTTATTTACGTATTTGAATGACTTCAGTTTTCTATTTCATGATCTTATGAATTCAGTTTTCATTTAATCAACAGGGTCAAGAAATTTTTCTGACTCCACCGTTTTGAGCAATTCATGAAGAGGTTGTGAGATAGCTTATGTTACAGGAATCTCTGAGCGCATCATCATCAAGATTATGAAAATTTTGACTTTCAAGTTACTTCAACATCCTTATGGAAAGTTTTCTTCACATTTAAGTTCTGCATATGATAATCCCCTATATTTGTATTTCTTGTGATTATAAAATCGCGTACTACGCTTTGGCGAATGCAGGAGAACTGATTACTGTCAGCATTGAATGTGCTCTTCTGTCGAAAACAGTTGGGTTCGAATCCCCTCTAGGAGTGGAGATCGTTGATGAGTGTGTTTTCATCTGAAGATGAGTTAGCTGATCGAGTATGAAGAAGACAGGGGTTTCCTTCTGGAAACTCACGTTTTTCTTACTGCCAGAAGAATACGTGCAGATTACATATATAATTCATTGACTTCACTGCATTATCTGCTTTGCCATAATTTCTTAAACGTCTCAACCAATAAGACACCGTTGGTCGCGAAGCATACCAGAAATACAATTAAATATCTTAAACTGAGAGCCCAGTCATAACGCGCCTACTCTAAACTTCACAGATAGGGTTCACTAGGGGAAATACACTCCTAGGGCAGCAGCAGTTTACTGATTAAAATCTGTATAAGGAAATTTTCCAGGAATTAATAAAACGGAGTAATCTGAACTGGTCCGATTTCCTCAAGTTATCGAAATGTACTAGTATTGTGTACCATATCCATCAACGTAAATTTGTGTACCTTTAAAAGTCCCCACATATGCTGCGTTTTTGTTTTTTCCACCCGTATGGTTATAACACTATACTATCTTTTTGGTGTGTTTGATTTTATATATATATATATATATATATATATATATATATATATATATATATATATATATATATATATATATATATAGAGAGAGAGAGAGAGAGAGAGAGAGAGAGAGAGAGAGAGAGAGAGAGAGAGAGAGAGAGAGAGAGAGAGTATATATATATAAAAAGATAAGCCGAAATTTGAAACGTTTTTTGTCTCCGGTTTACCAGGTGTCTGGCTTACCAGAACCGCCTTACCGTCCCGGAACTCGTGGGGTTGGGCGCCGTAGGCGCCAAGGGGAAAGAGCCCCTAGTGTGTGTGTGTGTGTGTGTGTGAGTGTGTGTGTGTGTGTGTGTGTGTGTGTGTGTGTGTGTGTGTGTGTGTGTGTGTGTGTGTGTGTGTGTGTGTGTGTGTGTGTGTGTGTGTGTGTGTGTGTGTGTGTGTGTGTGTGTGTGTGTGTGTGTGTGTGTGTGTGTGTGTATAGTTCTGTAAGAAGATTGATTTGCTCTGTTGTACATTTTTATAAACAGATTGAATGACTAGAAACGAGAGAAATGAAAACAAATGTGCACCTGACAAAGTATTAATAAACTTTGTTTTCATTTTTCTCGGTTCTAGTGATTCAATCGTTTTACAAAGTTATAGTTACATACATATATATGTATATATATACATATATACATATATTGATGTTAGCAATTGCATGAGTAACAGACAACAAATGTTAACAATTAATGATAAAGGAGAGTTTTAAGCTTTCTGAATTTCTATAAAAAAAGAATAATTTAAGCAATTGCGACGGTAAACATTACCTTTCGGGATGTTTTTTGCATGTACTCAAATTTTTTATAAATGTAATAACATTTATAAAAAACAGGCTCCTTGAGGATTAGCGTTCAGACCGCAGGCCTAAAAGATAGTAAATCCAACATATGAAAACAAAAATTTAAATAAACATTGCTTTTTCTTAACATTGGTGTATATAATACAAAAATAACTTATATATGGGAAGATTCCTATATATTTTAAATAAGTAAGATAGTAAGATCGTTGAACGCTTCTTATTTTAAGAGGGTTGATCATCAATTAAAAAAAAAATTATTTCTTTCACTTTTTTATGGTTGTGTAATTTCAACCATAAAATGTTAAGTTTGCTTCTGTATGTACTTTGATTTCTTTTTTATTATTATACAACTTTATTCAGACGTTAGCGGACTTTTCACCAAGTAAAATTATGCATCATATTTCCTCTTTTTTATCTCTGAAAATTAACAATCCCCTAAAAGTGTTCATCTCCATAAACTGAACATTCTTTAGACTCAATGATGTTGTGGTTTTTTAAAGTTTATTTGCTCCTGGATAGGAAATGATTACAACTGGTATCTTGAATCGGAAATTTATGAAGTGAGAAAAAGGAAAATTTTAATCTATTGCAGGGATTAATATAATTTTTATAATTTTTGTAAAGATACGTGTTTCGGAATGATGTAATTTATTTTTCGTATTGTAATTTTTACAAGAGGGACATTTTACATGAAATATTAATTGGCGTCTTTTTCAGATTTATAAAATGCATAAAGCAACTCAAAATGAAACACACAAATGTGTAAAGTAAGAATTACCACAAGTACATAATAATCCTAAAATGGATAACACATAAAGCAAAAAATACAAAATTCATAAAGCCTAAAAATACGAAATGTTTAAATCATAAACATGCAAAGTGCACAGTTATCAAAAACCTAATCCTAACAAAAAAGACATCCCCAGCACAATTCATCTTCAAATACAAAATCGTGAAAGAATCCTCATGAAAGACTCATTTTCTCATTAAGTTTAACAACATCGTTGGCATAAACACTAACATAAATGACAATACCTCACATCTTACAGTTATCTACGCCAGACGTTTATTCGTGGCAGAAGCCTAAATTGCAGCTCCATGAACTACTATGCAACTTTATTATACATTTTATACACTTACAATTCCTTTCTACGAAAAGGCAATGCGTCTGCTTTTCTGGGAATGGCTAATTTAGAATCTACTTTTATTCATTTCTAGCTCAAGATTTTCTTTTACCGTTTTAAAAAAAAAATCAGCAAACGCCTTTTTATTCCCTTCTTTTTCCGTTTAATAACATTAATTTGCTGTATTCGCTAGTCTCGAAACACAAACCCACTCTGATCTCTTCATCTTTCTCTCTATGAAGCTTGACTACCTGCAGAACAGCTATCCAAATAGTAAAATATCCTTCGCAGGAGGAACTTAACGTGACACCTTCGGCTGGCTACACTTTTCTAACACGGCATACAAAGCAAGCTGGTTGAGATGCAAACGAAGTGCGTTACGTCATCTGCCTGTCCGAATTCCTCACAACCTCCTCACCTCTCCCATTACTCTCCATCTCTTATTTACCATTTCCCCTTCCATAGATACATCAGAGAGGTCACCTGTCCTCATGATAACTAAGACTATAGTCTCGGGAAAATCAATTCGTCTGAGAATATTTTTTAATAATAATTACTTTTTGACTGTAGAATAACAATTTCATCAAGTAAAGAAATTTAATGCTTCCTTAATGCATGGATGGCGCTGGCTTTTCTCAACCGATGATTCTTCACTTTACTTTGCATACTCATTCCAAAATTTGAATTTGGATTAGAATTCCTGTAATTATTATTTGTGATGATTTTTAGCAGCTGCACAAGAATACGCAGGATAGCACTAAATAACTGAATGATCTCTAATATGAATTCATTGTTGGTTTGAGTTGTCGAACTTCGAATTGCTTATAATGGCTGTACGAGTATATTAATATCATTTCTACTTCTAAAACAACCAACGAATTCTGCAAATGAATTTTGTAAAGTGATGATTGGTTGTTATCAAGTTAGAAGAAGCAACTAAACCTATGAGGCGAGATATTATGCCTGTTAACTGTCAGTGTGTTTTGACCCGACGTTTTTGGAAAGTGTGAGTTGAGTGTCAGTCTTACCGAATCTTCAGGAGAGAAACCCCTGCCATTTCGATACAATAGACTCTAACCTTCAGTTCATAAGTGCTTGAAATGTCAGGTTATATGATCAAATATGTGTTTCCTTCATTAAATCAACTATTTAATGTCGGCATAACAGTTATAAAGGATCATCCCTGTAAACGTGAGTTTGTCCAGCTCACTATAATGCTTCATATTACTGTCTAAACGCCCTCCTGAATTTCAGAAAATCACACAAAGCTCTAAAAGCCTTTACCAAAACTAATTTACTATCTTTATGTTAATTATTCTTATGGAATGACTCTGTATTATCCTATTTCCACTTTTGGTACTTTCTAATTAGGGTTGAGATTCAAAGTAATCAAAACATTTTTCATTTTAATTTATATTTATTTATTTCTTCTCATTATTACTTTCATTCACCATGGCATTAATTCAGTTACACTGCTACGTTATGTGAAATATCATCTAAGATTCGGAAATACCTTCAATATTTCTAGCTCATCTTTCTCCATTCTCTTATCTGCTGCTGTTTTCTTTACATCGGTTTAAAATGTAAAATTATACACTTTCTTCTTGATGATATACAGTGCAATACGAGTTGCTCAACTAATACAGTTTTTCTTGTTGGTGAATTCTTCCCAGTTACTTTTAAAAGAAAGTATTTTTCCCTTGTTTCGTTTAATTGATACGTACCAAAGGAATTTCTCGGATTTTATTTATATCTCTGATTATAAAATTTGCTATCGGAAAACGATTTGCTTTTAACAATTGTAATTTTTAGCCTGTACTGTAGTACATCGTACACGCTAAAATATCGCTCACGCTCTTCTTTTCATGTAATTCAGCATAACCATGTCATATATCAATTTAACGCCGGCTAGATTTAATCTTCCAATTGTTGAATGTAGTCTAGCATTTCTTTCCGAATATCATGTGAACGTGTCGTATGAGCTCTCCATTAGATTTGTTCCTTCTTCAATATTAACCGTAATGCTACTAAAGCAATCCTAGCATATGAAATTCAAATTTCTTTCTCTACCTATGAGCACAGACGCATCTCTCTCATTCTTCTCTTGTCGGACGAACATGTCATTAACTCCTTTCTTCTGCATTGTCACTTCCACGTTTTGCTCTCATTTTTTTAAAGCAGAACACGATTTTATCGTTGTTTCATTAACCATGTATTTTTCATTCAGAGTATTCACTGCAATATACCACAACGCTCGCCACATTTCTTCCAACACGCTTTCTGTTCGCCAATCACTTTCAATTTTTAATATTTATTTTTTTTACATTAGAAGATTTATCCTTTTCATTCACCACTTCCTCAATAACGGTTCCGTCTATCTTATCTCCTCCACACATCTTTTCTGGTTTATTCCAATGCTACCCAACTTCCATTTTTTTTTGCCTCACCTTTCAGTTATGACACAGACATTCTTAATACTGGTACTGATTTAACAGAAGAGGATTTTGTTCCCGAATGTGTTTATCTAGCATATGCCATACAATCTCAATAGGGTTCTGATCACGGCTTTCTGGGATCCAGCGAAGATGGTAGAAGTCGCTGTTATGCTCGCAGTTACATGGCCTCAATTTTAATAGGAAACTTGTAGCTCGCATGACAATGTACTATGGTCCTGAACCATTAAACAATGAAATGATTCTGAGAAGCATTCCATCCTGTGAACGAATGTGCAGAGTGTGATGCAACCTTTTTATGCAGCTGTTGCTCCATAATCTGCACATTTTTTCTGCATCATAGACGTGTCAGGGTATTGAACATGCCTGGAGAACAAATGTCCGAATCTAAGTCGGTACTAAAAAAACTGTCAGGATCGATATACCCGAGATTCAATAATTACAAACTCGTAGAATCCTTTTCGGCTAAAGCTGATTTAACTGATCTCAAAAAGTGATTAATAGTTTTTATATTTTTATCATATTAGAAAATCGAGTTTTTCCTTCAGTGAGAGGAACATATTTTCCCAGGAGAACTCAAGAACTTAAATTATAAAATATACTTCCAGCATTGTTCCTTTGTCCTTAGTGTAAACAACCCGATCCAGTCTGAATAATTCTTTATACGCTGTTTTACATTGCTGTAAATGTTGAACTTAGGAATACATATGGATATAATAGTGTTTAATTTAGACATTTTATGATAATAGTGTGAAATGGCTGATTCCGGTTTCTGCATTATTCTTTTTTCGATTTGATTTGATTTTTTATGATACAAACACATCAAATATCATACTGCACCCAGGACACAGGTTCACAGCAGCACATATAGTCGGTTAGTAGGGCAACCACAAACATTTATACCTTTGGTAGGATTAGAAACCGCATCCTCCCTGACAAGATAGCGGTACGATGGGCTAACCAATGTGTGTGTGTGTGTGTGTATGTGTGTGTGTGCGCGCGCGCGCGTGCGTGCGTGCGTGCGTTGCAAAAAAACTACAAACTACATTTTCCGAAAACTACAGCGTCGTTGTAGTTTTCGGAAAGATTAACACCGACAATTATATTCATATTCTGAACAATTTCAGAATGTGAACGTTCCAGAACTCTTTGCATACTTTTTGATATTTCCGTAGACATAATCCAGATGAATAACCATGACCATAGATAGGTTCAATTGTTATATCTTACAGTAAGGGTTCAAGTAACATTTGAGGAAACAGAAATGCAATGTTTAAATTACAGGTTCAGAGACATTAAATCTGAACACTAAAGTGTGCTTTCGTGATAAGAAAGTTAGAAGAGGATAACAGTTGAACTTCAATTTAACCGTCATTTTGACGAATGAATGGACTCACTTTCGTTCATGAACATTCAGTGTGTAAAACAGACTCGTATATGGAGTGTGTTATTTATTACTGTGCTCTTATACTCTGCTATTTCAAATACCGGTACAATTCAATACGATACTTACCCTGCTGTTCTCCAATACCCTTTTAAAGTATTCTTCTTGATTTTCAGATGGAATGGCTTTTTTCATCCAACACTCGTAGACCTCTTGACTTTCCTGTTAAGGAAGACATCTCATAATAATCATTTTATTTATCGACGTTTTGTGTTTTCCAGGTCAATAAATTATGAATTTTAATAATCCTCCATTTTTAAATTGTAACACAGGTAAGAAGTAACAACAAACAAAGAGAGAGAGAGAGATTATGTGTTTAGATTCTATCGAACACAGTTACCTACCGCACCAATATGTCCGCACCTGCAGTCCTTCCAAATCCCTGTGCAAAGAAATTTGCCAATGTCTCTAAGAGTAGGAGAGTCTGTGACATTCCTTTCAACCAAACACCTTCCAAGAGGTGGTAAATACTAAAATTAATAAAAGTCAATCAACCATTACAGTTAATAAAAAGACACTCTAAATATTATATAAAGTGTGTTAATGTTATATAAGTATATCAGCTTATTTAAAACCGAAAATATATAAGAAACGAAATAATTACTGATTCGTTCATTAGAAAATTGTTCAGTCGCGCAATCAGTTCTTTAATAATGACGTATTCAGAACTGGGAGAAGCGTTTAAATAGATTAACATTTCATTTTATTCAAGAATGCAATGTTTAAGAAGCGTACAATAAATGAAATATATGAGCTCATTGCATAAGCTCTTGAGTATTAAAATTCTTTTCTTTAATTCTTTTGTTGTGAAACATTTTTCTGAACAAGAAGGAGTTGCACGGAATAACAGTAAGTTTGTTCTTGATAGAACTATTACATCCATTTTTGTGTGCTTTCTTCTCTACTCCAGCGATTACCTCTCATCTAGTCAAGTTTTTTAATCTTGTTCATAACCTTGAATCATGTCCTCATATATTGGTTTCTCACAAAATCTTCAAATTCTGTTTGTTTATTGGATATGAATTAGAGTGATCTGAATTCTCGCATGGCCTCATCTCATTTATTTCCTAACAATATCCGACTCATATTCATTCTACAGATATTTTAATACATATTGTTTACTTATCTTGTACAATGATTCCATTACTCCTCTTATTCCATTAACTGAACATCAATTGTTGAATAGAAAATGTTTAATTATAATTCATAGTGAACTCATGTCATTTTCTTGTAATTAGAATAACAGTAATAACAGAATAACGATATTAAAATGCAATGCGAAAAGTAATTTCAAAGTTCTTCACACTGATTAATCTCCAGGCTGATAAAACAAACATTTATTTAACGAAATACATTCACTGGCATTCATTATATACTTCGTTCTGCGTTTTCAATATTATCCGTTTTTTTTCCAAATTTTTACAGCCTGCGTAGTTAGCTGAGTGGTTAGCTAACCACGTATTCGCTCTCCAGCCAAGTGGCTGTGGGTTCGAATCCCACAATGGATGTTTGTAAGTGCCATATTAACTCTTTAGTATAAAGAGCATCTGCGACTTTACTACTAATTCTAGCAGAGGCTTCCTCTCAAAACTCGGTGAGGTACAGAATTGAGTATACCGCGTCTACAAATGTCAAAGGACGTGAAATGTAAAAAACCGTATTCCTATCAACAATATACACTGATGACCAACAGCTAAGGAAGAATAACTTTTTTACCAGTACATAAAATCATTTCATGGCTACAGAGAAATGTGCATAGAATTCTTTTGCCAGCAAACTAAAATATATTAAGCAAAACACGTGTGTCCTAAATTTCGTATAAATTAAATTGCAATACGTTTTTTACGTTAATTTGTAAGGAAAGTTACAAATTTCCCAAAGACGTGATTAAGGAATGAATGTACAGTTCTTAGAGAAAAGTATGCTGAGGGACATTTCTCTAATTTCTCTATGCCCGATAAAGGCCCGATAAAGTGGCCCGATAAAGGCCACTTCAATAGAAAATATACCATAGCCAGGCTTGTTAAAATGCAGTGATCAAGACCACTGTATAATTAAAAGGTCTTTTCCAATAACCTCCTTGAGTGACCTGAAGGATCAATTTAACTCATTAACTCTCGATCATTCAGACATACTCAGCGATATTCTACTCATTAACTCGAGCACACCCGGCTAGCGAGCAGAACCGCTTATCTCCCAGGGAAATGCATCCACAGAACGGTCCCGGTAAGAGGCTACATCAATAGCAGAATCTACATCAGAGATCCGTGTGGTTAGCCTAGTGGCTATGCGCTTCGCAACCAAATGCCTGGGGAAGGAGTGTCCTAGGTTCGATTCCCGTCGGTGACGTGAAGAGCTGAAGGATCTTCTTCAGCCATAGCCAAGTTAGCCAGTCTTGGGCGTGGACAGCAGGGTTTTTTCCCAGTTTATTCTGGGGTTTTTCATCCCGCAAAGCAGGCAAACTGGCCTTGAACTCAACACTACAGGCCATAGGATACACCGGGGCATAAGGCTGACCACCTTATCCTGTAAACGGAGTGAGGTCCGATGATCAATGGACCCTCGACACCGCAAGGTAAAAGAGGGTATAAGGAAGATGTATGTATGTATGTATATCAGAGATGAACATCTAATGGAATGCAGTAATCGAGACCTTTGTATAATTGAATGATCTTCTAAACTCCATGCGATCCTTCAGATCACTCTATCCTCAAAGAGTTATATCCCGAATTATCTTATAACTTATTAAAAACCATTAATCTCATCGTTAGGACCAAACTATGCCACGCTACTTGGACATAGTTTGTTCCCGCACGCCAAGCAATTTTACTTCTTCAAGGTCAGTCTCGACCTTGTCGAGACTGACCTTGAAGTAATCGACATACGAGTATATTCGTAGTTGGCTTGTGTGGCTTATATACCATATACGAGTATATACACTTTTGCTGCTGCCTCCACAAACCAAGCATTTTCACTTCTTCAAGGTCAGTACGGGTAATCTCGTTGCCGGCGGTAAGCGTCATACGAGTTTATTCGTAGCTGGCTTGTGAGGCTGATATACCAACTACGAGTATACTCTTAGTTGGAAGCGAACGTGTTAATCTTATCGGTGGATCCTACAGAGAAAACCTGCAGACGCCTCCACTTCACCCATGGCAGGCAAAAACTAGCACAAGCATGTCATAAACACCGCTCATATCCAGCGACAGGGCGTCCACCGAAGGACTCGATAAAATGACAGCAAAGGCAATAAGATATGCATGAGTCTGATGTAAGGCAGTACTCGGGACCACATCCATAGAGACCTGTTTCAGAGTAGTTCTTCCAAAACTAATGCGTTTCCTTTGATCATCCAATCTCAATAACGAAAAGATCCGCTCATCACAGGGAAAAGCATTCACCTAAGCGGCCTAACGTAGCCTGTTTAAGTGGGGATAGTTCCACAAACTCGAGTGATCACTGTATAATCACATCACCTAGTCGATTAATTACCCGAACGATTACAGCCACTCATATCCCTAGGAAAAGCATCCACAGAAGATAGACCACTTCTGCGGACTGTTCAATTACAGGCGTTCTCCAAACCTCGGGCGATCCCGTAACTGACCCATTCAGCAAGTGATCCAAAGGATCATTTAACACATTACACGGGGGTCTACTCAATGAGAGGCTAACCATAATACTGAATAGATCCCCTCAGCATTGACTCTACACAGTGACAGGCCCATCCTACCACTGCGCATAGCCGCTCACATCCCAGGAAAACGTATCCAACGAAGCTGCGGAGAGTCACTAGTGAAAGAATATGAAAGAGTTTCCGCGTTTTATAACTAACAAAAATCCTGAAACATTGTTTTCATTTACCTGATAATCACCCAACGTATCGAGGCATAACATGTAGTTCGACTTCGTTATTTCGGGTAGGGCTAAGGGAAAAATACAGATCAAAATATTAATCAAACTGGAAAGTGTGAACACAACGAATACTGAAAATATATTTTCTATATATGAGATATTTTCCTTTTGGATTTATTAGTAGACCATAGTTATTCATAAATATACAGTTGTCGACAAGTTTCTTCAGGACAAGAAAATAGGTACACTAACGTTTACTTGTAAAAAACGAATGGAATAACAACAGTTATATTAACTAAAATTGAACAAAGACGCGTAACATCAAGAGCATGGAGTGTGGAGTCTTAGTCATTGTTTGTTTATCGCGTTTTATAGTTTTCCGCGAAATTAAATTATGCTAAGCTTAGTGAATTTATTAAGTTTTTCCAAATGTCTTTTAGTATCATGCCTTGATTTCTGTTTAGATTATCTTTTGTTTGGTGTACCACTGCAGCTTCTTGAAAGTTTCTACATCTGAAATCTTCTTCAATCTAAGGCATGGAGCTGTTGTCCCAATCGATGGAGTGGTTCGAAATAGAGAAATGATCGGTTAATCCTGAAGTATTTGTTCTGTTGTTGTTGCCATTCCCAAATATGTTCTTTTTTTTCAGATTTTTCTAGGCTTCTTGATGTTTGGCCTATATAATTCAGTCCACAGGAACATGGGATGTTATATACACCTGCCTACTTGTAGAAGTACGCTGGTGTATGTACGCAGAAGTTGAAAGTGAGCCAGCATAAGGTATGACGATGGACGATGTATACTGCGTGATCGCAGGTTGTTGCTGTGGGTTGTTTCTATGGAGAATTTTTTGGATTATATTTTTTGGGTAACCATTGCTAACTAGAGTTTGAGATATGCGAGAGAGTTCACGATCGGGAGGAGCGGAACTCCAACTTTGTGAGCTTTTGGTGCACCATATAAGCGTGGTGATAATGGGTGTAGAGATTTTAGATTTCACTTTAATTGCAAAAGCCACCTAGTCATATTTACGAATTAGGAGATTAGTCTTTTTTTGGTTTTTCATGGTTGGATCTACATCTAATACGTGATAGGTAGACGTGTCAGAAACTAAATCACAGTTCTTCTTTATGTAATCTTTAGTATCATAATGACTGTTGAGTTGCCTTTGTCTGAATTTTAGGATGATAATATCTTTGTTCTTTCTTACGTTTGAGAGGGCTCTTCTTCAGAAGAGGTATAATTACATTTCGATGGTTTTGAAGTAGAAAGGATGATGGTGCTTTTTAATCTTATATCATTTGCTACTGTTTCTGAAAGTGAAGAAAGTTCTTTTTCAATGTTGCTTATGAAATCTATTTTTGGGATGTGATTTGGAGCTATGGCGAAGTTGAAACCTTTTTTAATATGTTCGATTCCTATTTAGAAAGAGTGTGGTCCAAAAGGTAACTATGTCTCCCGGATGATAACTTTATCATCCGGGAGACATAGTCTAGAGTTGCATTATCTTTGATATACTCTATCGAATTTTTTAATTTGCGATTCTTTACTGGATCGAAAAAATTTGTTGTAACTGTTTTGCATCATGCAATCAAGTACAATATGTTCCAAATGTTATTATCTATGTTGTTAGATATGTCATCGAACAGGTCTAAGCACTTGAGGTCTATTTTACTAATTATATACGCCAAACATCAAGAAGCGTTGAAATTCGAAAAAAAGAACATATAGCGGATGTCAACAACAACAGAACAAATACCTCAGGATTAACCGATCATTTCTCTATTTGGAACAAATCTATAGATTGGGACAACAGCTCCATGCCTTACATTGAAGAAGATTTCAGATGTACAAACTTTAAAAAAACTGCAATGGTACTCCGAACAGCAGATAATCTAAACAAAAATCAAGGCATGATACTAAAAGACGTTTGGAAAAGTATAATAACTTCACTAAGCTTAGAGAATTTAATTTCACGGAAAACTATAAAACGCCATCAAAAAACAATGATTAAGACTCCACACTCCATGTTCTTGATGTTAGCGTCTTTTTGTTTCAATTTTAAATAATTTAACTGTTGTTACTCCATTCTTTTTTACAAGTTAAGGTTATTATACCTATTTTCTTGTCCTGAAGAAGCAAGACAGAATTAGCTGGCGAAACTTGTCGACAACTCTATATTTATGAATAACCGTGGTCTATTATAGCTATTATAACTATATGGTCTATTATAGCTATTATAACTATATGGTCTATTATAGCTATTATAACTATATGGTATATTTTAGCTATTATGACTATTAGTGTTCCTATTTTCTTGTCCTGAAGAAGCCAGACAGAATTAGCTGGCGAAACATATCAACACCTATATATCTACGAATAACTATGGTCGGCTAATACATTCAAAATGAAAATATCTCGTACGTATTATCAAGGGACTAAATATAAAAGTTACAATATATTTTCTATATTTTTCCATATTTATAAAAACAGCAAACATTCTTTTTGAACTTCTTAATTTTAAAACAATCATTTAAGAGTTCTTGTCTCACAAATAACAGTCATCTGTACTAAGTGACACGTAAACTACTTCATTGCACTCTGTAATGTTAAACTATTTTATTCTAGCTCAATAAAAGCTATATATACTTACCACAAAAAGCGCACACAGTTGGTCCTGCGAATTCCAGAAAGTTTGAATCCGAGCTACGAGGAAACATTCCAAACAGGAAAAACATGAAAATTACCGCCACATACATGATTTCTCTTCGATTGCGAAATATTAATTCAGCGTTTTCTTAAGCTTGACTCTTGAAGCCTTTGGGACTTTCGTGCAATCGCACGTGAAACTATCAGGGTTAAATATCCAGGGATATGTATAACTAATTAAATATCCGATAAATATATAGTTGCGAAATATGCATTCCTACGGAAATATTACAAAACGAAATGTTCCCGGGATTCCACCAATGAAAACTCGACACAGTGACCTTCAATCACACGTTCTTGTATTTTCACCTTGTGTATCTGCTTTTTGTACAAATGGCCTTCCGAACTTACTTGAGATGCAAAATGATATTCTCCCGGCACATCTCTTCCTCATTTCTCTCCAACCTTTTCGTAATCTCTAATTGATCTATGAAAAGTGAATAAAATAAGAATAACTTATTTGTAGCAAAAGGAATTGGATACAAGTTAATATCTCTCTCTCTCTCTCTCTCTCTCTCTCTCTCTCTCTCTCTCTATCTCTCTCTCCCCCCAACCATGCTCTGCTATTAACAGAGAAGTAACAAAACTTGATATAATGTTTAATGAGCAACTGACTCATTAAAACACGTAAATCTGTTGCAGTAGAGTAATATCTGTACAATGAGTAGGATAACAATTATAAAGTACAGAAACTAACTCTATAGACAAATGTGGAACTTTTTCAAGTTAATTCAGGCCTCTGTCTTATATCTCTGTCGAGACATATTCGCTCGGTTTTGAAGAACTCATTTTTGTCGGAAAGATCTGGTTCAAATCTCGTCTAATAAACGAGGATAATTTTTGAGACTATAATTAAAGATGAGATCGGTCTCATACGGTTGGTGTTGAAGATTTTACTCATTGAATGTCGGATGTTTCATCCGGTAACTGATTAAGCCATTTAAGAGAACACACTCAATTTACACAGAAACAAATATATTTAGGCATGTCATAAAATTACAGTTATGACAGCTAATGTGTACAGGACATGGACCTCAAAGGCCTGTAAGTGCCAATGATTGTTGTTATTGTTGTTGTTTAGCAGGTTGTCTGTTTGTGTCGCAGAGGGAACACACTCCAAATTTTAGACAGAAAAAAAACATGATATCATGGAATTATATGTTCAATTTCTCTCCCAATTTTAACTCTACTAACAAACAACTATTAAAAAATCAATCAAATGGAATCTGATTCCATGAGAATAAATGCAAACCTAACAAATCCCACCACATTCACTTAAAATATATGTGCGCTCTTAGCTACAACCTCGATAATGCTCATCTCCATTACCAGTATCAAAAACAACTCTTACGTTTCAAGTTGAGATTCGTAACCACGATTGATTAGGAACTATCTTCTGTCTTACATATATACTGCAAACTACAATCTATAGGTTTCTAAATCCAATGTTATCGACATTCCGCCCATCCACGGTATTAGTTTACTGTAGGATGTCTACTACTACTATTACGATTTCTATTACTACTACTACTGTAAAAAAATAAAAATGATCTGGAAATTAACTGCAAGTCAAAGCTGGAAATCAGTGATAGCTAATATAGATCGCAATTCTGTAGCGTAAACGAAATTCACTGGGGTTGAGTAAAGTTTTAACTAAGGCGCTAAAAAGTTATATACTCTGGACCTCCACTCTGGAAAGGAATCACAGAGTCAAAGTCTGAGACCGAGGAAGCTAATGCTGGAATTGCAAACAAACAAATAATCTTCAGTTGGTGAAACATGTTGTGACTTCTACTATTACGAAATACATATTCGTACCAAAAATTTTCCTTTAAAAAGGTCCTTTACACTGCATACGTAATTCTGTAAGTTATCTATGCAGGAATGCTTTAGCCATAAACCCCACCATAATATCAGGCGTTCTGTTCGGTTTTCTGAATAATAATGACTGATTTCTTTTCGTTTGATTTCCTTGCAGATTTGATGCTTTCCGCATTACAAAACATTACGCGTTATTTATATATATTTTACCGGCAAAGTGTGAAAAGCAGACATTGTATAGAATGCGTAGGCATTCTATAGAATGGGTGACGTTTTTAGGCAAAGTATGAAATGTTTGTTTAATTTTAATATTTTCGTACTTTCCCTAGGCGTTGTATAGAATGACAAATACAATTTCGGCAAAGTATGAAAAAGGCTCTTATTGAAATGATGCGTGTAAAAATGTAAGAAGTACAAAATGTAAGATACCGGATTTTTCTACAAAAAAGAGAAACATTCCAGTGCTGAACTACTTGTTCCTACAAGGTAGACTGGGATGACATTTTGAGTTGCACTTAACTGCCTTTTTCATATAAAAGCACTTCAAATTTCGGCACTTGGTCTTGCAAGTATACCTCAAGAACCCTTGGCCGCTACCCGTGGACTGAGCGGAAGCGGCTGACCGGAGAGCTATTTCGTCGTCAGGATCGTCTCCAACTTTCAGTAAGTCCTTGTGACATAAATTGAATTGTGATCTGGCATAAAGTTGGTTTAAAATTCCTTCGTCAGTCCCAAGTCGGTAAAAACCATCGTCAATCATAGCAACCGCGAGCAGATTGCGCTAGTCAACCAGTCCCTTATCGACGTCTGGGAGAGGAACTCGCGGAGTTGCTCCTCAAAGGTGCAGGAGGACGTTTTTTGTCGGAATCTATTTTCATTGTTTGCCCTGTATTTCCAGATTCAATTTAGAACGAAGTTTACCTTCAACAGCATTCTCAATATTGAAGCAAAGAGTACACAAAATATTAACATCATTATTTATTATTCATTTAGTAGAGATGATCTAAAATATGAAATTGCTACGCCCAAGAGCTCATTACATGCGTACAGGAAGAATGGTCCAAAATCCTCATTGATCGCTATCGTTTACTTATGCGCTTGATCTTCTGTGGGTGAGAAAATTTTGCTACATCATTTCACAGATATTGTGTCGTTCTTATTTATTTTGATAACGATTGAGAACAAACGACATGTGATTTTATTAGAAGCGTTTTAATTATGCCAATTTTATGAGAAGGATGACATGACAAGTCATGTTGTGAGTATCAGCCAATGAAGGTAGGGATATGATATATCAAAACTGTCATCATGTGAAAGGATGACAGGAGAGAAGGATGTCTAGGAAAGTTAATTTTCCATAATTTCCACACAGAATGTAATCAAAAGATGTACAATGTTGATTTTTCAGAGGCATATCAACTTCAGAATGTGGCATATAGAAGAATATCGTCACACAACGTACCTAGAAAGAAAGAAAGGTTGTCTGTATGAAGGCAAGCAAAGATTCGAGATGCTCCAAGTAGAAATTGCAGTAAAGGAGAGACATATCTCTTCCCCATCGTGGTACCTTCGATCTGCTTGTGCATCTTTCGTTTTTTTTCAACACAAGTCGCCTGAATGTAAGAAAATTGCATTATTTATTTGTATCAGGAGGAATGCTTATGAGTATGCGAAACATTACTGATTGGTTATTTAATGTCTAAACTATCCATTATATCCTCAGGTTATAAGCTGCTGAATGATTCGAGAAAACTTGTTACAGAATGGAAGGAAAGTTGGAAAATGGCAGATGGCTAATATGGAGTTATAATCGTAAATGTTCTTGAAAAACAGATGAAAAATTATTTCGGTGGTCATTTACAAGAAATTCCTGCAGGCGAGGATGGATCAAAAGAAAGAGTTTCGCGCATAAAAAGTAATTCATTTTTTGCTCTGTCTTTTCTTCATGTAACATTTCCTAATAATGGAGCTGCGACATTGCAACAAGCATATGAGCAAATATGTGAATAAAAACAGTGATCAAGAATGCATTCAATACAAATTGAATAATGCACACAAAGAAACAGGTGAAGAAATCAATACTGTCATCTAGCATTCTGAATACAGCAGCAGTAATGTCTTTGTTTAGCGCCTTGAATATTTTTAGTCAGATGCAGTATATCTTGCGGTACCATATTTCAGTTGAACAAACATTTAGGAAGCTGAGAAAGAGTTTCTTTTCTTAGAAATCTTCTTTAAAGAACTACAGAATCCCAAAGAAAACATCAATTATCTTTTTTTTTTTTTGCATTTTAATACTATGAACAAA
The DNA here is from genome assembly GCF_054136105.1 of Typopeltis vanoorti. Taxonomy (NCBI): domain Eukaryota; kingdom Metazoa; phylum Arthropoda; class Arachnida; order Uropygi; family Thelyphonidae; genus Typopeltis; species Typopeltis vanoorti. The sequence goes on from NC_143549.1 coordinate 125,980,035, forward strand.
TATTGCATAGGTATCCTTAGGCAATAACAAGTCAACAAAAAAGTTCATTTGCAGAAAAAGAGAGAAAGCACTCTTTTAGGAAACAGTCCGAGAAAAAGCTTGTTTGTAAGAATCTGCTTTTTCTAAGATTCAGTAGTGCTAAATCAGTGGAACATCTGGGATGTGTCGTCCAAATAATTTCGAATATTTTATTTTTTTCCTAAGATTTTCACTTCCCACTGTAAAATATCTTAACCTTTAAAGTTTTAAAATCATCTGATGGGAAAACTTTTACAACATACAAGTTAGATGAAACAGTGTTACAAGGTGATGGCCATTAGCATGAAACTGTGAAAGAAGAACAAATTTCAATACCCTTACAAATAATAAATTTTGTTTCGATCACCGGTTGTAACCTTTTGAATCGAAGAAATTTATGAGAGCAAAATAAGAATATAACTACAAGAATTTCTTATCCATCAAAGCTTCCACAGATCTGTTAATAGCGATGACGGTCTTTGCGTGGAAAGACCTAGCTACTAATCTCATTCAGGACACTAATAGGCTTCATAAGAGGGTTTTTGTTTCATCTACGGTGAGTTATCCATCTATTACTAATGTGACAGAAATTTTCATCTAATAGAACAGGCAAACTGGTTTCAGAAGGCTACACGACGTTAACAGATAAAATACACCTCCCTCGTAGCATTAGTTAATAAAGCTAAATTTAAAACAACCACTCTTGATTGATTCTAGTCACTAATGATTAGAATCAATCAAGAGTGACCCTGAAAATTTCAAATAATATTGAAAAACAAAAAGACCGGCGCAATATAAAAATATCTGACTAATGATTATTCATTATTACTGGACGATCAAGGAGCGATACAACTCGATACTAAGCAAAATTTGAAGTACTACATGAGAAAGATTTTCTTCCGTGTACTCATGACACTTGAAATACACATGTTTTTAAATTGTATCATTATCTGAAAAGATTCGATATTAACTGGATTTTGTAGATCAATTACTTCACATAGAAAGCGAAAAATTAACAACACATGACAAGTAAAAGTTAATAGTTTAGTTTAGCTACAGCTGCAAGAAAAACTACAAGTATCGTTCTACGTGGGTGATGATGTAAAACAAATGCAGTCGTCGTTTTATTTGCATTGAATTCATATATCGACATACAATGGTGAGTAATTTGTCAATTTATTGAATTAATTTTCGACAAATTAAATATATTGAAGATATCCTAAGAAAGCCCAGTTGTATTTTAAGTGCCACAGCCTTCAACTTTGTATACTGTTATGACTAATGGAGATAGAATAGTTCAGATAAACTTCGAAATTATGTTTTGTAATCCTATATTGGTTAGTTTTGGTTTTATCACGAGTTGGATAAAATAATTTTATGATAGTTGAATTCGCCCAGTTTCTATACGGATTAGTTCTTCTTGTGCCGCTAAAGAGTGACCGCGTTCGAGTGATGATTATGATGCTTTCGCGTGACTTGACATCATTTCCAGATAATCTTAGTCCCTTCTATCCATTTTTCTTTCACTTGTTGGATTTTATTCTTACTTTTGAGGATATCCCATCTCTAGATTACGACTAGGTATTTTCTTCGTTGCTTTTAGAAATAGGGTAAAAGAACTTTCTCCTATTTCATCATCAAAAAACAAAAATGATTCCCTGCCTTCTTGTCGAGTGTCAGAGCACTCAAGTTCAAGAGCAACGGAAGGAAACATATTTCTGTTTCCTTTAAGCCCGTATGAAGTAACTGTATGGTGATGTTCTTCCACGAAAAACAACTCATAATGGAGGTTTATTTCTGTAGTTTTTGGTCATGTGTGTTGTCAGACTTCAGTGGGTCAGAGAGTATCAGATTGGAACGGTATTTGTGATCGAAGAGCAACGAAAGTTTATTGGAGTCTTTCTCCAGCAGAAGACATATGATTCGTAATTTAATGGCTACTTTTCTCTTAATCATAGTCCTAATGACATTTGTAGTAGTTACAACCGGCACGGGTAATTTGTCTGTCTACAATGACACTTATGAAGCACACGTTGTGGGAATATTCGTATCCCAATCCGAATTACCGATAAAGCCAGAAATTGTGAAGGTAATCATAGATCTTGCAGTGATGAATGTGAACTCACGTTACAAAAACATACGAGTTATTCACGTGTTCCGTTACAGCTCAACGCCGTGCACCGAAAATTTAGCAGGAGTAATGGCAGCCGAAGAGTTTTATCTACGTCGTGTGACGGCGTTCGTGGGACCTTCGTGTAGTCTCGCCTTGGATCAGGTCGGAAGGATGGCTACTTATTGGAACATCCCTTCTTACAGCGCAGGAGGAATTGATTCCCGTTTTACCGACAAGAATTCCTTCTCGACGCTCACTCGATTGTCTTTTTCCTTGGACAGGGTGGGTTCCTTTATTCTGAAATTACTGAGTGAGTTCAGCTGGAAGCACGTAACCATCCTCGCAGACGAGGCGGATCTCCAGTGTGCACTAATGAAAAACAGTCTGATTAAAGCGCTGAAGACTAAGGGTGAGCGAACTGCGTGGATGACAGTTTTAGAGTTTACATCCTACTCTACAACGGAGGACGAATATTCCAAGTTGCTCTCCGAAGGTAGGCGACAAGCAAGAGGTGAGTGAAGTCAAAACAATTTCCATAGTTTCGCAAGATATTTCATTATTTGTGAATTATTTCCGTGGCTAAATACAATATATTTTCAACCCAATTAAGAAATTTAAAGTTTGAGATTAAGACAGGAACAAAGTTTAAGAAGAGCTACCTAATACAAAGGATTTTTGTTTTATGGCCTCCATGATTTTGCTTCAGGATATTTTATTTATTCTTTAATGGAAGGACAGCAGCGTAATTGTTTACCAAAGTTAAAACGCAAACAGGAAATAATCAGCATAAAATTTATAATAGTGAACAAAAATTTGCACTCCAACTGAATATTTCAATTTCTCATTAGGAATGCACAATATTTAATCGCCAGATCCTAATATCATTTTATGAAAAGTGCATGAAAAATTTAAAATGTGATTTTAATTTTCGATTTAATTAAAAATTCACAAACACGATATTTTATCTCACTTCAATACCTTTTTCTGGTCGCTATAGTAACGTAAGTAAAATGCAGATGAAATATACTACTACTACTACTACTACTACTACTAATAATAATAATAATAATAATAATAATAATTTCATTTTATTGATTGTAAAATTCATTATTTCATATTATAAAATTCAATAATAGGGACCCATAATTAGACTTAACCAAAAAACATCTTACAATATTCATGAACCTTTTTGGTTTGGTACAGTTTCAACAATTTATTACCTCTGAAATAGGACATGTGCATATTACAGAATTTAAGCGAAAGTCCACACTTTGATTCAACTTGTTATGAAGAGTACAACACAGGATGTAATTAATATCATCATGATTGGTGTATTTCATACATTTATATAATTCATGTGAAGTATTGTTATTAGTAATAATAATAATAATTTAAGTTTCAACCTTTTGTTAAACCATTTTTATTATTTTAATACCGCCTAATTGGTTGAGTGGATAGCATATCTAATCTCCAATTAACAAGGGATAGATTCAAAATCACAGGCAGGGATGTTTTAAACTGTCTTAGAGCAGTGGATAATAAGTATCGCCATCCACCTAAAGGCGGCGTGAGACCACTGTCACGCTTATTGGACGATGTGATGTGGCTTGAAAAGTCCCATGTTTGGCCTTTACAGCTCGGTTTCCTGACTATGTCAAAATATAATAAAAAAATTCAAATATTAAAACAGAAAATTCTTAGATCATTCCCAGTATTCAAGTACTATAAATTTACAATATCTACTTGGTTCAGAGTTCCATAAAAATTTACTATCAAATTCTTTGTATGTATCCTTCAAGGGAGGGTTCGTATACCACTCCATAATCCACTCAATTACGGTTGATATTATACTCTCGTTTTCTGAGGCGCTTTTAATATCGATCCACTTAGATTTTGGTCATCTGTGGATATTTTTATGGCAGTTTATCGGCTTGTTTGACCGAGTAGGTAGCATGAAGTTAAAATGAAGCAGGAAATAATCAGCGTAACTATATAAATTATGTTTATATTAATTTATATTAATATATATAAATTATATAATAATGGTTTATAAATCGCCAGTTTCTGATTTCATTTTATGAAAAATGCATGAAAAATTTAAAATTTGATTTTAATTTTGATTTAATTAAAATTCATAAACAGGATACTTTGTCTCATTTCAATACTTTTCTCTTGTAGCTAAAATAACGGAAGTAAAATGCAAATGAAATATAATAATAATAATAATAATAATAATAATAATAATAATAATAATAATAATAATAATAATAAATTAATTTTACTGATTGTAAAATTCATTATTTCGAATTATAAAATTCAATAATAGGGACCATATAATTAGACATAACGAAAAAAGATCTTACAATATTTATAAACCTTTTTTGTCAACAGTTGCAACAATTTATCACCTCTGAAATAGTTGATGTTGTCGTGACGTTCTATTTTCATGTTATGTTCTAAATCCGCCATCTTGGTTCAAGTCACTCTTATCAATATAACAACTAATTGCAAATTGATCACCGATCCAAAAGTAGAGAAATTTATAATTATACTGCGCCAATCTATTTTTAGATTAGTCTATACAAAATAGTAGGATCAATTCTTAATTAAGTTAGCAGTCTCCTCATTTATTTAGGCCGAATTATTTACTATTCCACTTGGGGTTCCTGAAGGGAATTCAGGCAAACTCAATATTTAGATTAACAAAATAAAATATTTAATATATGATATATATAACAAATACAAGAATTCCGCTTTAAAATGAAACGATACAATCAACTTAATACATCTCGCTAAGTCACTCATGCCAATTTAGTGTTCTAAACTTTCACATACAATTCACAGCTTCAAAATCACAAGCTTTCTTAACTCAAGTTAATAAAACGAAACTTCTTATTTAATCAGTCTCCACACATCTATCAGCTGTACTTAATGTTTAAATTCACAGAAAGCACTAATCAAGGTAGACAATATTCCAAGCAATCTTATTTCGGACCTTGAACTTCGAAGATATGTTAATGTTAAAATAAACAAACAAGTATGACTCTCTTACCAGATACAATCTTCAACACATCACTTTATTGCGAGCACTCTTATGAATTAACTTATTTGAGCTAGCGGAACACATTAAATAAAATTCTTCAACGCTTTAACTGAACTACTGTTAATCGCGCTTCACTACTCTAAACAACAGCAATAAGGTACTGATATCCTTCCTTGTATTCTTTTCTGCAACTAGATAAACTCATTATAATTCTTCTCAGGGCAACACAGAGTTAAGACGTAATCCAAGATTAACTGGAACTAATCAGAAATTCCCATTGAATGTCCAGTTCCTTATTTATCCGATTACGACATCAATTTTAATCTATAACAACAGCTGATTTCACTTGCAGCTGAGTATATGATTCACTATGTTTAGGCTCACTTCCAAACACTATTCTCATGAATTTCTTTTGCCCTAGAGAACTTATAATTTTCTTCCACTTCTTTTGCTTGTATCCTACCTCCCTTCCCGCTCCGCATAAACTTCCTTGGCCCTCCAATTCAAAATCTTCTCTCTATATAATAAATATATAAAAATCTTTCCTCTCCTTTCAGTCCGAAGGTCACGCTCTATTCGACTCGTGCTTGTTTATTTCATGCGTCTCCATGAATATGCACATTTAACAATGTGCATATTACAAACTTCAACCAAAATTACAACCAATAGGCTTCATATTTGAATTCTGCCATGGGAATGGATGTGATTTTACACACACACATATATATATATATATATATATATATATATATATATATATATATATATATATATATATATATATATATATATATATATATATATATATATATATATATATATATATATATATATTAAAAAGCTTTAATGACTGATACCGAGAGATAAAAAGATGACATGGTATATTTGAAAAGATACTACTAGTTTACTAGTTTCGTTGAATTGATCAACATCTTCAGGTATCACAATCAAAGAAATATATAAAGAATTACAGAGACTTAAAATTGTAATAACCGAACAAGTACAAAAAGATAGTAACGTGTTTGAAAACAAAATGCGAGCTTGAGTTCCAAACAAACGTAGACTGCGCGCTGTCGCGATTGCGCCAATACTGAACAGAGGCAACGTGTGCCTCAGAGAGATTGAAATTTAGGCGGTTGTTAATATGAGAAGAATCTTTCTCTCGAGCTCATCAGAGTAAACCTAAAGAGAAACATCTTCCAACTCAGTTTCCAGGAGGGTACAAGATTTTATGTGATTATGGAAAGCCATACAATGGCCAGACTGCTAAATCCATCCTTCTACGTTTGGAAGAACACCGTATAGATATCTCCTATAACAGGACTAGAGCCAGTGCTCTCTCTCTCTAGCGACGTTCTCTTTTCAGTTAACTCAGACGAAGGCTGCCAACACATTGTGAAGTGGACTTAAACTTGTAACATCCATGTGTGCTATGATGAGCTCGAGAGAAAGATTGTCGAATCTAGAGAAATTTCTCTAGATTCTTCTCATATTAACAACAGCCTAAGTTTCAATCTCTCTGACGCACACGTTGTCTCTGTTCAGTATTTGCGCACTCGTGACAGCGCGTAGTCTACGTTTGTTTGGAACTCAAGCTTGCATTTTGTTTTCAAACACGCTACTGTCTTTTTGAACTTGTTCTGTAATTGCAATTTTAAGTCTATGTAATTCTTTATATATTTCTTTGATTGTGATACCTGAAGATGTTGATCAGTTCAACGAAACTAGTAGTATCTTTTCAAATATATATATATATATATATATATATATATATATATATATATTAAAAGTAAATAGAAATATATATTGTTAACTAAGCTAATGAAAACAAAGTTCAAAATAAATCTTTAACACACCCATGTACTATAAGATTAATATTTTAAGGGAGCCTCAAAAAAATAAAAATAAAATAAAAATAACATTTTCTTCCTAAGCTTTTGCGCCCGTTATGTTTACTAGTATAAATAATCTCTGCTTAGAAATACACTTTTATTAATACAGACCAGTATTTTACAAATAAACATTTATTAAAACCTACCAGTTTCGCCAGCAAACTGTCTGGCTTTTTCAAGGCATTACAGAGATATGAAAGTTAGTAAATGCAAATTAAAAGGAACATAAAAAACGTTGTAAACCAAACTAGTATCTATGGTTACACGTTTCGCGTGACAAAGATGGCTTATTGTTCTTATTCATTTGTTGTTGAATAAATGAATGAATGAATAAGAACAATAAGCCATCTTTGTAACGCGAAACGTGTAACCATAGATACTAGTTTGGTTTACAACGTTTTTTATGTTCGTTTTAATTTGCATTTACTTTCATATCTCCGTAATACCTTGAAAAAGCCAGACAGTTTGCTGGCGAAACTGGTAGGTTTTAATAAATGTTTATTTGTAAAATACTGGTCTGTATTAATAAAAGTGTATTTCTATCTATAAAAACGACCAAAAATGTATACCTTTAATCTCTGCTTACTCAATGAATGTTAATAACGTAGTTTCTAAGTTTCTATCAAATATAGTTAATTTAAATGAGACAGTTATTACTGCCATCTCATTTGTTTCTTTCTTTAATTTTTCTCAGAAATCTGAATATCTCTAGTCCCTAGTCTTTGATCAATTGCTTTATTTCTAACCCAACTATCTGATGCATAACTTAAAACTGGATTGAACACTTTCATGTATACTGCTAGTTTGGTGTTTTGGCGAATTTCTCTCTTATTCCATATAGATTTATTCAGCTTGCTACCCACGATACCAGCTTTGCTTATTTTGTTCTATAGTTAATTATATCCTCCTGCCTATTTTCATAGTTTTAGGCTATTGCTGATTTTCATATTTAATTTGTTACAGCTGTGATTTAATTTAGGTAGAGAATTCCTGGAGATTATCTGACTAGATATGTTTAGGAGTACAACATCTGCATAAAGCAAAGAACTAAGCTTGATACCTACAATTATAATATCAAGTTTAGTGGATCTTTTTTTCATAATGTGATCTACACAGACGATGAATAAGAGTGGACCTAATAAGCATCCTTGTCTTACCCTTATTTTATATCAAATGATTTTCCTGTATCTCCTTCAATTCTAACTGATGATTGACAACGTAAATATCGACTATGTATTGCTCCGTATAGTGTTCCATTCACCCCATACTACTGAAGTGTTTTGAAAGGAATATCTGTGGGCACATAGTTGTAGTTTTTTTCCAGATCTACATAACTTAAGTATAACGACTCTTGTCATATTCCCGCGATTTCTCAACGGTATGTCTTAATAACCTTTATAACGTGATCTTGATAACCTTTATTTGGCCTGAACCCAAAGTTTCTCTTCCACAATCTTTCTTAACCTCTTTTCAAGTAGCTTTGCATAAATATGACATGGAACAGTAATTAGAGAAATTACTCTGTCATTCTAACATTCAGCTTTATTCCCTTTTTATAGAGGTTCTATGAAAGTTCTACTCCAATCCTCCTCGAGAATTCGACCTTCTGACCAAGCCGTCTGAATTATGCAGTTAAACCAAAACTTTTATACCTCTATACTTAAACAATTCTGGTCAAAAAGAATCTACTCCAGCTGTCTTTCCACATTTCAAGTTTTTGATACCTTTTTCTACCTCACGTATTGATGTGTAATCCTCTTTGCATTCCTCTTGAAAATTTTCTAGTATGATTTTGTCACTGCTTATTTCGTTTAACAGTCTTTCAAAGTAATTAGTCTATACATCTAGGATGTTCATGTCTCCAGTTTTGATGTCCTCTTTATCATCTTTAATTCATTTTATATTACTCTTTCCTCCAGTTTTAAGCTTCTTCAATAGCCTCCAGAACATTTTGCCACCTTCCTGATATTTAATTTCTACATTTTTACCAAAATCTTCCCATGACTTTTGTTTAGCTACTTTTACACATATCTTAGGTTTCTTACATTTTTCTCGGTATTCCTTTAGGGCATCTGCCGACTTATCTTCTAGGAACATTTGCTATGCTTTCTTCTTTCCAGGACTGCTTCTTTAACTTATTGTGTCCACCATGGTGTTCTTATTTTTCTATCCTTACGGACAACTTCACCACTTATCTTCTTGTCTGGATCACTCAATGTTTGCTTTAGAGTTTGCCACTGAGACCTCAAGGTTTGGTTAATCTTTTCAATTTGTTTTATTCTTCGATAATATATGTATAGTCCAATCTACATTTTACGTGTAAAATCTGCTCAACTTTAATTCTTTTTAAAACTTTCTCACATACTGTTCATTTCAATGTGCTATCCATTTTTATCCAGCTTAGCACTAATTAATGGTCACTTTCAATTTCAAATCCTCTGTTCTCTCTTGTATCTTGAACCGGCTTGATGATATCACTATCAACAATGACGTAATTAATGAGACTTTTGTATTTCTTGTATCTTTTCTCCATGTGAATTTGTGCACATCTTTATGTTGAAACATGGTGTTAGTAATGATTAACCGTGTCATGAGCAGAAGTCCATTAAATCCTTACCATTATTATTATTATTATTATTATTATTATTATTATTATTATTATTATTATTATACATTAATGATTAAAGGATATTTCTGCTTATACTGGAACTGTAATGCATATCATATCAAAGGAACAAAATACATGCTAAGATCTGCTATATTATCACAAAAAAGACAGTAGAAGGTAAGAACTAAATAATATAATTAAGAAAAAATCACTAAACACACACATAATAACCACAGTAATGACTATTTAATTCGTAAATATCCCAAGTATCTTGTATCTCCGTACAGTAGTTCAAACAATACTAGAAATAACAGTTAGGGCGCATGATTACAATGGAATCTCAATTATGCGTGCAGTAACGTGTTATAGAAGTTACTTCTATAACACGTTACATCACGCACATTGAAAGTCCATTGTAATCATGCGCCCTAACTGTATGTTATTCCTAGTATTGTTTGAACTACTGTACGGATGATGTCCCAAGATACTTGTAATGAAATATTATTTACGAATTAAATAGTCATTACTGTAGTTATTACGTGTGTTTTTAGTCATAAATTCACCACAGGTTTCGTTATATAAAAATTAATAAGAAAGCGTTCAAGAAGTAAAAGATTCGCTTAAATAAAATGATGGAAATAACAGACACGTAAAATTAACGGATTGGAGACAACGCCTTGTCCGTTTCCATACCTTCATAATCTTCGATCTGTGGCTCGTGATACACCTGCGATTTTTGCTGTTTCGGTTACGACATCTCCTTCAAGCCGCAATCCAATGATAATACCTTCTTGGAGGTCACTGGAGTCTGTCATTTTGCACATTAACTGCACAAAAGCTAATTCAACATCGACTGTGGCATTGCTATAACAATGACTATGGCATTACTATGTGACAGCAATGCCATACTAATGTCACATAGCAATGCCATAGTCGATGTTGAATTATCTTTTGTGCAGTTAGTGTGCAAAATGTCAGACCCCAGTGACCTCCAAAAAAGGTATTATCATTGGATTGCGGCTTCAAGGAGATGTTGTAACCAAAACGCAGAAATCGTACGTGTATCACGAGCCACAGTATCGAAGACTATGACAACGTATGAAAACGGACAAGCCGTTTTCTCCAGGGTTCAATCACATTTCCCACCTTGCAACATCACTGGATAATTTGGGACATATTTTGCAGGAAGAATGGTCTCAAATTCCATTACCTTATGTAGATGACTTGTATCAGTCTATTCCACGTGGAATTGACATTCTAACAGCTGGTAGTAGGCCTTCAACTTTTTAATAAAAGAAATCTCCAAAACCTTATAGGTGTTTCCATTATTTTGAATACCTCCTGCATGTGGTGATGAAGGGTAACTGGAAATTATTCTTGGGTTTTCATAAATACTATTTGAATTTTAGTTTAATAATATTATGATTGAATTATTACAAAAATAAGTTACTAGTTAATTTAGTTCTTATGCTTTGAAGAGGGTGATGTGGTTTATCTGTGAATAATCAATGAAGTAATGTTGTCTGGTGGCATACTTAATATCTGGCTCTGTACGACAATGTTGCGAATATAAGTTGTGTACGTTGAAATGAGTTGACTTTAATATTGCATGTTGAGACTGGACTTCGTGATGATAATTCCTGACCAGACATGTCTCGCCATATCCTGTCAGTAGCACACACATAACTTCAATTTTTAATTTCTTTATAACAGTTTTTGGGGATAATGTTAACTAATCATCGTTATAATCTTTCTTTTCGTTTTTTTGTTTTCAGACTGTTTGTTAAGTTTTTACATATTTTTCTAAAACGGAGTAAAAATTTCCATATAAGACTATTGGATTATCTAAATTGAGGATTTGTTCCAATATGTCTTCCATAACTTCCTCTACGTTGTAATTTCAGTATAAGTGTCAACTCGTGTATCATCTGCAATGATGTGTCCTTCGTGTTTGTTGAGCAGCAGCACTAGTGCTGTGGAAAATGATAGCTATTACGTAATGCCAAGTGACGTCGGTTGTTATTACTGAAGACAGGATGAGTTGACAGGGGCTTTTAAGTTGATATGATTGATGAATGTTTTTATGAGTTCCTGAGAACTTTCTCTCTTTTTGAGGGGTATTTTCATCTAAATTATATTTCATTGACATACAGAAGCGAAAAAATTAATCTGTAAAGAAAACTTTTAATTTTGCAAGAAAATAAGTACAAATAATTAAACTCTAGCTTTATCTAATAATTTATATTCGCTCCTCTGTTCCTAATAAGTTCATTAATTCGCTTAGGCATGGATACTACCTACTTAGTACAAATTCTGCATCTCGAAACCACAGTTTTATAATGTATTGTATTAAGTTATCCTTCGTATCACAATCTAATTTCAAGTCTCTTTTTCACTATTGCTCACAAGTTTTTTATTGGATTATTATCAGGAAAGTTACCTGATCATTGAATCAATTGGATGTTCTGATTTTTGAGAAATTTTTTCACATTTTTTGAAGTGGGGCATGGAACAAGATCCTGTTGAAGATGAGTTCTTTGTTTTTCTGGATTTATGGGACCACTATTTTACCAATATTTTTATTTAGTGGACACTTTTCTTCACAAGTGTTCCTACTCAGGCATTTGCAAAACAACCCCAGAACATCTTTTTAGCTGTATGTTTTGGAGCTTGTTGGAGGTGGGCGAGAAAAGTCTTCTCAGCCACTGATTTGAGAACATAGCATACTCGACCTCTTTGGACAAAGAAACGGCTCTCATCTGAGAATATGAACTTTTACCACTTCTCAACAATCCAATCTTTGTACACTTTTGTCCACTGGAGCGTCTTTTTCTGCAAAGTCGTCATCAACAGTTGTTTCTTTTTCTTTTGGTGCGTGGGTAGTCCTCCCGTCTTCCAACAATTTTCGACGGACTACTATGTCAGAAACATTAATCCCACCAGCTACCAACTCTCTATTTCGGTCTACAGCGGACAATATTGGATTCGTTTTACTTTTCCTAACTAGTAAACGATCGTGAGTAAGTGTAGTTTTCCTGTTTTGCCCACATTTTCCTCTTCTCTCAATAGAAAAGGTACCTGTCTCCCTAAACTTCTTTAAAATCACATTAACAGTACCAAAGCCAATACCATATCCATTGGCAATTAATATTTGAGACATGGACTTGTGCTGAGAAGTGATACATGTTTTTCTTGAAGACGTATCTTTCTTATATATATATACACCAAATGAATAAACGACTACGAATGTCAAGTTGTTGATACTATTAAAAATGCATAACACTATTAACAAACACCGTGGAGACAGTTAAATCACGCAGCACCCAACCAAAATAGTGAACTAAAACCAAAACCAAAAACATGGTGAAAATTCAGCATGTTCGGATTAATTTGTTCGCTGCTGTAGGATATCCAGATTAATATTAGTGGCAGTAGATGTAAGGTAAAAGTATATTTATATTTAGATCTACAATTATAATAAGGCATTCACTTCTGGGTTTAGTATTCTATTCATCCATGTTTCAACTTCTCGAGTTGCTTGGATTTATGTTCAGTTTTATTATTATTATTATTACATGACACCTCCAGAGAGTCCATAGACTTATCGTGGGAGGGCATTTGCTCTACAACTCTTTATCTCCACCACTAAATCCACCAACTACAAAAAAACTGTGACTACAAAAACACCATTTACTGCCCTTCACCATCACTAGTATTTTCACAGACAATCACAAACATCCATGCCCACGGCGGGATTTGAATCCGCAGTCTTTAGGCTGGAGAAAGGATATACTAATCACTTGGCCAACCAGGCTGGCAATCTATCGGAGATCGATCGATTCAGTGATTTTTTCTAGTTTTGTTTATTATGAACATTGATGTCTGACATCAGTGTTTTACCATGTTCAAAGTCAATTGAGATTTCGATATCCTTTCATCCTTTCGTAATGAATGCTTGCCAGAAAGCTTCATTCTCTTTCGCCTGCACAGGATTTGACAGTGAAATATTCTGATGATTATTTTCCCGTATTTCTGTATCACTTGCAGCAACTTTTAGAAGTATAGTATATGTCAATATTATTCACAGTGTTATTTAGAAAGTCTATGAATATGAGCCAGTGTTTCGTTCTTCTTCTGTTAATAAATAAAATGGTGTTTTCTTGGCTTGTGTGCAGAGTTGCTTAACAGGTGTTCATCGTCTCGTAAATATTGGCTTGATCAGGTTCTTTTCGGATGTTTTGTGTCCAGATAACACTGCGCGCAACAGCTTTAAAGTCCGCGCGGTTAGCCTAGTGGCTATGCGCTTCGCAACCATATGCGTGGGGAAAGGGTGTCCTAGGTTCGATTCCCGTCTACAAAGTGAGGAGTTTAAGGATCTTCCTCAGCCACAGTCAAGTTAGCCAGACGTGGACAGCAGGGATTTTTCTCCAGTTTATCTGGGATTTTTTATCCCGCAAGCAGACAAACCGACCCCGTGAACATACAGTCAGGAATACTCAAGACAATCTCTCCAGCAATAGGTCTGAATTGTCAGGTATGCCGGCCCCGAGCCCGGATAAAAATAGGCTGGGGGGGGGGGGATTGAGGTGGTGCTGTACCTCCCCATTAAAGGGGGGGGCTCAAGGCCCTTGAATCACCATACGAAATGAAAAAAAAAAAACAACTTTAAATAGTTATTTTAGGGGAAGAAGAATTATTCAGTTATATTTATGTTCTAATTAGATCAGAAGAGTATGAAATTATATGCCCTCTTCGTTATAGAGGGTATATAATTTCATACCCTTCTGATGATAATTTCATTTAAAGAAACTTCAATGTTTATTTCTCAGAAAAATATTTGATTGTCTTCAGTTCATATAAAACTGACTGTAGCTGTTTTCTGTTTTCGTTGACCTGGCTTAATAATTTTGAGCTCGAATTACAGGGTTTCAGTGCTCTTAAGAGAGATTTTTACAATAATAATAATGACGCTTTTATTAAGAGATCAAAGTAATCAATGAGTACTGTTCAGATTCCCACATAATCATATATATATATTTAAGTTCCGGAATCTACATAAATCATCAGCATCATCGTATATATACTGCGCAAAACAATTAAGGGATATTTTGGTTTTCTTGTAAATTATAAAGATATAAAAGTAATTTACAAATGTAATACATTTAGTTTAAACTATTCTTAATATACAACAGTGTAGAACACGCAACTACATACAAAATCATGTTAAGACTTGTCAAAGCGTGTCTTAGTCGTATTATCATGTGGGGATATAAAAGTGTGGCTTGTTGCGCTCACTTCCACGGTGCATAATTATCACTTCATTTGTAAACTTGTGTCATCTACTACCCATTATTTTGTTAGAAATGGCAGAGCAACATGATATCCCGGAATCCATGGCTTGGAGAACCATTGGTCGATTAGAAGCTGGAGAAAAGCAGCAAGTTGTCCCACATGTGTGTGTGTGTGTGTGTGTGTGTGTGTGTGTGTGTGTGTGTGTGTGTGTGTGTGTGTGTGTGTGTGTGTGTGTGTGTGTGTGTGTGTGTGTGTGTGTGTGTGTGTGTGTGTGTGTGTGTGTGTGTGTGTGTGTGTGTGTGTGTGTGTCGTGTATCTCAAAGCGTGATTTTGTGACTTTGGAATCGCTTTCTGGAGACGGGAAATGTTCGAATTCGTCTTCTTGCCATAGGTGTATATGCTCGAAGACCAATGGTTTGCATTCTACTTACTGCAAATCACAAAAGAGCCTGAAGAATTTGGGCACAGGAACACCACAATTGGAGAAATTAGAACTGGGATCGTGTACTTTTTAGTGATGAGTCCAGGTTCAGTCCCCAACCAGATAACCGTATCTTTATACAGCGTAAAAGTGGAACACGAAATAATCCACGGTTTGTTCGTGAAAGACCCCAACATCAAGGTGCAACTTTGATGGTATGGGCTGGAATAAGTATAGTTGGCCATACTGATCTCTATTTTATCAGACACAGTTCCTTAAGAGCCCCAAGGTATTGCAATGAGATTTTGGAACCTATAGTTCGTACATATGCTGCTGCAATTGGGCAAGAATTAATATTTATGGATGACAATATTCGTCCACACCGTGCAAATTTGGTACAAGAGTGATTTGAGGAAGAAGGTATTAACAGAACAGACTTGTCTTGCCTGTTCACCGGATTGTAATCCAATCGAACATGCCTGGGATGTTTTAGGTAGGCGCGTTTTTGTTCGATTGGTGCCATCACGATCGTTTCAAGAGCTCGAAATTGCTCTCACAGAAGAGTGAGGAAATATCCCACAAGAACTGTTTGATTATCTTTTCCGTCCGTGCACTCAAGATGTACCGCTGTTTTGGCTGTTAATGGATACCATACGCCGTATTAAATTTAACGAAAGCGTTTTCGGCTATTCTTGTTGTTATTCTCATTAACATTATTTACTTGTTATTCTTATTCTTATTAACATTATTTACTTGTTATTCTTATTCTTATTAACATTATTTACTTGTTATTCTTATTCTTATTAACATTATTCTTATTAACATTATTATTATGATGTTAATAAGTTATGTTGTTATTCTTATTATGATGTTAATAAGAAATTAACATTTCTTATTAACATCACGCTAAAATCAATAATTTGTTAAATTTGTAAGAAATATCGATTATTTAAACAACATCTCATCAATTACACCCTATCCATAAGTAAGAAATATTTATTCATGTATAAAGTACCAATAGTATAATTATTTGCAGAAATTTATAATTATCCGACAATAAAATTTTCTCTAATTGTTTTGAACAGTGCCGCTGATAATATGAGGTGAGATTTTCCTTCTACATACACACACCGAATAATCTGGCTTGTTTTTATTCACATTCAGACCACTTCAGTCCTTCATTTTTATAGTTTTATTTACATATTTATTTATTACTTGTTTTTATTGATATTTTAACTTTTTTATTTTAACTGTTTCTTATTTATTGTAAAACCCCCTGCATAATATTAAACTGTGCTTTGTTAGTAAATTTCCCACATACCAAATCTTAACTAGGTTGGCAACAGCCATACCGTCTGGATGGAAAGACCAAAGTTTGAATCCCATTATGGATGTGAAGAACCTTTATATGAACTTTTCAACTGAAGGTGAGTTAGTCTCATACTGGAGATGGCAGGGCTATGCCTCTTCAACCCTCGGAATTTTCATCTTAGAAAGAGCCTATCCGATAAGAAAAAAACACACCCCATTAACACGCTAAGTATATCCTTCGTTGCTTAGTTGTAATTGAAAACACTCTTTAATTTTATTTTCTTCATGATCCTAATTACTGAAAATGGATAATGGAAGCTGCTGCTGTAGCAACTTGTAACGACATAATCACTTTCTACATTCAAACAAGAGATTCCTTTTTTTCAAAAAATAAGAATTTTTTTATATAATAAAAAAACCCTTTGAAACTGGTTTTTATAGTTGCTCTTTATAATGCCATCCAGAAAAGGTTGAAAGCGATAACACAGAAGTTCAGCAGTCACAGGAGCTGACGAGATAAAAGATAATCAAGAGTCATATCAAGAGATTAAATATGATACTGAACTTATTCGCGCATCCAGTAAAAGCATTGTAATTGGTGAAGAATTATATATGTATATATATATATAATTCTTCAATGAGAACATGCTGACAATGAAATTGTGCGGATTGACGTTTAACTTCCCCTGAGAATGTTCTAGTTTGCGAAACTGAAGTTTAAAATAAAGAATTCTTTAAAATAATTCATATCCCCCTGATAGTTTCCGTAAGGCGAAAGATGAAATATTGTACGGTACAAAGCGTGTTATTTTCATAACAGAAAATTCTTTTCCTCCACTGTTATTCATAACTTTCAATTGTTTACTGAATTAAAAGTTTTAAAAATCATAAATAATTCCATAATTTGTATACTAAGAGATAAGTATTATATAATTATATATATATATATGATGGTCTGGTTGGCTGAGAGAATAGCATCTCCGCATGAATACTAAGAAACTGTCCTTTCTAATACCATTAAGACCTGCTGGCTGCGAAATCGTTATGAAACGGTTGTTTTCATCATCCGCTGTAAGACAGCGGATGATGAAAACTTACTAGAAGCGACTTTACTTACTAGAAGCCTTAAGTGGATGGTACTTTATCTTTAGGAAATGGTCCCGAGATTATCTTCTCCTCTGCCCACACAATGTACTAATCTACTTTAAGTTTATCTGCCTTTCGCGCAGATAACACAGACTCAATTTTATCATATACCGAGTATGTACTCTATGGGAACTGCAAGTAATGTTTGACATTAGCATCATGCTGCTATGATCTGTAAGCATTAATCAGAACGGCACTTTCAAAGAAAATTTATTGATACTCGTAATAATAGAACGTGCATTAATATAAGTACTACAAAAAGTGTGTAGATTCTCCAAAAAAATTATTTAATTATTCAGTTCGTTTGAAGTTTGTACAACCAGCAATTCTGGTCAAGTAATCAGTACAGTTATTTATGTATGAAAGGATTCGAATAGCACAGGTCCTTTACTTCATATCCTTCTTAGAACAACTACATTCCAGATAAGTGTAGTGTAGGCTTAAGAAAGTATACTTGGTATTAGCAATCAACTCTAACGATGTTCATCTAAATCTCCTATCTGAGTAACAATGTCTACTTTTCCTAACAGAAACACAACTTTCATCGAGAAATGTTGATCTCGGTTTTTCCATTTACATGGTATGTTGAATCGAACATATGAACATGTTAGCTTCTTATCTCAAAACTGACATGCTCATATGTTCGCTTTGACATACCATTTCAGAGAGTTTCAAAATTAGAATCTTAGAATCCTTTATTTTTGAACATTTTTGCCTAAATCTCTCTCTCTCTCTCTCTCTCTCTCTCTCTCTCTCTCTCTCTCTATGTCCCCTAATGCTGCCAAATCATTTTGATTTTCTTCTTCCTAAACATCAGTTTCTTCAATTTCCCTTGGAGATTTCAATGTGCAAATTTCTGTCTCCAATGACTTTACAAAAAATTGTTCCATGCCTACCATAATACCAGATAACAATAACCTGCGAATCTCTTCTTCACTAGTGACAAGTTAAGTGCTATTTGTGCTCTAAGCACAAATAGCACATAATAGAATAGAAATAGAATTTAATGAAGAAATTAGTGAAGAAATCAACAAACTTTAGTGTTGATTTCTTTTGACTGACAGAACTTTTGCTTTTTTCTTTCTCGTACATAAATGGTTCTATTTCATCGTTCCCCGTAAAAAAAAGAAAAGAAAGAAAAGAATCTCCTAGATTCCTTTCTCGCAAATTTCTTCACAGATGACGTTGGAAAATTTCCTTTTCCTAGATGGCCCAGACGCGCCTTAGTTTCCGTTTACCATTTCTCCGACTGTCTTGATCCTCTAGAGCTGAATACTGCTCCATATCAAAATTTTATTCTCTCTTATTCAACTGATATTTATCTGTAGCCTGGAAATTAGCCCAAATTCAACTTTTTCTAAATGGGAGGCAAATTGTTGAGGGGGAAATTGTCTTCCACTGCCACTCATTTCAGCTCTTTCTGAAGTGATGGACACCACACTACACAACTTCTAAGATATCTTGAAGCTACTCAATGAATAAATTATCCTAGTATGGATTCATGGATTCTACTATCAGTCAACAATGAATATTCTTGCTTATATCACTCCTCTTTGGACAAATGCAATGGAAACGGTTGGTATATTTCAATCGTGTAATCTTTATATCCCTGAGGTACTTTTCTCCTGATTATTGATAAACAAAACACGTTTTGGTCTCCGTTGTCATTTTTGTGAGGCATGATGGATGGTTCTTTATAAATAAAAATGGCAGTCAGTTTCTTTGATGAAATTGAGATTATTAGTCTTTCCCCTCGATCAACGTTCTGCATTTTGCGAAAGGTTCGTTTTGTGCTTTAGCCGACTCTTCAGACTATATTGTCACTACCTGTTATTATGATATGATACAGACCGTGGTGTGCATGAGGATAAAAATCAATCTACTTTATAGCCAATGAAAAAGCAGCAGGTCAAAATTAAAAGTGAATTAGAAATAGCTACAGATCAGTGTCTAATGTAGACAAAATTAAGGTTTCCTTCAAATTGGTTATAAAAATGCAAGCAATAAAGAAACTAGAGAAGCA
Source organism: Typopeltis vanoorti (assembly GCF_054136105.1). Lineage (NCBI taxonomy): Eukaryota > Metazoa > Arthropoda > Arachnida > Uropygi > Thelyphonidae > Typopeltis > Typopeltis vanoorti. The sequence continues at coordinate 125,999,902 of NC_143549.1, forward strand.
TATTTAATTAAAAAGTAACACTACTGAAGAATTTAAGTATAAAAATTTATACCAACAGAAGATTGATAATTATTTAGAAAAAATAGGAAAATGAAAATATCGAGAAAGAATAGAATAATATGAAAGTCGTTATTACACAGCAGCATAAAAAAGTTTATGGGACACATAAAAATGCCATCAAAATATAAAAAATGTATTATATGGACAATGAAATAAAAACAATAACTGAAATCAGAACATATAGCACATTTACTTATTTTCTAAAGGGGCATTCCTAAAATAAACAAATGTGCTAGAAGTATTGCTGTACTATAAATACTAGAAGAAAATAAGCAGATGTGCTAGAATTATTAATGTCTGTTTAGAGGCGTAGGCATGAAAAATTTCGGAAAAATAATATTTAATAATTGAAAATAAAAAAGCTGTCTTTTAAAAGTTACATAAAAGTAACAAAAAAAAAACAAGAAGAGAAAAGCCAAAAGAGAAACCTGAAAGGAACACACAGAAAGCTGGGAAAAGTTGTGTATCACCTTAAAAATTATATATACAAAATAAGAATCACACGTATTAAAGCATGTGAATGCAGATATAAGAGAAACTCAAAATATAAATTATGAAGTAGATGTAAAAGAATTATTAGATTATTTTGCAGATCTTTGGACAGATAATGCTAACATCAAATAATTGCACCAAAAACAGGCAAACAGATTTAGATGACACAATGACAGGAACGAATTAAAAGGCAACTTAAAAAAATAAAAAAAGGTAAATCAGCAGGAGACGACAGAATAAACTCTGAACTACATAAATTTATTTTTTAAAAAAATTCACCAAAGATTATTAAACATTTTAAATACAGTCTATTCGAAATAGCAAATATCAACAGAATTTAATACAAACATTTTTATAACTATATTTAAAAAGGGAATGAAAGAAAACCCTACTAATTACAAAGGTATTAGCTTATTGTATACATGCTACAAAATACATACTAGAATAAGTAACGAAAAATTGAAAATATTTAGCGAAAAAAATAATATTAGATAATCTAAATGTATTTAGAATAGAACTCTCCGCGATGGATGAGCATTTTGTTTAAAACTACTTATAGAGAGAAAAAAAGAAAATTTAATTAAAAAATCGACTTTTGTTTATACATTCCATCCATCCTGATTTACGCTCATGCGTTGACATACTTTACCCATTCGAAACCGAACTCCCTACGGAATAGGTTGGTTACTCTTTACTCCTGAAGTATGTCTGTAGAAGTGTGTGCACTGGGTTTTAATTTTTTTTTAAATTTTTAAAATTTAAATCTGTACAATTTTTACAGGTTATAGATCTGATAATTAAAATTCTAGATCCGAATCTTGTAAATAAAAGAAATACGCTTAAACGACGCTACCGGCCAAGACGTCTCTAGACGTCTAGGTTATCATGGATGCGAAGTGCATATTAAAATTGTAATACAATTGATATTACATTGAAATATATGATGGATACGAAGCGTATGAGGATGCGTATTTGATTCATAATGGCCGGTAAGATGGTTAAATACTTAAAAGCTTATATGATAGCGAAAGGTGGCAATAAATAAACAAGATAAACAAAGAATGAAAATCAGAGAAATTCGATTCATTAATAGAACCAAATACACATTATTATATGAAAAAAAGAATGGAGATACTTTAAAAAAAAAACTAAAAAGAAATCAATAGATCAACTAAACAGATATAAATAAAATTGAAAAGAATGTGTAAACCGAATGTCTAAACACTCAAGATTCGAAACAATTAATGAAATACAAATAATTGCGAAACGAAGACGCGTACACCTCAGAATAGGCTATTAGATTAAAATTGAGACCAGAAAGGCATAACGCTAAGTACAGTTTCTGACATCGAATCCGTATTTAGCGTTATGATAATGTGATAATGATAAAGATGATAATGATGATGATAATGATAAAGATGCATTATCCTGTTGATACTCAATCGACTTGTCTTCAAATAACCTCCAGATAGTAGGTATGTAACACGATATATTATGTTAATTAAAATTTCTCCCGGCATTTGTAATCGACTGCCTCCCTCAAATGTGGAGAGTGTGTACTCTGGTATAATGTGCAAAGGTTCTCCCTTTTTGTACACGTTGTCAAATCAAGGTGAATTTGATTCACCTTGATTTGATGTTTTGCGCTGCTGAAGTTGAACTCGGATATTGTACGGAAATGTCTTTGGTTTGTACCAACAGTCCTTCTACAGATGCATCCATAGGCATTGAAAGAATTGGAGTATTGTCAGTGAAGGAATATTTCTTCAAAATAAAAATGATTGTTTTAAATGAAGGTGATTGATTTAAAATGGTAGAGTATAGATTTATAACTGTAGTTGCATAAGTAGGATGTAATTTACGACTAGAATATTAAAACCCTGATGTAGAAGGAGATACAAATGGCGGAACGTGTAACAGGAAGGAAAACTATAAACGAAGAATAAAAGGCTTGCCTAAGAAACCGATCACAGAGTTATATTAGGATTGACATCCACTTCGCGTACAATAATTTTTAGAATTCAAGCTCCAACCTGTTTGTTGGTGAGAGGATATTCGGCCAACATGGTCCACTTTTACTTTCCAACAATTTGCCCACTTCTCCATTATCTCAAATCTTAATTATTTGGGTTTAATTATTCTGCTCTTTTCCAGAATACGTTTCCACTTTCGCGTCATTACTATCTCTTCTGAATTAAGTCAAAAACTTTGTATAATCTTCCTTGATTAATACCACAAACATTTCTTTTTTCTCTAATTCTTTTTTTCATTGCTGAACAATCATATGATTCCGCTCTGCGAATTCAAACTGGATGAATTCCAATATAGCATTCATTTTCTGTTTTCTCTAAGAACACAGTTATCTACTATACCAAATCTAATTATGTTTAACGCCATCCTTCTACTTGTAATCATTTTGGCCACTTCCCTCTCATTTCTTAGGTTCTAATCTAATGAAAACCACTACTAATTCAAGTCCTTTCGCTCATCAAAATCATAATCCCCATTTTTGTATGGAACAACTTTTTAAAAAACACATGTACAATTGTTAATGTATTTATTGATTTTCTTATTTTTAGCAAAGGTTTCTAGTTACCTTGCTAAATCTGGGTAAATCCACTGATTTCAATTCATGTCTGTGAATTTATTAAATAATTGAAATATACTATACACAAGCATGGTAAAAACGCAGATGTTTTTGTTCTGTGTTTTATCGCCACTATTTTCTATAAATGTTTCTTAATCTGCAGTAGATTTGCTTGTACAGCTTCTTTCAGTCGTTCTGCACTTATCAGATATAAGTTATAATTGAGGGCATATTTTTATAAAGTTTACAGTTAGCCTTGTTCTTCGATTAGCAATTTATCAACATGTTTTCTTTTCACATTTAGTGAATTAAAATTTCTAATTTATTTCTTTGGAATGTGAATCATAATGAGTTATTCTTCTTTTACTATTTACGTTTAGACTGGACTTTTTCTGTCATCTTTCATGATTTTGGCACTAATCATTTATCTTTTGACTTATGATCCCGCTTATTTCTTTGTAACTAAATTTGTAGCCTTTTAATTCATCTGAGGTTTGAAAAGTGCTCCGATAGTTAGAATTGCTTTCCTGTTTTCGTTCGTTTGCCGTAAAAAAATAATATTAAGATAGTAGGAATGGGGTTAAAGAAACCGTTGTGTACTGCCACCTTATATGCTTTTCTCAGTTGCTACATGAATATCCTTTTATGTTATGAGCAGCAAGACTGCAAACGTCGTATGCATTATAACTAGTTGGAACTGGAAGAAGTTTTGCTTCTTATACCATCACTTTCAATAGATTAATTTGTATTCTTACCCAAAGCATATAATCTCAAAGTGAGCTTTCATTCCGCGCACAATATATATTATCATAAACGCTGATTACACTGTATAAAGTTATTTAGTCCTCACTGTCTGAAATGTCCCACGTTCAGGCATAATATAATTTTTTTATGAAGTTCTTAAATGATTTCATCACTTACAGTATCAGTATTTGTCATTCACTAAGACAATATAATCGTTTATATTCACGTATGTTAAACGATTCCGCCTTACTTCGCACATGAAACAATGCCTCGATAGAAGGCAACCTGAAAACCTAAAAATGAATTTCCAACGTTAGAATATTCCACAATTTGAGAATATAAATTCTTGGGAAATTCCTCTATCCTCTAGTATAAAAATTTCCACTAAATAATAAAAAAAAATTAGATTTAAATTTTATCTCGAAATTTAAGTGAAAGAAAAGTCCTTAAAATCACAATAGAATTACGTTCTATTTTTAAGACTTTGCGTTTCATTTCTTTTTCTTTTGCTCTTTTTTTTAATATTTTATCAATCCAATTACACTTGTGCCACCAATAGTAAATACTGCGTGCGTGTCTAGAAACCATTTGTAGTTTTGATTCATTTATGGCTAGAAAGTTATTGTCGACGTACGTTTACTTTGATCATATCCGGTTTCTCCTTGAACGTTAATGGTCTCTTCTGCACGACATCACAAAAACTCATTTGGAGATCCAAATGGGAAGACAACTTGGTTTTCAGCATCCCGCAGTGATATTTGTGATAAACCAGCTGCTAAGTTTCGGGTTCTCTTTTTCTCTCTTCTATCTTTCTCGACAGAATGGAAATATTGCATGAGCTGCAATTCTTACTACTGATTAATGCAATAACAGATCATTTTGCATTTGTTAATGACGAATCAAAACCTAACATTTCACTGGTGGCCATCTTTGTTGATCATCCCGAACTGTCCTACAAATATGAAGTGGTGAATGCAGCTGTGACCTTGGCTGTAGATCACGTAAGAGATGACTTCTCTCATTTCAATATCAAACTGGTCATCCGGAATGACTCTCGTGTGTGCTGGGAAACCTTCGCAGGCGCTTTGGCCGCTGAGGAATACTATATGAGGAAAGTGCATGCTTTTGTTGGTCCAGGATGTAGCCCAGCCTTGGACCAAGTTGCACGTATGGCAACCTACTGGAACATCCCAACTTATACTGCCGGAGGCATCGACGATATATTCTCAAACAAGCAAGTCTTCTCCACTCTCACGCGCCTTTCTTTCTCCCTGGATGGAGTGAGCAATTTTTTTTTAAAGATACTCAAGAAATTCGGATGGCATCATGTGGCATTAGTGGTGGATGAAACGGAACTCCGAAATAGGCTAGCCGGCAACAGTTTGGAGAGGTCCTTCAAGTCGGAGAAGAATTACGAAATCTTTATCGATCATGTTTCCTTTTCCGGAAGGACCGACTGGGCAACTTTATCTAAGTTACTCAAAACGGCTAGTTCCAGAGTACGAGGTGATCTTTTTTTTTTTGTAATCACTCAATAATTATTAACTTTTATTCTGTGTAGATTCTCTCGAGATAGGATTCTTTATTTCATAGCATAATAACCATACTCTTGAAAAAAAATCTTAAAATTCCACAACGAGCGTATTTATTTCTATAACAGTCAGTGAATATCGAGAGAAGCTTTATCGGATTGTTACAAATAAAATTACATACATTTCGATTTCTCACAGCAATGGAGACCTTTTCTTAAAGTCCTCATAGTAATTTATGATGATGGAGAAAATCTGTGTGTGTATTACTATACAACTCACTCATAAACTACTTAATGCAATTTCCTAATGAAAGTAGTGTCTTTGTAGTTCTAAATAGATATGTAGCTGATATGTTTTTATATAATGCATGTTTAACTCCACAATACACTTCTTCAGAGTACATGATTCTCACACTCTTACCTTCACTTTGGTGAAACATGAGGAGGGTACTTTGCCAGTTGTAAACTTGTCATGTTTTTAATAAAACTGCAGTAATATTAAGTCGTGGGAATACTACTAGAGGTGTGAGATTTTTAATAATCCTGTTACTTCTGAAATTACGTCCAGTTTTGTCCTATTTTATAGCAATCTCATGCATGAATTATTGTAAATCATACTAATATCCTGTGGGTTCTAAAATCATTCTTTTTAGGAAATTCTTATTAATTTAGGAAACGCTGCTAATTCCCAAGCGTTAAGAATTATTTCAAAAATAATATTTAAAAAGAAGCATAAATATTTGCTGTTGTAATGGTTAATTGTTAAGAAAAATTACAATACTTGTTTTATCTACCCTATAATTATCATGCATGGAAGCCACTTTCAGATGGACAATGATTTGATTTCCGTGAATTAGTTTTATTTTATACATGGGAGGAATTACCTGTGTTTTTCTATCCACAAAAATTTGAACTTAATTCGTTATAGCACGCCTATTAATTATTCGTCTTGCTGTTTCAAACAAACTGTATGCTTAATAAAACACACTAAGACGCCTGTGTTGTATATGTAAAGAAATCTGAAGAACCAAGATAATGAGATTCTAATTTTAGCTCTTTTAAGGATTGGCTATATTGAATATTTCATGATATCTAAAGAATGCACTGCAGTTAATCTCAGAATCTCATTATATGCAAATATTTTAAATAAAAGCGACTAAACGCATTGCAGTTGATCTTCAAGGGTCATAACATATGGATATAATTGATATAAATTATTGGTATAAATAATCGATAATGTCAAGTTATTAAATAAATAAAATTAAATTTGTATGCTTCATAGTTGGAATGATGTGTTTTATAGGGAATTCAGAACATTAGTTGAAAAGCAGATGTAAATTTAGAAAGATATAAATGAAGAAAAGTGTCCACAGAAAAATCTTGGGACATCACAGTCTTACGCATACATCAAACAAAATTTTATATTTTATATCATTTTCCTTAAATACAGATCATTTAAGAAAGAAATTATAGTGAAACTAATACGAATATCCCATATGTACACTGAAACAGTTATTGGTAAGAAGCTATCTGATTTGTAATGTACGGTATGAAGCAAAAAAAAAAAAAAATACTGAACTTTGACACCCTTTTCATTACACGGGCTATGAGACATGCTATTCGACTGCATGCACATTAATAGAAGAGCACGTGTATTCTATTACATTTAGCTGCAGCAATGGTGTTGACGTTGGAACAAAAGACGTTTGTTTTTGTTGAGCATTATTTTCGTTCACACTCAGTTGGTAAGCCTACGACATGTTTGTGAGTAATTTGTTCGTCGTTTCCGTAAGCGTGCTCCAAGCAATAGCGTCATCATTGCCTTAATCCATGGGTTCCGAGATACCGATAATGTTCGGTCGCAATGCAAAGGGCATTCTGAGAGATCACGAACTGTCAACACAAATGAGAATCAACGGCGTGTGCTGGAGAAAGTGTTACAATCTCAGAAACGCAGTCAACGCTGAACAGCGGTAAAACTTGGAATACCGTGGCAGTCACTACCGAGAATCCTTAAGAAGCTGGGTTCCTTTTCGTAAGTCATTCTAAGGTGGGTTAGTGTTACAGCTGTGGATTACACTGCACGGCGCGAATACTGTGCACGCGTGCTGGCCAATGTCTATGAAAATCCGACCTGCCTTCATAATGTCTAGTTCTCGGAAAAAAGCCCATTTCCATCTAAGCAGTCATCTTAATAGACGAACTTACAGGTTTCTTGATTTCTGGAGACCTGAATTTGTACAAGAGAAACCTCTTCATAGCCGGAAGTTTATTGCACGGTGTAACCGTGACCTTCAATAGCGAACGATACATCGAGAATGTGTTGGTTCCCTTTATATAGGATTAGCATAGGATGTGTCGTGCAAAAAACATTTCATTTTGTGCCCGGATATTACAACATGATGGACCAACCTGTCACACATCATGTGGTTCTAGAGCCTATTAATCAGAACAATTTCCCGAGAGGCTCATTTAGTGGCACAGAATTTCTGCACCCTACACGTTCTCCTGATCTCACACCCCTTGATGCCTTCGTTTGGGCTATGTTGAAGGAATGGTTATTCCACCATGATCCGCCTTCAAATCTTGGTTAACTGAGGGATAAAATTACACGATATGTCCAACAGATGTCTCAACCCTTTACTCCAAGGTGACAGAGAACCTTCGCATGCGCTACGAAACCCCCTGTTGAAGGACAAGGTACCCATTTTGAGCACGTAATCTACTGTGGTTAATGCTCTGTTCGACCAAGATTCCACCGATGGTTATGGATGGACATGATATCATGTGTGAACATGTATTTCTTTGTTAATAAACCTGTTTACTCCATTGCATATATTCAGTACTGTTTTTTTGCGCTATACTGTACTAACATATATGAGCACATAGGTAACATGAATAGTAATTTTATATTGGCCTCGTTATGAAATAAGTGTATAAAACTATGCAACGAATCTAGAGAACTATAAGAACGTCAATCAGTAGTTTAAAACAGTGCTTCCCAAACTTATAGATGTAATGACCCCCTTGGAAAAATTAAAATAATTCACGGCCCCAACGAAAATTAAATTCATAATACAGACATATATTATTATAATACTTATTGTATTTATATTCAATACAAAACATACACAGCGAATATTGCAAAAATCAAATGCAAATATTACATTTTACATTTTTAGCATCTTACATACATATTTGATATGGTCTTAAAACATTTTAAATTTCTTATCCTTATTTCACGGCTCCCTCAACAAAACTAACTGCCCACAGTTTGAAAAGCGCTGGTTTAAGGGACACATCTTCATTGAAGAGAAAATATATGGTTGTCTGACATTTACAGCGGTAGTTTCTGCAGTCACTGCGAATGATTTAATATAAAGTATATGAAAGGAACTCATTGTGGATCAATGAACAGCGTTTTGAAATTAAATTTAGTTAATGATTAACTTCACTGGTACAAAATTTCATTAGAAACAATGGAGATCTTAATCAAGAGTTTGGATGTATTTGAAAGCAATGGATAAGCATTTAAATTCAAATTTCAGCTCGTTCGTCTGTAATCATGTGAGAATCATTGATATGGACTAATTTAAAAAAAAAAATATAATATATTTCAATTCTGAGTTTAATCTGATTAAAATTGTAGAATATATTTCAATTCTGAGGTTATTATTATTATTATTATGGGAGACTCCAGGGAGTCCTTAGACTCATCGAGGGAGGCCCTAAACATCATGTCCACACAAGTATACGACATTCTCACAGTATCTATCATACCTTGCTTTGAACTCACTCACCTTCATAGCACCCACAACAGACTCTGGCAGCTTATTCCACTCATTTACCACTCTAAAAGTAAATAATCCAGCTCTAACACCCTTGCTAACCACACTCTTGCCCAGCTTCCATAGGTATCCCCTAGTTCTCCCACCATCAGTCCTGATCTCAAAAATATCCTCTGAATTAATCCTATAGAAACCCTTTAGCAATTTGAATGTCTCCATTATATCTCCCCTTTTCCGCCTATCAACTAATTTCTGCAACCCACAAATATTCAACCTATTCTCATATGGTTAATTCCATAGACCCGCTGTCATGCTGTCATCTTATTCACTCGCCTCTGGATCCTCTCCACCCCTCCCCATAAAGAAGGAACCTAGGTGACCAAATCTGGGCACAGTAGTCAAGATGAGGTCTTATTAAGGCTCTGTACAGAGGTACAATAACTTGCTTGTCTCTGCTCGTCAAGGTATTTTTCAACAACCAAGTGAGTTGATGAGCTTATTTAGCTACTTTTGCAATGTTCTCCCTAAACTAATATCTATTTATTTCCTACTTAGCTCTCACGATTACTGAATTCCTTCATCGAATTTATCTTTCCAATTAACGAACAAGGTTATTTTTAAATCCTACTCAAATGGAAAGAAATACACATCGAGTCTTATAGTTAAACAGTTTCTGATTCTTTGAAATATAAACCTATATCATGATCACTTGGAATGCAAATCAGCAGGCAAATGGCTTCGCTAATGTTCACAATTATTTTATTGGGAAATTTAAAAATAATAAGTATTATAACTAAAACAATACGAATGATCTTCCTGATTTTTCGTATTGTCTTTATTTTCTTATGTATTTTATAGTAAGTAGATATTTATTGCAAATACCAGTAACAGTTTTCAATTTTCATTTTTTGGGATTTGAAAAACGAAACTATGAATAGAATGATTCTGAATACACAAATGATTTTCGTACTGTCTTTTTATGCAACATCAGCTGAAGACTTTAATGTCAGATCTAATACAGACTTCTACATATTGACAAAAAAAGTGTTGGTTCTTTTTTTCTTATTAAATTTCTTCTTCTTCTTTGTTATAAAACTAGATTTGCAAACAGTGCAGAAAACAAATAATTATGTTCAATAAAACTAAGATAAACAAAACGAAATTTGTCGATTACGGAATAATAATTTTGTATTTTGTGAAATAATATTTCCGCGTGCATTAAATAAAGGTAATGTAAAAATAAAGGACGATTTGTTTATAAGTATACAACATTTGATAGAACTTGAGATTTTTTATGAATAATGTGAGAAGTCGATAATTCGCACAACTTGGACACGAACGTGGCGATAGTACTGAAATTGCTAATACAAAGACTGCTAAATTCAAACAGCTAAGGTGAAAAAAGTCTGAACTAATGTAAATATTCTCATTAAAGCCTCAGTGATGTGCAAAACTTTTGCTTTTCGCTTAGGAGAGGTGGAAGGAAGTTGAATTGCTTTGTGTGTGTGTGTGTGTGTGTGTGTGTGTGTGTGTGTGTGTGTGTGTGTGTGTGTGTGTGTGTGTGTGTGTGTGTGTGTGTGTGTGTGTGAGAGAGAGAGAGAGAGAGAGAGAGAGAGAGAGAGAGAGAGAGAGAGAGTATGAGAGATGAGAGAGAAAAGTATTATTTAATTCGTAATGTATGTCTGGTACAATTTTCATTTCAGTGTTTATCATCATTGCCAGCGGAAAAGTAGTTCGAAAGATCTTAATTGAGGCTCACGACCTTGGTATGGGAAACGAGGAATATACCTATCTTAGTGTTGAACTTATCAAGAACAAGTCATTGGGAGAGTTTTCATGGTATCTTCCCTATGATGATAGGAATAATGTAAGTCAGTAAGACTTCATTCTTTTATTCATATAACAGTTTAATTGAGCTCTCATAAGCATTTGCTACATCACAGTATCCCGATTTTCTAAATCAGCACGCAATCATATTAAAAGAGCGAGTCAGAAAATCACGACTTACTCTTATTAAAGAAATCATTTTGGCCATAATTTCACCTATTAATTCTTGTTCCAGATTGCTGCACTCAACACCACTAATATTTTCATTGGGCTAAATAGGAAAGTAAACATAATGTATGCACTGAATACAAGAATCCATTCATCACAGTTTTCTTACAAAAACACGTTCTGTTCTGCAAAAGTTAACAGCATTCAGTTACGCTCCATTAGGATAAAGACAATCCTTTCCAGGAAGTATGTAAGTATCGCATCATGATACCGTGGGAATTGGATATGCTGCTGCTGTGCAATGAAATAAATTCCTTCTATCAGTGATCGCACGGTCATAAAAGAGGGTGGGTTCAAATGTTGGCACTAGGTTGGCAGAGTAAATAGAGCATCATATATCCAGACAACGAGCTATATTTTCCAATTCCACTGCCACATGAAATGCAACAATTTTTCTTCTTAAATTTTCTGTTACACTTGTGCATACACTAAACCTTTTGGAAATGCCAGCGATCAACATGATTCGACATGAAGCCTTAAATCATTTGACTGGCTGAGAATTTGACTGTTCACACCAGACAGTCAGGGTTTAATCTATCCCCTGATCATCTTCGAAGTGTGTGTGTGTGTGTGTGTGTGTGTGTGTGTGTGTGTGTGTGTGTGTGTGTGTGTGTGTGTGTGTGTGTGTGTGTGTGTGTGTGTGTGTGTGTGTGTGTGTGTGTGTGTGTGTGTGGTGCGTGCATGCGTGCGTGCGTGCGTGCGTGCGTGCCGTCGGCGTCCTTCAGGCTAAACTTTTCTTCGTCAGAAAACATTACTCTTTTCTAGTGATCAGGGATTCATTAGGCATGCTCCTTTTGTCAATTTAACCCAGCAAATTTCATTTTTTAATTAATAAAGGCTTCTTTTTAGGGCGCCTGGCTATCATTACCTGTCGAATTAGTCTTCTCCTGATAGCTACAAAGATAATTACCACAACTCCCATTTTTCTTCCGAATCCCGTTTCAGTTCTACGGACGAAGCCCGGCGATGTTTGAGGCAGGCCGGTTTAGAACTTGATCTTGGCATGGTGTAGCAGTGGCTTTCTTCCTGCCCCCTTCTTCCTATCAGTAGATCCGGTTTCCTTTACTTTCGACAGCATCCATACCACAGTAGTTAATTATAGGACATCTTTTAGCTATTTCACGAGAGGTATATCCTTCTCGATTCAAAGCTTAAATCACACTTTTTCTGTGAGATGTTAACTGCACGTAACTAGCTATAGCGATCTCAGCACGAAAATGCAAAAATTAGCTCTTGCTATCTATTTGAAGTAGGCATGGGCAACCTTTCCTAGTTCGTGGGCCAAATTATCATTCTGTCTCCTAGTCAAGGGCCCGACCAAATTATTAAATAAAATAAATCAATATTAAATGAATTAAAACAAGTTGCTCCTTCATATTTCATTTGTTTATAATATAATGCTTTGGTATAAAGCTCTACATAAATTTTATAATATAATGAACGACATAACAATTTAATGTGAAGATTGGCCTTGTACTTCAACTACGAGACTATCAATATTGACGTTAATATTACTTAAGAGAGTTAATGCCGAAAAGCCAAATGATTTTTCTTGAAAAGGCGCGTAAATTTGTATATTTTTCTTCAACCAAATAAAATTTATAAAAATTTCCATTGTAAGTTTTCTGGTTCCATTGTAAGTTCCATTGTAAGTTTTCTGGCACATTATTTGCATCATCACCCATCGGACGAGCAAATATAGCGAATGTGGAGTCTTTGATTTTGAAGTCGGCAAACCTTGTATCAAATTGCTCTATCAGTGCCTTCAGTTAAATCCATAACAATTATAAGGGATATTTTTATGAGTTGCTAGAGTAGGAAAATTATAATAATTTTTAGCTCTTATCTTACTTTCCAACAATCTTAGTCTATTACAAAAAGCTTTAACATGTACATGCTGTTCATGAACCAGTTGTCCTTGTTTTTGCAATTTAAGATTCAGTTCGTTTAGGTATCCGGTGACATTTACAAGGAATGCTAAATCACACACCCACTCATCATCTTTTACTTGGTTAATTGTGTGTCCTTTTATGTCCATAAAATCTGCAATGTCTTGTCTCAGATCAGAAAATCGTTTTAACATTTTACCTTTATTCAACCACCTCATTTCACAAAAATAAGACACATCTTCATAATCCGAAAATAGGTCTGCTAAATACTTAAATTGGCGGTGATTAAGTGCACGTGACTTAATAGAGTTAATACTGGCTACTACAACTTCCATAACATTGGTGAATTTAATCGATTTTGCACACAGATTTTGTTGGTCGATAATTCAGTGAAAATTTGTTAAATTTTCCGGATGGATCTGTAGTTCTATTGCTCTTCATGAACTATTCCAATAAATCCTTTCTGTGCACCAACCATTGCAGGGGGCTCCATCAGTGCATATGCCAGATAGTAAACTCCATTTAAGCCTAAATCTCTCGAAGACTGTGTTGACTGTTTCAAATATATCTTCACCGGTAGTTGTTCCTTTTAACGGCCGAAGCGCCAATAATTCTTCTGTGATGTTGAAATCCGTGATGTTGAAATAGTTGTGCTGTATCGGAGGCATCGGTGCTGTCATCTAAAGCAATTGAAAATGCTTCCAATCTATCAATCTTCTCTTTTAAACTATTTTTGATATCATCAGCCATATTCTGTATCCGTCGGACAACAGTACGTCTCGACAAACGAATATCTCGAAGTCTTTTTTCTTTTTAGGACATATTATACTTGCAACATCCAGTAGACATTCTTTGATAAATTCTCCTTCACCAAATGACTTAGAATGCTTAGCGATTTTTTCGATTATCACAAAGCTGGCTTTGACAATGCTGTGGTGCTGCGTTCTTTGCTTGTTGAATATTTGCTGGTGGGTATCCAAGTTCTTCTTCAACTTCTGTATTTCATCTTTTCGTAGCTGTCCATCAATTTTTGGGTGATCCGCATGTCTCGAAGTAAAGTGTCTCTTCAAGTTGTATTCTTTGTTGACGGATACGGACTCGTTGCACAGCAAACATACAGGCAAACCTTTATTCAGAATAAAATAATAATACAACTTCCAGTTGTCCTGAAATTGACGATTCTCTGCATCTACGTTTCCTTTTTTTTTGCAATAACCCCTGACATTGTCCCAAATTTATAAGCGATATCCAGAAATGTCAAACAAAACTGTCTTCTACACCGCAGGCACTGAACTGAAAACAACACCAACGCAGGCACCGAACATAACATAACATTAATGCAGGCACTGAACAAAGCACAACACCAACGCAAGTACCGAACGTTGTAACACGTTCACACACGGCGCTAGTCAAAGTTAGAAAGAGACCTTGGTTGTAGAAAACATAGTGTGTTTTGCGCAAGTCATGTGACGTCAGCTTAATGGGAGTTAGTAGAACACATCATGTTTTCTCCCACCATGAATCAGACAAACTTCACTAAAATAGATTAGGGCCGGATCAAAAGAAGTAGAAACCTGGATGCGGGCCGAGGGGGGGTGCCCATATGTGATTTAAAGCATAAAAAATTCTGAAGCAATAGCAGCAACTATTACACTATACAGAAATCCGTGGGAATGATAGATGATGCAAACAACGAGAAATCTATGAAAATGACTTTAACTGCTAAAATCTATATTTATGTAAGGTGATGCAGTTTCTGTGAATAGGAGTATATAAGAAAAGCGGATGGTAGATGCAGAAGAGATTGTTCAACTGACGAGAGTTTTTGTTAGGAGTTATCAACATACTGTATGCCACATGAACCTCTACACTGAATGGAAAAATTCAATTGTATGAGAGGAACTACTGGAACTGCATAAATTGAATAAGAATTTAGCTGCAGGGGGCTGATGGAATATCAGCACGGATGATAAAAAAGGTATGCTGAGCTGCGCCTTTGGCCTAGCTGTATCATTTAAGCTTCAGAACATGGAATATTCCACAGGAGGAGGGGAGAGAATGTATGATATCCCATTGCAGAAGGGTGAAGCAAAGACTGATGTGTCTAAATTTAGACACATCAGTCTTAGACATAATGGAGGTCATGTTTCAGTATATTCCTCACATTTTATAATAATGCTATGATTGAATTAAACAAGGGACATGGATCCACCATGATACCTTTGTACTTTGCTAAGGCTTTTGACAGGATACAGCATTAAAGACTGTTGTGTGAGAGAATTATAAAATATTAATTTGAATATGTGGATCGCTGACTGATATTGCAAACAAATGATGTATGAGAGGAATGAATCTACATGATTTAAAACAGCCAGCTTGGTATACTTAGGGATCAGAACTTGATCAATTATTATTAATTCTATAGAGTAACGACATTGGAAAGGATTTTGCAAAAAACATATAGCTGATTTCAGATTATATTAAGACAGCAGGCTAATCAGGAATGAAACTGACATACACTGTTTACAGAATGACATGAACAGGCTAGAACTGTGGGTATGAGAAAGTTCACGGACCATATGGCGAAGATTCCAAATGCAACACGAAGAATGACTGCAATGCTGAAACGAAAATTGACATAAAAGAAGAAGAAAATTATTTTTACTTCATTACAAGGGCTTGCGACTTCACCTAGGCTACTGCGCACAGATCTGGCGTTCTAGTTTCCGAAGTGATACCGATACAATGGAGAGAGAGAGAGAGAGAGAGTATTCAAAAGAGAGAGAGTGGTAAAGATAATATCTGTTTTGTGGGATGTATAATAAGTGAGCAGATTGCAGGTTTTTGAATTGCAAACATTCGTATGCAGGAAAATTAAGGATAATATGATAGAGACTTGCAAGCTTCTGAAAGAGTGATATAAGCTGTTATCTGATATAATTTTCTACTTTATGGAAGATGAGGAGAGGACATCCATGAAAGTTTAGAATGAGTGCAGTCAAGAAAGGCGTGAGAGCTGGATTTTTCTTACGGAGTGTACAAAATTCAAATATCTTGCCTTTGTAGATTGTCAAGTTCAGGCAATGCGAATGAATTCATAGAAACGTATGACACCTGGTAAGGAGTGGTAAGTGGTCTTCTTCAATGATTTCCTGAATCCCAGAATATCTCTTGTAATAAAAAGAATAATATTCACTGGCTATATTCGTTTATCAAAATCTTTGCCTGGTCGATATCTAGAGTTGCGTAGGGTTGGCAAGGAGATCTGATATAGATCCAAAATGGTAGAATTGATATTGGTGATCGCTAATTAACTACTTTTCCAGGCGCAGACTGTGGAAAAGTAGTTAATTAGCGATCACCAATTATTAAGATTATGAAATATGTGAAATTACGGAAACTGAAAATAACACAAATGTCGACCAGATATGATCTTGGAAACATACTGGCTGAATACAATATTGGTATACAGAACGGATTAAACACACTCAATTTGTGTGAAAGAGAATCAGATGAACTATGGGAAGAGATTAAATATATAATTAAAACAAAAGCAAAGAAGAATATTCAATATTCCAACAGTTTGAAAGAATAAGAAATTTAAATGGCTGTCAGAAGATGCCATCAAAACTGCTCAGGAAAGGAAGAAAATGAAGGCCACAGAAAAATTGTAGAAAGTACGGCATTTGAATGCAGAGTTTCAACGACAAACCAGAAGAGACAAGGCATAAATACTTTACCCAGGTATGCCAACAAATAAATGACCAAAACGAGAAAGAAAAAAAGAAGAGATCTTTTCAAAAATATCAGCGAATTACAATAAAGAGCCAAGAGGCTATTTTTCCAGCGATGTAAATTAAGTTAAGGGGATAATAAATCCTTCATTATTTCAAAGCCGAATAAGAAACTGGAAGATCGAAATCTAAGAGTTTCATGCCGAAGAAAGTTCGGCAAGTCCAAGCGTAAGTCAACACTTGGTAGTACAACACTAAGGAAACTCGGAGCAAAGGTGGAGGAAGTTTTGATCACTGTCCTTAATTTTTTTTTCCTCATAATGTAAAACGCAGCTCCTAGGAGATGTATTGCTGTTTTACATTATGAGGGAAAGTCATTACTCAGACCGGTTTCAACCTTGTTTGAAATCTCATCAGTGAATAGGTAGACCTGGATAATACCAAGGTTTAAGTGAACAGAACTTACATACTTAACTATACGAAGTGCGAAAGGTGTTCCCATATATTATTATTACTACAATAAAGAGCCAAGAGGCTATTTTTCCGTTCTTCGGCATGAAACTCTTAGATTTCGATCTTCCAGTTTCTTATTCGGGCTTGAAATAATGAAGGATTTATTACCTCCTTAACTTAGATCAGAGAAATGACAGGGAAGTTCAGTGCTAAAGTGACAATATTGAAAAGTAAACAAAGGATATCTTACAGAAGTTGCAGACATCAAAAAAAAGATGGAAAAACTCCAAAATTACGGAGAAATGTAAAGAGCAGGATTATACACTGTAGCCAATACCACTTGGAGAATGAAGTGAGGTAGGTGCTGCAACAGCTATCCAGTACGAAAGCACCAGGATGGGATGGAATACTTATTGAGCTGCTCAAAGCCCTGGGAGAAGATGCAGTTAAAATTTTAACCGCTCTACGTCAGCGAATTTGGATCACAACTACGTGGCCTAAGGAATGGAAAAAATCTGTTTATATACCTTTATTGAATAAAGGCGATGCAACAGAGTGCGAAAATTACAGAATTTTAGCATTAATTTTTTATACAAGTAAAGTCTTACTTAGGATCTTACTTACATTCAGAAAAGACTGGAACCATTCGTGAAGAGACAAATGCAGATGAACAGGCAGGATTTCGAAAAGGCAGAGGAATAAGAGATCAGAACGCCAGTGTGAGATGGATAATAGAAAAGCACAGGAATATTAAAACAATGGCTACCTTTGTTTCCTTGACTATAGTAAGGCTTTTGACTCTGTAGATCATGTGAACTTGTGGAATGTGTTAAGAACAATGGGAGTACCAGAGCATTTCATTATCCTTCTGAGAAATCTTTATTATGAACAAGAAGCTACTGTCCGAACAGATTTGGGCAAAATTGAGTATTTCACATAAGTAAAGGCGTGCCACAATGAATATAGAATAAAGAATAAAGCCAGATTGCTCCCAGATTGATCATAAAGATATGATCATCAAGCAAAAATTGTCATACTTTGGACATATTTTGCGAGCAAATGACAGTCTGGAGAAGATGATGATGCTTGCTAAAGTTGATGGAAGCAGGAGAAGAGGAAGACCAAGAATTAGATGGTTGGATGGAGTTTTAAAGAAGCAACTGGACTGCGCTTGGAAATTCTGAAAGATATGGCTGGGGAGAGATCTGAATGGAGAGCATATGTATATAGAATCACCAGGAGTCGAAAAGGACTCGATGGAACATCACACAC
Organism: Typopeltis vanoorti; assembly: GCF_054136105.1. Lineage (NCBI taxonomy): Eukaryota > Metazoa > Arthropoda > Arachnida > Uropygi > Thelyphonidae > Typopeltis > Typopeltis vanoorti. The sequence continues at coordinate 126,018,507 of NC_143549.1, forward strand.
ACACACACACACACACACACACACACACACACGCAATTAATTACATGGCCTCTCGGCCAACTAGTTAATTGTGTAATGCAAAACTGGAAATAATGAAAACGTGGAGTAATGAAAGACTGGAACTGTTTGTTAATGACTTCTGTATCATTTTTGAAACTATTAGGTGAGTTAATGGGGGCAATAGTTTAATGGTTGAGTTTAATCTTTCTTTTGAGGAATTTGGTGGATAAAGGCTTGTTTCCATGCTGTTGGGTAAACGCTACGTTTGCACAAGATCAGCGAGAGAGAGAGAGAGAGAGAGAGAGAGAGAGAGAGAGAGAGAGAGAGAGAGAGCATGCTGTAAGCAGTTATTTGTATTGTAGGATATCATTTGCCTTTCTTCCGTACAAGGGTCAGAGGAAGAGTTGGATACCGAGTTCTCCCTTTGTGAGTTTACCCTGCTACTATTAGGATGCGGAAGGAGTAGAAAACAAGAACTGGTAGAAGTTATTCCACATAGCCTTAGAGAGATAAAATTTAACAAGTGGTCCCTTATCATAAACAAAGAAATGGCTGCTTTGATATCTTGATAATCTTCTTGCACTTATTTTCGACGTAGTGTACATTGACTGAAAAGGCTGAGTTTTTGACTTCAGACATCCAGTATATACTATATTTTCATCATTGACTGCAAATACACATATTTAGATGGCCTGTATAGAGGTCGAGGATTTTCAATGGAGTGTAGAAGTAAGGCTTTCATTCCAGCAAGGATAATTTCACTTATCTAGTGAGTAGTTTTTCCCACTTCGCATCGTTATAGTGCAACAGTATATGTATCGGGGAGTTTCTGGGAGGAGTTCGATCTGTAGAAAAGGAGACATGGTGGATAAAGTTGTGGTCAGAGCTGCGAAGAGGAAAGCAAATCTACAATGCATTTGTAGGGAGAGTTGATTTAAAAATTTCCATAGTGTTGGAGGAATGATCAGGATTATCTGGTACTCTGGCTTGGAAATTTAATGAATTGCTTCAAACCGTGAATGAGGGCAAATGACTCGGCTGCACCTCTGACTGGAGCTGCAAATTTGAAGGAAAGATAGTCTGTGTTATGAACATGTAATCTTAAGCGCAATGTTCTTCGTCGCTTCCTTTAATAAATACCTTTTCATTTCTACTCAACAATTTTATATACATTAACGGCGTTGTGGCCTTTTTCAAATCAAACGCCCTTTCAGTACATATCGCCACCAAACCTTCTGATTTAACATCTCATTCCGAGGATAATCTCACAGTACGGTAATTAGACGGTAGTAAATCAAAGTTTAGAGGTAAGTTGTGAAAGATGTCGTTATGACTGTATCAATTAGGGGATCAATAAGGACACAAATGAAAAATGTAAAGTAAGGTTAGTAAATTCTGAGCAAAAGAATATACCATTTGAAAAATAAAGAGCGTAGTTACCTTTAAGGTAATATTTTATCATGAATTTTGGCCAGTGAATGAGGAATAAAATATTTGTAAGGTTTTTTTTGTAATATTATTTTACCCACAGTGACACTATATTTTTGGGTTTATTGTTTTTATAGTATCTCAGAGCTGAATCGAAACAGATAATAGACATACTATGGGAAGAATGCATTATTAGACATTGCTCTCAAACCATATTTTGAGTACACTGTGTTTTGTGAACTCCTGGGTGGGGAAGCAGTTATTAATGAGTAACTGCTTCCATAACTTAAACTCCTAAAAATATAAACAGAAGGTTTGGTGGCGACATGTACTGAAACAGCGTTTGATTTGAAAAAGGCCATAACGGCTTTAACGTGTATAAAATTGTTGAGTAGAAATGAAAAGGTATTTATTAAAAGAAGCGACGAAGAACATTGTGCTTAAGATTACAGTGCGTGAATGTCAAGAAAATTACAATATGATATTAAATGCTCACTTGATAAGATCAATATTTTTGTAGTTGCCAGATGAGCAGTTAATATCGTAAGACAAGAATAAATTCATGATGTTAAAGAAGAGCAACTAGGAGAGAGAGAGAGAGAGAGAGAGAGAGAGAGAGAGAGAGAGAGAGTGAGAGAGAGAGAGAGGAATATCCTAATAAGAGGCTCTAAAGGATCAAACCATCAAACTGATCATCCCTTAAGCACACATGTTTTATGAAGAAGGTTAAGACATTTTGGCGTTTAATTACAATCAGGCATGCACTGGACTTCAACATGTTCTTGCAGTTGAGTACTAGTAAATCAGTAATAATATTAGAGGGATTAAGTTCTTCGAATAACACAAGCAAATCGCAAAATGAACACACACACACACACACACACACACACACACACACACACACACACACACACACACACACACACACACACACACACACACACACACACACACAAAAACGCACGCGCGCACAACATTCGGATTAGCTATACACACACACACACACACACACACACATGAAGTTCAAACATAATATCCTGACTCCTTAGTCAGAGTTTTCTTTGAATTTCTTTGAAGAGGCATTTTTAGTAAGCGGCATACCTCTAGTTAGTCGAATATGTAGTTAGCATTTAATCTTGAGAGTGAGGAGTGAAATTTAAAGCCAGAATTTTAAGAACGCTGAATTTTTATGAAAATGAAAAAAGAAATTTTAAACAAATATTGGGGATTCGTACGCAAGAAATTTTTTAAAGAAAATGTATGTGCCCTAAATAAAGTCTATTCTCCATAATTCAGTCACAAAGAAACTGCGACATTTACTCTTTGGTTGGAAATATCTACTTTCGAATTCCTTCCAGAATGCGATGAACTATTATAATAGCTTTACATCGGAAGGTGAGTTATCCAGTTTTATGCAGAAAAGGAAGGAAGTTTCTTCCTGTTTATTTAATACAAAAGCCAGTTCTGTCAGAAGAACATACTATTAATAAATATAGTTGGCTAGCTTCATAGCCTCAGCGTGTTATGTCTGTAAACTACGTGCTTTATTCTTTCCTGGTGCCATTATGCGCATCACAGTGAACTATCAAGTTTGATTTGTAATGAATACATTTTATTGTGAACTAAGTTAAAGAGGTATTTATTGATATTGATAAATATCAATTTATAAATATTCTGCATGCATGTTAGATGGCTTGTCACCCTTTTGTAATAAAGAGTTTATTACAATCAACTAAATTATTAAATTTTTGTTGTTTTAATTTATGAAGATCAGATTGTTTTTTTCACTATAGATAGCCAGGAAGATGTTCGAATCACTAATGATAATATCTGTTCGAGTACCAACAAACGAAAAGTTTCTCAAATTTGTTCGGAATGTAATTAGCATATCTAGGAAGCAGTTCGGCACAGTCGTTAATAAAGAAGATGTAAGTACAAATTTCAGCGATTACACTCAAGAGAGGAGAACAGTTTAAAATCTGGAAGTTTCTTAATAGCTGGTCTTTTTACAGGTTAATCCTATAGTGGCTGCATTCTATGACTGTGTGATCATGTACGTGTGGGCCCTTAATCAAACATTGACTGAAGGAGGGGATCCTAACGATGGCTATAGTTTAGTTAGGAGGTTGTGGAATACAACCCTCGATGGAGGTAAACACTCGGATTAGCTATCAAATAGACGTGATATGCATGCTGTCAGTAACCTCTTCCGTATGTCTTGTTGTAGACTTCATTTCTATGGCCCTAAGCAAAATAAGTAAATTATTGTGATTGGAATTTGTAATGAATACTATTCACTCATATTTTCTCCATCTAAACAATCGTTCTGCTCTGATATTTTAACAGATGAACTTCACACTGTGACTGGAGACATTTATATCAACGAAAATGGAGACAGGGAGGCTGACTACACTCTCAGTGACCTGGATCCAGTGACAGGAATTATGCGGGTAAGTTGAATCTGTTTCTCGTCCAAGTTATGACCTCGTTTGTATCGGGCATTTCTTTGCTGAATGACTTATAAAAGTGAGCTGTAGATACACAATATTTAAAGAAAGTTGCATCTTCACAAACATACACGGTTTACATTTTGAGACGAGTGCACGTTATGTTGAATTTATCAATACGCGTTTATGGTTTTCATCAATTAGACTTGGTAATAATCATAACCTGTCTCTAATTTCGAAAGAATGTTGGGAAGAATGTTCTTGTTTCAGACATCGCGCTACTTTCCCATGTAGTCTATGTATAGGTAAAGTATCCGTCTAATGTGATTGAAAATACATTAATAAGGTCTTCTGATTCTTCAAATTCTTTGGAACAATTTTAGTAAAGCAGACATTAAAAATAATGTTTCTAAGGATAATAAAACTAATGAAAATATTGAACAAGAATTTGTTTTTCTTATAGCAATAATCAATATCAGAATAAAATGAAATGCGAATGAGGTTGTTATATTAAAAGATCATATTAAAGGCAATTAAAAAACAGACGATAACTTTATTTTTATATTTACTGTACATGTGCAAGTATATACACAAAGCAACCCGTAAGTCACGTAACATTCCATATAAACGGTCCTCCTTTGTAAAGACAAAAATGGCAGGTATTTACGTGATGTGCTTTTCCATAACTAATAAAATAATCTGCTGTTATTAAAAAACATGTAGTTGATTCATAGTGACGGACCCTTTCCACTGCATGTTCCATTAATTATGAGCCACCCTAATATACAGGCTGATTATAAAATTAAAGTATTCTGATTAAGGCCTTGTGTGATCCAGTGATCAAACTGCTGCGAACCTTTGCATTGTGCTACATGCGGAAGCGATATCTGAGAAATAAAAGTTGCTACAAAATTCACGACCGGGAAATTTTAAACAGCAAATGCACGGAATTTGCATATCACGTAACTCGACAGGTGCAATGATGGTTTAAAAAGAGGGTCACGGGATTTTTCCTTCCATTCTGGTTGTTAATACCGTCTACAGTAATATCACTAACCTGCTTTACTCCTGAAGCTGTTCTACCTAAACAATTGCAATGCTCTTGCTGCACTCCTCGAATTTCATCGCCTGAACAGAGGTCGACGAGGTCCACTATCTCCATGTGTTCTGACATGAATTATCGTTTTGAAGAAACTGGATGGGATCGTTCGTAGTTAGACCTGGGCCGGTCGCAAACCAATCAGTTCACAACAAGTAAACGAAGTTGCTACTGCCGTTGTGGAGCAGATCATGAATAACAGCGTTGGTTACAACTGTGCACATGCTGCATCAAGACACATAGATGTACCTTACACAACTTTCTGGAAAATTCTACTGAAGATTCTGCATTTCTACCCATTCAAGATAATCCTGACACATGAGTTGCGCCCGCAAGACTTTTATAAGTCGACTGACATTCGCTTCAACATTCCTTGCTCGAGTGGATTTGGAGGTTACGTGGCAGTGGATGAATTGTGCAGAGATGAGGCTCACTTTCACCTAGTAGAGCTGTGAATAACCAGAAATGTCGTATATGGGCTACGAAAAACACGCATACAGTCCAACAAATTCCTTTAAATTCACCAAACATTACTGTCCGGTGTGCGTTTACAGCTTCGTTTATCATTGGACCATTCTTCTTTGAGGACATTCGCTAGTTGGGTCCTGTAACCTACTCATTTACTACCTAGAGGTATCGAGATATGATAAACAATTTTTTGTTCCACAGCCGCAGCAGTGCCTCTTTGTGGATTCAGTCATTTTCATGCAGTATCTGGGACCATCCACACATCGGTCGAAGGGTACAGGAGGTTCATCGAGAACATTTCACCGAAGGCATGTGTTCAACATGAGTTCCGACCATCTAGGTTCTGCCGTTGGACACACTATGTTAAGGATGCAATATGCGATATACGGGAAAGGGCAGCACATTGAACAAGAGTCCGTGAATGCATAATGCAAGTGAATAAAAATGTGTTATTTATGCTTATGTGGCGTTTTTTCATCTTACACATACAGAGAAAAATTGCTGAAGCTATATTTGGTTCATCATAGAGCGCCCCTGGCGGTGTATTTTGTAACTACGTTTGTTTGTTTGTTTTTTCCTCTCTTAGATATCTCTTCCGTATGATGCGCAATGTATTCCTGCAAAGTTTCGCAGGATTTGGATTATTGGATATCACTCCACAAGGCCTTAAACAGGGATACTTTAATTTTGATCACTGTATGCATATATTTCTAGAGAGGTTTTTTTTTTATTTTTTTTATTTATTATAAAAAAACCTTTATAATAAAAAAAATCAGGTAACTTCTGTAGAGTATATAAGCCTGCATTTAGCTGAACGAATCAAAATTGTGAGATAAAAAAACAATTCTACATTTGAAGTAAACTCTTTTCGTTTTCATTCTTAAGCCAGTGGCGACATACTTTGGTTCCCGACGTCTTTATGAAGAAATTTCAGAAGTCGCAATCCACTGGCCTGGAGGAAGAAGAAATCCACCTCCTGATGTTCCGAAATGTGGCTTCCTTGGAGATGATCCACAGTGTCGCACATCAGGTTAGTGCTCAAATGGAAAAAATGATATATATATATATATATATATATATATATATATATATATATATATATATATATATATATATATATATATATATATATATATATATATATATATATAACATACTTTTTTTCGGTTGTCTGTTTCCATTATTAGAGTATCTTTTTCCCATTACATTCACTTCGTAGTTATGATTTTGTGGACCAGAAAATTACTTCCTAAACAAATGCTCACATTTGTAATTATTCCAACAGATAGCTCATACTATTTCATTTATCAAATCGTTTACATTACCGACGATTCCAGCAAAATAACAGCTCACATTTCATCTTTTCTGTGTGTGAAACACAAGGCAAAATCAAAGACGTACAGGGAAAAAGATAAATTGATAAGATACAGCAATATGTGAAGAATAAAAAAGAAAACTAACTTAAGCCAACAAACAGTTCAATCTTTCTCTTCGTTAAATATGCAGATATATACTTTACATTATCTGCCTTCACGCTGCATACTTATTTTGAAGGAATAGTAGAAGTTTATCATATTAATGCAAAAGAAGAAGAAAGCAGCCATATCTGATCTTAAGAAAGGCGTAAAATTGTTTCCAGTTTTTATTTTTAGAATAAACTAAAAGTGATATTCAAATAAATTGCGAACAATAAAAATTCTGTATTATGGAGAGATGTATAAAATATTAACTCTAAAATTGTTAATAGGCTTTCCACTGTTATCCATATTTAGAGGATATTTTCTTCAAAATGCAGAAATTTGTCTTATTGAAAGTAAAATAACAACGTTTTAGAATAACTATCTCCAGTAAGTTCCTTTACCAGTGCTCCTCCGGAAAAAATAATTTCATGAAGTTAGTCACATTCGTTCTTTTCGATGATTGGTGAGCAAAAGAGAGAGAGCATCGTTAGCAAAATCCTTTCATTGGAGTGACTTAGATTAATCTCTTTATGATGTAAGGAATATTTATAATCACATTTCAAACAAAATAAATTTTATCGATCTTATACAGAAACAGGCATTTTCCTAGTTTGAAAACTCGTTTTCCCATTTCTCACTTTGAAAACTAGAATTCTTTCTGATCTTTCTTCGTCAAAAAATATCACCATGAAAAGAATTCTCTGACAGACACAATGATAACATTATTCCCAGTGTCACCAATACTAGGTTTATAAGAAGTCAAAGTGCGTGTGTGTATTAAGACATTATGCTTAATGCAAAAAAAAAAAAAGAAAGATGGATCAAGATATATTTATCAATCGTCAATCTGTGTGTACATGCGTGTGCGTTTCTGTCCGTCTGCCTGACACCGGTTTCGATACGAAACTACATGAGTAGGTCAGAGATAAATAGTTCCTAGAATTAAAACTGAAATTCCAAAAAGTGACATGAGAGACAAACATTTCGATCTGTACTTCTAATTTCAAGTTTTAGATATGTTTGGTTGTCATATATTATCTTTTATCTTTTCAAACAATTATTATTATTTTTATTATTATTATTATTACAAAAACCTCCATGGAGTCAAAGACTCATCGTGGGAGGTCCACTGTTATGGTCCACTGTCCACTGTTATCCACTGTTATCATGGAGTCAAAGACTCATCGTGGGAGGTCCACTGTTGAGGTCCACTGTTATCCTCCCACTCATCGTGGGAGGTCCACTGTTATGTTCCACTGGTAATATACAAATAATTAAAGTCGCTTGAATTCATTTATTGCGAAAATTCAAAACGTGAAGAGTAGCAGTAAAGTAGTAGTACAAGTACCATCGAAATGTGTGGGTTCAATATTCACCAGTAAGACTGGCCAAGATGTTAATTTTTATTTTGAAAATTTTCATTGTAGGAGTGGTTACTTTTCTCGCTCTCCAACCAACAGCTGCGAGGTCGAATTCCGCCATTGACATAGATGTGTTGCAAATGTGCTAAAGTAGGAGAAGAATTTTATTTCTAGGTATGAGACCCGCCTTTCTGCTTATGCGGGACTTCATTAAATGAAAAACGCTCATGTTTAATCTCTAGAGGAAAGTCTCCAAATTCTGTAAAAAAAATAAATTAAAATATAAAAACTTAAACTTAAGAAAACTAAAATCAAATAAAAAAGCTTAATTCTCTAGGCCTACGAGGATAGTAATATACTATTGATTTACAATCCTTCGTAAGTAGGAGTTAAATAAAAAAATTCTCAGAGTATGAGAGAAAGAGAGAGAAAAATGAACAAGGTGGGAGAGTAATCCAACTAGTTATTCTTTTCTATTCAAGTTACATTAATGTGGCATCTGTGCAAACCACACTCTGTGTCCGTTAAACTAATTATCTTAATTATCTTGAATAGTGCCCAGACCCGGTCTTAGATTGAATGCGTCCTAGTAATATAAAGATTAAAATAACTGAATCTCAGTTATGGAAAGTTTTTTAACTTGTATATATTATGTATTTAAGATGCCGAGTAATTTTATATGAACTTGTTTTTTTTTAATCCTATTTCCCAAGTGAGCAAACAGACCAGTGTCAAGTTTGCGCCTGCACGTAGTGCAAGTCTGAGGCAACTCATGGTAGTGCCACTCTAAAGTGGCACTACCATGAGTGATCAGCGTGAAGGTGATCAGAGCTTAATTCACCTTTACCATGAGTTTTCTAGAGTGGCACTACCATGAGTTGCCTTAGACTTGCACTACGTGCAGGCGCAAACTTGACACTGGTCTGTTTGCTCACTTGGGAAATAGGATTAAAAAAAAAAACCCACGTTTATATAAAATTACTTGGCATCTTCGAATGAATCTCAGCTAAATACCTCCGAAACAATTAACAGCTTTTTTGGGGATAAAACATTTTATTAATTCTATTTCTTTATTATTTTCAGTTTTCCAGTCAATTATAACTCAAGCCCTTTCGAACAAAAATCTAGTCATACGATATGACATGGTCGAACACAATAAAAAAAAAATAAATAAAAATAGCGATATATGTAAAATGACTTATTTTCTGACCTTGTAATACTTCAGATGAGGCAGAACATAAAACATAATACAAAGAAACACTTCACAAATTAATAAATCGTCCCTGCATATTTAATAACATTTTCTTGAAGCCTGATACAGATCCTATAATGAAGCCTGATACAGATCCCATAATGAGCAGAGTATAAACTTCGGTGCACCTTGATGCTTTCCCTCTCTTCAAATATGAACAGAAAGAACGTATCTTTGATATCAGACCAGAGAAAAATTAGCTCCTAACCTACTATAAGCAATATGATTTTTATACAGAAAAATATAACAGATATATATACTATAATGAAAAATGTACTTTGTCGATCTTAATGTATTTCTTGTAGTTCTTTTTCTAAGGAAATGTGGAATGCCACGCAGCATATTTATTCTAATATTTGTTTCTCTCTCTCTCTCTCTCTCTCTCTCTCTCTCTCTCTCTCTCTCTCTCTCTCTCTCTCTCTCTCTCTCCCCTCTCTACAATCATACGCAAATACTGTAGAAGGATTTCCAGTAAGCATCCTCGTATCTACCATTACCTGTGCATTAATAGTCACTGGTGTCATCATGGGACTAGCTTACTACAGGTGAGGATAAATTCTGTATTTAATATTTCTTTCTTAGTTTCTTAAAATGCCATGATTCAAGTCAACATAAACGAATATCCAAATATTCCTAATGACATTTGAATGACTTGTTTTAGAAGTAAGAAGTTTGACCCATCATTTAAAACTTGGACTTTTAAGTAGTTGTAAAAATCGTCTGACTGACTTTGTGGTATAATAAAAAATACGGATACATTTATATGAAAATCACATTATAAAAGGTAATTCAAGTTTTACTTTAATTTTTATAACAGAAAATTTTAAAATGTTCCTTTTAAATGGACTTGAACAGAACAATATGAATAGCCTGCCTCACTAACTAACCGTAGTATTTTGTTCACTAAATTGCCACGTGCGTTCCTTCGTTATTTCAAAACATATCAAGTTTTATCCACGAAAATATAGTAAAACCGTCATGGAATAAATTCATTAATTATGTGTTTTTGAAATTTAGGTCATCACGTTGACCCCAATAGAATATTAGCATTTCATTAAAATTAATCAATTAAAAGTACATAAAATCATATAATATATAAATAATATCAAATTTTAAAATAAAAAACGATCTCTTTCAAAATGAATAATGATGACTATTTTTTCAAATAATTATTTAAAAGGAACTGTTTCTTTTCTAAATAATTATTTAGAAAAGTGTTTATATCTTTCTAAACAATTTAATATGTGCTATTCATGTTTTTTCTTTTTTTGTTTTTTTTTCCTCTTGTCAGATTTCAATCACGAGAAACTGTTTTCGGTCAATCATATTCCCGGTGCAGCCATATAAACATGATTCAGCTTCTATAAGTAGTTAAAAGGATCTTCAAGTTACTTTAACGATAAAGTAGCGGACTTATGAAAGACCCGACCTTGCAATATTCAGTTACTGAAAACAACGATTTAATGCATTACGTTATATTGCTGTAGCGTGTCTTCTCGCTCTTTCTTTCTATCTCGTTCTTTTAAGACTTTCCTGGTAATAATCCCGTTGACAGAGTCTTTTCTGAGATAAAGTCATGCTTCATGCATGTCACAAACTCTTTCGTGTTAGAGTTCATAAAAACGTGGATCATTGTTTCGCTAAAGCCAGTCATGTCGCAAATGGACTATTTTCGTTTTATTACAATCCTCCCTGCTTATTTCTTAAACTGTTAGTTGTTTCAGTTGTTTTTTAGATAACACAGCTCTCAGTTTCCTAGATTTCGCTATACAAACAGTATAATTTATACTGTTTATAGTGTTTTATACTGCATAAAACACTTCACATTGTAGTGATCCTTCATAAATAATAAAATCAGCAACATCTCACTTGTAACAAACACTTCTTTGTGAAATTATGGTAATTATTCTTAATATATTTTATTAGAGATAGCTTCTTTATCTCGAGGAGCTACTCGGCTTTCATATTACTTAATATTTTCTAAAATAGGATAGATTGTTTTCTGTGGTTAGAAAATATTTAACACGATCAATTTACAACTGCATTGAACAAAATGATTAAAAACTATCTTAAATTTATTATTATTTTTGTTCTAGGAAATTTCGATTTGAGTCCCAATTAGCCGATCTTTGGTGGAAAGTACGATGGGAAGACATTATATTTTCAAAGCGTGGCAGCTGCAATTCCATGATGAGTGTGCGTGCGTTTGGAACAACGAAGGTAGGTCAAAGGCGACTACAAATCCGAGTTAATATGAAAACATTTTTCTGACTAATCATCATGGGATATACTATGCTACAAAATGTGATAAGATTTCCTTCCAATTAGAGAAAATAAAGGCAGTTATACATTATCCAAATTTTTAGGCTCTAAAAGATATTAGTGGTTGACTTGAAAATCATTCAAGTTTTTTCCGTCGAAATATGAGTAGAATAACAAGGCTGATACCGGTTCAACGGGAAACAAATTCCCTTCTAAGTATTCAACAATTTCAGATTTGACAACATGAAATGAAAGTCCATAGGTAGTACTGGTTGGCTTCGGTTTCTTTCTTTCATTCGTTCCAATGGTCATTTGACTCTAGAGCATGGGAAAACAATTTGCACTGACGTTGCACCCTTTTTTGCGGTCTTGATAGGCATGCCTTAGGTGGAGCACAACAAAAAAAAAATAATAACTTGAGTGTGTGTCTTGTCAACGAGAGGGTCTAGCGGTGGAATTAATATTAATGATACCTGGAATTACAACTCGATATGTATGAGGTCAAGCATGCCGAAAACCGAATCTTTACCCATACCGTTTTCTTTTCTCTCAAGTTGAAAATAACTGTAAGTGCTTAACGCCAGCTCGGAAGTATTTACATTTAATGAAAATGAAGAAGTGTACTAAATTTAAAACTGATTTTGAGAAGATACCAGAGTTAAGAAGCATTCATAAACCACATAGACAATTTAATTACAACGGAACGCAATCGTTGACTGATCTCCGAAGCGATTTTGGCTGTTACTTATATCTCTTATAGATTTTAGTTGTAGGAATCAAGCAAATTATATTCACTCCTAATTTCAGAAATTGCTCTACTGATTTAATAAATTTCATTTAGAAGTTATTACACATTTTTTCTTCATCTGAGTTGTTATTACCTTTACTGACGTGCATACCCTATGTTAAATTCGTTTTCTGGCATCTTTCTGACAACACCAATTTCGACATTTGTAATCAAACGTCTCACAACAAAATCTCAGATATTCTACTAATGTTAACCAAGATTAAATATATCACAGTCTGAATACTTTCTAGGACTTGGAGAAATTTTATGAAGCTTTACCAATTGAATATGAATTAGTCCTACAGGTTATCGAACAGGTTTTCTTCTCAGAAAGTGTCAATAATGATTGATTCCTTTCCCGAAGTGCTTCTGAATATCTAACATTTGCAAGATACGCGGGGAAATTGTCTCATATCTACACCCCACTTATAGAAAATATACCAACAATTTTTTTTTTACGTCGGATGTTACGAGACGTAAAAAATATATCAGATGCCATCAGAATTATTAATGATTTAATGATTTTTTACAAGTATAAAGAAGGAAAACTGGAATGGGAACACGTCGTCTATCGACATTAACAAATGACCATTTAAGTATTTATGTATTATTAGAGTCTTACAAAGAGAGTTATCGAGTGAAATTACATATCACCTATCGACGCTATCATACTATTTCGTGAAATCATTTGGTTACCTTCACGCACCACCTCCGAAAGTGATCAAATTCAAATCAGGCACCAGTCTATGAGAGAAAGCTCTCACACCTTCTCATCCCTCCCCACCTTCCATAAAATAAAAAATGCCATGTCATTTTATAATGTATGATCCTTTAGAAGCTTGTAGGATTCAATTATATCACTTTAAATTCTCCTGTTTGCAAGTGTTTATCAATAATTTCTCAAACTTTCCTCATAATCTACATTCAACAGTCCGGTTCTCATCTGTGACTCCTTCTTTGCACACACTCCGCTGTATCTGCATCACCTTGAAAACCAGGAGATAATATCTGCACACAAGGCCCAGGTAATATCGTATCAGGGCCTTACAATGAGGCAATATGCAATATAACATCCTTATCCTTATGTGACAATGATCGTTACAGCATTGTTATTATTTTCTGAATTGTATTCACAATCTTTGCTATATAAATCTTGAAACTTAAACTTCATATCTGCAGAAACTCTTTAGAATGATCAGTTCTACTAACATAATCCCAGAAATATAACATGCCATGTAATATATCTTCACAGAACAGATATGATCAGCTCGAAAACCTCTACAAAATTTAGGTGGCTAGTGTGAATAACGATGGAACCAGTACAGATCCTTGTGGTAGATCACTGACCAATTTCAATTCAGCAGACTTAAACGCCAATACACCACATTTCGATATCTGTCATCCAGTCCTTCTCTGACCCACGTTAACAGTTTATAATCCAATCATATATCCTCCAAATGATGCAGCCTTCCATGGTGTATCCTGTCAAAAGACTTATTAAAGTTTAAAAATGTCATGGAGTATCCATTTTCCTTGTCTGACTCTATTATAAAATGTGAACAATTTTTCAGGAATGACTTTTCCTTAGTTAACTCTTGATGTTCTTCGCAAAGTACAGATTCTTTGTCAAACCATTTCAGTGCGTAAACTTTTACCATCTTTTCCGAAATCTCAAACGCCACTTCCCAGATAGTGACAATTCGAAATTGTGCAATGTTCTGAGCCTTAAATTATACAGCTTGTTCAAAGGCAAAACCACTTGAGCTGAACACTCTTGTAGTATCCATGCTGATATCCCACCAATCCCTATTGCCATATTTATATCCAGTTTATGCAAAAGCTCTAGAATCTCCTTCTCATAAACGGGATTTTTTTCATCCTATGAAAAGTTGGCACTGAACTCCATGTTGCATTCACGACTTTGATAGCTATTAGCAAAATGGGTACTCTTTAGGTAAACAATGTATTCTGCACCTCTCTCTCTCTGTCTCTCATCTGCATTCAGTAGCGTTATACTTTCATACTCATTTTTCCTTTAGCTTGCAGAATAACAACTGTATTATTTTGGATTGTGATTAGATTGCAGTGGCAGTTTATTTTCATACTCAGAATCTAACTATCTCTCCCTTCCGTCAGTTACCAACGGTTTGGGTCTGGTTACAGGAAAATTCATCGAAAAACAGTTAATCAAAAGAAAATTCATCGAATACAAATCATCGAACAGCAATTTATCGAACGACAACTTAACGAATGGCAATTCGTCGAAAAAGCAATTTATCGAATTACTAATTCATCGAAAGACAATTCGTCGAAAATTCATCCCAAAAACAATTCACCGAATGTTTTTCGATGAATTCTTTCATAATTCATCGAAAAGTTATTTTTCTTGCAAACTGTTGTTTAAATATGTTCAGTAACAATACGGAACGTTACGCATGATAGAGACAACATATGGAAGTGGTTATTGAAACGTAATAATTATTTCTTGCATTTTAGAACATTTAATGTAAGTGTACATAATGCTTCATTGTGTAGATAGCAATTTATTTGTAGAGAAGACATTTCGTTCTACCAAATTTTGTCACAATAACTCTAGTTCGGCTCAAATTAAAAATTTCATTGAATTTCATCCAGCCAAAGCGGAATTGCTGATATCATTTTCGAACTTCTTTACGTAAATGTTATGATAAAAGTGACCCATTTGGAACTAAAACTGAACCGTGCAGACCGCTTCTTGTACTGAAAACTTCTGCGAACTCTGATAAGTCAGCGAGTTATTGTAATATATTATTTCGCCGTTAGGAGGAGACCTCCTAACGGCGAAATAATGCAGCCGTAATGCCACTCCTTTGCTGCATCAATAATGGAGGTATTCATGACTGCAGTCCGTGTGTGTTCAAAGGGCCGGTGTGCCTGCTTGCGGGATGAAAACACCCCAGCTATACTGTTGGAGAAGCTCTACTGCCCGTGCCCAAGACCGGCTAACTTAACTATGACTGAGGGAGATCCTTGAGCTCCTCACGTCTCAGACGAAAATCGAACCTAGGACACTCCTTCCCCAGTCATATGGTTGCGAAGCGCACAGCCACTAGGCTAAGCGCGCGGACCTTACTCAGAATAAGATTCGTATAATACTTGTAACTCTTCTTGCCTCTTCATCGCAATTTTCATAGCTGTCGTCATCCTTATGGACATATGCAACTGTGTTAAAGACGGGAATGTGCAATATAATGGATATGATTACGGTGAGAGAATGATTTCGATTTTTGTTCGTCCGACTCGGAGCCATCAAAGGTGTGTAACGATGTCTGCATAAATAAGTCACTAGCGAAGAACAGAGATCTACAAGTTGTCCAACTGTGTCACGTAGACTACAGACAAGGGTATAGAGAAAAAAAAACATTCAGGTAGCTTATTATATCTGTACACGACTGCTATGAGTATACGAAACAAGGGATGAGAGTTTGTCGCCTTGGTCAATATGTTAGAACTTTAAACTATGGGCATTACTGATACTTAGCTATCAGAATCAGATATAACATTTCAGGAAGGTTAAACAGGATAGGAGAGGAGGGATCGTGCTGCTAATGATATTGGCTTTGATTCCAGTTAATGTTGAGACATATAATTGCAATACTAATAACGGTTTTTCATGTGGCAGTGAATTTGAAGTTATCTGACGTGAAGTGGAACTAAATTAAGTACGCAGTTGGGTGTTGTTGCAGTCTCAGTGGATGGATTACTAGTAACGAAGAGGCGCATCATCAAATAGAGGATAATTGGTGTGAAAAGAGTAAAATCTCAGAACAACGAGACTGAGTTTACTGAGCTATTGCGAGACAACTTCCTCTCGAAGCATGCGACACAAGTAATTCGAGGTCAAACAATGTTAGATATGATTATAGTATCACAGGATATTTTAGTTAAAGAAGTAACTATTCTTCCTACGGTTTGCGATATTGATCATGCAGTACTTACTAGGGAAGTGCTAAGTTCATTAATCTTCCATTCAGAAAAGGTTACATGCTGAACTACAAAGCAGGAAGTTATGACCAACTGAGGAGAATACTGGCTTCAGCGCAATGGTGTCGGATGGTATTGAATAGGAAGAATATCAATGCATCGGAAGCATTTAAAATACTTAAATTATGCAATATATGAATGTGAACATGTGAACCGAGAATTCGAAAAATAAGTAAGAAATAAGTAAGGTAGGAATCATATGGATGTGAAATCTTATCAAGCAAGGGCCTGGAAAGAAAATGGTAATGTGGAAGGAATACCGTGTGCATAAGGATGATGTTCTTTATGAAAATTATAAACAGCAAGCCAGAATCACAGCTGTTGTACGAAAAGCTAAGTCTGAGTATGAAACGAAACTGGGTCAGCAAGCTGAATACAACCCCAAAGAATTATATTGTTATGCTGCAAGTAAACGAAACAATGATTATGAAACAATCACGCTACTGAATGCAGATGGAGCCGGGGGGGGGGGGTAGATGCTGAAAGGCTGTTCAGCAAATAATGTCTTTTTTTGCTAAAATCTCTCAACGTGATGTATGCACCATTGACCTCACTGCTACATTTTTACTGAATGAAGAAACGCAGGTGTATTTAGAGGAGTTATTAGATCTATTGCATAAAATGAATAAGAATTCAGTAACAGGAAATGATTGGATATTAGCACGGATCCTAAAAGATTGTTCCGTTGAACTACTATTCCTTTAATCAGTCTATATAATTCGAGCCTCAGAACAGGGAAGATTCTACAGAAGTGAAAAGAATGTATGGTAATCCCATTGAGCAAGGATCATGCAAAGATCGATGTACCCAACTATCAACCAATAAGTTTCACCACCACCACCACCACCACTGCGAAGTGGTGGTGGTGAAACTTTTGGAAAAGTTAGTGAGGACTCACATTCAGAAAAGTGTTTACTGAGAATTTATACTTTGCAATGTACAGCAAGGGTTTACTAAGGGAAGGTCATGTTTTAGCAACTATCTCACATTCTATATTCATGTGAAACATTGAGGTAGACAAGGGGAATGGATACACCATGATACCTTTGGATTTTGCTAAGGCTTTTGATAGAATACTGCAAGGGATAAAAACTATTGCATAAATTAGAGAATATGGAATTGGATTACAAACTAGTGGTATGTATAAGATGATGTCTCAAGGATAGATATCAAAAATTCTTATATGTGGGGAGGGATCGGCAAGATCCAATGAACCAGTGGTGTGCCTCAAGAATCACTCCTTGGTCCATTGGTAATCAATCTGTATATTGACGTCATTGGAAAGAAATTGACATGCGACGTACAGCTATTTTCTGATGATGCTAACATAGGTTAGGGTAATCAGGAGTGCTGCTGATATGCGGGTCTTGCATAATGATTTAAATAGGCTGGAACTGTGGGCATGGAAATATATATGTCAGTAAATGTAAAGGCATTCACTTTGGCGTGATTCAGTGTGATATTGTATTGGTGGGATTGTGCTAGAAGAAAATCAGGATCGGTATCTTGTAGCACTAGAAGATAACACAACTCAGAAGATAATTGCAATGATGAAGGGAACTTTGGAATGTAAAAGTAACAGATGTTATATTGTCTATTTACAAGTACTCGATGAGACCTCACTTGGACAACTGTGCAAGTATTGGCAATACCAAGTGGATCTAAATACCAAGCATTTAATACTGGTTCGACATGAGAAGATACTGAACAGATCTATTTATTCTTGAAATATCATTAAACAGACAATTCAGTATATATTTATTGTTATGAAAAAAGAAAATAATAATAAAACCACGATCACTTGTGCAAATGCAAATCTTTATGGTAACGATATTATCGTCTTTCGAATCGAAAAATTATTGAATAATTTTATATAATAATTCGACATTGAAAGAAAACAATAAGAATTTGGACGTTGAGTGTATTCACAAATACTAGAGCAATTAGCCTTCCGAATAGTTAAAATGCTAATGAATGTTACATGTAAAGTGTAATATACTTACGTCGTACAAAAGCTAATCATAATATCCTACTTTTTGAACTATTCCAGAGAAGTGGTTTGGAGTATGGAAATAACTATTAATTTTTTAAAACATTTCACACGGAGCATAGTAGAGATCCTGTGTATCTTTTATATTTTTATATTGTACAACTAACACATCTTCCAAACCTTCACATTTCAGGCAAGCTTCAGACATATTACATTATACCGTCTGTGAAGTCTGTTCCTTTTTAAGTACATAGCTGCGTATTTTAATGTTTAATGTTAAAAAGATCATATAATAAATATTAAATTTCAAAAAATTAATTTAATTACATATAAAAGCAAATATGGGCACTAATCGACGAAATCATGATTTAAATAAAGAACAAAGAGAAAACAAGAAAAACTTAATATGATACATAATATATGCAGAAAGTTTTTCTAAGGTATGCCTTTTAAATTAAGTACAAAAAGAACTTTAGCGGAAAGTTCATAATTTTGACCTTTACCTATTTCTAAACTAAGTTCCAAGCATTGTAAATGTACTGGGTAAAACATAGCACAGATATTTCTTTTTCACACGTTTAATAAATTATATCTATGACATACTATAATTGAGTTTCCATTGAAATTGTATACATTTTTTCCTTCTAAAGTTACAAAACAAAAGCTCCAGCCAGTAGAATACATCCCCGTTAAGTGAAGAAATATTCTTACTCCAGAACCTTAGTTGCTTCTGCTGTAATTTCGAACTCAACTCAGTGTAACCCAACCCGATTTGTTAATGGTTTCTTCCAGGAGTTTTCGATATATACCAGTTATACGGTATCTATAGTATTTAACTAAAACTATTTCTCTTCATATTTATTTTGAAGGAGTCGCCACCTGGTTCCGAAACTAACAGTATTCAAGAGACCTCAGCTACAGGCGTGTTGGTGGGTATTTATAAGGTAGGTGACAAAACAGGTTTGTGTTATAGAAAATAAGCGAATTCCCTTAACTTTTTATTGAGCACTTATTACACTATATTTTGATTGAAATAATGTTTATGAAACACCTTTAAGAACTTACATAGTGGTTGATTATATTATAATGAACAAGCAAGGGTATATAAACAGAAAATGAAATCCAGGCTTGTCATCGCATTCCGTAGAAATTGCTTAGGTGTTACTCATATTTTAATGATTGCTTATTAGCCACAATGTTCTAGTTTTGTAATTCTTTAGTCTTTTTGTTTCATTATTAGTAATAAAATCATTACACTGATGAAAGAAAATCAAAACACAATTATAATACAAGTATAATAAGAATAAAAATCTGTTTTGTTATACACATTATTCAGATTAATTGTAATATTATGAAGTGATATAATGGGAACTAAATATGTTTTTTTACTTTCATTCAGGGCATTAAACTTGCCGTTAAACCACTTCCTATAACTAGGGTGATTTTAAACAGATCGCTCCTAATGGAACTTAAGCAAGTAAGTAACAAAACCTTTACTATAGTCATGTTATTATGACTTATTATTGTTATTTATGTTATTATTATTACTACTCTTCAAACATAAAAAAATACAGGAATGTAATTGATGTGCCTCTCCAATAGATAGGTCAGTGAGAATGGTTATACTTAGCGACATTGCTCCCTTGTCGAATTAAGCTGTAGAAAATAACCTGTGTATTGTTCTCATCTGATCAGGTGATTTTTCGTTTCCATTTAAGCACAATTATCAATTTGAATCTTGTTTGTATTTAAAAGTAAATTCGGACAGAAACTTTAAATATTAGCGGTAGTAAAATATATTTCGGTAATATTTGGAATTCCTTCTGTACCGTTAATAACACGGATATATACTTTTCTGCATAATTTTTCTTCCTACTCTGATTTTCCCTTTTAGTAGTTTCGGACCGTAGGTTACTTTGTAGGCATTTCCCATAAAGTATTCCTGGCGAGATTTTTACAGGCTAGTTCATCGTTGCTTTCCCCAATACTCCAGTTTTATCTGGGTTCAGGACTAGCTAAAATTGGACCAGATAAAAATACCGCATATAGCTGAGACGTATTCATGCATATAATCCATGTGTGTTCACGGAGCCGGTTTGCCTGTTCTGGGGGACCAAAAACCCGAGTTTCCGGGTGGGAAAAACCCCTACCTCCGTATGAGACTGGCTAATAACCTTTAGTCGAAAGAGACCACATAAAGGTTACTCATGTCACTGATCCGAATCGAATCTAGGTATTTCTGACCAAAGGATTTCGTCTATATTGATCGAGCTATGGAGGCTCATTCTTCCTGCTTCACTTAATAAATATTTTGGCATCTGTTGCAATGCAAGATTTTATATACAGAAAAAACAGTGAGGTGATTCAGTAATTCTCACAAACACACCAATGTTAAATTTTTTATATTGATCCCATACACAAAGGGTCAAGTGACTGTGCCCTATAAGTACAACAGTGCCATGTGTGGAGTGCAGATGACGACTGAGATAGTAGCTTATCGATGTGTTTTTGAAGAGCTACAAGTGGTAATTCTTTGGGAATATCTCACGAGGAAAGAGAAGCAGGTTCGGTGTGTTTGCAGTTGCACATCGAAGCGATGCTGGGCAGCTAATGCTCTAATAACAGATGCAACTGAAAGTGAAGAATGATATTTGCAAATTCACCGGAGCAGTGGCCATAGAAGTACCTAGAGAATGGACAGTGCTGAAACACTACGTCTTACAGATAGAGGTTAAAGTGAATCTGTAAGAGAGAACTCATCAATTAACCTTATTGCCTGCCTTTGGACATCATCGAGGATTTTAAGAGAAGTTTTAGATGCAACACCCCAAACATGTGAGCAGTATTCTAGGCTTGGGTTGATTTGGAATTTGTATATATTTATTAGCTAACTGAGAAAATATCCTTTTGAACGAAAGAGAGTGGCTAGTTTTTTAGATGCTAAGGAGACTATTGATGTGATCTGTTTATTCCAGAAGATACCGGAGGTAAATGTTAGTCAAGAAGAGAGATCTGATCTTGTTCGATGACTTTAGTGTTACTAAGGGTTATCTGAGATCTGTTTTGCGAGTGAAAAGACAAGACTGTGTTTTGGTGGCATTGAACATGTCAAGATTGTTCTCGCTCCACTGAAGGATACTAAGAAGATCATGTTTAATTAAGCCATGGTTGTAGATGATCTTTTAGCTTGGGATGTCAGAGTACTGTATGGTCTGTCGAACGAATAGGATGAGGGTTAGTACTGTCGTCAGCAAAATTGTGGATTGAATTAGTGGTGATTGCGATTACGTCGCTTATGAATAAGCGACGTAATCGTAATCGAGGTAAAGAGTAAGTGATAATATAGAACATTGAGGTACACCAGCATTGATTGTGAAGTTCTTAGAGAGAGAGGGACATCTACTCTGGCTCACAGAGAAAAACCAGAGAGAAAGCTGGCTACCGAATTACAGAGGGTGGCAAGGAGCTCTAAAGATGCAAATTGTAGAGTGGGCCACTATGCCACACACGGTCGAAGCCTTTGGAAAGGTTAAATGCCAATTCAACACTTTTCCAGTATTCCACAGTTTGGAATTGACGAGAACTTTCTCATGGATTTTGGCTTGTCTTCTACAACTATTTCTGCAAATTACACCCCTCGTAACTTGAATTACAGAAGTACCTTAAAAATATTTTTTACATTCATAGATGTACACAAAGAAAATATTGTTTATTTAATTGCATACTTGAAAATAATATGATAATATTTGAACATATTTCATAAAAAGGTAAGATCGGTAGGAACTGATTATTAGATATGAACTATATTCCTTATTATCAATTTTAGTTTTGAAATCAACACAATAAGTATAGAAATGAAATTATTTGTTTTATTCGTATAACCATGTAGAGCTTGTTCACTTCCCATCAACCATAATGTTGATAAGACAATGCC
The DNA here is from genome assembly GCF_054136105.1 of Typopeltis vanoorti. Lineage (NCBI taxonomy): Eukaryota > Metazoa > Arthropoda > Arachnida > Uropygi > Thelyphonidae > Typopeltis > Typopeltis vanoorti. The sequence goes on from NC_143549.1 coordinate 126,041,018, forward strand.
TTAGACTTTTGCAACTATATACCTAATAACAGGGCATTGATGTTTATTGTCTTACTCCTCTTCTTATTATTATTTTTTCCAGTTGAGAGAGGTAACCCATGAAAACGTCGTAAGATTTGTTGGCCTTTGCATTGATGAACCACATATCGCTATTCTAGAAGAACTTAGTCCAAGGGGAAGTTTAAAGGTAATTTTTAATTATTCCGAAAATTTCTGTCAGAGTAAAGAGAACTAGAAATGGCAAACCCTGTAATAACCAGTGTTAAATGAGAAAGTAGACCTAAGATTTGTTCAGTGAGAAATTTAATGAATGCAGGTGAAACTAATATACACAAAACAGAATGCATTTTGAAAATTAAATTATAAGTACGTATTGTAGCTGTTATTCATGTATATTTTAATATTTTAACAGGATATTATAGGCAGCGAGTATATAAAGACAGACTGGGTCTTTGGATATGCCATGATATCGGATATTATAGAGGTAAGGAGAGAGATTTCTGAAACTGATGTGTTTTAATTTTTATTTATTCAGAGGAGTAAAAAATAATTAATCAACTAACAAGTCTATTAGAATAATGACTTATCAACTTAAAACGTATTTAATAATAAATGAGAAAATAATTTTTTATTCTTTTTTGTTTTGATGATAATTCTGTTAACTTAAAATGCCATAAAATTAACAAAACCGAAATAAAAACGTTCTTAATTCTATAATGATAACCTTCCTTTAATAGTACAAAGACATTTCTCAATTTCATTATAAATCAATTAGCATATTAGAAAATTCTCCTAAGTAACACTGCAATAATAAAGCTTGTTAAATTTAATTTAACAGGGAATGACATTTTTGCATCATAGCGTCATTGAATATCATGGACATTTAAAGTCAACGAACTGTCTCATTGATGGAAGGTTTGTGGTGAAAATTTCGGACTACGGTTTCAAATTCCTGTATGATCAAATTCCTGCTGATGAAGAAGTGAACCCCCGTAAGTTGGAAAAATATTAATTATTAATATATTCTATAGAATCCATTCTTGAAAATATTATTTTTCTTATCCATTTTAATGGATGAAATTATAAGGTTATGTGCAACATTATTACCATGCTTTCAGGAGACCTAATGTGGCTTGAAAAATCTTGCATATTTGTGGAAGAGATTAGAGTTTTTTTGGATTACATAGACTTTGTTTATAGCGCTAGGAACAAATTTCCTACCTTTCGTCTGTCGGTGGACTGCACTGAAAGAGCATATGAATTCCACCCACGAAATAACAATGCATATTTACACAAAATGTATACCAACCAAGTTAAATTTCAGCATCTTATAACATAAAATTACACTTTCATGCAGAAATGTCAAACATAGCTCCATTATGGCCAGAACTAGAGGAAAGGGTAAAATATTATATGTTGAAAAATTAGTTCGAAAGTCCTTATACTGCGTATGTTGTTAAGTGTAAGGCGTTTCCTTAGAGGCAACAGAAAAAAAAAAACTTCTGATTATTTCCCATAGCATTTAAATCATGCTACTGCATTTCATTTCAAAAGTATAAAAATTATTTAATTACAAAGTAATTTATTATATTAATATAAGTATTCAAAATATCTGACTGTTAACGTAGAAAATACGAAATACCATCAGAATTCTGCTTTGCTGGGTTTAAAAATATCATTCATTTAGAAACATTTGTGTTCTGCTTACTATCCGTGATATATCAAAAGGTGAAATGGATAAACACTTCAAATATAAACGAACAGGTTGGTTCCGGAACGTAATTTCCTGTGATTATAATTTTTTTTCAGAGATTTGGTCTCTACAAAGGCGCAAAATATTATATTCCTAAAGCAGAATTAAAGTGACTAGGGAAAACGGCTCGAAGCTTTAAAACGACAAAATGTATTTCATAAACTTTTATTTCTTAGAAAAAAAATTATTATTCATTCTGTGATAGCGGAAAGATATTTTACGAGAAAAAAAATGAAAATAAAAATAAACAAAAGAAAAGTGGGAAATTTATACATTTACACGTACCACCCATTTAATTTGAGGTTATTCAATAACTCAGGGTATTTGGTAAAACATCAGATTATCCTGGAACCCAGAATTCAAATCCAACATACGGAACTTTCAAGAGTCAACAAAATTTGCACTCTCGAACCAAATCCAAACAGAATGACTCAATAGAAAATTATACCTAAAATGACGTCATCACGGATTACACTTTTCATTGGTGTAAACTTAAATCCTTTTTCTCTGTTATTGGTGTAATCCATAGATATCGGAAGTAACTGGTGGAGCAATACAGACATATATAAGGAACAGGAATCCGATGAATCCTTTCATTGACCATTTAGTTGTTATTGTCTTTGCTGTTCAGAAGCTTCTTGAATTTAAAGGATATCACGAAATTTGCAAAAGGTAAGATTTTTCTTAAATCTATTACAATACAGTTTATCACAATCTAATATAATATTTCTTAATCTGGTGTTATTTTATTTCAATTTTAAAATAATAATATCTTTCTTACACAAAGATATTTAAGGGTAAAAATTAATAATTTTTATCTTTTATAGATATTGAAGTTGAGGTACATACAAAGGAATTGTTCTGACCATCATGGATGCCAAATCTCATATATATAAAAACGGAGTTTCCATGCATATTTCACCTTCTTGCCGGTGGATGGAAGCAGATCGAGGATTAACAATGAAGTCTCCTGAACACTTTTGTTCTCCATCTACAATAACGTCTGGTTCAGTGTCATCCACTAACTCACAAACTGAAATTCCAGGTCTCCCAAAGAAATCAAGATTATTCTCCTATCTTTTGAATTCGAATACATCAACAGAAAAGTTCGAAGAAATACCTCCTGCATATAATAGAATCAAATATGATCATTCTGCATGTCCTGAGAATATGAGTAAAGGTGCCTCCACCGACAATTTTCAACGAACAATTTTTGCGACCGACCAATCTACAAATTCTGAAGGTGATCGAGCTGCATATAAATGCAGTCCAAGCCACTCTTCATCGATAAAAAGCATGAAGCTCCAACAGAAACCAAGAACCTTCGAAGAATGCCTCACAGATTTCAGGAAATTAAGTTCACCTATTGAAAACTCACGTTACTATTCTTATTGTGATAACAAAAGTAGCAGTGATTTCATGTCAGAAAGAAATACCGAATCGCCTTTTAAAGTTGTATCTGAACCTTTTGGAGTTGCAAGAAATGTTGGGGAGTCCTCAGAAGAGCCAACAGGCAAAGCAATAGAACACCTTAAAATCGATTCAATTGGAGATTTTGATGATAACAGGCAACATATCCTCAAGCATTCTCCAATGATTACGACCAAAAGTTTTAAAGAAATGGCCTCCAAAAATGAAAGCGAAACCAGTAAAGAATGCTCACATCCTGATGTAAAGGTAAAAGATTCCACATCGGATAATTTTTCAAGGAAGATTTTTGTGTTCAACTTAAATAAGAAAGCTACAGAAGAACATCTGAAAATTCTTTTTAAAGCTTGCGGTCGTATTGTAAATGTGAAAATCATACCCAACTTTATCACGAAGGAGTCCTTCGGAATTGGATTTGTAGAATTTGCACATCATGACGACGTACCATTAGCCTTAGAGTTTAACGGAAAGGGATTTATGCAACGTGAGTTGGTAATCAAAAGAAAAAGTTCTTTGTTCGACAATGTTTCCAGAAAGATTTTCGTGAACAATTTATCTACGATGGCAACTGAAGCTGATCTTGAGAACCACTTCATGTCTTGTGGTCGTATTTCGAAAGTCAGCGTCACACGCGACTTTAAAACAAACCAATCCCTAGGATTTGGATTTGTGGAATTTGTGCATCCCGAAGATGTTTCGTATGCCTTATCTCTTAACGGATCAACCCTGTTCGGACTAAAATTGGTAATCAAGAGAAAAGATTTATGGTGAAGCGATATGAATGAGGCAAATGCTTGTGAATGGCAAAAAGTATATATTTGGTATGATGTATATTTTACATAACCAAGCTTTATGTAAAAGAGCTATGTTTTTAAAATAAATAACTTTTCATTTTATATAATGTATCGTTCATTGTCTTAAACATTAGTTATATATATTTAATGTTTTCTTCCTAAATTCTTTAATGGCGTTTCAAATAATCTATTGTTGGGGCTATATTATCTCACTCCGCAATGAACAATCTCTACAACATATTGGTTGGAGAGTGTTGGTAATTTCAAAGTTTAGTGACACATGAATGGTTGATATCTACTAGTATGATAAGCGATATTTGGCTACCGGTGTGATTCCACCGCGAAACGTATCTCTCGTCACTCGATCAGAATTCCCGTTTTATGTAACTCACCTAATGTGCTGAAAATTTTCAATAAGTTTTCCAACTTCTTGCAGTGCTTATACCACGAGAATATTTCTCAACTTCTTTCATGCTCTACGAGGCAATTTCAAATTTTCCTTCGGCATCGATGTGTCTGTATCTCTCCACTCAGTTTTAGTATTCGTGTCCGATCCATTTCTTTCTCAATGTGTTTATGTAAGCCATCGTTTGTTATAGGTGGGGTAAAAATATTTTATGCAGACGTTTTGTTTGAAAACTACTTGATTTTGCTTCCTCTTTTTGGTCGGTTCTGTCTCTGTTCCAGATACTCGTAATAATAGCCTTAGCATTTATATTGAAGATTTTTATGTTAGTTTTATTATGATACTTGGATGATTTCCATATATTATTAAATTTCTGAAAGCTGTGTTTCATTTTGTTAATCTGTGCATCACATCCGTCTTAAAAATAATTATGAACAATTAATAGTAATATTACATCCCAAAACAACGTGATCGGATGAGGTTCGGTCGATTTTCCAAGCAACACGCTGATTATAAGTTTTGGGAAGTGTTCATTGTTTATAATTTTATGAGTTTTTTAATTAATAGTTCTATTTTATCTATGCAACTCTTTACAGTGTTCCTTTGAGCTATTATAATGTAATGAAATGCTTCAGCTGCGACCGAATCACAAGCTAATATACGCATATTTATGACTCTTTATTATGATTCCTGTTTCGAATGTAGTTACCGGTCTGTATCTTTGATGATGTACACGTAACTTTGCATGAAATATATTGGAGTTTCGGAAAACAAATTTACATTTTGTTTGGTTATATGTGTAATCCTCGAAAGTTATTTAAATATGTCTAGTACTCATGTTCTATTAAAACTATTTATGTCCTAATTTCAAAGAATTCTAATGTCTGCTCTTCAATATAGCACAACTTTTATTTCATGAATACATACCTTTTCATTATTTTACATAATTCTCAGCTGCTCCACACCTTCTAATAATTAATTATAACGTTTCTCTATCGATGATGTCAAATGCTTTGGCAAAATCTTAGATATAATGAGCTTCTAATTTGTATGCTTAGTTCAATGGTGTTTCGTTATTACTATTCATTAGTGATATTCTTTCAAACTAACATATTGTATCTTAAATAACTGATATGACTGTTACAACTTAAATTACTGTCTTCAAACGAAAACATGTAAATCCACCCAGACCTAAGCTAATTTCCTTGTTATTCTTGTATAATGCAAATTATGTTCCTCCTATACCTAATTTTTATTTTTTATTATCAGCGAGCTTTTTTGCAATGGTAATGTTACTTTTTTCTTCGTAAAGATTCTCTAAGGCTTGTTTTTATATTATCACTGAGATATTCCAGATTTGGGTGGTTAGGATGTAAAATTTTAGTTTGGCTAAAGTGTGTGAAATGCGAGTGTCCTCTTGTCCGATTTGGATGATAAACCTGAGTTTTTAGCAGAGAAAATCCTGCATTATTTGTATGAGACCAGCTTCATTTGAAAAGGCCTTCACATCTTACACAGGATTCACGTCTAGGTCATTCAAATCGAACAGCGTCGTCAGAACTGATTATGCCGTGTCATAATCATTTCAAAAAATGGATATGCAAAAGCTCAGTTTAATGCCCCTGATTTTGATATCAGGTTTAATGCCACTTTCCTTTATGGAAAGATATAAATGATGAAGATATTAGAGAAAGAGTACAATTAACATCTGATTTTTTTTCAGATATACATTAATAAGATATACATTATATTACTACAAATCCAACTATTTCTCTAAATGTAGTTTATTATCCCTATTATGCTTGAATGTAGCTTATTATTTGTTTTCAGGTTTTCTTCACTGGTTTCTCTCGGTGTCTACTCGAATGCTTTTGCATAAATTACATTTGAAATAATTAGGAATAGTTTCCATACTTGTGAAGATTAGTTTAATTCGCGTTTTTATGGACCTTCGAAAATACAGTACTCTATTTCTTTAATCTAGAATTGCTGACAAAAACGACTTTGTAATCCTTTTCAATATTGCATTTTCCTTTGGTTTCAGTGTTTCTTTAGAATTATTTTCTTTAGACGTTTGAGAATAAATAATGTTACGAAAGTAACAATTAAATTTGAACAAAAGTGAAAGAAAAAACACTTTCATTGCACAATAAACGATGCTAAAGAAGATTATCTTAGAACCTACTTGGAGTCTTGAGGTGATATTTTGAAAGTTTGCTTCATGTACTGGTACAGTGGCGATTTCGAAAGGATTATCTTTTTCAGCAAACCTTAATGGATGGAATTTAATGAATGCATACTTATCATAAAAAGATAAGTAAATAAAGAAAGAAATAGTTCTTGATGAACGCCCTGCTCGTGGTAGTTAGGAATTGCTGTTGGGATTTTTGTCGTATATTTTGCTAACCATTGCATGCAAGATAATAACTTTCTATTGTGCTAACGGAAGGACAGACGTGACACGTAATACTTTCTATGCATCATATATTGGCAAACTAGTTTTCTTTTTCTATGGTGACAAATGTTTCGCCGTTGCAGTAAATAAAAAAAAGAAAACGGACACCAGATTAAAATATCAGATTATAATATTCATCATCATTTTTTTAAAAAAAATAATTAATCATCTCTAACACGTCAATTTCAGAATTACATTGGACATTCATTGAAAATAAAAATATCGCCTGAATGAAATAGGGAAAAAAGTACCATTCGCTCGCTAAACAAATCATATTTCCTTAGCTAGTTATTGCGATTAAAAAAGTCTGTTTTATGTATTGTCATTGTACATGTTGTGAGTTCCCTCAGATAGAATATTTGAATGGGTCAGCTCCTTCCGAACATGCACACTTATAGACAGAAAGTTTTTTTAACTTGGGTATACTATGTTAAAAATACCAAGCAATTTTATAAGCTAGGTTTCATTTATTTTTTCCCGAGTAACCAAACAAACAAGTAAGTCAAATTTGCGCCTGCACACGGAGACTTGTGTTACGTACAAGAGCAAACTTGACTAACTTGTCTGTTTGCTTACTTGGGAAAAAAAAAAAAATTAAATCTTAGCTTATAAAATTCCTCGGTGTCTTTAACATAGTATACCCATGTTAAAAAAACTTTCTATATCTTACTCTTATCCTATCCGGATATTTTTATTTAATAAGGTCAAAGCAACTTGTTTAGGTAAAATTTATTAGTTTGCGACTACACGTAGTGCAAGTATGAGGCAACTCGTGGTAAAGGTGGAGAAAGACCGATCACTTTCCTTCATCCTAAGCATTTTTATCTTCCACATTTACCACGAGTTGCCTCAGACTTGCACTACGTGTAGCCGCAAACTTGACTTACTTGGGAAAAAAGGATTAAACCTAGCTTATAAAATTGCTTGATATATATATATTTGAAGAAAATAACTTTCTTCGTTATTGCTCACGAATAAGATCTTACGGATAAGAATATTAGGAAACAATAATCCATTTAATAAAAACTTCTCATTATTAATGGGATAAACTTCTTTCTCTCTCAATGAGTCTTTGACTCTAGGAGAGTTAATGTAATAATAATAAATATTATCGCACTCTTATTTGACCACGTTTCTGTAAGATGAGCCAACATCCAATATTTCGAAAAAGATGTGTTCGCTAGAATATTTATAACCTATTGAAATTTTCGGCAACATCCACAGGATATGCACTTTATATTAAAATGTAAAAGTGCTAAAATGCTTTCAAGAAGGCAAGTGAATGATCGATGATTATAATAAATGAGATCACCAGTCCATAAGGCACAATAAAAATTTATCGAGGATAATCAGGTTACACTGTATGTGTTTTCAATAAAATAATTTTGTTATATTAAAATGCAACAAAACTATGTAGTTGCCTCCATATACTCTTAAAGGATTGACTGCGTACCCAGGCTATTCTGTTTTGTCTGCTTAGCTGTATGTGTGATGTAAGTAAGTAAATTTAATATTAAAATGTTTTACGTATATTGAATTTCCCTAAATAATGATGTTTTAAATTTTTCTTAGATTCTTTTGTTACTCGAAAAAATATAATAAGCATTTTGCCGAAGTATCAAGAAATTCAAACAACCAAGGCCTATTGTTGACCAATGGTTTAGTACTACACCAGCATTAAGATGATTTATATTTTATGATATTAAGTGCTGTGTTCACATAAAATACGCTATTACGTAAGCCATAATGAACAAGCGTTTTAACTAACACGTATTAAACGGTTAGTTAAACCGTTTAATATAAGGTTATAACTTTTATACGTTATATCTAACTTATTTTTAGGTGAGCTATTTTGGACAGCTCCAGAATATCTTCGGACTCCTAATCCTTTGCGATGTGGTTCGAAGAAAGGAGATGTATACAGTTTTGCAATTATTCTTCAAGAGATCATCACTTGTGAAGGACCTTTCGAGCGTATTGTAAAACAGGCAAGAAATAGAGATCACATGACACCTGGAGGTGAGTCGATTTTCTTCTTAAGTATGCAAATATATTCGGTTTTCAAAACTTTTCGTGTTGTCAAACAGACTGAATAAATGAACCAGAAAAGGAAACAAAATGGATATTTAATATATATATAAATTATCATACCTTGAGAGCAAAATCAAAACGTCCTTGCTTTTGTCGAAACTTTTAAAACATCTCACTCTGCTATAATGACTATTAATCTTTCTTTCATCATTAATTTCGTTCTCTGTCTTTCTCCTGCTATATGGATTGACACAATGGATATAAATATAGAGAATAAGATCTTTCTAGAAGTACTGAATGGAAATATTTTGATATAAACGCCTTTCATTTCTTTTGTGATAAAAATTCCGCTTTGCCTGTAAATAGCGCTGTAATTATATTTATGAAATTCCGTTATATCACTGCACTCCTTTAAGATCTGAATAGATGAAATAAAGAAGTGCTGGATATATATATCAATATAGAGTGCCGAAGAATTATCTGGAAGTAAATGCCTGCCGAAAAACATTTATATATGGGAATAGGTCGTTATTAAAAAATCAGATATCTTTCTTGGCAGAGAAGTGAGGTAAGCGCTGCTTGCTACCTACTTACTGGTATTCAATCATCACAAATTACGACCATAGGGTCTCTTTGGTGTACGTAAAATTATGACGTGCATGTGCGCTGATATGAAACATTTTCTGATTGCGTTCATTCTGTTTGAACATTCAAACATCCACTCACTCGTAATATGGTTCAATATTGCGATGAATTGAATTGTAATTAGTGTACATATCGAAATGGGATTTCGTGTGAAATTGATAGACATCAGTTACGTACTTAATCTGCTCTGTATAAATTGTATGGATTGTTCCATTGTCTTCCCATTAATAAATTGTATTGAAATCCACTAGAACAGATTTTGATCTTGGAAATTAATTACAACGGGTACGCTTCTTATAATTGTTTACTGTTTTTAAATTAAAAATATATATTTTTAATAAATAAGTGGATAATACATTGTCCAGTACGGTACGTTGGGCATTCATGTATTGATTATAAATGCGAATAGCGTATCGCTATAGAATCTAGAATGAAAGAAAAAAAGAAAAGCAACATTATTTATGTTCAGATGAGTTGAAAGGCTCATGAGTTCTGGGTGATACTTCATCATACCTAATGTTTGGTGTTGTTTATACCTAACGGAATAAACAATACGAAATAAACACAATACACCCAGTCCTTGATATATCTCCACTCATACTTACGACAGCCATCCTGGATTAAAAATAAATAAAATAATAAATAAATAACTATTAATACGTTTACCCAGTTATTTTGCGCTACAATAAACGTTTTCTTATACTTTTCTTGGCTTGCAGCTGTGCAGTACGTCTGTGAAGGAAGAATCTCGAGGTTTGGTACAGTATGATGTTTGTTGGGATGAGGAACTCCTGAAAGTTCTAAGAATTGAGAATTTCCACGGAAACTACACAAGATCATGAAATGAAATTCCATAGATTTTTTTATTATTAAATTCCTTAAAAAAACTAAGTATTCCTTAAGAAAGAAAGATTAATGCATTCAGTTAGTCCAGTTAGCTTCTTCCTTGTCTTTCTGTTATCCTAGTCCTTATAAGGACTGGCTTAAAGGGACGAAGCAAGAATGCTTTTCATCTTCCCCGTTATCTGTAGAGGACAGTGTAGGGATAAGGTTATTGAGCTATTAAAGCTCTGATCATGGCAGGAGGGTAAAAGCAATAGCTGAGCCTCAGTTAGAACTTCATTGGCTACAACATTGCCATCCATTACCCTCCAAGGATATTAATCACCGCATCACACCCAATCACCTTCCTCTTATCCTATAAATTAATCCCTGTTGTTACAATAACGTATCGTTTGATTATTGTGATTTATTAAGCATAATACAAAATCAGTAAGACAAAAACAAGTTAATGTGGATTCATTCTTGATGAATTTAACTGTCAAGTAGTTTTATTTTATCACACTACAGTTGAATCACTTTCCCTATTATTATTGTAGAAATCTTAGACAAGATAAGACTTGGAACGAATCCACCATTCCGACCAGAAGTAAGTCCTGATTCTGGTCCTACAGAATTGCTTCAACTGATGAGGGCCTGTGGGTTGAAACCGCAGAGGAAAGGCCATCCTTCTCACAAATAAAACTTCGATTTAAAACAATTGCTAGGTAAGTAAATGTTTAATCTAATAACTCATAAAATATATAAATTTATGCATTCTACTGCTCTATAATAGCAGAGATTAGTTGAACTTACAGCAAGCAAATAATTATTTTTAATAAATAAGCTGCAAAAAATATTTTACACTACATTTTCTTAATATTTAATTAATATTCCAGCTCAATGTTTTTACTACCTTAAAACATCCGTACATTTTTAAACCGTACATAAATAAAGCACTTTGAACATATTTCTGTCTCTGGACGTTTGTCAGAGGTATGCAAATGAAAAAAGAAAACGATAGCAAATATCGTCAACAACCGCGATTCTAATAAAATATTATTCAATAAACCAGTTTTAGTGACAGCAATTTGTAGGTTCGCTCTTTATACTAAAAATCGGGTGATATTTCATCCAAGAAATAATCGCATGGTTTCGTTGTGAAAATGATTAATTTCATCATTTCCTTTTTATCCTAAAACGAGTGCAGGATAGTATAATTATATGGTATATAATAGGAATCTAATATATTTATTAAACTAATATCGGACGGTTTTTCGTAATTAATTTGCTGTTTGCTAGCGTCTTCAGTTTTCTTTAAGTGAGCATACTAGCTGACGGTACTCTTTCTCACTTCTTCCACATAGTTTGTAATGCTTATGAAAAAATATATTCCCAATCTCCTTGATTTCTTCTATTCTCACTATCATATTGTTCCTCAAAACTTTCATATAAGTTACCTCCAATTTTTCCATTAAACAATTTATTTTTAGTTTAATTTTCAGTTACGTGAATTAAAAGTGATTTCAGTACTAACTTGTATAATTACTTCTTATCTAAAAACCTCCTTACAGATGAAACTATTTACATACGAAATGCAGGTTTCTTACGGAATTTGAGATAAATATGAATATTCAAATACCGGATTTTTCTTATCTTAATATATTTTACATAATAACAAACATACTGTTTAAATTACTTATCGGCTGTATTACTGCCACTGATCAATAAGTGAAGACGATTTCAATTCATTACAGTTTACATTATTCCATTCTTTAATATTTTGATATAAGATTTCATTCACAAAAATATTTTCACCTTTTCCAGTAATTCCTAAGCAGTTTAATTTATTTTGAATTGCCATAAGACAATGAAAATAAGAATACACATTGAAAACCTGGACTGTATCCTGAATGGTGAACCAATAGAACAAGTAAAACATTTCAGTTATTTAGACAAAATTTTTAGAGATATTGAAATTAATATGGAAATAGACAAGAGAATTAATAAAGCTGGTATGACAGGAAGTCAGCTGAATACATTTATATGGAATAAGAAAGGAATTAGTCAAAATATTAAATTATATGTAGACAAGACTAATCAAACCAATTTTAACTTATGAATCTGAGAGCTGCGTTAGAATAATTAAAAGCGCATTTATTAACAAAAAATTCTGAATAATGTCTAAATTCCATAAAAAAACAAACAATGAGAAATAACATAATAATTATTGATGTTTGGTATGGCATAATATAACTACATTGCTCGGGAAGAAGTCAACAGACACCATAATGTGAGGAATTAAAATTTATGGCCCACACCTTAATAAGATGTTGGACCTATTTCGATGTGATGACTGCAACAATCCTACGGGAGCATACTTTCCACAAGCGTACGATAGCGGTCAGTGGGAAATTCGGACCATACTGTAGGCATATAATGAGGTCCTAGACTGTTGTGGGGAGGATGTCCTTTTGACCTCACCCGACGGTCCAGTTCATCCTACAAATTTTCAACTGGGTTGAGATAACGGCTCTGTGGAGATCAGTGAAGATTGATAACGTTCATATCCACAAAAAAACAGTTACATCAGTCACCATCCTTATTACACGTGCATTGTCTTGCTGAAAGAAAGTGACAAAGGTCCGTTCCGTAGAAACGACACAAACTTGGAAGCATTGCATTACCCAGAATGTTCAGATACCTCTCGGAATTCAATATTCGTGTCACCACAGAGGTCTGAGGCCAAACCAGGATCATACCATCACATCGCCACCTTCGAATCTTACAGTTGGGGTTACGTACTCTCCATAACAGAGCTTTCCAAGCTTCCACGTCTCTTTGTACACACTCCCTTTGCACCACTGAAGACGACGCTGCATGTGGGTTAGGGTAATGTTGGGATTTAAATTGTGATCCTACCATGGAAATCCATGTTGTGAACCTCGGTGCCAAATGATTTTTGTGCAGATTCGTGTTATAATCGATGCCCGGAACTCTGCACTCAAAGTCTCGTCCGACGAATGACTTTTACATATTATCCTTCGTGGCATCCCACGGTCACGTTCTGTGAGTGTGATCCTGTGATCACATTCTGAGAGTGTCTGCTGCGGGTAGCACTTGCAATTATTTCCCTGGGCTTCAATCTCAGTATGGTTTCACTGATTGCTGACTTGAGATGGTCCAATTTGTCAACAATTGGGAGAAAGGTAAGTTCCAACATGGCATTCTGTTACAGTGTCTCTCTCCAACTCTGTCCATTTTTTTACCCGGACAGAATTGCAATGATTTGGGAGCATCATATTCCTCCGATTTATACTGGTTGGTTACAAACACGTGACTTGTTACTTGGCACGATGCATTTTGTCCATGGAAGAAAAGGATGTCCTTTGACTTCTTTCTAAGCAGCATATTCATATGTAGTATAATCAACACAAGTTCTCAGTCATTTTATCATTGGTAAAATCACACTAAAATTCTTAATGCAATTAAGCACGACCTTCTCAACCGATCTAACAAGTACTTCATTTTGTTAACTGAAGGGAGTCATCATCTGAATTATTCAGAAACTCTGGTTTTACTTCTTATTTACTGATTCATTCAATTCAGGGTTTCTCTATCGCATTTCTGAAGAGGAATTTCTAGTGTTTTATTCGCACGAAGTTCATTTGGCATTCGTAGTGACTAATTAGATTGTTAACTTTGTTGCTTGATTTTTAAAGTAATAGTAGATTGCAGCATATTACTGTTTCATTCGTAAACCAATGATCTCGATAGAGCTCTATTGAAAAAATCCAATAACTGCTAACTTTTCCTGTTTTATTAACACCAAACGAAGTCCGTAACACCGCGTACAAAATTGTTTCTTTTTCAGAAATGAATGATTTTTTTTTTGTTTTCAGATAATTAAGAGATTACGAAAATCAGAGCATTTAGTAAACATTGTTAATTTAATGTGTACAAGGAAATGAAAAGGAGAATAAATCAATATTGTACATAATTATAAACGTAATAGAGATATAATTTAATATGTCAACGGAAAATTAATGATTGTGGGAGCTTCGTTTATGTGACACAACACATTTACGAAACTCAGAACAGCACGCACTTATTTCTTTGCATTTGTTATTTGCGAGAATATAACTTGATTTAGTAATTGGCTCAAAACTATCGATAAATTAATAGACGATGTTATCGGTCATTCTTAAAACTCTGAAGGCAAAATCTTTTAGGAATTAATTAGTTATGGTTGGTATTATAGCCGAAGGAACGAAGGCAATAAGATCAGTGTGTGGTTGGTTATTCACATTTGACGTCCATCGAAGTACGGCCACTTTTGCACAACACCATAGGGCCCCGGAAGTGAACTCCTTGCTCAAAGAAGTAGTTAGGTCTTAGATGCTGTTGCACAGTGAATTAATACGATAATCAAACATCCACAGCCGTGGTGGGATTCGAACCTTTTCAAAGTTCAAAGTCAGTGATTGTGGTGAATCTCTGGCTTTCAAAGTTTTAAGTAATCAGATGTAAAACGTTAAAATTAAGTTTCATAATTCTCATTTGTGCTGTTTTCCTTCTTAAGATTTCTCAAGGATCAGAATCGGTGACCAAGTGATAAATGTAATACACGGATTGCAAACTTCTATCAGGATAATTAAAAAAATCAAAGCGATGTTTTATCTGTCGGTCTAGTTGGCCGAATTGTTAGCGTATCCTCTCCAAGAAACAGGCAGTGAGTTAAAATCTCACTATGGCTTTGCGATATTAACAGAGGTGGTAGGTTAATCCAGTGCGAGACCACTCTGAGTGGCTTTTATGAAGCCACTTCACGCCTGCAATAAGTTCTGTTTGGTCGATAGAAGAACTTATTATATCTATATCTTAGCTCACCTACGCTATTAATGCACTGCAACTTTACATTTTCGTTTCGTCGACTGGATTCACATTTGCAACAAATTCAACCGCTTCACTGTCGACTATCGTGCTCGTATTTGAACCACATGGAGCCTCTCTGAAGAATGAGTTCAAACTATACTTCAAGATTTTAGCAATTGTAAGACGCGATCGACGGAGTCTTATGGATAACGCTTTTCGTGATTCGGTATTTCATGAAATTCGGGACATGTTAACGGAGGGTGTTCCTACTGCTGAATTTTCAGCTATTCAATAAGCCGAACATTCAGTATTTATTACTGATTTCATTCGATATAATTCTGCGTTATCTCCGAAGCGCAGTCGAATTTCGAGGTTGGCCCTTTGCGTGAAACGATCGAGGTTCGAATCAGGTCTAGAGCTAGAATTACCTTTATAAGAGATTTTCATTTGGATTTAAGTTAGACTGTCTCACACACAGGCCTAACCACCCTATTCCATCGGAATAGTGTGGCTAGACCTAAGAACGTACCATTGTTTCATCCTTCTTCTAGAGCCGGTGAATATATTAATTCTCGTTCTTCAGTATATGCTCTTTTAAGTGTTTGCAAATTTTGTGCTTTTGCCCAGACTCGAAAAAAATTTAATATTCTTCAATTCTTCACTTTTTGAACTTAAACACAGTTCAACATGAATAACCCATCTTGGAATTAGAGATATTTTTAATCCGTTTATTTATAACTGCGAATGAACTTAGATAAAATCTGCCAATTATGGACGAGGCAGTTCTGTTCCGTTGACTGCAGAAGGTCCGATGTTATTTCGTTACTTTGCAAAGGGGAAAATAAAGTATTGTGTAGGTTAGGATTCAGTGATATTTTAGATGTAACAGTATAAAGAAACCTTGTCTCGGGCATGTAAAAAGCAACTCATGTTTATCGAACTCATTTATGCTTTGTAATACTCTTACGACTACGATGGAAAATGACTTCTCTTTTGGGAGAAACAAAAATCTAGCATTGCGGTTGGAGAGGTGTTAAGAATAATGGGCAAGATGTGGTACGTCATGCAGATGAATAGGGTACTTCGTTACTAAGGGAAATGCCTGTGGCAACTTAACAGATTAAAATGTAAAAATGTTTCATGTCGGTGGATAAACATCATGGGTGATTACTAATCCCTGGAGAATAAACCATGAACAGTGGAAGATAAGGAGGCAGGAATATTAGCACTACCCAATACGAGTTCGTCCACAATCTGTAGTAAGGTAGCAAACACTGCAAATTGAATTATCACGATTTGCAGAAAGTTTTTGACAAAAAAAAAAAAACGCAATTATTCTGCCCACATAAAAGTGATTAGACTTTTTTTAATACAGTATTATATTCCACTTCTAATCCAATTTTAATAAGGATATCGATATTATGACCTGATTTTCTGATCGTTAAGTATTTGATAAAAATGGCAATTTTTGCAACATCGGATTTAATGAAATTAGCGCAATATTGGAACTAAAATAAGTAAAAACATAAGGGAGGAAAATATATGCTTCAGAATGAAGTTAATACAAAAGAGATTAACAATAGGATCTGATTCAGGATGATGGTTAATGAAAACTTAAAAATAAAATATGTCCACGTTATTATTTTAATAACATGTTTTAAAATAGTCCGTTTAGATTTTATGCAATGAATAAAAAAAGATATATATTTGTAACCAAACGGTATCATATTTTCACTTTATTCTGCAACATTAGCAATCACTCATTAGTGATTGTTATCGACTATCGAACAATCCCAGACAGAATTATGGCCCTTTTGCACACAGTATTTGTTACGTGCTCAGTTGTCTCTAGCAAGTGAATCCGTTTTTACTAGTTACTTAAAATTTCTATTTAATTCTTCTTTACTGTTTAATTTTACGACGTTTAGAGTAACTATCTTTCTAACTTTCTCTTCCTGACTATAAAGTGACAAACAAGAGTTTTCAGTATTATTTAGTACTTTAACTTAGGAAGGAATATAACCGTTTAAAAATGACCAAGAATCTCAAATTTGGATTACGGAATAATGAAATAATTTCATTATTTAAAATGTTAGCGCTAATAATAAAACTTTTCTAAATATTGAGTGTTAGTTATAGTAGCTATAAGAGAAGTATTTCTTATTTCCACTTAGAAAAAATGGTGAATGAATGGATCTACTTAATATGATGCTACATGGTCTTTTTTTAAAGAAATCTACAGAACAAATAATTTTTACTTTCAAACAGGGCACAACATGCTATTTGAAATATTGGTGATTAGAAAGTCAAGTGACTTCAGTGTAACCATAAATATTACTGAGTTAACAGATGAATTATTTATGCAGAAATATTCTGTTCTGATGGGACAGATGGACTGCTGTGGTTCCCCTCGCAGGTTGATCAAAAACATAACGAATAAACTGAACAAACTTTCATTAATTTACAGATATTTTTCTTAACTTACTACCAGCGGCTAAGGCTGATTATCTCAGCCTTGTTTGAATGAGCTTCAGAAAAACGTAACCCACATTCCCAATAATATTCAAAAGAGGGGGTAAGAATTACGGCATTTAAAGGCATAGAAACAGACGGAGGATTGTTGAAGTTGAAACGACAACAGAAATATTTTAACATTCATAATATAAAAATAATATCAAATACTATTCCCGTTAATTGCAATTATTTTGAATACCATCATGATTAATAACAATTCTTAGGTCTTACTAAAAGAAAAGGAGAAAGAAGAAAACTTAGTGACAAACGAAGCATTACTCTTATTTTAATGTGTATAAACTCAGCAAAGAACTTATGTATACTGCCAGATTAATAACGATCACACACAAACACACACACAATTTCAAAACCTCATCGGAAGGAGTCCAAATCATCATATGAGTGCTTCAACTATTAAATGAAAGAATGCAACAACAAATGTTCAATTTCTAAGACTGCAGCAATCTCACGACGAAAACAGAGAAGACAACCGAAACAATTAGAAAAAGGACAAGAACTTAGTAGAATAAGCTGTTTGAATGAAGTAGGAAAACAGAAAACGCTAATTTTGAAAAGGCTAAAGGGCTAAAACATCATTAGTATGATAAGAGAGTTGCCACAGCAAGAGACACCAATCTAACACAAACGACAGGATAGTATAATCAACGGATATTTACCTAAAATCAGAAGAAAAGGTAACGATCACAACTCAGTACGAAGCGTTATAAGATAAATAAGCGTTGATGATGAAGGATCGCATCGAATCAAATAAAAAATTAAAGTTCTGAAAAAGTAAACGTATTTCGATAATTATTATCTACAGCGCGTATATACAGAACTGAAAGTAACAACCAATTTTACAAATACTTAGTAAATTGGAATGAGGGATCCTAAATCGTTTGTGGACATTGCCGCACAGTACATGTCACAATTATAACGTCGCAAAAGTAAAACTATTTGAATATTCTTATCTGAAGTGTGTATACATACAGAGATGGTAACCTAACTAAACACACTCATTTAATTAGAATAAGGTGTCTTGCAAACGTTTCTTTGCATCGTAGCATATTATATGTAAGAATTATAAAGTCTCAAAGGTAAAGATATTTGGATATTCTTTTAAATCTTTGTCGATATCAAATAGACTAGATATACGAATTCTAGAGTCTCAAGACGTTTAGATGAGTTGTTATTGTGTTAGTCGATTCTTGTTTACTTTGATGAAGTTATATTTCTATTTAATGCTGATGCATGTAATGAATAACCTGACTTATTGAGTATGATATGAATTATTTTTAGATTTTTATGCTGCCGGTAGTGTTGGGTTTACTTAACGCGAAATATAATTTTTGTTTCTTTTGGATTTTATTAAATGAATATGAGCACTTTTCGTATCATATCGTGTTATTCAACAGTAGAAAGAGAACTGTTTCCTTTTAGTTTTGATATATTTGGCACCGCTTATTTTAGATGCATGATTGAAGCTTGAATTATTTGTTGTCTCGTGCTCAGTTAATGTGAAGATTTTTTTCCGTTCTATTATTTTCCCGTTTCGTTTTCTGACGTTTTTTGTTTCTTTACTCTACCCGATTGTATAGTTAGCGCAGTGTAGTTTTTAATTCCTACCCACAGTTTTTAATTCCTACTCTATTACTACATTACTGTAAATATATAACAATCTATCTGGGAAAATCGTTTTCGAAATTTAATATTAAGGTTTAAAACTGTTCATTTTAGTTTCAAGGTTCTCGATCCTAACTATTCTGTTTCTTGTATAATCTCATTTTACTAGTATTCTTTCATTTTGTGAGGAATGCCTGTCCTGAGTTTTCATCCAGTGTCTCCGGTTGCATACATTCATCATCCATATGTTCACTGGGCATCTACAGATGCCGTATGGTCACTCCGATGTTCGGAAATGTGTCATACCAGGCCTCGCCATGTAGTCCTGTTGTTTTCTTTTCTGGCATCCACAACTCTCTGAAGATCAGTCACTCCATACACACCATCCATCCATCCATTCCTCCTAAAACCTGCTTTAGTCAGCGGACGACTCAGATTTCTAAATTTTCGCTGCGGAAATGGCCTCCATTCTGAAGAAGAAAGCAAATTTTAGTTTTCCCCCAATTCCCGTAACTGTGGGTGTCTGATAAATACCCATGTTCATCAAGAATAACTGATATCGCTAACATTCTGTGAATAATTACCTAACTTAAATAATCTTTTTAATTCTTTCACAGCATATTTTAGTGCTCAAGCTTTCTTTTCTTCTGTTTTTATTATTTATGTCATTCTGAATGGAATTCAGAATGACATAAATAATAATTCTACAAAAATAATTAAAATGTGATTTTAGCTCTTACAAAAAAAACAAACTCGCCAATCATTTATTAGACAGGAATAATTCATATCCATATTAATATCCTTAATATCCATTAAGGATATTAATGAACAATTCTCTTCTTCTCAATATTAATCAGTACAAAAAGTGTTTTATTTTCTTTCTGTGACCAATATAGAAAACAATGATAAGTTCTTATTAGAACATTTTTTCCAGGTTCATAATAATGAACCTGGAACGTTTTCATTAGATCCAGCTGTCCGAAGAAATTAACATAAATGAAACGTAACGTAAACAAAGCGAAACCCATGATCTCGTTTGAATTATTCCGTCATTATTATCCATAGCGCATTTTGAAGGATAAGTTCATAATTTACTGTACAATTTTTTTTAATTTCTTCTGTGATTTTGTTTTTAATTAAGTTGATTTTATGCTATTGACAATCTATTTAATTTTAATTAATCCTAATTTAATAGCCAATTCCGAGATTACTTGAGTATTCTGAGTTAGACAGCTCGATTATCCCCCTCCCCATGTCAGATACTTCTTGCTGTTAACATTATTTCTTCATTCAGATTACGTTTATTCTTCTACGACATGGTCCGTATCACGCATATCTTGAAAAAAAAAGCATACTCGTGTTCATGTTGTGCGACAGTATTTATTCCTTTCAACAGCTGTAGTCCACACTTAACTGAGGAAATTTTGAAACACGTTTGCACTGCCCCTAAAAGAGACATCCTGTGGAGTACAGGAAAACGTTACAGAAAACAAGATATTAGCCTCATTTCAGAGAGAAATTCAGAATAAATAACACAGTCACTCCTTCAAAACACTCTCTCTTAAGTCAAAGGGAGCCAAGGAAATTGAAAGAATGACAACCTTTGATTTTTATTACCTTTAATAAACGAGCCGCATTGTGTCAAAAAATGCTACAATAAATACAGCTCATCTCTGTAATCCACGCAGTACACCCTCTGTTATTAACGTTCCGTCATCAGCTAAAATAAACTTTGAGTAATTTCTTTCAATTTCTTTTCTGTTTACAACATTCGTTTCGACACGTCGTCGTGCCTACAACAGTTATTAAACGAAATCGATGTATCTGTTGTCTCCAGCATCAAATTAAACTTTCCTGTAACTGAATAATTTATTAGATACCAATAATTGATTCCTTTAAATATATTAGTTCGGTAAAAAATGCGTTGCTTATATTCTGGTGTCTCAGCTTGACATATATTTAGAACGAATTTTCCTATGAGATGCGAAAAAGGAAGTTTTCAATGGATTGAGTATAAACTAAAAAAATGTGAACGTCCCCGTATGGATTTATGTTACTTCTAGGATTAAAAGGCGTAAAATAGCATGATGTTTTATTACGACTGTAGCCGTCTGCGCATTATAAAAGAAATTCAAGGAAGACGTGTCTTTTCTGTAAAAGAAAATAAATTAACACATGGGGAAGATATTTCTCAGGGAATTCCTAATTTACGCATTAAGAAATAAGCTGCTTCAAAATGAATTGCATTCTGTTGAAGAGTACTCCAAATGGTCATCATGAAAAATGAATCCTATTTACCGCAAATATGCAACACAACCACAAATCCTATTTGTGGTTGTGTTGCATATTGCTCAATAGATTTCGCTTAATAAACAAGTCGCGAACATCTTTCAAAACTTTTAATAGATATATTTAGTACATTTCTTAAAATAAGAAACTTATAGGATCATTGGGAAAAAGACAAATTCAGAGACTAACTCACAAATCAGCGTTTGTGGAATGAATTTTTTAAATCCGTCTATGCAACGAAGGCGAAGTTTCAGATTGTTTACTGTCACCATCTTCTTCGTTAATCACTTGATATTGCACCACTAAAATATACTCCTGAAAAAGGACTCTATTTTCAGTTCCTTTTGTGCAAATGTGTAAGTACAATACGACTTATAAATCGAATTTAGAGAGAAAGATAGAAGCATTTTGAAAAGGTCTTCCCCTCCTTTCAATAACCCTGCTAAGTACTGAACGAAATGAAAAAATTTCCCTATTCTCCAGTTTATATAACAGACTTTTGTGTGGTATCCTATGAAATGCCTTAGAAAACTCTAACATGATCATAGTGTACCCATTCCCTTTATCCAACGTGGCCATAACATTGTTACAAATTTCTAAAACATGACCTTCCTTTAGTAATCACATGGTGCTTCTTGCAGAGTATAGCATGTTTGTCTACCCACTTCTGTATGCGAGTTCTGACCAACTTTTTTAAAATCTTCACTACCATACCAGAGATACTGATAGGTCGGTAGTTAGACACATTAGATGCCATAGGTACCTTGAATACCTGTGGTATCATTCTGAGCTGAGTCCTGGAATTCAGGCTTTTAAACATAAACATGACGTGTTCAACTGTGAAGTATTCTTGCATTCTCGACCCACATCAAAAAAAGGATACTCTGTTTGCAACTTTCCATCTAAAATGACGACATCATGGGTTAGACAGTGCCTTCCTCTAATCCTTAATCCTTATTCCCTGTGATTGGCAGAATCCACAAACTGTCATAACTTGATTGGTATATAAAGAACAGGAATCCACAACAACATGCTAAGAAGTTCACATTTCAGGAGCTTATGCGATTTCCGGAATTTCAACATGTTATCGAAAAGGTAAGATTTTTATAAATCTAACTTAATTAACTTTGCTATTAACAATTTCGGACACTTTATTTAAAGGTGTCTCACGTTATAAGATACCCAGGTAGTTTAATATTCATCTAATATAATATCTCTCTTGCCCAGTTCTGACCTGCGGATTAATGAAATTCTCTATTATTTTGGAGCTCTTCAGAAATCAGCTAACTCAGCATTTAATCTCCTAACGTCCTTTCTCTAAGCACTACCGCTTTCTAAGCTAATGCAAAGATCATTTCTTTTCCAAAGACTAAATATTAATATATAATTATCGATGATCGAATTTTTAAGTAATTTTTGTGGCAAAATTTAGCAGTTTTTATTATATACAACAATAGCAATTATATTTAATGAAGTTTATTTTCAATAAAGTTTTATTTATCAGTATCTTATATTTTTAAAAAAGATAGCTAACAGCAAGAATTTTATATGTTTTAACCTTCTATAGATGCTGCAGTATCACAATTCAAGTAAAGACAAAGTCATGATGGATGTCAATTCTCAGTTCTACAAAAACGAAGTTTCAAAGGATAATTCATTCCGTGATCAGTGGTGGTGCGAGACATACGTAGGGTTACTCAACGATTGTCCCGAACAATTTCATTCTCTATCTCTACGACAACGGCTGTTCCACACTAAATCACTATGACAATCAAACATCCACAGCCATGGTAGGATTCAAACCCACAGCTTATTATTTGGAAAGCAGACGCATATACACTCGGTCAAACAGGCCGCAGACCAATGTGTTATATCTATTAATTGTGTAAGTTCTACTGGTCAGTTTGTTTGTTTTTCGAGTGGGGAAAGAACTGAAATATCTGAATTCCACCTTGCGCCTTCCCTATGAGATCACTAACCTATATAACACTAAAGACTGGATTCCCCTGTAAAGATGGCTTTGCATCAATGCATTGATGGTTAGCAGAGGTTTGACATTGAAACGAGAGGAAGAGAATGATACTGAGTAATTATTCCTGCATCATTTTAAGAGGATTTGGGATTCGAATTTCAAGATCTGTGATGGAAATCTATTCGGTAAACACATGCTCTATTGATTTTGTTTAGCTGTAAGACATTCTTCTTTTGAATGTGATTCTGCTATTTCAAAACCTTCCTCTTCTCCTCAAAGAGGTTTCTTTGATTAAAGAAAGTTAAAAACCTTAAAGTAAAAACTGTATAACATACGATATTCTGCATTATTGACACACTGAAATCTTCTGATTAAATAGAGATTCAGTCAAGTCATTTAATAACCCAATTCAGCACAAGCATTAAGTTGTATTGGCTAAAACTAAAACGAGGATGTTCCATATAGTCCCTTGACTGACAAATGGACTCTTTTCCCCCCTTCGTTAAAGAAAATTATGAAATCCTTTCTAATATAAGTTTCTTGTTAATATCTGGAGAACACAATCATATTTCCAACCCTATAGGGCTATCATTTCAGTTACGCATCTTTTGCCTATTAGAATGAAACAAGTTATTGTTCTTCTACGGAATTTCCATTAAAATTACGCTAAGGATTCTTAAGATTAGGAAAAAAGCACGTTATACCTTTAAACCTTTCACAACCTGATTGAACATATGCTGTTCCCCTACACTTATCAGCTTTCAATTTAGAATTTGAACAAATCGAATTTTAGGAAATCGCACACACGCTTAATTTTCACATTAATTTAATATCCGCTGCGATATAAAAGTAATATGGATGCCCGGATTGGAACTTATGGATGCCTTTTTAGAGTTCAAAGACGGTGATTCTGGTGGATCTCTGGCTTTCAACGTTTTAAGTAGTCAAATGTAAAACGTCAAAATTAAGTTTCAAAATTCTCATTTGTGCGGTTTTCCTTCTTAAGACTTCTCAAGGAACAGAAACGGTGGCCACGTGATAAATGTAATACACGGATTGCAAACCTATACCAAGATAATTAAAAAAAACGCAAGATGTTTTATCTGTCGGCCTGGTTGGCCGAGTAGTAAGCGTATCAGCTCTCCAACAAACAGGCAATGGTTTGAAATCTCATTGTGGCATTGCCACAGACGTGGTAGGTTAATCCAGTGCGAGATCACTATGAACGTCTTTAAGGAAGCTTCTTCAGGCTTCATAAAAGCTAAGATGTAGATATTCGGAAACCAGCTCTTGTAACGACCAACAGAACTCATTGCACCCACACGATTAATGCATTGCAAATCTACATTTTAGGAGAGATGGAGTTCTGTCGTTGCACTCGTAGGTTGATCAAAAACATAACGAAGAAATTGAACAAACTTTCATTAATTTACAGATATTTTTCTTAACTTACGACTCTCGCCTAAGGCTGATTAACTCAGCCTTGTGTGAATAAGCTTCAGAAAAACGTAACCGGCATTCTCAATAAGATTCAAAGGTGGGGTGGGGGAAGAGTTTATTCACTTAAAGTCATAAAAACAGACGGAGGATCGTTGAAGTTGAAATAACAACAGAAATATTTTAACATTGATGATATAAAAATAATATCAAATACTCTTCCCGTTCATTGCAATTATTTTGAATTTAGTGATAATTAATAACAAGGGCATTACACACTTTCTTAGGTCTTGCTAAAAGAAAAGAAGAAAACATACTGACAAACGAAGCATTATTCTTATGTTTACATATATAAGTAGAAGAAAGCAAACATCCGTAAGCACAGTAAGAAATATCTTTTAAAATATTAAAATATTTCCGATGCTCTTTGAGAGTTTAGAAATATTACGTTAGTTAGAAATGCAATATTGCATTTTGTTGTGTATCAAATGCAATTCAGGAAGAAAATTAATTAGTCTGTTAATTGGTCTGGATTAACGCATACTCTTTTGACACACGTAAATATTTCTACAAGTTTATCACATTTTGGTTAAAACCATAGATCTAATATGGATTAATCTGATATAGCGTGATGATCTAAGAAAAACATTAAATTGAAACCCAAACAGCGTTGTCAGTAAACAATCGCGTTCGACATGCATACGTTTTTAAAAGCGTAGGTAGGCAGAAATCGTAGAAATGAAAGAGGGTCAGGTTTATAAAGATTTCAAGTAATAATATTGGATCTTCTAGTCTTATTTTCATGTATATAAAAATCAGTACAAAGAACTTATGTATATCTGCCAGATTAATAACGATCACACACACACACACACGTTTTAAGACCTCATCGGAAGGAGTCCAAATCATCATATGAGTGCTTCCGCTATTAACTGAAAGAGTGCAACAATAAAATTTCCGTTCCTACGACTGCAAAGATTTCACGATTAAAAGAGAGAAGACAACTGAAACAATGAAAAAAAGGGCAAGGCCGTAGTAGAATAAGCTGTTTGAATGAAGTGGGAAAAGAGAAAATGCTACTCAAATTGCACCAATGTAAATGTCACAACTATAACCTCTCAAAAGTACAACCAATTGAAAATTTTTATATCAAGTGTGTATAATAGATACAGAGATGGTAGAATTAAGACCATCATTTAAATAGTAGAAGGTGTATTACAAAGTTTTATCTCATCGTAGCATATTGTAAGTAAGAATTATGACGTCTCCAAGGTAAGAATATTTGGATATTCTTATCTAAAGTGTGCATGTACTAGGGTGGTCTCAAAGGTTCTCGGCTTAAAATGAAAACACGAATTTATAATTTCGAAATTATTTTTATTTTTCAACATAATCTCTCCTCAGATTAATAGATTTATTCCAGCGATGTTTCAGTGCCATTATCACGTCCCTGTGGTGGTTCTCAGTAAGATCTGCAAAATATCTTTCTATATCAAATTATCAGCTGCAATCACCTCTTGATTCGAAGAAAACGCTGACAAGCGAGGAAGTGTTTTAGTTTTGGGCAGAAATAGAACTCAGAGGGAGCCAAATCTCGGGAATAGAGCGAATGTTCCAACGACTCAGAGTGTAGATCCCTTAACTTTCCCATTGCCAAAACACCTTTGTGGGCAGGTACATTGTCCTGAAGAAAGATGATTTTTTTCTTCTGCAAATCAGGTCTTTTCTCACGCATTTTTTCGTCTAGTCTGGCTAAAAGATCGGAATAACATTCCCCTGTTATTGTTTTACCCTTTTCAAGATAATTAATGAATAAAATGCCTTTAGCATCCATAAACACTGATGCCATGATCTTTCCTGATAATTGAACAGACTTTGTCTTCTTTGGCGCAGAACAACCGGTTTTTTCCCACTGTTTTGATTGTTGTTTGGATTCTGGTGTTTAATAGTGAATTAAACTCTTATCCATAGTAATACACCGACGCACAAAATCACTTTTATTCTTATTAAAACGCTCCAAGCACTGTTCGGAGATTTTCATGCGGTTCATTTTTGATCTGCTGTGATCACGCGCGGCACCCATCTTGCACAAAGCTTTTTCATATGCAATTCATCACGAAAAATATATCCTACCCGTTATTTTGAAATACATATAGTCTCAGCAATTTCACGCACTCTGACTCGCCGGTTATCCAATAATATATCGTGCACTTCATCAATAATTTCTGGTGTTGTTACATTTTTTGGACGGCTTTCACGTGGATCATCTTAAAGGCTGGTACGGCAACATGTTTAAACTCGACAGCCCATTTCTTAATTGTCGAAAACGAAGGAGAAGAGTGCCATTCCATGAACTTTTATGAACTTAGAATGAATTTCTTTTGGCATTAAACCTTCTTTTACAAAGAATTTTATAACCACACGATACAACTGTATAAAACAAAGAACTTTATAAGACTTGCAATTTCACCTGGATGCTTAAGACAGATGTACCAACTGAGAAAAAAAGAAAAAAAAACATCTTCCCGACAGTGTTGCCATCTATAGTCGAGGCAGAGAATTTTTCAGACCACACTCGTACATACAGAGATGGTAACCTAAATGAACACACTCATTTAATTAGAATAATTTGTCTTTCAAACGTTTCTTGGCATCGTAACATAGTATATGTAAGAAATACAACGTTGAAGTTACGAATATTTGGATGTCTTATCCTAATTGTGTATGTGCATATATATAAGATATGGTAACCTAACGGAACATGCGTTTAATTAGTATACGGTGTCTTGCAAGCGTTTCGTGGCATCGTAGCATATTATATATAAGAATTATAACGCCTCCAAGGTAATGATAGTTGGATATTCTTATCTAAAGTGTGTATATACATACAGAGATGTAACCTAACTGAACCTACTCATTTAATTAGTATAACTGGTCTTACAATCGTTTCTGTACTTTGAAACACAGCAGAGAACTTTAACAAATATAAAATCTGTGAAATCTTTCTTAATATATTTTGACATGGTTAGTTAAGGGTGTATACTTACAGAGATGGGAACCAATAAATATTTATTTGGAAGTATTAGTTGTCTTGTAAATATTTGTTGATATCAAATAGATTGGATATACGGTCTCAACACATTTAGATGACATGTTATTGTGTTAGTCGTTTCTTGTTTACTTTCGAGAAGTAATATTTCTATTCAATGCTTATGCATATAATGAATTACGTGACTTATTGAATATGATATACAATAGTTTTATATTTATATGCTTTTGGGTTTACTCAACGCACACATACGTTTTGCTTTCTTTTGGATTTTCTTAAATGAATATGAGCACTTTTTGTTTCTTATATCGTTACGTATTATTCAATTGTAGAGAGAGAAATGTTTCTTTTTTAGGTTTAATATATTTAGTACTGCTTAGATAATATTTTAGATGCATAATTATAACTTGAAATGTTCGATCAGTTAATGTGAAGATTTTGAGTTTGGTTTTTTTTTTCGTTCTATTATTTTCTCGTTTCGCATTCTGAAGTTTTTTTCCTCCACGCAATGATGTTGAGCGCAGAGTTGAATTTTTAATTCCCACCCACAGGTTTATCTAAATTACCACATTACTATAAAGATATAATATTCTATCTCAGGGCAATCGTTTACGAAATTTAATATTAAGGTTTAAAAATGTTCATTTTAGTTTCAAGGTTTCTCGATCCTAACTATTTTGTTTCTTGTATAACCTCATTTTAATAACATGTGTATTCTTTCGTTTTGTGACCAATGCCCGTCCTGAGTTTCATCCAGTGTCTCCGCTTACATGCATTCATCATTCCTTCTATAACCTAATTTGGTCAGCGGACGACTCAGATTTCTCAATTTTTGTTGCATAAATGGTCTCCATTATGAAGACGAGTGAAAATTCTAGTTTTCCTCCAATTCCTGTAATTGTGGATGCTAAATACCCATTTTAATCACGAATAATTGAATTCGCAATCACTAGGAGTAACCTGTTGATAACTCTGGAAGCAAGAGCGCTTTATTTTCGAGTTGGCCCTATCTTAGTACACTCTGTGAATAATTACCTAATTAAATAATCTTTTTAATTCTTTCACAGCATATTTTTAGTGTTCAGGCTTAGTTTTCTTCGGTTTTTAGTTTTAATTGCGGTATCCTCCCAAGCGTAATGATCTCAATTAACACGTTTTTTTCTTGCTAGGCCAACCTTTTTACATGAATCCAGTCGGTTCAAAACTACTTAAAAGATTAACTTAATCTCTCAATCTATATCTTGTTACGGCAATTTTTATTATCATAAATCTAAATTATCATTTTATTATCGTACGTAACGTTAATCGCACTTTGATTTATATAATAAATAAATCAAATATTTTCGTCTCTCACGAATGTTTTCGTCTAGTCTGGTTAAAAGATCGAAATAATATTCTCCGGTTATTGTTTTACCCTTTTCAAGATAATTAATGAACAAAATGCCTTTAGCATCCCAAAAGACCGATGCCATGACCTTTCCTGCTAATGACTTTGTCTTCTTTGGCGCTGAACAACCGACTTCTGTCCATTGTTTTGACTGCTGTTTGGATTCTGGTGTGTAATGGTGAATCCAACCTCATCCATAGTAATACGTCAACGCACGAAATCACTTTTATTCTTATCAAAACGCTCCAAGCACTATTCGGAGATTTTCATGCGAATGCGTTTTTGATCTGCTGTGAGCAAGCGCGGTATCCATCTTGCGTAAAGCTTTTTCATTTGCAATTCTTCACGCAAAATATATCCTGCAAGTTCTTTTGAAATGCGTATGGACTCAGCAATTTCACGCAGTTTGACTCGCCGATCATGCATACAATATCGTGCACTTGTTCAATGATTTCTGGTGTTGTTTAAACTCGGTATCTCATTTCTTAATTTTCGAAATCAAAGGAGAAGAGTGCCCATAAAATTTTATGAACTTCGAATGAATTTGTTTGGCGTTAAACCATCTTTTACAAAGAATTTTATAAACCGCACGATACACACTTTTATCTGTTACAAGGAATAAACAACACATTTGTTTCAGACAGCTGTATAAAACAAACTATTTGATATATTGACTTGAAATTTCACCTGAATGCTTTTGACAGATGTACCAACTTAGGACAAAAAAACACATCTTGCCGATAGGGTTGCCTTCTATGGTCGAGGATGAGAACTTTTCAGACCACCCTCGTATTAAATGAAATATTAAAATTAATTCGTGGAAGTTGTGTAAGTAAGTAAGCGGGTGGGGACAAATTTCTATTTGGAGAGTGATAAAGGGATGAAATGAATAGCAGAAATAGTAGAGCATCCTGAGAGTGAATGAGTTTAAGAAGATGCATGATTGGTTTTAGGTATATAATAATTAGTTTCAGTCTCCCACTATGAGTCTCCGGACTTCATGAAGATATCGTATAATAACATTTTGTTTTCAATCAGTATCGGTTAAACTTTATTATTTTTCACACATAATATTTATGATATATACTTGCACACTAATCTGCATATAGGTATTATTATTATAAGACACCTCCAAGGAGTCCAAAGACTCATCAAGAGCACCTGTTCTACAGCTCTATCTCCGCGACCCAATCCACTAAATGACCGCAACTACACCAACGCAATCTACCGCAGCACACCACCACTGGTATTTCCAAGGACAATCATAAAGATCCAAGCTCACGGCAGGATTCGAACCCGCAGCCTAATTGGATGGAGAGCGGTACGCTAACCACACGGTCAGCTAGGCTGGCGAAATTAAACGTACTGCTAACTGAATTTAAGTAATATTTTTGGGCACACAAAACCATGCTCTTTGTGTCCACATACATTTACATTGCATATATATTTTTTCAATAGTAATTATAGTTGGCCTGTGAAGAACGCGAGTTTCAATTGCATGGGTACGACTAGCCTTAGAGTTTAACGGAAAGGGATTTATGCAACGTGAGTTGGTAATTCAAAGAAAAAATTCTTTCTTCGACATGGTGTCCAGGAAGATTCTCGTGTCCAACTTATCTACGAAAGCAACTGAAGCTGATCTGAAGAAGCACTTCATGCCTTGCGGTCGTATTTCGAAAGTCAGCGTCACACGCGACCGGAAAACAAAGGAATCCCTAGGATTAGGATTAGTAGAATTTGTGCATCCAGAAGATGTTACGCACGCCTTTTCTCTTAATGGATCAACATTGATGAGGCAGAAAGTTGCAATCCAAAGAAAAGATTAATGGTGAAGCAAACTTCCTTATGTGTTTTATAAGAGCTATCTCAAGTTTGGTGTATAAGAAGATTGACTGAAATAAATGTGTTTTTAATTTTACAAGAGAGTTCTTTTCTGTTTTAAAATTAATGCTTGCTAAGGTGTAACCTATACAGAATATTTCCAGGATGTTTTCCGTTATTTTAGCCTAATTATAAAATTCCACAAAATGTTCTAAAATATTGCTAATTTTTCCAACTCATTAGATATCACTGTAATCGGTACCTTTAATTCATGGATTATTATTAAACCATTAATTAACGAATAGTGCACAAAACATTAGGGAGCTCACACCGTTTCCTATATGGCATTATTTTGTAACAGAGATAAACTCGCCTTTTGCAAACAAATCATTATAAATATTTCAGAGAGGAGTTTATTTCAGGACCTAAATCACATTCAGTCGTTAATGAGAAAATGCAATATAAAAATGTTGGTAAATTCGCACAGTCAACTTTGTTTTCGAAATCGTTACAGCACTCGAAAGTGACACAAATTAACAAAGGCTACCAATAATATCTTCGAAAACTAACAATACATTTACAACACTATGATGAGTAGAATCGTCAAATACTTTTAACATTCCCTTTCTTAATATTTCAATGTTGCCTTGTTGGTTGCAATAATTCATTCATTGTTTTAGTATATACAAGAAGATGAAATCAATGAACACTTTCTAGGTGTTTATAAGAATTTTCCTCACCCCCTCCTCTTATGTAATTATATGTAATGTTTGTATATATATATAAACGAAAGAGAATGAAAGGTATAAAAAGTTCTTATACACACCTAGAAAAAATTCATTAATTTTATATATTCGTATATATCCTATAAGAAAAACGAACAAATTATTTGATGGGAATTTGAAGGGACTGGAGATATGTTCTTTCTTTGTTACTTCTCTTTCTCCTTTACACGAGTGTGTGTGATATTCTAAATGGCAACGGTTATGTCTTTATATATATATATATATATATATATATATATATATATATATAAAAGAAAATACTTAATTGCAAAGTGTAATAATAACATATATTTCATATTAGCAAGATTATGCTTCTGAGGACATTAGACTCCTGAAAAAGATGACGTCCATTTGTAATTCTCGAAACAAGTCACATAAATTACATGTCCTATTTTGCGATAGATAATGTGCAATATTCTCTAAGTTAATAGGAAAATATGCATGTTCTATTAAAAAAACCTGTATCGCACAGATAAAGAAAGAACAAAAGACAGTGATTTTTAATTTTAGCTTTGAAATATCTTTTCGATTTGCGTCGCGAAACTGCTCATGGAAATTCTGTGACGTCACATTTTAATCTAGAACCGTGTCACTGATGGAACAAATAACCATTCTATTTGCATTGATATGTTCTACGTTTTCCCTCTTACATCTCCTTCATTCCCATTGGTGGAATGTATATCCAAAGTCTCGAACTAAGCAGTACGTAATTATCTCTTGTATATAAAGAACAGACACTGACTGACACTAAAATTTCATATTACTTCGGACTGCATGTTAATATCAGTTGTGTTTTACCGAGAGCTCTCTTTATACTTCTCACTGTTTTACAATCATTAACACAGGTATTTTTTATAAAGCTAATTCTATTAACATTCCTGTAGTCGTAAGTTAGTTGATTCTATGATCCTTTAAAATAACGATAACTTCAGTTTTACATCCCTTATTAGAATTAAATTACTAACATTCTGAATAATTCTAATCTTTTTTAAGGAAACATTCTTTAAAAATCTGTTTTTATATTTTTTGAACGTATATCTTACAGCAGAATACTTATACGTATCCTTTTTCCTTTTATAGATGTACCAGTGTTACGCTTCAAAGATGGACAACAGCTTCGTCGATTCCAGCTCTTCAAACAGAAACCATTCACCTTATGTTCCATGGTCGTGTGAAATGGACGAAGAATTAATTAGCAACTCTCCCAAAGACATTTATACGCCGTTTACCGTTCGGTCGAGTTCATTATCGAATACCACTTTATGTAAGGAGGGTAATCAAGCGAAATTAAGGCATTCTTCACACAATACGCATTTGGATGCATCTGAAGGTGTTGTATTTTTCGCCACCGACAACACGCATTCCAAAAAACGATCTAAAGAAGAAGATATTCAGTTTCGTGAGAATGTTTTACAATGCCCTTACTGTCTGGAACAATATAAGAATGAGTTATTGGGTCGTAAAGACGTTGTTTGTCATTATCATGCACAATGTGATAAGAGGAAAAAACCAGCAAGTAAATCTACCATAGTTGCTCCTGAAGTATCTGCTTGTAACAGCAAAGCAAAATGTAATTTGTTTGTCAGCAAGGAGCCACAAACATGTTTCGACTTTAAATGCAGTCCAGAACCGTCCACATCATTTAAAAGCAGTAAGCTGGAAACACAGCCCAGGATATGTAAAGACTTCAAGAAAGGTTTTGGTTCGACTTTTGAAACCAATTCACTTTACGATTCCTGTCCTATTAACAAGGGTAGCTTGGAAAGAAATTCGGAAGCTTATTTCAAAGCATTAAGAGAGCCTTTGCAGATTGAAAGAAAACCAGTCAGAAATTTTTCACCAGATACGAACGCGTCAACTAGCAAAGGAACTGAAAAACTGAAAGATATGTCCTTAATCGATTATTCAATTGGCGATTTTGGTGGTAACAGCAAATATATAATCAAAGGCATAATAGAATTGCTCAAATCTGAAGATTCGGATGATGATGAAAAGGCCAATTGCGAAGATGAAACTTTTAATATCATGAAGCCATGTTCGGTAGTTACCAACAGCAATTGTAAAGAAATGATATCTCCGGTCGAAAACGCAACCAGCGAAGAAAATAAGACACGTCCTGAGGAAAAGGTTAAATGTTCCACCTCAGATAATATGTCAAGAAGGATTTATGTGTCCAACTTAAATAAGAAAGCAACAGAAGAACATCTGAAATTTCTTTTTAAAGCTTGCGGTCGTATTGTAAATGTGAAAATCATACGCAACTTTATCACAAAGGATTCCTTAGGATTTGGATTTGTAGAATTTGCACATCATGACGACGTTCCACTAGCCTTAGAGTTTAACGGAAAGGGATTTATGCAACGTGAGTTGGTAATTCAAAGAAAAAATTCTTTCTTCGACATGGTGTCCAGGAAGATTCTCGTGTCCAACTTATCTACGAAAGCAACTGAAGCTGATCTGAAGAAGCACTTCATGCCTTGCGGTCGTATTTCGAAAGTCAGCGTCACACGCGACCGGAAAACAAAGGAATCCCTAGGATTAGGATTAGTAGAATTTGTGCATCCAGAAGATGTTACGCACGCCTTTTCTCTTAATGGATCAACATTGATGAGGCAGAAAGTTGCAATCCAAAGAAAAGATTAATGGTGAAGCAAACTTCCTTATGTGTTTTATAAGAGCTATCTCAAGTTTGGTGTATAAGAAGATTGACTGAAATAAATGTGTTTTTAATTTTACAAGAGAGTTCTTTTCTGTTTTAAAATTAATGCTTGCTAAGGTGTAACCTATACAGAATATTTCCAGGATGTTTTCCGTTATTTTAGCCTAATTATAAAATTCCACAAAATGTTCTAAAATATTGCTAATTTTTCCAACTCATTAGATATCACTGTAATCGGTACCTTTAATTCATGGATTATTATTAAACCATTAATTAACGAATAGTGCACAAAACATTAGGGAGCTCACACCGTTTCCTATATGGCATTATTTTGTAACAGAGATAAACTCGCCTTTTGCAAACAAATCATTATAAATATTTCAGAGAGGAGTTTATTTCAGGACCTAAATCACATTCAGTCGTTAATGAGAAAATGCAATATAAAAATGTTGGTAAATTCGCACAGTCAACTTTGTTTTCGAAATCGTTACAGCACTCGAAAGTGACACAAATTAACAAAGGCTACCAATAATATCTTCGAAAACTAACAATACATTTACAACACTATGATGAGTAGAATCGTCAAATACTTTTAACATTCCCTTTCTTAATATTTCAATGTTGCCTTGTTGGTTGCAATAATTCATTCATTGTTTTAGTATATACAAGAAGATGAAATCAATGAACACTTTCTAGGTGTTTATAAGAATTTTCCTCACCCCCTCCTCTTATGTAATTATATGTAATGTTTGTATATATATATAAACGAAAGAGAATGAAAGGTATAAAAAGTTCTTATACACACCTAGAAAAAATTCATTAATTTTATATATTCGTATATATCCTATAAGAAAAACGAACAAATTATTTGATGGGAATTTGAAGGGACTGGAGATATGTTCTTTCTTTGTTACTTCTCTTTCTCCTTTACACGAGTGTGTGTGATATTCTAAATGGCAACGGTTATGTCTTTATATATATATATATATATATATATATATAAAAGAAAATACTTAATTGCAAAGTGTAATAATAACATATATTTCATATTAGCAAGATTATGCTTCTGAGGACATTAGACTCCTGAAAAAGATGACGTCCATTTGTAATTCTCGAAACAAGTCACATAAATTACATGTCCTATTTTGCGATAGATAATGTGCAATATTCTCTAAGTTAATAGGAAAATATGCATGTTCTATTAAAAAAACCTGTATCGCACAGATAAAGAAAGAACAAAAGACAGTGATTTTTAATTTTAGCTTTGAAATATCTTTTCGATTTGCGTCGCGAAACTGCTCATGGAAATTCTGTGACGTCACATTTTAATCTAGAACCGTGTCACTGATGGAACAAATAACCATTCTATTTGCATTGATATGTTCTACGTTTTCCCTCTTACATCTCCTTCATTCCCATTGGTGGAATGTATATCCAAAGTCTCGAACTAAGCAGTACGTAATTATCTCTTGTATATAAAGAACAGACACTGACTGACACTAAAATTTCATATTACTTCGGACTGCATGTTAATATCAGTTGTGTTTTACCGAGAGCTCTCTTTATACTTCTCACTGTTTTACAATCATTAACACAGGTATTTTTTATAAAGCTAATTCTATTAACATTCCTGTAGTCGTAAGTTAGTTGATTCTATGATCCTTTAAAATAACGATAACTTCAGTTTTACATCCCTTATTAGAATTAAATTACTAACATTCTGAATAATTCTAATCTTTTTTAAGGAAACATTCTTTAAAAATCTGTTTTTATATTTTTTGAACGTATATCTTACAGCAGAATACTTATACGTATCCTTTTTCCTTTTATAGATGTACCAGTGTTACGCTTCAAAGATGGACAACAGCTTCGTCGATTCCAGCTCTTCAAACAGAAACCATTCACCTTATGTTCCATGGTTGTGTGAAATGGACGAAGAATTAATTAGCAACTCTCCCAAAGACATTTATACGCCGTTTACCGTTCGGTCGAGTTCATTATCGAATACCACTTTATGTAAGGAGGGTAATCAAGCGAAATTAAGGCATTCTTCACACAATACGCATTTGGATGCATCTGAAGGTGTTGTATTTTTCGCCACCGACAACACGCATTCCAAAAAACGATCTAAAGAAGAAGATATTCAGTTTCGTGAGAATGTTTTACAATGCCCTTACTGTCTGGAACAATATAAGAATGAGTTATTGGGTCGTAAAGACGTTGTTTGTCATTATCATGCACAATGTGATAAGAGGAAAAAACCAGCAAGTAAATCTACCATAGTTGCTCCTGAAGTATCTGCTTGTAACAGCAAAGCAAAATGTAATTTGTTTGTCAGCAAGGAGCCACAAACATGTTTCGACTTTAAATGCAGTCCAGAACCGTCCACATCATTTAAAAGCAGTAAGCTGGAAACACAGCCCAGGATATGTAAAGACTTCAAGAAAGGTTTTGGTTCGACTTTTGAAACCAATTCACTTTACGATTCCTGTCCTATTAACAAGGGTAGCTTGGAAAGAAATTCGGAAGCTTATTTCAAAGCATTAAGAGAGCCTTTGCAGATTGAAAGAAAACCAGTCAGAAATTTTTCACCAGATACGAACGCGTCAACTAGCAAAGGAACTGAAAAACTGAAAGATATGTCCTTAATCGATTATTCAATTGGCGATTTTGGTGGTAACAGCAAATATATAATCAAAGGCATAATAGAATTGCTCAAATCTGAAGATTCGGATGATGATGAAAAGGCCAATTGCGAAGATGAAACTTTTAATATCATGAAGCCATGTTCGGTAGTTACCAACAGCAATTGTAAAGAAATGATATCTCCGGTCGAAAACGCAACCAGCGAAGAAAATAAGACACGTCCTGAGGAAAAGGTTAAATGTTCCACCTCAGATAATATGTCAAGAAGGATTTATGTGTCCAACTTAAATAAGAAAGCAACAGAAGAACATCTGAAATTTCTTTTTAAAGCTTGCGGTCGTATTGTAAATGTGAAAATCATACGCAACTTTATCACAAAGGATTCCTTAGGATTTGGATTTGTAGAATTTGCACATCATGACGACGTTCCACTAGCCTTAGAGTTTAACGGAAAGGGATTTATGCAACGTGAGTTGGTAATTCAAAGAAAAAATTCTTTCTTCGACATGGTGTCCAGGAAGATTCTCGTGTCCAACTTATCTACGAAAGCAACTGAAGCTGATCTGAAGAAGCACTTCATGCCTTGCGGTCGTATTTCGAAAGTCAGCGTCACACGCGACCGGAAAACAAAGGAATCCCTAGGATTAGGATTAGTAGAATTTGTGCATCCAGAAGATGTTACGCACGCCTTTTCTCTTAATGGATCAACATTGATGAGGCAGAAAGTTGCAATCCAAAGAAAAGATTAATGGTGAAGCAAACTTCCTTATGTGTTTTATAAGAGCTATCTCAAGTTTGGTGTATAAGAAGATTGACTGAAATAAATGTGTTTTTAATTTTACAAGAGAGTTCTTTTCTGTTTTAAAATTAATGCTTGCTAAGGTGTAACCTATACAGAATATTTCCAGGATGTTTTCCGTTATTTTAGCCTAATTATAAAATTCCACAAAATGTTCTAAAATATTGCTAATTTTTCCAACTCATTAGATATCACTGTAATCGGTACCTTTAATTCATGGATTATTATTAAACCATTAATTAACGAATAGTGCACAAAACATTAGGGAGCTCACACCGTTTCCTATATGGCATTATTTTGTAACAGAGATAAACTCGCCTTTTGCAAACAAATCATTATAAATATTTCAGAGAGGAGTTTATTTCAGGACCTAAATCACATTCAGTCGTTAATGAGAAAATGCAATATAAAAATGTTGGTAAATTCGCACAGTCAACTTTGTTTTCGAAATCGTTACAGCACTCGAAAGTGACACAAATTAACAAAGGCTACCAATAATATCTTCGAAAACTAACAATACATTTACAACACTATGATGAGTAGAATCGTCAAATACTTTTAACATTCCCTTTCTTAATATTTCAATGTTGCCTTGTTGGTTGCAATAATTCATTCATTGTTTTAGTATATACAAGAAGATGAAATCAATGAACACTTTCTAGGTGTTTATAAGAATTTTCCTCACCCCCTCCTCTTATGTAATTATATGTAATGTTTGTATATATATATAAACGAAAGAGAATGAAAGGTATAAAAAGTTCTTATACACACCTAGAAAAAATTCATTAATTTTATATATTCGTATATATCCTATAAGAAAAACGAACAAATTATTTGATGGGAATTTGAAGGGACTGGAGATATGTTCTTTCTTTGTTACTTCTCTTTCTCCTTTACACGAGTGTGTGTGATATTCTAAATGGCAACGGTTATGTCTTTATATATATATATATATATATATATATATATATATATATATATATATAAAAGAAAATACTTAATTGCAAAGTGTAATAATAACATATATTTCATATTAGCAAGATTATGCTTCTGAGGACATTAGACTCCTGAAAAAGATGACGTCCATTTGTAATTCTCGAAACAAGTCACATAAATTACATGTCCTATTTTGCGATAGATAATGTGCAATATTCTCTAAGTTAATAGGAAAATATGCATGTTCTATTAAAAAAACCTGTATCGCACAGATAAAGAAAGAACAAAAGACAGTGATTTTTAATTTTAGCTTTGAAATATCTTTTCGATTTGCGTCGCGAAACTGCTCATGGAAATTCTGTGACGTCACATTTTAATCTAGAACCGTGTCACTGATGGAACAAATAACCATTCTATTTGCATTGATATGTTCTACGTTTTCCCTCTTACATCTCCTTCATTCCCATTGGTGGAATGTATATCCAAAGTCTCGAACTAAGCAGTACGTAATTATCTCTTGTATATAAAGAACAGACACTGACTGACACTAAAATTTCATATTACTTCGGACTGCATGTTAATATCAGTTGTGTTTTACCGAGAGCTCTCTTTATACTTCTCACTGTTTTACAATCATTAACACAGGTATTTTTTATAAAGCTAATTCTATTAACATTCCTGTAGTCGTAAGTTAGTTGATTCTATGATCCTTTAAAATAACGATAACTTCAGTTTTACATCCCTTATTAGAATTAAATTACTAACATTCTGAATAATTCTAATCTTTTTTAAGGAAACATTCTTTAAAAATCTGTTTTTATATTTTTTGAACGTATATCTTACAGCAGAATACTTATACGTATCCTTTTTCCTTTTATAGATGTACCAGTGTTACGCTTCAAAGATGGACAACAGCTTCGTCGATTCCAGCTCTTCAAACAGAAACCATTCACCTTATGTTCCATGGTTGTGTGAAATGGACGAAGAATTAATTAGCAACTCTCCCAAAGACATTTATGCGCCGTTTACCGTTCGGTCGAGTTCATTATCGAATACCACTTTATGTAAGGAGGGTAATCAAGCGAAATTAAGGCATTCTTCACACAATACGCATTTGGATGCATCTGAAGGTGTTGTATTTTTCGCCACCGACAACACGCATTCCAAAAAACGATCTAAAGAAGAAGATATTCAGTTTCGTGAGAATGTTTTACAATGCCCTTACTGTCTGGAACAATATAAGAATGAGTTATTGGGTCGTAAAGACGTTGTTTGTCATTATCATGCACAATGTGATAAGAGGAAAAAACCAGCAAGTAAATCTACCATAGTTGCTCCTGAAGTATCTGCTTGTAACAGCAAAGCAAAATGTAATTTGTTTGTCAGCAAGGAGCCACAAACATGTTTCGACTTTAAATGCAGTCCAGAACCGTCCACATCATTTAAAAGCAGTAAGCTGGAAACACAGCCCAGGATATGTAAAGACTTCAAGAAAGGTTTTGGTTCGACTTTTGAAACCAATTCACTTTACGATTCCTGTCCTATTAACAAGGGTAGCTTGGAAAGAAATTCGGAAGCTTATTTCAAAGCATTAAGAGAGCCTTTGCAGATTGAAAGAAAACCAGTCAGAAATTTTTCACCAGATACGAACGCGTCAACTAGCAAAGGAACTGAAAAACTGAAAGATATGTCCTTAATCGATTATTCAATTGGCGATTTTGGTGGTAACAGCAAATATATAATCAAAGGCATAATAGAATTGCTCAAATCTGAAGATTCGGATGATGATGAAAAGGCCAATTGCGAAGATGAAACTTTTAATATCATGAAGCCATGTTCGGTAGTTACCAACAGCAATTGTAAAGAAATGATATCTCCGGTCGAAAACGCAACCAGCGAAGAAAATAAGACACGTCCTGAGGAAAAGGTTAAATGTTCCACCTCAGATAATATGTCAAGAAGGATTTATGTGTCCAACTTAAATAAGAAAGCAACAGAAGAACATCTGAAATTTCTTTTTAAAGCTTGCGGTCGTATTGTAAATGTGAAAATCATACGCAACTTTATCACAAAGGATTCCTTAGGATTTGGATTTGTAGAATTTGCACATCATGACGACGTTCCACTAGCCTTAGAGTTTAACGGAAAGGGATTTATGCAACGTGAGTTGGTAATTCAAAGAAAAAATTCTTTCTTCGACATGGTGTCCAGGAAGATTCTCGTGTCCAACTTATCTACGAAAGCAACTGAAGCTGATCTGAAGAAGCACTTCATGCCTTGCGGTCGTATTTCGAAAGTCAGCGTCACACGCG
Organism: Typopeltis vanoorti; assembly: GCF_054136105.1. Taxonomy (NCBI): domain Eukaryota; kingdom Metazoa; phylum Arthropoda; class Arachnida; order Uropygi; family Thelyphonidae; genus Typopeltis; species Typopeltis vanoorti. Next base: position 126,082,453 of record NC_143549.1, read on the forward strand.
ACCGGAAAACAAAGGAATCCCTAGGATTAGGATTAGTAGAATTTGTGCATCCAGAAGATGTTACGCACGCCTTTTCTCTTAATGGATCAACATTGATGAGGCAGAAAGTTGCAATCCAAAGAAAAGATTAATGGTGAAGCAAACTTCCTTATGTGTTTTATAAGAGCTATCTCAAGTTTGGTGTATAAGAAGATTGACTGAAATAAATGTGTTTTTAATTTTACAAGAGAGTTCTTTTCTGTTTTAAAATTAATGCTTGCTAAGGTGTAACCTATACAGAATATTTCCAGGATGTTTTCCGTTATTTTAGCCTAATTATAAAATTCCACAAAATGTTCTAAAATATTGCTAATTTTTCCAACTCATTAGATATCACTGTAATCGGTACCTTTAATTCATGGATTATTATTAAACCATTAATTAACGAATAGTGCACAAAACATTAGGGAGCTCACACCGTTTCCTATATGGCATTATTTTGTAACAGAGATAAACTCGCCTTTTGCAAACAAATCATTATAAATATTTCAGAGAGGAGTTTATTTCAGGACCTAAATCACATTCAGTCGTTAATGAGAAAATGCAATATAAAAATGTTGGTAAATTCGCACAGTCAACTTTGTTTTCGAAATCGTTACAGCACTCGAAAGTGACACAAATTAACAAAGGCTACCAATAATATCTTCGAAAACTAACAATACATTTACAACACTATGATGAGTAGAATCGTCAAATACTTTTAACATTCCCTTTCTTAATATTTCAATGTTGCCTTGTTGGTTGCAATAATTCATTCATTGTTTTAGTATATACAAGAAGATGAAATCAATGAACACTTTCTAGGTGTTTATAAGAATTTTCCTCACCCCCTCCTCTTATGTAATTATATGTAATGTTTGTATATATATATAAACGAAAGAGAATGAAAGGTATAAAAAGTTCTTATACACACCTAGAAAAAATTCATTAATTTTATATATTCGTATATATCCTATAAGAAAAACGAACAAATTATTTGATGGGAATTTGAAGGGACTGGAGATATGTTCTTTCTTTGTTACTTCTCTTTCTCCTTTACACGAGTGTGTGTGATATTCTAAATGGCAACGGTTATGTCTTTATATATATATATATATATATATATATATATATATATAAAAGAAAATACTTAATTGCAAAGTGTAATAATAACATATATTTCATATTAGCAAGATTATGCTTCTGAGGACATTAGACTCCTGAAAAAGATGACGTCCATTTGTAATTCTCGAAACAAGTCACATAAATTACATGTCCTATTTTGCGATAGATAATGTGCAATATTCTCTAAGTTAATAGGAAAATATGCATGTTCTATTAAAAAAACCTGTATCGCACAGATAAAGAAAGAACAAAAGACAGTGATTTTTAATTTTAGCTTTGAAATATCTTTTCGATTTGCGTCGCGAAACTGCTCATGGAAATTCTGTGACGTCACATTTTAATCTAGAACCGTGTCACTGATGGAACAAATAACCATTCTATTTGCATTGATATGTTCTACGTTTTCCCTCTTACATCTCCTTCATTCCCATTGGTGGAATGTATATCCAAAGTCTCGAACTAAGCAGTACGTAATTATCTCTTGTATATAAAGAACAGACACTGACTGACACTAAAATTTCATATTACTTCGGACTGCATGTTAATATCAGTTGTGTTTTACCGAGAGCTCTCTTTATACTTCTCACTGTTTTACAATCATTAACACAGGTATTTTTTATAAAGCTAATTCTATTAACATTCCTGTAGTCGTAAGTTAGTTGATTCTATGATCCTTTAAAATAACGATAACTTCAGTTTTACATCCCTTATTAGAATTAAATTACTAACATTCTGAATAATTCTAATCTTTTTTAAGGAAACATTCTTTAAAAATCTGTTTTTATATTTTTTGAACGTATATCTTACAGCAGAATACTTATACGTATCCTTTTTCCTTTTATAGATGTACCAGTGTTACGCTTCAAAGATGGACAACAGCTTCGTCGATTCCAGCTCTTCAAACAGAAACCATTCACCTTATGTTCCATGGTCGTGTGAAATGGACGAAGAATTAATTAGCAACTCTCCCAAAGACATTTATACGCCGTTTACCGTTCGGTCGAGTTCATTATCGAATACCACTTTATGTAAGGAGGGTAATCAAGCGAAATTAAGGCATTCTTCACACAATACGCATTTGGATGCATCTGAAGGTGTTGTATTTTTCGCCACCGACAACACGCATTCCAAAAAACGATCTAAAGAAGAAGATATTCAGTTTCGTGAGAATGTTTTACAATGCCCTTACTGTCTGGAACAATATAAGAATGAGTTATTGGGTCGTAAAGACGTTGTTTGTCATTATCATGCACAATGTGATAAGAGGAAAAAACCAGCAAGTAAATCTACCATAGTTGCTCCTGAAGTATCTGCTTGTAACAGCAAAGCAAAATGTAATTTGTTTGTCAGCAAGGAGCCACAAACATGTTTCGACTTTAAATGCAGTCCAGAACCGTCCACATCATTTAAAAGCAGTAAGCTGGAAACACAGCCCAGGATATGTAAAGACTTCAAGAAAGGTTTTGGTTCGACTTTTGAAACCAATTCACTTTACGATTCCTGTCCTATTAACAAGGGTAGCTTGGAAAGAAATTCGGAAGCTTATTTCAAAGCATTAAGAGAGCCTTTGCAGATTGAAAGAAAACCAGTCAGAAATTTTTCACCAGATACGAACGCGTCAACTAGCAAAGGAACTGAAAAACTGAAAGATATGTCCTTAATCGATTATTCAATTGGCGATTTTGGTGGTAACAGCAAATATATAATCAAAGGCATAATAGAATTGCTCAAATCTGAAGATTCGGATGATGATGAAAAGGCCAATTGCGAAGATGAAACTTTTAATATCATGAAGCCATGTTCGGTAGTTACCAACAGCAATTGTAAAGAAATGATATCTCCGGTCGAAAACGCAACCAGCGAAGAAAATAAGACACGTCCTGAGGAAAAGGTTAAATGTTCCACCTCAGATAATATGTCAAGAAGGATTTATGTGTCCAACTTAAATAAGAAAGCAACAGAAGAACATCTGAAATTTCTTTTTAAAGCTTGCGGTCGTATTGTAAATGTGAAAATCATACGCAACTTTATCACAAAGGATTCCTTAGGATTTGGATTTGTAGAATTTGCACATCATGACGACGTTCCACTAGCCTTAGAGTTTAACGGAAAGGGATTTATGCAACGTGAGTTGGTAATTCAAAGAAAAAATTCTTTCTTCGACATGGTGTCCAGGAAGATTCTCGTGTCCAACTTATCTACGAAAGCAACTGAAGCTGATCTGAAGAAGCACTTCATGCCTTGCGGTCGTATTTCGAAAGTCAGCGTCACACGCGACCGGAAAACAAAGGAATCCCTAGGATTAGGATTAGTAGAATTTGTGCATCCAGAAGATGTTACGCACGCCTTTTCTCTTAATGGATCAACATTGATGAGGCAGAAAGTTGCAATCCAAAGAAAAGATTAATGGTGAAGCAAACTTCCTTATGTGTTTTATAAGAGCTATCTCAAGTTTGGTGTATAAGAAGATTGACTGAAATAAATGTGTTTTTAATTTTACAAGAGAGTTCTTTTCTGTTTTAAAATTAATGCTTGCTAAGGTGTAACCTATACAGAATATTTCCAGGATGTTTTCCGTTATTTTAGCCTAATTATAAAATTCCACAAAATGTTCTAAAATATTGCTAATTTTTCCAACTCATTAGATATCACTGTAATCGGTACCTTTAATTCATGGATTATTATTAAACCATTAATTAACGAATAGTGCACAAAACATTAGGGAGCTCACACCGTTTCCTATATGGCATTATTTTGTAACAGAGATAAACTCGCCTTTTGCAAACAAATCATTATAAATATTTCAGAGAGGAGTTTATTTCAGGACCTAAATCACATTCAGTCGTTAATGAGAAAATGCAATATAAAAATGTTGGTAAATTCGCACAGTCAACTTTGTTTTCGAAATCGTTACAGCACTCGAAAGTGACACAAATTAACAAAGGCTACCAATAATATCTTCGAAAACTAACAATACATTTACAACACTATGATGAGTAGAATCGTCAAATACTTTTAACATTCCCTTTCTTAATATTTCAATGTTGCCTTGTTGGTTGCAATAATTCATTCATTGTTTTAGTATATACAAGAAGATGAAATCAATGAACACTTTCTAGGTGTTTATAAGAATTTTCCTCACCCCCTCCTCTTATGTAATTATATGTAATGTTTGTATATATATATAAACGAAAGAGAATGAAAGGTATAAAAAGTTCTTATACACACCTAGAAAAAATTCATTAATTTTATATATTCGTATATATCCTATAAGAAAAACGAACAAATTATTTGATGGGAATTTGAAGGGACTGGAGATATGTTCTTTCTTTGTTACTTCTCTTTCTCCTTTACACGAGTGTGTGTGATATTCTAAATGGCAACGGTTATGTCTTTATATATATATATATATATATATATATATATATATATAAAAGAAAATACTTAATTGCAAAGTGTAATAATAACATATATTTCATATTAGCAAGATTATGCTTCTGAGGACATTAGACTCCTGAAAAAGATGACGTCCATTTGTAATTCTCGAAACAAGTCACATAAATTACATGTCCTATTTTGCGATAGATAATGTGCAATATTCTCTAAGTTAATAGGAAAATATGCATGTTCTATTAAAAAAACCTGTATCGCACAGATAAAGAAAGAACAAAAGACAGTGATTTTTAATTTTAGCTTTGAAATATCTTTTCGATTTGCGTCGCGAAACTGCTCATGGAAATTCTGTGACGTCACATTTTAATCTAGAACCGTGTCACTGATGGAACAAATAACCATTCTATTTGCATTGATATGTTCTACGTTTTCCCTCTTACATCTCCTTCATTCCCATTGGTGGAATGTATATCCAAAGTCTCGAACTAAGCAGTACGTAATTATCTCTTGTATATAAAGAACAGACACTGACTGACACTAAAATTTCATATTACTTCGGACTGCATGTTAATATCAGTTGTGTTTTACCGAGAGCTCTCTTTATACTTCTCACTGTTTTACAATCATTAACACAGGTATTTTTTATAAAGCTAATTCTATTAACATTCCTGTAGTCGTAAGTTAGTTGATTCTATGATCCTTTAAAATAACGATAACTTCAGTTTTACATCCCTTATTAGAATTAAATTACTAACATTCTGAATAATTCTAATCTTTTTTAAGGAAACATTCTTTAAAAATCTGTTTTTATATTTTTTGAACGTATATCTTACAGCAGAATACTTATACGTATCCTTTTTCCTTTTATAGATGTACCAGTGTTACGCTTCAAAGATGGACAACAGCTTCGTCGATTCCAGCTCTTCAAACAGAAACCATTCACCTTATGTTCCATGGTCGTGTGAAATGGACGAAGAATTAATTAGCAACTCTCCCAAAGACATTTATGCGCCGTTTACCGTTCGGTCGAGTTCATTATCGAATACCACTTTATGTAAGGAGGGTAATCAAGCGAAATTAAGGCATTCTTCACACAATACGCATTTGGATGCATCTGAAGGTGTTGTATTTTTCGCCACCGACAACACGCATTCCAAAAAACGATCTAAAGAAGAAGATATTCAGTTTCGTGAGAATGTTTTACAATGCCCTTACTGTCTGGAACAATATAAGAATGAGTTATTGGGTCGTAAAGACGTTGTTTGTCATTATCATGCACAATGTGATAAGAGGAAAAAACCAGCAAGTAAATCTACCATAGTTGCTCCTGAAGTATCTGCTTGTAACAGCAAAGCAAAATGTAATTTGTTTGTCAGCAAGGAGCCACAAACATGTTTCGACTTTAAATGCAGTCCAGAACCGTCCACATCATTTAAAAGCAGTAAGCTGGAAACACAGCCCAGGATATGTAAAGACTTCAAGAAAGGTTTTGGTTCGACTTTTGAAACCAATTCACTTTACGATTCCTGTCCTATTAACAAGGGTAGCTTGGAAAGAAATTCGGAAGCTTATTTCAAAGCATTAAGAGAGCCTTTGCAGATTGAAAGAAAACCAGTCAGAAATTTTTCACCAGATACGAACGCGTCAACTAGCAAAGGAACTGAAAAACTGAAAGATATGTCCTTAATCGATTATTCAATTGGCGATTTTGGTGGTAACAGCAAATATATAATCAAAGGCATAATAGAATTGCTCAAATCTGAAGATTCGGATGATGATGAAAAGGCCAATTGCGAAGATGAAACTTTTAATATCATGAAGCCATGTTCGGTAGTTACCAACAGCAATTGTAAAGAAATGATATCTCCGGTCGAAAACGCAACCAGCGAAGAAAATAAGACACGTCCTGAGGAAAAGGTTAAATGTTCCACCTCAGATAATATGTCAAGAAGGATTTATGTGTCCAACTTAAATAAGAAAGCAACAGAAGAACATCTGAAATTTCTTTTTAAAGCTTGCGGTCGTATTGTAAATGTGAAAATCATACGCAACTTTATCACAAAGGATTCCTTAGGATTTGGATTTGTAGAATTTGCACATCATGACGACGTTCCACTAGCCTTAGAGTTTAACGGAAAGGGATTTATGCAACGTGAGTTGGTAATTCAAAGAAAAAATTCTTTCTTCGACATGGTGTCCAGGAAGATTCTCGTGTCCAACTTATCTACGAAAGCAACTGAAGCTGATCTGAAGAAGCACTTCATGCCTTGCGGTCGTATTTCGAAAGTCAGCGTCACACGCGACCGGAAAACAAAGGAATCCCTAGGATTAGGATTAGTAGAATTTGTGCATCCAGAAGATGTTACGCACGCCTTTTCTCTTAATGGATCAACATTGATGAGGCAGAAAGTTGCAATCCAAAGAAAAGATTAATGGTGAAGCAAACTTCCTTATGTGTTTTATAAGAGCTATCTCAAGTTTGGTGTATAAGAAGATTGACTGAAATAAATGTGTTTTTAATTTTACAAGAGAGTTCTTTTCTGTTTTAAAATTAATGCTTGCTAAGGTGTAACAAAATAAATGTGTTTTTAATTTTACAAGAGAGTTATTTTCTGTTTTAAAATTAATGCTTGCTAAGTTGTAACCTATACAGAATATTTCCAGGATGTTTTCCGTTATTTTAGCCTAATTATAAAATTCCACAAAATGTTCTAAAATATTTCTAATTTATCCAGCTCATCAGATATTACTGTATCTTTTTAGAATGCTTTTCCGATTATATTAAGACTTTCCGAATGCTTATCTAAATATTCATTACAATAGTCAGTACCTTTATTTTATGGATTATTATTAAACCATTAATTAACGAATAGTGTATAAAACATTAGGGAGCTGATACAGTTTCCTATATGACATCATTTTTTAACAGTTCATAGCAACTAATGTTTGGTAATTCTTGCGTGTTGCCCAGAGGGAAGATCATCCAAAGTTTCCGTGTACCTCGCCTTTCGCAAAAAATCATTATAAATATTTCAGAGAGGATTTTATTTCAGGACCTAAATCACATTCAGACGTTAATGAGAAAATGCAATATAAAAATGTTTGTTAATTCGCACAGTCAACTTTGTTTTCGAAATCGTTATAGCACTCGAAAGTGACACAAATTCCGAAAGGCTACCAATAATTTGTTTGAAAATTAACAATACATTTACAACAATATGATGGGTAGAATGATCAAATTCTCCCCATCATATTGAACCATCTAATGTTCTAAAATATTGCTAATTCATCTTACTGCTCTCTCATCAGATATTACTTTATCTAGTTTGGGATGCTTTTGCAATTAAATTAAGGCATTTCAAAAGCTTGTTTAACCACGCTACCGGCCAAGACATCTATAGCCGTTCAAATTATCATGGATGTGAAGTGCATATTAAAATTGAAATACCATTGATATTGCAATTAAATATATGATGGATACGAAGCGTTTGCGGTATTGATCCATAAATGTCGGGAAGGTGGTTAAATGTCCCCTCGGTTAGCCTAGTGGTTTTGCTCTTCGCAACCATATGCCTGTGGAAGGAATGTCCGATATTCGATTCCCGTCGATGAAGTGTGGAACTTGAAGATCTTTCTCAGGCATAGCCAAGTTAGCCGGGCCGGTCGTGATTGCGTGCGGAATGGTTTTTTCCGCCAGTTTATCTGGCGTTTTTAATCCCGCAGGCAAACCGCAGCCTTGGACATTTGCTTGTACAGTAAAAACTATATCCCTCCCAGCGGCAGCCAGCCGACAGGTCGGATGAGAGTAGTACTTACAATTAGTTGCATCTACATAACAACGAGGTCGGTGCATTGGAAGCGGGAATAACTCGTAGTGAAAGGAGAAGTTTCTAAAAGCTTGTCTAATATATATTACAATAATTCGTTCCTTTTTCCTGGATTCTTACCACACCATTAATTACCGATAAGTGTACAAAACATGATGGAGCTGACACTGTTTCCTATATGGCATCACTTTGTAACAGATCATAGCAACTAATGTTTGATAAAATTTGATTGTTGCCAAGAGGAAATATTATCCATTCTTACTTTCAGTCTACCTCGCCTTTTGCTTAAAAATGATTATAAACGTTTTAAAGAGGATTTTTATTCAGTGACATTCAGACCTTACTGAGAAAATGTGGGTAAATTCGAACAGTCAAGTTTGTTTTCTAAATGGTGATAGCAGAGAAAAGTGCACAAATTAAGAGAATCTCCCAATAAGTTGTTCGAAAATTAACTATAATTTACAATAATATGAGGGATAGAATGTTGACATTCGTTTAATATTTGCTTTACTAAATATTTCGAAGTTGCCGTCTTTATTGAATTTATTCGTTCATGATTGGTCTGCTTATGGTTTGTTATGGCCAATCTTCTTTGGAACATAATTTTAGTACGAAAGTTTTTATAACTTGAAACACCTGACATCTAGTGTTTTATATAATGAGAATATTAGAATTTCACTTAATAACAAGAAAATTAATTAGATCTTGACAATATTATACATTTTATCAAACGTGTTGGAGATGTTTTATTCTCCTCAACACGTAAAGTTTTTTTGTGATTCAGTATTTAACAATATACTTGGACATTGTTAAGTGAACAGTTTTCAATCTTGTTTGAAATGCTTCAATTGCTGACATCGAGTGTTATAAACGTTGTTTTACCCAGATTTTCCTTTTGCATTGCCTGAGAATTTGAAAACATTAGTATATTAATTTTTATTAAAAGAATCACTGAAGTTGAGATAAATACGCTGGAAAAATTCAATGAGCTTCAGATACACAGACATCGTTGTCGCAGTCAATTAATACACATGATTCCAAGGAACACACTTGAATTCAAAGTGGAAAACCCTTCGAATAAAATATATTCGACTAATTATACTGATTTAAGTGCATGCTCTGTTCATAAATCTTAGATGGTGCTTCCAGCATTTGCGAGTTACATTGGTTAACTTCGAAGAGCATTAAGCTTCAGATTCAACACTCTTCTTACTCTGGAAATTTTTCTCAAAATTCAGTTTAAAAATATTTCAAATATATCATGCACAAAATATAATTGCAGTTATTCCGAATACTACAACATAGTTAATGAAAGATCACATATACCAGTTAAGTAGTATACTACTATTTTAGCCCATAGATAGGTTTTCGACTATTCGTACGAAAATCAGATGAAAAAAATGAACGTTATTTCTTATAGGAATGTACTGGGTAATTTTCAGCACAATCTAGATTTACTCTCTAAACGAGTGAATTATTTTGTTATAATCATGTTGTAACGAGTGGAAATTTTCTATCAATTTCTATAATTGATGGGGATAAAGTGAAAATGTTTCATTTATATACGAGTAAAATATTCAATGGTCTTATTCCTTTGAAAACTTTGTTTGCTTTACAGTGATTAAGACTGACAGAGGTAGTCTATATTTAACATTACTTTTATTCAATAGTATATTGTAATTAAATATATCGATTCTTTTATTAAACAAAAAATAATAATATATTTCAATCGATTATCTCGCATTGCAGCAGATGTTCTATGTAAAAAAGAAAACGTAAAACTCTTACTTCCAAAAGGTTCATAAACGAAGATAAGGCGATTTTTCGATTTCTTTTTATTTAACTCCTACTCATTAAAGATTGTAGGTCAATATTGCTTTATAACTGTGAATGGGCTAAGATTTTTTTCTATCTTTTTATTAATTTTATATATTTTATGCATACAAGGTAATGAAAATTTAAGTATTCCTGTTTAAGACCTCTTGGAGCGCCACCCAGTGATCCAAATACAGCGAAACCTTGCAGAAATATATTGCATCGTCATGTGGAAGCGATATCTGATGAAAAAGGGTAGTTCTAAAATTCACCACCAGGAGCATTGTAAACACTAAATTGCAATTTGGCAGGTGCCATGAGGGTTTAAAAAAGATGTACACTTGATTTTTCCCTTCATTCTGGTTGTTAATACCGTCCACAGTAATGGCACTAACATTGTCAACAACGTGTTTTGTTTCTGAAGCTCTACTACCTAAACAACTGCAATGCTGTTACTGCACTCAGCGAATTTAGTCACCTGAACAAACGTCGACGAGGTCCACTATCTCCATGGGCTCTGCGACGAATGATTAGTCGTTTTGAAGAAACGGGATCGCTGGGAGTTAGACCTGGCACAAGTCGCAAAGCAATCATTTCACGACACGTGAATGAAGTTGCTGCTGCTGCTGTGGAGCAGGCCATGAATAACAGCGTAAGTTCCTGCAGTGCACGTGCTGTATCAAGACACATAGATGTGCCTTACACAACTATCTAAAAACCTCTACAGAAGATTTTGCATTTCTACCTATTCAAGTTAACCCTGGCACAGGAGTTGTACCCTCATAACTTTGAAAGTCGATTGACATTCGCTTCGACATTCCCTGTTCGAGTGGAGTTGGACGCTGCGTGGCCGCGGATGATATTGTCGGGACATGAGGCTCACTTTCACCTGAACGGAGCTGTGAATACCCACAATGGCGGGTACAAAACCGCGCGCAATCCAACAAATTTCTTTGCATTCACCCAACGTTACTGTCTGGTGCGGGTTTACGACATCGTTCATCATTGGACGATACTTCTTTGAGGACATTCGCCAGTCTGGTCCTCTGACCTTCTCAGTTACTGCTGAGAGTTTTAGCGATATGATAAAAAAATATTTGTTTTGCCTTTGCTACAGCAGCTCCTTTGCATGGATTAAATCATTTTCGGGCAGGATGGGGGCACCTACATACATCGGTCGATCCGTACAGGAGGTTCTTCAAGAACATTTCATGGAAGTCAGAGTGATCAGCTGTGCGTTTCCCATGGCATGGCCGCCTCGTTCACCTCATCTGACCTCCTCCGTGACATCAGACTCGGGGATTTCTCAAAGACAGAATTTATCGGGTCATTCCGTTAAATTGCCAGCGCTTAAAGACGGCATAGCGCAACATGTTCATAACATCAGTCCCGACCAGCTGTGTTCTGCCGTTAAACTCATTGTGCAAAGGATGCAGTTTGTAGCATAACGGGAAGGGCAGCACATGCCCGTGAATGCATAATGGAAGAGAATAGAAATCTGTTATTTATCCTTGTGTTTCTTCTTACACACACACACACACACACACACACACACACATTCTGTGTGTGTGTGTGTGAAAATTACTACACTAATTCTACATAAAATACTACAGAAAATTACTACACTACATTCGGTACATCATACTGCACTCCCTGGTGATGAATTTTAGAACTATTGTTTCCTGGTTTTTGACATGAGGCAGTGTATTCTTGCAATGTTTTAAAACGTATTCATCACTCGGTCGCTCTCCACAAGGCCTCAAACAGGGATACTTTAATTTTGATCACCCAGTATATATTTTAGATTATTATTGTTATCATTATTATTATCTGATATCACCAGAGAGTGAAGGATTCATGGAGAGAGAGGCTAGAATCACTCAAACCAGTTGTCATACTTTCCTTTAAAATTATTCACACTAGATGCACTCACTACCTCAAAAGGCAAACTATTTCACTCACTTAATGCTGTGTAAGAAAAATCCTAGCTCTTATCCCTTCCTTGATTGCGAACAAACTTAACTTCTATGGATCCCCCACCCCCCGTGTTCTCTCGCAACCTTCCATATAACAAAAATTTTCATCAGAAGATATCCTATTACATTAGTTCGAAAGTTTATAGAAGTCTACCATATCAAAACTTTTTCTCCTATTAAGTCTTTAATCCACATACTGGCAGTCTGTCCTCATAATCCGGATATAATCTTTGTAAATCTTTTCGCACCTATTCCACAGCTTCTTATTCCCCTTGGAACCGGGGAGACTAAATCTGCGCCCAATAATCCAGGTGTGGCCTTATATTAAATGACTTCCTATTTTTGCTATATAACCTTTGAATTTAAATTCCTCTCCACTGTTACACCAAGATCCCTAGCTTAATCAGGTTCTTGTAGCTTAACCCTGCTAATATAATATGCCGCTGGAAATCTCCTCCCACCAAATTGCATAACTTTGTACTTGCTAACATTAAACTGAAACCATTTTCATTTTCTCTAATTTCCAGTCTATTTAAATCATTCTGTAAGTGCTGGATATCACTAGCATCCCTGACTGTCTTGCTTGTCCTCTCATCATCGGAAACAAGCCTTTGACCGAGTCTGGCACAAAGGCTTACTAAGCAAACTCCCATCATTTGGACTGCCTCGGGACTTCTGCAGACGGACTGCCAACTTCCTGTCTGAACGCACACTATGTGTGATGGTAGACGGCTCCCTATCCTCTCACCATCCAACTAATGCCGGGGTCCCTCAAGGCTCAGTTCTCTCACCGACCCTCTTCCTTCTATATATCAATGACCTACTTCAGTTGACCTCTAACCCAATACACAGTTTTGCAGATGACAGTACACTACATTCCTCCCTTTCATTTGACAAACCCTACCCTACACAACTCACTTCAACCCACAGAACATCAACCACCACTGCCCTTAATTCCGACCTCCAAGCCATCCTCCGATGGAACTCAGACAACCTTGTCAACTTCAACGCTAGTAAAATCCAGTTCTGTCTTATTTCTCACAAAAAAGAACCATTTTCCCCCAGCATTTTTTTCGATAAAACTCAAATTCACAGACAAGACGAAATTTCTCTTCTCGGAATTACCTTGACATCAAGCCTCTCCTGGCATAAACACATCGCAATCACCATCCTCAACTTCCAAAAAACTAGGTTTTCTCTTTCGCTCAAGACGCTACTTCACCTCCAAACAGCTGTTAACACTATACAAGTCACAAATCCGCCCAGCTCTCGAATACTGCTTTCACATCTGGAGTGGGGCTCCAAAAAGCTCCCTCAAAATGCTTGATTCAATACAGAGGAAAGCAATTAGACTAATAAATGACCCATCCCTCACCAACTTGCTCCCCACCACTTTCTCATAGACGCTCTGCAATCTGTATATTCTATAAATACTTTCACAGGAAACGTTCATCTGAAACAGCATCAATAATTCCCCCACCCTGTACCAAGCCCATTTGCACACGTACAGCTGCCGCCCAACATTACATTCTTTCACAGTACACCTCGAAACCCACAGAACAAGTTTCTTCTCCTCCTCATTCATCCCTGCTATTGCAGTACTGTGGAACAGTCTTCCCCTTGACTTTTCGAAGGAATACAATATACAGGCATTCAAACCAAATGTAAACAAGTTTCTCCTTTCATAAACCATCACCCACATACGGTAATAACGTACTATACGTTGACCAGCCAACCTCCTGTATATGGGCCCAACATAAAAAAAAAACACCAAATCTCTTTATAAAATTGAACTATTGAACAATAATGGACCATTATTGTTCAATCTATACTTTAATGACATTAGGACTGAATCCTGAGGTACGCCACTGGTCACCTTAAATCTGACAGATTCTCACCCACTATATACCAATTTTTGTATCTGTCTGTCAACCATCCCCTGTTCTAAGTCAAGGGTTTATATTCCAATCCCATATTCTCCAGTTTATGTAACAGACTTTCGTGTGGAATTCTGACAAATGCCTTAGAAAAATCCAACATTATCATAATGTATCCATTCCCTTTATCCAACTCGGCCGTAACAAAACACTGTTATAAATTATGAGCAAATTGCTAAAACATGACCTTTCTTTAGTAAACCCAATGTGCTCCTTGCAGGGTATAGCTTGTTTGTCTACCCATTTCTGTATGAGATTTCTTACCATTTTTTTTTAATTTTCACTACCACACCAGAGATACTGATAGGTCGGTAGTTAGACACATCAGATACCACAGGTACCTTGATAACTGTGGTATCATTCTGAGCTGAGACTCAAGTTATACAAAAATGTGAAAGGCCTAGCTAATTCAGTTGAACATTCCTTTAACAAACGTGCTGATATTCCATCTGTGCCTGTTGACTAATTCTTATCCCGGTTGTGCAACAGCTCTTCAACCCCATTTTTTTCATCCACCTCTATCTCTTCGTCCAATGTAGCACTGTGCACCATATTATATGCACCTAGTTGGTATATCTTAGCAAAGTGAGCACTCATTAACAGAACAATCTCGTTAGCTTCCGACACTCGAATACCATCTGCTTCCAGTAAAGTTATTCTTCCACATTCCTTCTTTCTATTGCTTGCGGAATAACGACAAAATTCTTTTGGATTGCCTTTATCTTGCATAGCCAATTTCTTTTCATACTCCGATTTATCTTTCCACACAATACTCGTTACTTTTTGGCCTGCGCTTTCTATATTTCAAAACGGGGCGGTGATCTCCCAGTGAGCTAGGAAATCCGTCTCCCACCTCAGGACATTTACAAACATCCATGGCCAAGTAGGGATTCGAACTCACAGCCTGATGGTTGGAGATCAAGTATGCTAACAAAACCATTTTTTCTGCCAGTCCAGCAATTTGTATAATGAAGAAAAAATAATCTGTGGTCTTAGACTTTCTAAAGATAGCTAGTTCAATAATAAAGTTTACCATATAAAATGAAATTTGACAAATATAACTAATTACGACAAGTTTATTATATAGCAACCTTCTTAAATCTAAAAGCTCACTATAATTTCTTATATTTGCACTTTTGTAGGAGCTACATCAAACGAATTTCAGACCAATCAAAATAGAAAGTTAAGTTCTACTGGATACACACACACACAGTAGTGGAGAAAAAATAATCAATTTCCGATTAATATAAGACTACCTTCTTCTCACTAGCCTATTCTGAAAAACAGTGGCAAAGCAACTTAGTCAAAAGTCGTGTTTATGACCTCAAACCAATCTCTTAATGAATGGAATATCATCATATTTGCAGTAGGCTAATTTGAGAAATAGTAACAAAATGACTCCTGACTGCTTCGGAGTTATCGGTTTCAACGACAAGGCAAGAACGGTAGACTGAAGTAGACAAAATTTCTTAACATAGTTTTTGTTAGGGTACTCGCTTTTTTTTTTTCATTCGTAATTCCGAAGACCCATTGCAATTTTAGAAGTCATGTGTTACTGATCGACCTGTTAGTGGTAGATCTCGTGAACACATATTTTCCGTTGCACTGCATCCTTTACTTCCATTCCCCCCTCCTCCTAATCTTGCTTTCTTCCCCATTTTACAGGTGATTCAATACCTTTTTTTTCTTCCGTTTATGCCAGGTCAGTCAACATTATCAAGCAGGGGATGTATCCACTTTATCATCCCTCACAATTCTTGCCTTCTGTTATTTCTTTCCTGTTTTTCGAAATACCTCGTGCTCTCCTTTCCATTCCCCCTGTCAGTTAATTTATAAGCCGTCTTTGGCCTAGCTCCTCCTTTCTTCAGCCAGCACGAAGTACTTAATCTCAGGTAGGACTACTCCTCTTTCTTTTCACCTTTTTTGAACGGCTTGTCTCAGTGATTATGCATTAGCTATCGGTAAACTCTTAACAACCTAATGAAAACACTTTTTAGCCTCACTGAAAATTATAATCAAAACATACTGAATTTATTAGAAGCTAAATCTTCGCTAGCAAGTCATCGTATTGACTTGTCAACGAACTTACTTATTATGTTTATCACGTTTCTTTCATCTCACTGCGTTCGTATTGGTCACTAATGAAATTTATTTTAGAGAATTTATTTTTTATTATTTAAATGTGCAATAAGTTTTCAAACTCCCGCTGGTCATTATTTGGTACTAGCATTGTGCATATCATACCCCCTTGCTCGGGGTTTATCCTTGAAATATATTGTATTACAATGTGTAGAATTATGTTGTGTTACAAAGGTATTTTTGCAACTAAACTTTACATTTTCTTATATAAAACGTAACACCTTACCTCATTAATTATAAATAGGAAATGTGTTCGTATTTATAATTAATAGAAACCGTTGAATACGAACATTTTTAAAGTTAAAATATATGACATGGGGATTGTCAAATGTAAATTTTTCGGCATAAATTCATACACCTCCAATAGCTGGTAGGTATACTTCAGTCTCGCACTTACTTCCCCCATCCTAAGGCAGTTCAGGATGGGGAAGTAAGTGCGAGAGTAAGTAAGTAAGTCACCTCCTCTGTTTACTTATCGATTTGTATCACGGTGTTTCAATGCGTTGCACACCAGTTTCATAATGAGGTATATACCGGCGTACTCTGTGCTACTCATTGCCGTGGCCTGTACGTAGCTCTTTGAGTACTGTACTAACCTAATCCCCCCCCCCCCCTCCACCGTCTACTTTTCGAATTCCTGAATGATCGTTTCTACGTTGAATTGTCGAGAATTTGGAAACATCGTTTAGAGCAGGCTCTGGCCAACTTATTTAAAACACGTTCTTCAAACTGTACTCGCACACGTTAACAGATGCTAATAAAAGATTACAGTCGATTTCCGGTGATTAAAATGTTTATCAGTATAATTACGGTGACCATCTTTTTTTTTTTTTTTTTGAGAAAATGAAGGACAAATTAAATTTTTTTTCTCATAATAAAAAAAGCAGGTTGCGTTTATATGTTAAACTAAAGCTTTGTAACATTTATTACAAAATATAAGCAATATGCATAGCATTTTAAAAATTATATTATTACTTTAAAAAATTAATTTTGATTCTTTTCACAAGAATAAGTTTTTTTTTAATAAATCAGGTTTGTGTTATAAAACTGTATTCAGTTCATGTCAAAGTTGCATTTGGTAAAAATGCATGCTTTCGATTTTTAATTGGGTTTTTACACTGATCCACATTGTTCACTAATGAAAATACTCGTTCAGTGGGGGCATTAGATCCAAGGAGACCTAAGCAAAATTCAACCATTTTTAAAGATTTTTTTGAGCCAAAGTACATCAGTGACGTCGTAACTTCAAGACGTCCACTCACTCCTACCACAGCTTCTACATTACATATGCACATCAACGACGCAGCCATATATGCCGCGCCGCTAGCAAGTGCCGGTGAAATGACAGCTTCATGTTTTTATGGGAGGCGTGCTGCGCGCCAATATTCAATTTACTATTTCAATTCACAAAAAAAGGACAAAATGGCCATTTTATAAAAAAAATAAATCTAAAGGACAGAGCAGTGAAATAAAGGACTGTTCTCTTAAATAAAGAACGTATGGTCAGCGTAAGTATAATGAACTATTAGACAGCCAATGTTGCAAAGTATAATATCGCTTTTTCACGAAGTATGCAAGTGCTTCAAGGTGTAATACAGCAATGCGAGTATTGTCACCAGTAATCTTTAAGCAATATATAACGAGAGCACTTTTTAGCCTCACTGAAAATTATAAGAAAAACGTATTGAATTTATTAGAAGCTTAAACTTCACTTCCATGTCACGACACAGGAATATACACATCACTGTTTCCTTCTGTGCTATTCATGAAGAGAAGGAATTTTAAAATATCCATGCATATTTGATATTTAAAACACAGAATTCAACACTTACCAGATATGGTTTGCATTCAGATATCTTAGTGCCCATCATATCTATGATACGAGTGATATGATTTTCCGGGGGGGGGGAGATAGTCCTAATTACTCATTTCTTTCCAATCGGAAAAAAAAATTAATGCCTTTCTTCATTTCTTCCCATTTATTACTTATTTTAACCTAATGACTCAAATGAGAATTATTTTTAGAAACTGTGAGAGGAAAACAAGTAAAATTAAAACAATCTTTACACAAAGGAAATGCTTTTTTGGAAATTATGAAATACAACTTTGAATGACAATTGAAGGTAAATAGATTCAATGATCGAATCTCTTCAATTGAATTGTTCAATTAATTGAACAATTTTTATTACCGTGCAAGTGTAGCGTAACATGTTTCGACAGAGACAGTTAAAGTTCGATATGACTGCCTCCAGTAATTCTGCGGACGTCCCACCTGTAATCGATTTCCTGCCTCATGCGGCAGACCATATCTGGTAACTTCAGCAATGACGGCAGTAATTCTGGAACGCAGCTCATTCAAATTGGTTGGTAGTGTTGGTACAAACACTTGATCTTCACAAAGTCCTCCCAAGGAAAAAATCTAACAGTGTAAGTTCGGGGGAACGCGGTGGTCATTAGGCAGGCGCCCCACTACCGATCCATCTGCCTGGAAAATGGGTGTCGACGCATGACCTTACGTTTGTCAGATAATGAGGAGGTGCCCCGTCTTGTCGGAAATGTAAGCGTTCGTCGTGGTCGCTCTAATTGTGGTATTAGGTACCCTTGTAGCATGTCCAGATACGCACCACCGGTAACGGTAGACTTCGGAAAAAAAAAAAGAAGGGTCCATACACTTTCTTCTTGCTTTTGGAGCAAAAAACCTTTAGAGTACCGCGAACATGTTCTACGATGGCGTGTGGATTTTCGCTTCCCCAAATTCTGTTCCTTTATCTCAAATGGCCATTTTGTAGCCTTGTTCTTATGCAATGTACCAACGTCTGATTGTCTTTCAGTAAGAATTTCTAGAGATTTCATAAAATAAGTCTTTCGTGGTATTCTGATGAAATAATTCTTGCTACCGGCTGTATCACTCTTCTCAGGAAAATGCTCTATCATAACATAAGGTCATATTGCAAACTGATATTTCAAATTTCACGATTACGTCATCAATCGGAATGACTGTATAATGAGTCGCATCAGAACCTTCCAGAGGGAAGACCATTCCAGTTTCATTTCTTGTCACCGACTTAGAGAACCTTTTTTTTTCTGGACTTTTTTGCTTATTTTAGAATTAGTGGATGTTTAGGAATACGAGAAGTCGACAGTTGGAGAATCAGTGCGAGAGCACCGTCTCCGAATTGTTGGTAGTCTAGGCTCAATTACCAATGATGAGTAAAGCTGAAGGTCGACTACTCATCAATTTCCTAACGAAGAATAAATCTGCGTTAGAGGATTTTTTGATATTCCAAGGATGTTCTTTGGAATCGCTCTTTGTTCCCCAATCAATATTGCTATTACCTTTTTTAATTAATTTAATCCGGACCTTATAATAAAATTATTATATCTTTATAATATATTATTTATTCACTTATGATTATTATGAATAAAAAAATAATTTATACACAATGGTGACAGTGACCAAGAATTAAGCAAGGAAGTTTAGATTAAATACCTCGGTCTTCTGTATCATTAACTATGGGAAAGGTAGTTTTTATTATCCTAGTTCTACTTTATTAATTCAGGGTTTATATTATAACTAATCCTTCCTTCTTTGTTGACTAACTTTTATAAAATGAATGGGTTAAGCATGTCTTAATATTCTTAATTATTGTCGCAAAATTTCTTCATATTAAAGAATTAATTTTCTACTAGATTAGATTGCAATATAAGGAGGATGAGTAAGTAATGTTGTTCCAGAGGCATAGCTAGACTGGAGGGGGGGGGGGGGGATCTCGAGATACAGACTCGAGAACTCAGTTCCAAATATTGTAATACTACTGCGAATTTCCCTCACAACTGCTGCAAGCGTTGCTAGTTGTGAGAGGAGTTTTTCTAAATAAAATTGATTAAGAATTACTTACATTACTATGAAATAGACTTAGCAATGTCATCGACGATTTTGCTAACACAAAAGCAAGAAAAATAACATTTATAAATGTTGAAATTAAAGTTTTACTTCGAAAATAAACATAGTGTTTTAATTTATTTTTCTATACGTCGTTTTGACTTTTTGTAGTATTTTTGGTGTGTATTGAAAGGGGCGGCAAACTCGGGGACCTCCCCCTGGCGGCAAAAGCTCTAACTACACTGTGTTCTCCCTTTTTACATTACTATGGAAATATTGACCAAAACTAATTCTTTGAGCGAAAATGCCAGCGGGTGATATGTTAAGCACTTATTTTAGATACAGGATAGCGTAATTCGGTGAGAAAATGGAGAATAACGAAAACAGCATAGTGAAATAAACGAATCTCTCTCTCTCTCTCTCTACAAGGATTAAATTGAAAAACAAAATGCGAAAATTATAAAATTTTATGTTATATTTTTTCAGTGTACATTACTCGTATAGTAAAAATTTAATGAATTCTAATGGTATTTCAAATTCAACTTTCAAAAGCCCATCATAAAAACTCAGGACTCGGCCAGTTTCTACTAAGTTACTTGCTCGAATTCAAATTACGTGGTAGGATTGAGGGACACATAAACTAAAAAGAATAAATTTGGTCTAATTGAAAAGGTTTAGCAACTATTTAACAGAAAACAGACTTTCTCAGTGGAAAGTACAGTATATGATTTTTCATCTTTTTTTTCGCAGAGTGGTCATCAAGAAAATTATTTTTTAGTTGCTCATTAAATAGCATTCATGGAAAGGAAAGAGAAGAAACCGATTTAATTTTAATTCCTGTGAGATCAGTCGATTAGTCTTGAAATGATTATATTCATTTTTTTTTCATAGCAATTTTCTTCCTTTAGTTAATATTATTGCATCAGTTTTGGTGGTTGATATTCGACTGAGAGCATAATCGTTACCACCGCTTATGATAGTGATATTCGTTCCATTGCTGGTATATTAAACCACAAACATATAAAAAGAGAGATTTCGTAAAAAATAATATCGAAATCGAGTATTCTGCAAAACAGTCAGTCGTACTGTATGTAATTCGCATTAAAGATGTGTTACTTTAGATTTAGTTTATATTAAGTAAATTTTATAAAATATTAATGAGAAAATTATCCAAATAGAATAAAATCGATTTCCTCTGGAAATATCTAATAATGACTTGATATATTTCCTGGAACAAAATCACGAGAGACTCACTTCAACCTAACAGCTCTCATCGTTATCCCCGACAAGCGAAATTATTATTATTCTATTTATCTAATTTTTAAATTTCACTTATTCTTATTGATGCACTACAACGCCAAAAGAACAGTTAGTTTGTATAACTACTGGTTAGCATATATAATGTCAGTGAGTCCATATAGTAGTACAATACTTTTTCAAACTCACCAAGACTAGAAACTGTTCACAATAGATCTACCTGAATTTGAAAATTAATTTTACATAAAGATAAAAATTATTCACTTTAATTGGGCTATTTGGATTCTAGTACTTTTAGCTGTAAATAACTCTTTCGGTATTTCTGTTTTTATCTTGATAATTATCATCTGCTCCTTTTTGGAAGACCAATTCCATTCATAAAACTGGGATGAGTTAGATTTTACGACAAATATTAATTGCGTTTAAATCAGGAGAAAAAAAGACGTCAAATTAAAAATGTGACGTCTTTTCACTCGTTTTTCTTGTTTATTATCCAAACTCCACCGCCATATAATAACGTTTGCACTGCTAAATGTAACTCTCAAAACGAAATTTGTGCAAAAAGACGTGCTGAAAAAGTATACAGTACTTTTTCAGCACGTCTTTTTGCACAAATTTCGTTTTGAGAGTTACATTTAGCAGTGCAAACGTTATTATATGGCGGTGGAATTTCAGCAATAAATAAGAAAAACGAGTCAAATGACATTTAAGAGAACAACATGCACACTGCTAAATAAAAAGAAAAAGGATGTTTTAAAAGTCAAAAAGAAACCAATAGGGAAAAAAATTAAAAGAAACTAAATTGGATAGAACATGTAAGCTGAAAGGTCAACTCCCAATATACTAAACAATCAATAAAATAAGTTTCTAATAAAAGTCCTTATTACATATGCTGTTTAAATAAGTAATTTAACTTGTCTCTCTAAGTTGCTCAGTACTTGAACATTTTACGCACTTTTTCTAATCGATGTAATCAATTCAGGATTTGCTATTTTATTTTTACATCTATACCTAAGAGTGGCAAAAATATAATAACATGACCCTTCTCTTTACAGATGTTGCGGTGCAACTCTTCAGAAAGCATGAGCGACACGTTTTATAATGAGCCGTCTGAGATATTCACAAATGAATCTTTAACGACCAATGCTCTTTGCAGAACATGGACATTCGAAGGGACGGATCAAGAATTAATTAGCCAGCCAGCCGAACAGTTTCATTTATCATCGGTGACACCATCAGTTGCATGGGTGGCTACTACATTCCCAAACAACGACGATCCGATTGACCCAGAACTCATTTTCCAATCATTAAGTTCATCTTCTAGTGCGGATCCCAATGAAGTTATTTCAATATCGGTCTCTGAAACTCCTTTTGCTGAAGAAAGGAGTAGTAAAGGAGATGCTCTGCTTCGTCAGAATGCTTTACATTGTCCTTACTGTCTGGAACAATACAAGAGTCAGTTGTCAGGACTAACTGAACCTGTTTGCCTCTTTCACGCAGCAGAAAATCGCTGGCTACCCTCTTCTTCCCCCATTCCACCTATAAACGCTTTTTGCAATCCAGAATGGGGGTCTACTTCTACTATTAACAGCGATTCACAAAGTTTCGAACATAGCTTCAGCACAGGACAACCTACAGAACTCAAAAAGAAAAATTATTATTCTCAGTCTGGAACTGACGAAGAAGCCATTGAAGAAATCGATGAATTCAGTACATGGCGTGAGTACAATTCTAGATCATATCAGACGAAGATGCATACCAAAAATCCCTACTCAACAAAAAGAGCAAGTTACGCCCCTGCTTTAACTTCATCGGAACCATTCCTGATTCCTAATAAAGTCGTTAAGGATTTTTCAACGCCACCACCAATTGATGAATTGAAAGCCACTTCGCAAATTGCTGATGCTTTGGCTACAACAGAACCTTTCCGAATTCCACGAAAAATCGTTGGCGATGTTTCATCATTCGCAAGAGAACCAGCTGTTGATGAATTCAAAGCCACTTCTTCACAAATTGCCGATGCTCTGGCTACATCAGAACCTTTCCTAATTCCAAGAAAATTCATTGATGGTTCATCATTCGCAAGGGAACAAGCTGTTGATAAATTCAAGGCCACTTTTTCAGAAATTGCCAATGCTCTGGCTACATCTGTACCTTTCCAAATCCCAAGAAAAAGAGTTGGTGATGTTTCATCATTCGCAAGAGAACCAGGTGTTGGTGAATTCAAGGCCACTTCTTCACAAATTTCCGATGCTCTGGCTACATCTGAACCTTTCCAAATTAAAAGAAAAATCGTTGGCGATGTTTTATCATTCGCAAGGAAACCAGCTGTTGGTGAATTCAGTGCTACTTCTTCAAAAACTGTCGATGCTCTAGCTACATCTGAACCTTTCCAAATTCCAAGTAAAGGCTTTGGCGTAGTTTCATCATTCGCAAGAGAACCAGCTGTTGGTGAATTCGGTGCTACTTCTCCAAAAACTGTCGATGCTCTAGCTACATCTGAACCTTTCCAAATTCCAAGTAAAGGCTTTGGCGTAGTTTCATCATTCGTAAGAGAACCAGCTGTTGGTGAATTCAGTGCTACTTCTCCAAAAACTGTCGATGCTCTAGCTACATCTGAACCTTTCCAAATTCCAAGTAAAGGCTTTGGCGTAGTTTCATCATTCGCAAGAGAACCAGCTGTTGGTGAATTCAGTGCTACTTCTTCAAAAACTGTCGATGCTCTAGCTACATCTGAACCTTTCCAAATTCCAAGGAAAGGCTTTGGCGAAGTTTCATCATTCGCAAGTGAACCAGCTGTTGGTGAATTCAAGGTCATTTCTTCAAAAATTGGCTATGCTCTGGCTACATCTGAACCTTTCCAAATTCCAAGAAAAGGCTTTGGCGAAGTTTCATCATTCGCAAGAGAACCAACTGTTGGTGAATTCAAAGGCACTTCTCAGATTGTCGATCCAGTAGATGAAATTGGTGAAAACCTCCGCTTTATATCTTTGAACTTGATAAAGCTTGTCAGCAGTGATGAATCACCACTCCAGAAGGCGACAGATTATAATGAAGGCGAAAAGATTAATGAAGTTACATATTCATCAATAGTTAAGAAATCGTGCGAAAAACCGTTTGGTGTGTGTGATGTCGATGTGATTAAAGATAGTCAGGAGGCGAACCATGAAACTGGAGCAAAAATGAAACAAAAATTTGTTTCATTGCACAATAATGGAAAAACTTTTAATTCATCATGTCGGGAGAAAAAGACGACCCGTTATGAAAAAGACCCCGAAAGAGAATCTCGTAAAATTTTTGTGTGCAATTTACCCAAGGATGCTACAGAAGATGATCTTAGAACTTACTTCACGCCTTGTGGCAATATTCTAAATGTCGACATCATTCGCAACTGGCAGACTGGCGTTTCGAAAGGATTCGCCTTCGTCGAATTTACTCATCCACGATTCGTGTCTGGGGCTTTAAAACTTAATGGATCGGAATTTATGGAACGTACGCTGGTCATTGAGAAAAAGAATTGTTGAACGTGTTTTTATACCCACGACAATTAGGAAACGTTTGTTTTTATTCTTTCCCGTCGCTATTTTGTTGACCGTTGAATTCGAGACTGTAAATACTTCTTGTACCGTGCTGCCTGAATGGCTGACGTGAAACACTTTTGTGTCACTAAAATAAAATTCTATTTTCTTTTATCATAAAATTTGTATCGTCATTTATTCGATTTTTAATCATATTATTATCATAAATGCAGTGGAGTACATCTGTTTTGTAATCTTTTAAAATATACTGAAATTTTTTATGCAATACATTCAATGCTGAGTGAAGAATGCAGAAGAAAGAAGTCGTCACATATGACGTCACTGAGTACTCGCATCCAACGAAAGTCATCTAAATACGGAATCTATTTTTTAATCATTGTCACGTGTTTATATTGATCAGTAATGGGAAATCTTAAAATTACATTTGAGCAAAACACTGACATCACAATCAATGTATTTTTCAGTTTTATTATCTAATTATTATTTTATTATCTATTACTAAGATAACTCTAAGTAAACTATCTTAAAGATGCCTCTTTTAAAGAAATTAAATTCCTTACATTTAAAAAAAAGTTTGATATTTTGTTTCTCATTTCTTTTTAATTTTAGTATTTCTTAAATAAAAGCAACGGAGTTCAGTCTGACTGAAACTACGTTGTGGCACAGTATTATCCCTGTTTACAACTCTTCGTTGACGATGATCCCTTAAAACTGCGCTGCATTCGCTCCTCCCAAGGTTTTAGTGTCATGACTGTCGTGAATCTACCGATGCGTAGCATTCATGAACTCGGTTTATTTACGCCGTCGTTGCTCGCTACATCTCCACATGTTTCGGTGTTTCGCTGTGAAACATAAACTGTTTATTATTGTAGTTTAATGTTGCTAATAACGGCAGATAAAAATCAAAGTAAGGGTGCTGTTCCTTCCAATGAAAGGTACACTGGAAAGAACCCTATTACCTTTGATATTCAAATTAGTAACGATGGCTACTGCTGTTAAAATAAAAATGAACGTAGAAGATTAAGTGAGTGAAAAGTGCTACAGTTATCCAGGTCCGAACGTGACATTCTTATTGCTGAAATGGAAAGGAGTAGGAAATTACTATTAACGAACTAGTTGACGTGTTTCCCAACGTGGGGCGTACGCTCCCACAGGGAGCAATTAGAAAATGACGTTGCATTCGTCACTGCATCACCGATATACTCAAAAAAAAACTCTCCATTGTCGGTAATATATTTTTGATGTTGCAACCCTGACTTTCCGAGAAAAAATGCTGACATCAGTACAACAGTCAACATAATACAGTATCAAGAAGAACTCTCAGTAAAGCAAAATGATGAGTCTATTAGAAATTTATTTAACGTAAAAGGAACAATGGTATGGCTTTCTGACAAGACAGAAACGAAATAACGAAATTTAACTAGTTTTTTTGGGGGGGGGGGAAATACTGTTGTCCTTTCCGTCGTCAAATTTAGTTCAATGTGGCTTTAGTGCTGTTGATGACTTGCAACTGAAAAGAAAAACGAAATCATACGGATATCACAAACCATGGGGATTTGAGATTGAAAATGACTAAATTAGTACCTCAAATAAAAACTCTTTGCAGCAGACATCAAGCTCAAGGATCGCATTAACTTGGATTTTATTTTCCCGAGTTCAGTTCGATTTATGTTTTATAATATACAAAGTGTACTATAAAATTTATATTCATTGAAGAAAGTCAAATTGAAAAGAGTTTTACTTCTTTTCCTTTTTTATTTAAAGTACATATTTATATTATACTTTTTCAGAACTTGGCTGACTATTATGCTAGAGTGGGAGGAGGCATCAAAATCGTTGAGGTGGGGCATTATCCAAAAAACGTTGGGAAACACTTCCTTAAGCCAGGCTATTCTGAATAACTTTTGTTTGTGAAAATTATCCTAAATTTTTCGTTTTCTTATCGGATGGGCATTAATGCTTTATTTTCATTATTCACACATATGTAACTGCCTAGAAACGTTATTAAACCATTACATATATTTACAAGTGAAAAAATGCAATGACTCCCCATACGACAGGGGTCTGGTACCTAACATAGCAGGATTTTGACTGTGTTCTTAGAGAAACACTTGGATTTTACATTTGTAACAAAAAAAAAATCACTCATATATAGACTACGCCATGTCTGCGTATGTTTAGTGATTATGTGCGAAAATATCACATGAAAAATGGCAAAAGACGTCAGTTGAGTTGGGAGTAACCAGTGCCAATGAATACAAATTCCGATTTAAAATAAAAAATGTCTTTTGTTGAATGGAAAAGTTTTTGTAATTCTCGCCTAAGAGCGGAAAAATATAAGAACGATTTGCAATGCGTGTGTATCGAATTAATAAAAATACAATTACGATTCCTTTTGTCAGCAACCTTTCCAAAAAATTAGCTAACCTTTTAAAACCACATAAGATCAGAGTGGCATTCAAACCAATCAACACTATTTGGAAATTTTTAAGATCACCGAAAGATCCTCACCCATTCTACAAGTACTCTGGAGTATATAATATACCTTGCTCATGTGGTATTAGTTACGTAGGTCAGACCTCTAGAAGCTTTGAAACGAGAAAAAAAGAACACATAGGATATGTCAGAAATAACAGACAAGACATTTCAGGCCTTTCATGCCACTATGCCTCTACTAACCATCATATTGAGTGGGATAAGAGCCTTATGCCATACATAGAAGATAACTACCATTCAAGAACCTTTAAAGAAGCAGCTACAGTCGCCCGTAAAACTGAAAACCTAAACAAGAATCAAGGTCTAATTTTACCAGAAATTTGGAAAACTTTTATCAGATCATTAAACATCAAAGAAATGAACTTTCATAACAATTACGTGATGAGCCATAACGAATAAATCACGTTAACGAGACACGCACAATACCAATTTTTTGTATGAATTAGAACTATCAGTTATAACCTAGTCTGTAACCTTCATTTTAGCTTACTAGTTTGTATTCCCTGAGGATGCCAATAGAAAAAGATTGGCGAAACATGTAGGAGGATAAAATAAAGCTACTTGACAAAGATTATAAAAAAAGTGTAATAGTCTTATGAATAATTGTCAAGAAAAAATTTCAACACACTCAACATAATAAAAATATCATTCGTATCCACTCAATATGAATAAGATTTGTCTTTTCTCTCAAAATCTTGGCAGTTTAACCATGAAATAACAGACTAGTTAAGGTTTGAGGAAAGCAAAATGGTGATTATTTCTGTTCCTTACTCCTGTCTCAATTCTAAGAAATCATCTAAAGAAGTATCTAATGCTTATCATTGATTAGTATTAAGTATATAAATAAATCAACTAACGCCTTTTATTCCCTTATTAGGAATATATGAGGCCTGTTAACCCTATCTAGCTTTTGGAGACTGAGTGAGCAGTTCAATCTCCACCGCTAGCCAGAGATAGCTGGCCCATGACTATCACTAATTATAAGCGAAACCGATGAAGAGACGGACAAACAAGTGCTGCCATCTCTTGGTACCTAACCCTAACATCATCTAAAATAATCTGGGTTCTACGCTTGATTTTCTTCAGTTTACGGAACGAAAAACTCAAGTTTCCAGAAGAAATACTGTTTAAAAAGAAAATCGAATGAAGACTTTTAAAAATAATTTTTATTTAGAATTGAACTTAAACTCAATGCTTAGAAATGATTATAACTTCAAAATGGATTAATTTTATACAAAATATAAAATATTCGATAAACGCATGGCATAATACTGAAAGACATTTTTTGTAAATTTACGACACACAATAATAGATCGTCATATAACTATTGATAAGAAAAAAAGAATAACCCGAAAAATATTAAAATTTAATAAACGGTAGAATATATAATGTGCCTAAAAATTAATAATAAACCTCTCGTAGTTAGTTAATATTCTAAACGCCAAAGTAACTTTGGCCTTTAGAATATTAAACATATTATGAAAAAATATAAACTAATACACGAAATTCCGAATTATAAATAAAACTTGAACCACTTGAAAAAATAACTCTATCTTATGTTTATTATAACAGTGAAAAGAATATTGAGTGAAAAACATCTGACTTTACAAGATGATGTAAATCGAAAACTTCAGAATGATCACTCCAATTTTATTGTTAGAATTATTTCAAAAAAATTCAACTTTCCTAAATAATTTACAGGTGAGTATTTAAAGTGTTTTCTCTTGTGTACAAATTACATAACTGTGCATCTGTGACTTCCGCAATGAAGTATTAAAAAAATTCGTTGCATAATCGAAGAAGCTACTTTTAACCAGCAGTTATCAATAATCAAGTGTAAAAATTATGTTGTGATCTATTATGTTAGCTCATGGCAGCCTTTTCCTCTGATATCGCTTGATTTTAATTGTGCATATATTTGGGAAACTCTTTGTATATTTACCGCACACCACTAAAATGGGCAAATTACAGCACGTTGTTATAAGTTTCAGTACCTTATTTATCCTAATTAGCAGATGAATATTTTGGATAATTCTCAAATATCTCTTGATCCTTCTTAATGTGATTAAAATAAATCCTAGCATCTTTAAAAAAATAAAAATAAAAAAACTGGTTCTTAAAACACGAACAGCGGCTGCATAACATTCTTGCACAGTCGAGGTTCAAAGCCACCGATCCTGATTCCAGACTGTTTCAGACCAGTCTGGGTCACGAAGTGTTCCTGAACAACTTCAACTTACAATGAATATACAGTATACAAAATTCTTCTTCCCCCTCCTCCCATAACACTTGCGCACTCAATGCACTGTTGACGCTAAAACAATTCGTGTGTTGGACGGATGTACACAAAGTCATCTGATTAATTATTGAATATTCTTTATTACGTACACTGAAGTGCCATTTGAATTAGGGATAGGAGATGTGATGCAAATTCTGTACCGCAACTCTCGAATTTGCGCGCATGATTGGCGGAAACTGTGGTAATACTTAGCGTTAGCTTCCCCCAAGCATTCGTCGTGAGAAGAGTAACGGGAAAGGCCTTGAATGATCGTAGGCTTCGCCGTCTGACTCGCATCGTATGGACCGATAGGGGCCAGACATTATTTCAAATCGCCTCCCATCTGAACGAGGTTTCCACAAAGTCAGTGCAAGGATCATGCAACGTCCACTTCACCCGTCTCGGCTTCGGAAGCCTACGAGAGTCTAACTTCTAACGGCACGACACCGGACTGAATCTTGCCAGGGCTAAAGAACATCAAAACTGGACGAGTGAAAATTGGCTACATGCAGCTTGGAGTGATGAATCGCGATTTAAACTTCACAACGATGATGGGAAACTGATAAGGCGCCAACCCCGTGAAGCCATGGATCTTACATGTCAGGTAGGAAGTGTACAAGCTTGTGGGTGGTGGCTCAGTGATGGCCTGGGACCATTGATACGTGTACCAACGACTCGCAATGCATCCCGGTACGGGAAATTCATGGCAGACCATTTATGTCCATCATGCATCCCAGTGGAGATGGCGTCTACCAGCAAGACAGTTCAGCCACCTAGAAGCCCTGATTGAAATCCCATCGAAAATCTTTGGAATACCGTCGAGCAGAGTGTTCAGGCCCGTGTCCCATCACCGCCGAACTTCAGAGAATTTTGGAGAACAGCTCTGGAGGAAGCACTGGTCGCTATACCTGTGAAAGATCATCGCAAGCTTGTGGAGTCCATGTTTCCTCGTGCGGTAGCTGTTATCAAGGCCAGAGGAGGGGGGGGGAGGGGGTCAACACGTTACTAGGTAGCTGTTCCTAATTCAATGCCACTTCAGTGTATTAGTAATCGCAAAGATATTAGTGGGATGCAACTTTCGGAGAAAAGATGCACTCCTAGATCACTCCCCCCCCCCTCTAATTCTAACTTAAGCTCCCTAACATACAGTATTCTCTCTCTCTCTCATATTCTTGTTTCTCGATTCCTTCAAATCCGCCTTCCAAACAGCATAACCCATCTCTTTCCCAATCTCGTATTTCGTAAGCCATCAAAGCATTTAATCTTAAGTAAAAGCGTCTTCTTATATTTTTCATCCTTTGCTAATGGTTCTATTTTAGTTCCTTGGCTAAGCACTCGGAGATATTCGCCGCTACTTTCTTTCATAAAATACAATCGGAGAACTTTGAGAGGATTAAACAGCAACATAACTTATACCGATATTCTAATGCAGAGTTCGTTTTCATATCTAATAAGATATGATAAACGCTCCGTTTTCTTATGTTTACACCATTCTTGTTGAACATTCACATAATCTATTTATAAATTTACTTGCCCTTGTTCTGCAGCCATTCAATTTACCGCTCATTTTACTTGCCCATGATTTGTGGCGCCATCTATGGCCAGTCATTGGATCTATTATTCATTGCTAAAGTGGGCCCAACACTTCGCAAGAGGAAATTATAATAAATACATTTTTAACGATTACCGCGATGAAAATCAACTTCTGAAACTTCTAAATAAATATACGATATGACACATTAGTTTATCGAGTACATAATTTTAGTTTTTATTTTAGATAATTTCTCTCTGTCTAGATGTAATGCAAATTACATTAGAAACTAGCCAGAAAGTTTGTAAATTAGTTAATATTAAAATAAATACTTGAATTCGTATTTTTTTAATTGCAGTAACAATACTTAATAACATACAGAACAACAATGACCATAATACGATGATTATACATATATACAGTATATATATATATATATGCACACACTGTTCGTGAGTGATGCAGTATATCAGACAGTTGAAAATTGATTCTAGAAAATCATTCATTTGCTGAATGCATCTTGAACAATATTGGTAATTGCGTTTATTTATTTATTTAAAAAGGATGTTTATTTACTTATTTTTATTTATTTAAAAAGATTGTTTTATTTACGTATTTTTATTAAGTTGTATGTCTGTTTCTTTTTATTATTTTTTGTAAAACGAAATAATTAATATACTTGATTCTACTCTACTTTGATCTGCTGAATCCAAACCTGCATTTCAAAAAATTCTATTCCCATTCAGTCTTAATTTTCTGACTGAGTATTATAAAAGCAATTATTATTTTGACCCTTCTTATAAAAATCAATCACTAGGGTCAAAATAATTATAAGATGAATATCATTATCCCCATTATATATATTTATGATATATATATAAAATCAAGGTTTCTGTTGAAATGTTTATTCTTATTTCAATAAAAGAAAAGTGTGTATCTCCTGTTTTCGCTACGCAATATGCAGGTTGGCCGTGTGGTTAGCATATCCGCTTTCCAGCCAAAGACTCCAGGTTCGAATCCCTGCGTGGGCATGGATGTTTTTCATTGTCTGTGAAAATACTAGTGGGGAAGTAGGTGGTGTAGTTGGAGGATTGATTGGTGGAAACTGAAAGTTGTAAAGTGGTGTCCTTCCTTGATGAGTCTTTGGACTCTCTGGAGGTGTCACATAATATTTTTTCTTTTCTGTATTATTCAAAAAAGTAATTATTTTCATGTATGCTTCATCTAGTAAATGGGCTATGCATGAAAATGAAGATATTATTAGTTTAAACAGCAGCATGCGTGTTAGCATGTGAAAGTACGAACTTTATCGCCTGCTTCTGTAGTTTTCAAGTGTTCATTGCTTGCTTTTTTAATCGAAATGTGATACAAAATGGCTCCGCTTATCATGCTAAAGTCCCCGCGGTTAGTCTAGTGGCTATGCGCTTCGCAACCATATGCCCGGGAAGGAGTGTCCTGGGTTCGATTCCCGTCGACGACGTGAGGAGCTTAAGGATCTTCCTCAACCACAGCCAAGATAACCGATCTTGGGCGTGGACAGCAGGGTTTTTCCGCCAGTTTATCTGGTGTTTTTCATCCCGCAAGCAGGCAAACCGTCTCCCGTGAACACACACACGGATACAGTCAGGAATACTTAAGACAATCCCTACAGCCAGAGGTCTGAATTGTCAACTATGCTGGTCCGATAAAAATAGGGGGAAGGATTGAGGTGGTGCCGTACCTCATAAAAGGGGCTCACGACCGTTGAATCACTATACGAAATGAAATGAAAATCATGCTGAAGACAAGTGATGTATAAGTTATCGCAATCGGCCAAGTAGTAGTATCCAAGCAACAAATACGCGGAAGAATCCATCTTCTGAACTTGAAGAAAATTCCTCCGAAATGTGCTTTCTTGGCTTTTATTTATGGGTCGAGGATGAAAAGATATTATTCAAGAAATCGTAAACCTCAAAGTCTACAAATTAAAGGCCAAGAAAACAGCACCGTATACCAAAAATGAATATGAAACGTCAAACAGATTTAATAACACCTGAATGCGGCAACAGTCTATTGGAGACGGGACTTGCCTTTTTGCGCATAAACACCAGAAGCATTCAAAATCATTGGCTGTGTTACTGGCGTATCTGAAGTATTCTACTAATGTTATTGAAATACTGGTCCGAACAGAAATATCCGCTACTAATGACCAAGAAATTACCTACCAAATTCCAGGGTTTTGAACAAAAAAGAGGTGGTGGAATAATAATACTTACCAAACAGAATAGCAAAATATGCTGTCTCTAAGTCTGAACATGTCGAAAATGTTTGCATCGGAATAATTAATGCTACTAATCAACAGCGCCATCTAATCTTCTTTTTCTTTTCAGTCGTTTTCTGTCCAGTGCGACGAAGGCCTCCTCCAGTTCTTACCACCTTTCTCTGTTCTTGGCAATGGATGACCAACAAATTTTGATAGTTCATCACTCCACCTTCTTTTAA
Organism: Typopeltis vanoorti; assembly: GCF_054136105.1. NCBI lineage: Eukaryota > Metazoa > Arthropoda > Arachnida > Uropygi > Thelyphonidae > Typopeltis > Typopeltis vanoorti. The sequence continues at coordinate 126,116,148 of NC_143549.1, forward strand.
GACGTTCTCGTTTCCCTTCTTTTGGCCATCTAATATTAAATGTTATTTATAGGCCACAAAACAAAAATGCGTTAAAATTCCTGCAAGAACTAATTATTGGTCATCACTCTCAGAGTCGTAATTAAGTGAATACTTAATGATAATCCACGATATAAACATTGCAAATATAAATCATAACAGTACCTTACAGTTCTGTTACCTGTCGTAAAATATATCGGTAGCTAAAAAATGTAACTTCCACTAGAGAAGAATTCATCAGGAATATTATCAGTGATTCTTGCATAGATCATTTAGACATCCGGGCACCAACAAATAGCTATATAGTAACATGCGATAGAGATACATATTTTATGCTACAATCAACTCGTCCTGGAGGATATATATATATATAGCATGGCCTGTTCCTTTTTCCTAATGGCTTGTACTTTAAGGCTTGTTTTGGTAATCTTTCTGTTTTCATTCTTTGAACGTGTTCCATCCATTTATGTTTAAATTTTTCAATTACTGGTTCTTGGTTTAATTCTTTCATAATTTCTTCATTTCTTTTGTGATCAAATAGGGTATACTTTAGTTTTTATCATAAACTTCATTTCTGTTGTTATTAATCTTTGTTTGTCTTTTTGTTTTATTGTCCAGATTTCGCTTCCATACATTAAGACTGGTAGGGCTAATGTATTGTATACTTTTAGTCTGGTTTGTTTTTGAACTAGGTTTGGTTTAAATATAGAGTTAATTACACCTGTTATTTTTAAATATTTTGCAATTTTTACGTTTATATCTTTTTCATATGTAATCATACATCTTAGGTAATTAAATGAATTCACCTGTTCTAAGATCTTGTTATCTAATACTATTTTAGATCTTGTCCTTTTAAAGGCGGCCATAGGTTTTGATTTTTCTGTTGATATTATCATACCATAATCTTTGGCTATTTCATTTAGACACCAAACATATCCTTATACATACATAGAAATGGTGCACTACAGGAACAATTAAAATGAAACCCAAATAACTCAGCTTTAAAAACTGAATAACTGATAACAAGGAATCGACTTACAACGTAAAATATAAACTATTATAGAGATAAACTGATCTCTACGCAAAACAATGGAAAAAAAAAACTTGGGTGCTGACAAGGGAGATGCTGAAATGTACTGCCAAGATCACTGTCTTTGAAACCAAAAAACACTTTCATAAAGGAGGTTGAATCTTTCCCGACAACTAGCAAATGACTTTAACCTTACTTCGTAGTTTCCGTCTCCTAGAACTTCACTCCACTTATAAAGAGCGATCATCTCCCCCCCCCACACACACACACCGCTTCCGTGATATGTTCACAAGCAAAGCAAACATTGAGGTTCCCGACCATAACAGAAGTAGAAGTGTTCGCTGTAATATATTACCCGAAATAAAAAAGGCTCAGGAATTGATGACATCAGACTGAAAGATACTAAACACCCCCAATTGCTAGTCTAGGCCGACGCTGCTAAAATTAAAAAATAAAATATCTGATATATTTACATGCTACAACCTGTCCTAATCACACTTATGGGAAGACAAATTCAATCGGCAGTTATAGACCTACAGCTTACTTCCTGCTTAACGTAGACCATGAAGTCTTTCGAAACCAGATCCGACGGAAAGAGTGGTTAATTTTTATTCCAGTAGCCTCTCGTTCTAGACGGAATTCGAATCCAGGCTTTAATTTTTAAAGGACATCGTCAAAACTAACAGCTACAGTGACTCTGCCTGTAGATGTACTATCAGTTATCTACCAAATTACGTAGTAGATTGATTTACAAACTGGCATCGCCTCATATGCAGAAACATTTCATATACTTCGGAAAACACAGTTCGCAAAACAAAAGGGAACAACGTTGGTCTTGGAAAATTTAGGAACATGTCCTTCATACACTACGCGTTTCAGTTGGCCCACCTAAGAAAAGTCAAAAGGATTGAGATCAGGCGAACGAGATGGTCATGCTGTGGCAAATGTACGCCTAATCACGCTGTGAAGTATTGTCGTAACATTCGCTGTACCGGCAATCCAGGTGAGGTGGTGCTCGATCCTGCATGAATATGGTACATGCGAGTCATCTTCGCTGCTGCAGTTGCAGAACAACAAAGTTGAGCAGCATCTCGCGATACCTAACAGCAAAGAAGATACAAATAACTGGTCCTGTCTGGCGAAGTTCTTCGAAAAAGTACGGACCGATAACACAGTCGAACACAATTTTTGCTGACTTTTATATGAGACCTGTTTTTTACTAATTTGGGTGCGCTGATTTCAAATATCAAACCCATTTTTCTCTATCACGCCAGGTGTTTCCTCTATGGCATTTTCTTTTTTCTAATTTGTAAGTTTTTGATAGTTTTAAGGAGGCAGTACTATTTAGAGGATCAAAAAAATCGATTTTTCAATATCATTTTATGAAAGTATGTACTTTTAAAAATGTTCCTAACTTTTTATCAAGAAATTGGAAAAATTCCCGAAGATATAGCCTATTATCCAAAGCTGTGCGCAGATCAGAATCGCAGGGCTCACCACTCTCGCTTGTTAGTAAACGAATAAATGCGTAAGAACCTGCAAAGGCACGTACTGGCGCTTTAAATGGGAGAGAGGCCGATAATTAGATACATAACTACTTAACAATATTCATTAAAAATTACAAGAATATTTATAAAAAAATACACATGAATTTCAGAGAATAAATTTTTGCTTGTAGCAATTTCTGCTGTGTGTTCTGTTTTGGCAATCCCTTTGAATACTCCAACAGCAGTCAGCCATCATGTGAGAATCCCATCTTCCTTGGTACCGATCTTCCATAGTTTTTAAGTCTTGATGAAGTCTTTCACCTTGTTCATCGCTTACAGCACCTAAATTCTCGGAAAATCTATCAAGATGACTGTATAGGAAACGAAGCTTTATGCTCATGTTGCAACCTAGGCGCTGGAAAATTTCAAGCATTGTTTCCACTAGATCTTTGTAATTGCACGCTTTTTTGTTTCCAAGAAAATTATTCGCAACCATCGTAAATGAAGTTCAGGCCTCTTTCTCAATTTCGTTCATAGAGTTGATGAAATGTGGGTCTCTCATTGAAGTTCTAATTTGCGGTCCATCAAATACACCGGCTTTAATTTTTTCATAACTAAGTCGTGGAAATTTTTCACATATCTATTGGAAACAGTCACCTTGTAAATCTAAAGCTTTAACATACTGCTTCATAAGACCTAGTTTGATGTGTAAAGATGGAAAAATTATTTTTTCTCTGTCGATTAAAGGTTGATTTATAACATTCTGTTCTCCAACATTTAAGGATATTCTAAGAGGCCAATGTTTCTGACTCCAGCGTTGGTTTCTAGCTCGACTATTCCAGAAGCCTAGAAAACACGGAAACTTTATATATCCTCTTTGAAAGCCAAGTAAAAAGTTCACCATTTAAGATCCACACAGATGATCCAGTTATGGTCTGTATATTTTAATAACTTCAGAACCTTTTTAATGTCCTCATATGTTTCCTTTAAGTGGACTGAATAGCCAATAGGAATTGAGCCATATACATTCCCATTGTGTAGTAAGACACACTTGAGACTTCTGCTTGAACTGTCGATAAATAAACGCCACTCATTTGGATGATATTGTACAACACTCATTTCAGTTAGTAAACCTGACACGTCGTTACAGTAAACAAACCCACACTCGTGTTTAAAATATTGTACAAGATTACTTTCCCTGCTACGATAAAAAGTTATCTTCGTATCTTGCTCCAGTAAGTTTTTTTCATTTAATCTTGAAGCTAACAATTCCGATGATTCCTTTGATAGGCCCAAAGCTCTTACTAAGTCATTCAATTCCGCTTGAGTAAAACGTTGCGGTCCAGAACTAGAAATTAAATTTTCATTGTCTAAATCAACATCCGGGTCTTGCTCCTCAAGAACATCTGGCATATCCCGATCATGCTCGTTCTCAAGTAAAGGAAGTCCTTTATAAATTGGCACGACTATTTCATTGGAATGAGCAACTGGCCGAATTGCTGAGTCGAGATTTCGATACAGAATTTTTTTCTTATTCTTCTTATTATAACCAGAAGTCTGAACTAAACAAAAATAGCAATCATCTACGTGATTTTTCGGTTCACGCCAAATCATTGGAATGCCAAAAGTTAATTTTTGGCGTTTTCCCTTGCTCCACTGTCGTAAATTTTCTACACATGACTTACACACTTTATTTGGAGCCCATGAATTGTCCTGATCTGCAAGTTTTACGTCAAAGTATGCAAAGTACACTTTCTTAATGAAATCAGTGATTTTGTCCTTTGACTGGGAACAGTAAAGCTGCCATAAATGTAGCAGAAGGAATCTACACTATTGACACAATTTCGAGTAGTAGACATGATGTATTTTCTTCACTGCCGACTAACAGGCAATTAACAAGACAAAAAAAAACCAGAGACTTTATTGAAACGTTATAAGCGCTCATCATACTTTCACGATCGATTAACGATTGACTGATTTCGATCGTTCTTTGTCCGCTATGACGTATATAGCATTCATTTGTTTTAGTCAGTTGTCATCGCCCTACTTTTCATCACCTAAATGTATTAGGTCAGTTATCGGCCTCTCTCGCATTCAAAGCGCCAGTACGTACCGTTGCAGGTTCTTACGCATTTATTCGTTTACTAACAAACGAGAGCGGTGAGCGCTCTCGCTTGTTAGTGAACGAATTCTGATTCTGATCTGCGCACCGCTTTGAATAATAGGCTATATCTTCGGGAATGTTTCGAATTTCTTGATAAAAAGTTAGGAACAGATTTTTAAAAGTACATACTTTCATAAAATAATATTGAAAAATCGATTATTTTTGATCCTCTAAATAGTACTGCCTCCTTAAAACTATCAAAAACTTACAAATTAGCAAAACGAAAATGCCATAGAGGAAAAACCTGACGTGATAGAGAAAAATGGGTTTGATATTTGAAATCAGCGCACCCAAATTAGTAAAAAACAAGTGTCAGATCATAATCAGCAGAAAAAAAAATTTTTTTTGTTGGCCAGTGTAATCAACGATGCAGTGAAACCACATCAAAAGCTTGACTGTGACTTTCGGTGACTGTAAAGGGATCTGATGAACACATGATGGAATGCATGAACGTTAAATGCGGCAAATGGAGTTAAAACTACCGTTCAGATAAAAATGTGCCTCGCCACTCCAAAGACCTTCCACGGCCATGCACGCACCATCCGCCTCCGTTCGAGCTAAAAACGTCAGGGCAAACTACAGTCGAGTTTCCGCATCACCATGAAGCAAAGCTTGAGTATGCGAGATCTTGCAGGAGAAGAACGTCAGCATTTGAAGCAGAATTTTCCACACAGTTGAGTATGACATATCCACTTGCCTTGATACTGCCAGAGTACCACTGGACCCTTGTGCGTTATTCATTTCGTGTTCCACGACGGCAGGTGCAACTTCGTCAACTGGTGAAGAATAATCCGTTTGCGTCCTTGTTCTGGCCTCACTGCTTACGATCCGCTATTCATTTTTCCAAGATTTGTTATTGTCATTGGACCTTTTCTCCTATCCTTCAAATTCCGGAATTCTCGAAGCGCAGCATTAGCGTTACCGTGTTGTTGATAGTAATGTTTACTATCAACAACTAATGTTTATATAATGTAATGTTTATTATCCTCCACTTCAAGCTTTCACTAATAGTGCGTTCAGGCTAATGAATCAAGCCTTTTTCAGGATATGTATATACAGTATATACAGGGTGTTCGGGATAAATTTGACATATTTATAATTAATTATATTTTTCCGTAAGTTACATGTATTAACACACACTTCTCTTCATTTAAAAGTTTGGACCCTTCTTCATTCATATACAAGATGTCAGAAAGGATGGATAGCTGGAACCCACCTGAATCATGGAAGAGAATAACTTGTATCATGATGATTCGTGCCCGCCATCAAAATAAGGATATTACGACTGCTGCCCAATGCTCCCTGAATACAGTAAAAACAATCAGGCATGAACTAGAGACTTGCAATGGTGACTACGAGGATGTAGCAAGAAGAAAGATCCCTAGCAGACGATCTGATTGCGTTCGTACAGCAGAATTCCTCGCAAATCTGCAGCAACAGGTGTTGAAGAACCCTGGCATTGGAATTCGGGCTTTGTTCGTGGAGTTGCTAACTGTAGTCAAGCCCTGGATAACAAGGGTAGCCAATGGTAGGCCGTATGTATGGCAGCAGGATTCGGCCCCTTGCCACACCTCTGGGAAAAGTCAAAAATGGTTGTCTGAAAATTTCTACGACTTTACCAGTCCAAATGTTTGGCCTCCAAACTCCCCAGACCTTAACCCCATGGATTATTTTGTATGGGGCGCAGTTGAAAAAGACACCAATCGCACTTCCAGTAATACAAAAGCCCAGTTAATGGATAAAATTAAAACAGTTTTTGCGGCCCTTCCCAGGGAGACTGTAGCATCAGCTTGTTCGAGGTTCCGAAGCAGAATTGAAGCTGTGATCGATGCTAATGGTGGTTATTTTGAGTAAATCTTGTTGATAGTATTGTAATTAACTCTGCCTGTAATGTTTTTTTGTCAATTCATTAAATTTAATAGATACAAAGAAGATTTTCTTTTTCCTTACGAAACTGTCAAATTTATCCCGAACACCCTGTATATATATATATATACAGGACCGCGCCAAGTACAAGGGTGCACCGCACCCAGGTGGTATTTTATGTAGCTAATATCTAATTTGGATTCTACAATGCAGTATTAGGGGCGGCCGATAAAATTTGCAAGAGAGAGAGAGAGTACTGCAGATAACTGGCGCCATCTCGTGACCTATAGCTCGTTTTATTATCTAATAATGTGAGTTCTAATGTCGACTTTTTTGCGAAATGTTCGAGAGAAAAACCGCACTTGCCGTGCCAAGTTTGACTGACTCCAGAACCAATGAAGTAAAGCTCAGAAAACGTTCCTCTAGTCGACGAGAAAATATAACCTAAAAAGGTCTTTCATTGGACAACCTAGTTCTATGAATGCAACACAGGTTTGGGTCTCAAGTTCAGAGAGAGAAATGCACTCGTTCAAAACATTATCTTAAGTCAAAGGGTGTCAAGGAAATTTGAATGATGACAACTTCTTATTTTTATTTCCTTTAATATACGAGCCACATTGTGTCAGAAATTTCTACTAATACATATATATCATCTTTGTAATCAATACAAGTACTCCCTCTGTTATTATCAACCAACAGCAAAAATAAAACTGAGAGGAAATATTTACAATTTCCTTTCTTTCTACAACAGTCTGTTCCGCACGTGCCTCTCCGATAGTCCATAAATAAGATCGATGCTCCTGTTAGCTCTCTCTCTCTCTGTTAGCATCAAATTAAACTTTCATGTATTTCAATATTTTATCGGATGTCAATACTAAATTTCCGATGCTTCTTGATATCCCAAACTTGCATATCTGGAGGAACCAATAGAATTAAATGAAAACTAGAACAAGTATGAGCATCAAATAAAAATGTCACTTCTGATATTAAAAGGCATAATGTGGCGTGTTTGAGTTTTATTATAGCTGTAAAAAACTACGCTATAAAAGACGTACAAATAAGACATGCCTTGTCAACAAAAAACAAATGAATAAAATTACACGTAGATATTCATCATGAAAGGACTCAACTTAGCGTGAGTATTAATAAATAAATTGCTCGAGAATGAATTACGAGTCCTGTTGAAAGATACTTCTACACGTTCAGCACGTGTAGCATTACCTTAATTTGATTTCCTATTGAGCTACATCATCAGAGTAATTTCCTATTTGCTCAATAGATGTCGCCAGCTGTGTTAATTGCAAATATCCTCTAAAAATATAATTGCTTATTACTTAAATAAAGAGCCAATAGGCTTCATTTCGGCTATGTAACATTATTTAAATTAAGGGGATATTAAATCCCACATTGTTTCAAAACTGAATAAAAAACTCTAAGATTGGAATCAGAGAGCTTCATGCCGAATATAGTAAACTAAAAAATGTAGTATTGGCGGATACTAGCGTAAGCTAAAGCACTGAGTACATAGTACAAACTAGGGCAACTCATAGCAAATGTAGGTAAAATTCTGATCACTATTCTTAGTATTTCCCATAATATAAAATCCATCTCCTAGGAGATGTATGATGTTATACATTATGGTGGAAGGTCACTACCCAGACCGGTTTCGACTTTTATTGAGGTCTCATCAGTGAGTAGCATCTTTGCTACAAGTTGCCCTAGTTTGTACTACGTACTCCGTGCTTTAGCTTACGCTAGTATCCGCCGATACTTTTATAGTTTACTATACTATATTCGACATGAAACTCTTTGATTCCGATCTTTGAGTTTCTTATTCGGTTTTGAAACAATGTGGGATTTAATATCCCCTTCATTTAAATAATAATAGCTTATATTATCGTGCTTAATTAAAGATTATCGTGCTTAATCAAATTTTGTAATGCACAGAGTATAGTGCGTGATGCATTAGCCGGTAAGTTATATATGAAACTGCAAAAAACAGCTTTTAAAAAAAAAATCCGATTTTATTAAGTCTGACACAGTCTTTAATAGATGTACCTTGAGAAAAATCATTATTTTAAATTTCAATGAAATATGAAATACCTTAGCATAGGTATTTGCTGATACTACAATCCCTGAGTGCAGCGCAAGCTGGGTAGGAAATATCATCTCTAGGACGCGTCTGCACAGATTTTCAGCTGAATCTTACAGTGTGGTTGCCTCCTTCCTGTCTTAGATATATTAGACCAGCGGATATGTTCTCATTTTGCTATGGGTAGTGAATGGTTTTTAGTTTTAATTATGTTACTGTAATACTCATAATCGAATTAGTTTTTCTAACTAATGTGTTTATTAACAAAAAAAACGCTCAATTTACAGACAAAAAATACTGTTGTTGTTGTTGGTAATGGATAGTAGATGGCGTTGTGTGTAGTTAGAGAATTCAGTAGAGGGACAGGAAGTCTTTGTAGTGTAGATGAGAGTAGAATGGCATCCTACGATGAAATCTTGGATTCCTTGGAGGTTTCAACTAATAATAATAATAATCAATAACCCATGGATTTTTTTTTGTTTGTTGACAAACAAAACTCTGAACAGTATCTTATTAATAATAACGATAATAAAATTACAAACACCAAATGACTGTAGAGATATTTTATTGCATTTCTAACAACATAAAAGATACAACACTGTCAATATGACCAATTTAGTTACCATAAAGAAACATATACACAAAATAACAAAGTTTCTTTCATAATTTAATCAAACATATCATGCGTTTTGACAACTACCATAATGTAGTTATAATATAACCGAAGTCTTTAATTTCGAACACTTCTCGCTAGATAGCGCTGGTTGAACCAATCGCTTCTCGTAGTGCACTAATACAATAAATACTTGATGCCATTAACACAAAATGTCCAATGTTTACGGGTGATGGATATTCGTTCTTCCCAAGACCAGCTCAGTGATGTCGCAAAGAATTTTTTTTTTTTTTTTTTTACACTCAGCACAGCTGTTGTTAGCACGCCTGCGCGCACTCGAAAGAACCATTCAAAATATACCTAACCATCAGGTGATTTTTTTTTTTTTTTTTGACAGCAGGGTGTACATAAATTAAGGAGTAGCATATTAAACGAACGAGTCGAGGATTATGAGATAAACATGAAACATACATTTCTTGGCAAATCCCAGCATGCATTGTTTCCCGGATACTCTCGCACTTCAGTGCATCAGGAAGAGTTACTTTTCAAAAAAAATAAAATTAAAATAAAACTTATTAAAAGTTTGAACACGCAAGAAAGGGGCATAGGGAAGTTTAGTTCGTCTCAACCGACTCGATTTCAATCGTTTAAATATCACTTAAGGATATATTGGATATGTTCGATAGATGGCGCTGTATTATATGGCCTTCTCAGATCCATAACTAGAGGGAGAGATATAACTGGGTTTGTAGCTATTTTGGGAATTGCTGAAGGAGACCGGTTGAAAACCTGCCTTTGAATAACTGGATTTGTAGGATGAATATGATGGACGCCGATAACCGGAATTATAAGAAGCTTGCACTGGATATGCCGATGATTCGCTGGCATGAAGAGGATACGATGAGGAATCGCCTCCACTTCCATAGCTGCTGAGAGCCTCGCCATAACTGCTGCCACTTCCTGCACTGTTACCACTGCTGCTACTGGTGGTACTGCTGCTCGGCGAATAACTAGAAACGCTGTAGCTGTTACTACTGTAGCCGGTAGGGGGCACTACATATTGGCCACTCTGGGAAGAAGAGGCTGTGTAATAAGGTTTGTAGTACTTTTCCACCTGACGATAGGGCATACTGACAGGCTTGTAATTGCTTGCTAGCTGATCAGGTTTGTAGAAAGCCGATGGCTGATAGTAGGGTTTCATGTGCTCTCGTCGATTTAACAAGGACTTCATCCAATGCCGAACTCTTTGCGTGAACGGCATCCGATTTGACTGGTAGAATGGCCTAACGAAGTTGCTGTAACTTGGACTGGAAAGTAATTGGTAAGCTGTATTGTAGAATCCGTTTTGAGGATAATAATACTGCTGTTGAGCGGCTGGGGCTGCAGGGTATCCAGTCAAGGCTTGCTGGGCTTCGGTCCCACTGATTACCAACTGGAATATAGTCAGCACTGTAAATAAGGAAAATGCCTGAAATGGAAACATACGAATATAAATATAAAAACAAAGAAAAAAATGAAAACTAAAAAATTTAGTGTCCATTAGAATACTCATCAAGATTCATCAATGTTAAAAACTTGGTAAGTCTACCTATCAGATTTCCAACTGTGGTAAATCTATCTATCAAACGAAATTTTGGTTGATCTGGTAGGCAGAACCACCTAAATATCGATCGGTTGTAAAAAGCTAACAACAATTCTACATGACGATAGCAACAATAATTAAAAATTAACACTTAAAAACTGTAAAAAACGAACACATTCAAACACACAGAACTTCATATTTTCTCTTTTAGTTATTTTTTTATTTTGTGTCATTCTTTATTTCAATAAAATAAATCCCACTGATTTCTAGAAAGACAACTTAATTAGTCAATAAAATGCGGAGATACAGCGAACATACATTTGCCGTTGCTTCGTGTCCCAAGACATCATCCATAAAGGTCACCAGTGAATGCTATTTATAACTCTTTGATAACTCGAGAAGCTAGCAAATCATGCGGCTCGTTCTATCTTACAGACATCATCGGTCACTGAAAGTACATCGATTCTCTTTTAGCCTGGAAACCAGTGACACAGAACAGTTCATCAGCTGCGCCGTTTGCACTTCGATACAGTTATATTGATACCGCCTTGGACGGGTAACTGGAGCATCTTGTCTGATACCGAAGAAAAGATGGAGACAGTGGAAAAGAATGATGATAAAAACGATGCTCTGCGAACAGTGAATTTTCTTATTACTCAAAGTACAAATAATGGATGATATCTATGTTTGCGTAAAGAGAAACCTTTGAATTTCTTCCAGCAATAAGCAATCCAATTATCCCTTTGAGCAATATGACAGATATTGTTCCATTTATTGTTACACTATGATGAGTCTCTCGGTATCTCCTAATGTCTTTTACACATATCTTAGCCCAAGCAAGGTACTTATGAGTTAATGTAAATGCCTCGAAAGAACAGTCAAAACGAAAGCACATTTAAAAAAACATTCCCTCCAGAGAAACGAATATTGCTTAAAGGGCATGGCAGAGAAATAGATTATTGAATATCAGGAAACATCATCGAATGAAACGTCGTTTACATTTCATTATTTTTTGGTTTATAAAATATTCCTATTTGAAAGTTTCCACTGTTGAATTATACTCAGAAATAGCAACAAGATCCTAACTGGAGATTCATAATGACATTAGTGTGAAGTAGAGTTCATCAGCTTTTCAGCAACTGTTCTTTTCGGCAAAAGAATCTTAATTGTCAAGTCTCCTATAATGATTCTAAAAACGTATTATAATCAACTTGAATTAAAACTAGTATTTAATTCATTTAATTTAATGCATTTTGTATATTTTAAATATTAAAAATATGTACATTCATTTAATTAAATAATTATAAATATTAAAAAAATTCTTAGTCTACTCGCTGTTCTAGTGTACTATAGGTGAACAACCTTTCGACGAATAGTAATCATATAAAAATAGAAATTAGAAAAATATAATTAATTTAAATTTATTATAAATAGTTAAATAATTATAAAGAGTAAATTTTAAATAAAACGTTTTCTCTTCACTTATTCTTCGTAGCCATAACCGGGCTATATTCGATTGTGCGAGTATTCATATAAAAGAAACAGCGAGGAAGAAGGTTTGTATAAAAAAGAAATAGCATATTTCGTACGGATTTGTTCTGAGAAAAATTATCAAAAGTATTAGGGGAAAAGGTGTTTCGAACTCTGACATTTTCTGTTGCACCATAATATTCATCTAAATCTTATCTCATGATTTCGTGTTTTTTTTTTTTTTTTTATTACAGCAGAAGCAAACTAAGGCCATGAGGCCAATGCATTCGTGTCTGTTAATTGAGCTTGTTCTTCCAGTTGTCCGGCTTGTTTGACGGTATGAAACAACAGATTTTATATTTTCTGCAAGCGAATCGTTGCTCCCTCCCTAAAAGACTGGCTATTTGCATTACAAAGGTTCTTCGCTTTCTAGACGGGATTCGAACCAAGATTTTTTCCAACTACAAAACATCGTCATATATTGCATTACATTAAGATGTCAAATGTTTGCGCCACTCTAGATACAAATGCAATAAAAGACGTATGATAAAATAGTCCACGTGGGTTGGATGATGTGATCAGGAACGTGCGCCTTATATCAATATTGTGGAGGGTGAGACAGAGAAATATGTACTACGATTAACTTTCTGTTTATGAAAAAGAGACTTCGATGAATGTAATCAATTGAAGATTCTCAGAAACCTGGCTGGCTAAGTGAACAGCGAACCCACTCTCCAACAAACGCGCTGTAGTTTCGAATCCCATTCTGCGTGGAAAGGCATTTGCAATCTGACCACTTTTTTTTGACGAAAATGTCGAATGTGAAAGGAAGAAAAAAAAATGCAGTCACCCTAACTGAAAACGTATCCCACTGCGTCCATCATAATAATCTTTAGGTCCCCACTTATCAACAACCAGGATATAACTTTTATTACATCCGGATTTATTTATTTCTAGCGCCGCAAATGAACTTGACCCACAAACACAATGAGAATGTTTGCTTCTTCAGAAGAAATCTGGATTAGTTGGGAAACAGTGTCACCATGGAAACGAACTGGCAAATTGTTTGTTAATCCGAACTTATTCATCTGTACACGAAAGAAACGTTGTAAAAATTGCACTGAATATCGAGGTCACCGCTAGAGGGAAGGCTAAGTAAATGGCCCGTTTCAAGTGACGCCTTCCGTAAGGTCACGAGCTTGTGTCCGATCGACCTTGATTCATGACAAACTACTCAACTTTTCCAAAAATTGACAACAACCAAGTCTACTGAATACATGGAACAGTCTTACACCCCCCCCCCCCGCCTCTGGTTCTTCGCGAGTGTACTTCCTGCTTGCACCTTAACGACTGCAGGAAACGGGGGAAGGGAAGAGAAACGACACTACGTGCGCTGTCTCGTGAATGTTACCCCTCTTTTGCAAATCAGAAAGTTCAAGGTGATCCACAGCTACCAGGTAGATGATTGTAGGTTGCCCCGCTGTCTCACGGCACGTGTGTTATTTATATCTTCTCCCTGCCTTTAAGCGCTGACCTAGACGAAGACACCGTGGGCAACTTCTGTCGAACATCCTGAAGGGAGACGATGACCTATAATGGAACTATAAGCATAAATGGAATTGAGAGAACGATTCCTTTCAAATGGTGCTGTTTACAAAATAAATATGACTCGAATTTCCCGTTTAAGAAATAAACATAATAACCATTATGGACTTAAAGAAGGAAATAAATATAATATCTGCATGGATAAGGACATAACAGACCTTAATCTCACGGATGTTAAGGGAAATAAATGGAACATCATTATAAAAAATTCCGTACGGGATCTGTATAGGTTAAGAGTTGTCATTACATTTAAATATTACAATTAACCCTAGACCTATTTCTCACAAAGTAGGTTTCGGCAATGAAGATATCCCTAAATGGACTTTGCTGGCCTTAAGAGAAAAATGTGCCATAATCTGATCGCTGGAAAATTCAATGTAAATAGTTATAAACATGAAAATGCGGTCTCTATCTTTTATATCTACTGCATGGCTTGCTCCATCAGATTCCGTGCGTCTATAAAAATTATATAAATCTGTGCAATCGCGTCTTTTGTAATAGAATCAAAGATCATTCTGAAATGGGCAGGAACGAAAATACTACGATTGGTTCACCAGAACTCAAAGGAGGAAAGTGTGCATCATTAGAATTCTATTTCAGCAAGGATGACGAGGGTTATTCTGATAAATGTAATGTCATTCTGCACAACTAAATGATTTAAACATTTCGGAAATGAGACGGAAATTAAGATCAGTAGAGAAGACTATAAAATCTAATCATCCCTAAAATATAAACTGATGATGGTGATGGTAGTATTCAAACTTGGTAATCCCGCAGACGGGGTGAGGGGGAAGTAAGTTGAGATATATTTTACTGACTAGACTTAGCTCTTTGATTGAAGTGAATCCAACTAAGGAGGGAATTCGTGTTTGTCATAACTGGGGTTTTTTTTTTGTTTTTGTTTTTCTTTTTACCACAGCTTTACGTAAAGTTAATAAGTTTGCCTAGAGAGTAGTTGTCTTAAAAACTTTTAATAATAAATCAAGGCTGTTATTTTGCATATTTTGAGCGAATTCTTTGACTGGCCTCATATTTTGCAAAAGCAAAAATGCATTTTCGAGAGGGGGGTTGAGATACGCTTCGTCCTCGTTAGATCAATGAATTCGTCTTCCGTTGAAAATCCTCTCAAAGCCTTTTTCACCTCCGATACATGAGTTGAACCCGCGCCTTTCAGACTAAAACACATGTCTTTCTTTTGAACGCTTTTTTTAGAATAAATCAAGCTACGAAAAACCCAATTTTGGATTCTTCGTGGCTTGATTAATTTGGTATTGCATAATAATAAGGACGAGGAATAACAAGATCGAAAAACAAAACTCAAAGGCTCCAAAAATAAATCTTCTTTCTTCTGGTTTCATATCGATCGCGAGCGTACATATTTTAAAACTGTGAATTCCCCTTGTTTTCGTGAAACCAATAAGCACTAAAAATTTACGTCTAGGTGGTTCATCTTATTCTGAAGGCATCGATTTCTAAAGAATAGATTCCCTCAATCCACAGATTGTTAGCAACGCGTACTTAATCTTATTTCCGATCTAGGAGGCGTGCTAAACTCGTTTTCTGTGTTCAGTTTTGATCTCTTGTATTGATGCAGAAAATGCTGTTTTGTAAACTAAAATAGCAGACGTTTGCGTCATCTTTGAAAATAGCATTTAAAATCTAGTTCGGCTTCTGGTTAAGAAACCGTAAAATAACCTGAAGTATTCTAACGTCAAAACATAAAGGTTTTTCCCTATGGGACAGACCTTTATGTTGTGATCTTTATTTATATATAGAGCCTGAGTTTATTTTTCATAGAAATTCTCAAAAGTCTGAAAGATATGAAATTTACAGATAATACTCTGTCTTAGATATTTTACGTTCTTGCTTTTCTTTTCACTTTTTATTTTTGCCAGAAGGTGGCGCGTGGTTCTACATTCATAGTGCTCATGTGTTGCTAGTAAACACCAGAGTTTTTGCCCTTGGTTATGAAACATTACAAAAATTTCAATGCTGAAGAGGAACAATGTACAAAAATGAGACCTCGGCAAGACCAAGAAAAGACATCAACAAAAAAAGTACATTTTTATGATATCATTTTTATTCACGTTGGAGATCTTCCATTAAAGTTAATGTACAATCTGACCAAACATGAGATTAAACTTTTCAATTTTCCAGAAACATTTTAACGTCTTATTTTACATCAAACATTAATCACTCGAGATTTAGTTTGGGACATCTGGCGGGACTCCCATGAATATCGGCACTTCACTCTAAGGTTAATCTTTTTTTTTTTTTTTTTTTTACTGGTCTTTTTTTTGGGGGAGGGGGGGTTACAGAATGAAAACCTGCAAGAATATGTATTTTAACGCCATTCTGGGTAAATTACATGTAAACCAAAGGAAATTCACTCTAGAGGAATAGCGAATGACATTAACATTTTCTTTGAGAAAAAAATGAAACTGTCTGAAAAAGAAAAAAAAAGTGGTAAGAGTGGGTTATTCTAGGCATTAAAATGATATTTTTTATTCAAAGGACTTTGGATTTAGTTTCGATGAAAACAGCAATAGAGCTCAATTGTTGTATGCCGATTCAGGAATAGCATATTGAGGGAAAAAAAAGAGAAAAATGCCACCACATGGGTGCACATAGTGTGGAGGAGGTTAAAATAATAACATGGACTGATAATAAACTTATCAATAATAAACCAGCAGCAAATTAAATTTATTCATTCCAAATACTTGTGAATTTTATTCCAAAATATCTAAGATATTCTTCATGAAGAATATATTAGATATTTATCACGTAATTATCACCCTCTCATAAAGAAAACATGTGCAGAGAAAGTATATCCCTAACCTTATTCAAAGAGCCCCAATATAAGGTAAGAAAAGAAAAAGAAAAATGGTATAAAATAAGATTTAGGGTAAGCTTTGGTTCTGCACCACAATTAATGGCCTAAAAATAAGTTCTATAGAAACAACCGTTTACGCAACTCTACACTCACCAGACTTCGCTTGTAAATCAATAGCAGTCACCCTCTAAATATATCAGAACATATCCAGCAAATACGATCACTGTGTCGCGTAATTAAAACCTACACAGACTCTCTTCCATCAAAATATCATTTTCCTTGCCTTTTAATCTTTATTCAAACTTTGCCTTTACTCTTTGCAATTAAGTGGCGAACTGCTGGAACACAAAGTTGTCCAGCAATTGTTCCACTTTCTTTCTGTTGCCTTCCGTAGAACTGTAGGGCAGCTGTGCGATTATGTGAGGTAACTGTGCGAAATTGACAGTAGGTTCTGGCTGTCAGTGAAACCCATTATAAACAGACACATAATATTGCGAAAAGATTACACATACAGAAGTCTGTATGCCAAAACCCTTCATTTCTAGAACTTTTGATCCATTCTTTTACTTAAATGGCACTCGGCGAAAAGTTAATTGAAAAGAGTTATAAAGTCCGCTAAGGGTGATACTCTCAAAGGAGATTATAATACTTTTCAAATGTATTATAAGACGTACGGTAAGAGTCCGATTTGCACGTGAAATGTCTAATAGAATTGACACTCAAGTGGTTTGCAATCGTGTCGCTACGGACATTGCAAATTCCAATGGTGCATTTTTATCTGATAACCAGCTGGACATTTTCCATAAAACTGTCACTATGTAGGACATACAGTGTCCAGAATGTCAAAATGATTTGGAGTTCATTTTGTCCCGATAACACTGCGATAATGGATGGTCCAAACTAGGAGAAGCGTTCCCCCTCCCCACGCAAAAACCACCAAAAATACTTAACAAAGGAGACGATCCTAGAACCGTTCTTCTTGTAACTGTCACGATTAAACAAGTTCATCTGATTTGAAAAGTGGATATCTTGAAGTGCCACTCAATGCTATAGCTTTCCAATAGTTTAGTGTTCACCAAAGTAGCTCTGGGCTACGCAAGCTAAATACGAGCATGTTGATGAGAAAGGGGGGAGGGGAAGAAGATGTCTGACTGGTTCGCAGTAGATCTTCAATGGAAACCTAGCTATGAAGTTAGCGTGTAATGTTGAAGTTCAACTTTCTGTAGCAGTGGACACCCTAAATTACTCCTTAAGAGCTTTTCAGCGATTCACGACAGGAAAAACGTACGTGCCTTTTCAACATTCTATTATTTCCCCTTTGTCAATGGATGTGTTAGGCTTAAGTGTTTCTATTTTCGGCCATCGCGGCTCTACCTTTTATTTCGAATGCTGTAATTGTGCTGCTCGTATTTAGTAATGCTCAACATGAACGAGTATGATAAAACCTTTATGAATATCAGTGAACTATAAATGATATCCAATTATCAATTTTATACACACAATTGCAGTATAGCAGGTACAACATCATATTAATCCTCCGCATATTCAGTGGGCATTGCTTATCTCTACGGACAATCTGTATACAATGAGCTCCTATAACTGATTAAAAATCGGTTGGACGAAATTCCTCCAGTCACTGAGTAGAACGATTTTTACAAGCCTTTCTTAGAGCTAGTTAGTCTACTTGTGGCTGAAAAATCAAGTAGAGTTTGTTTTTCCAGAAACTCGTTTTCTAATCCGCATCTCAAAAAATTGACCCTAACTCGGTGGCATAGTAAAACTCATACTATGCCACCAATTAGGGCTTAAGGCTATGAAATGCCCGCACTGGTCTCTCTCTCTCTCTCTCTCTCTCTCTCTCTCTCTCTCTCTCTCTCTCTCTCTCAAATCCCTGATTTTCATTGATTATTTGGGCTCATTATCATTGAAGGCTTAAGGATAAGAACTGGCTATCTAACTCTTTTCGAAAGTTACTTAGGGCCAAAGGTGCTCCGCTTATCCTTCTACGGGAATAAGCGGAGCTCCTTTGAAAAATAAAAGGCCGTAGATGATTTGTAGAACTACTGTTGTTGTTGTTGTGTTTTAAATGCAGACTTTTTTTAATGTAGGCTATCAGTTGTGCATTTTGTTTGTTTGTTAAAGGAGAAACCTCTAGTTTAACTTTTAAAAAGTCTGAGGTCTCCATCATGGCTCTAAGAGTATCTAATGCGCTACAACACTCCACAAAATTGTCATGCAAATTCGAAATGTATTACTCACACAGGAAACGATCGCACATGACATTGTTTTGCTGCAGGCTTTGCATCCTCTCGATCAATACGAAGTTTGCCTAAGGCATTCGCTCTTACAGATTTTCTAGAGTGAGTACATGTTACATATACAGATCGCAGGTCAAAGTCACGTGACAAAATATTTTCAAAACGAGGTAATATGGAATTGCCATAAGATTAATATCTTCTTTAAATATAAACGCATACAAGACGAATCACAATTATTATAGTGGAAACTACAACTTTTATGAAGCTTAGTCATCATAAATTGAGATCAGGCCTATAATACGGCATCAGGAGTCTAAACCTCCAGCATTTTATGTTCCCCAGAAAAATTAACTTGCTCTTGAAGTGGTGTTGTGAGCTCTAAACTCACGACTTGTAGCGTAACAAAAAATACCATCGAAGAGTTCTTTGTCGTGACCTAGTGAAGCATTTCCTGAAGTCGTCTCAGAAGGTTTTGTCCATGACCGTAACCTGATTTTATCGGAGGATTTTCTTTATTGTTCATCACACTGATAAGCAGCAAAATGTTTCTTAACTAATCTTTTTGTGTTTTACGTTCGCTCCTGCGTGGAACGAAAAGGTAAAACTTTTTCGTAGAGTCATTACTAAAATTTTAAAGACTGTGCTACTAAATAAACATATTTCTCACTGGTATTTCTAGTCCTTAACTTGCAAAACTATCTTAATGATTACTTCTTAAAAGAAATTTAATTTCAAATGAATAAGAAAAATTCGTTTTCAATTTCCTTAGAAATGCATTCAAAATCAATCCCCGTGTGATATCATATTCATTTAACCAACAATCCGTTTTAAACAAAATCTTAAACAGGAGTCTTAAAAAGAAATGTTTCTTTCAATGGATCATCTGAACTAATTATTCATTTCTGCAAAGCATCAACATCAAATCAATTAATCAGTAATTACTACTAATCCGTTTCGTTACAGTTTGATGTTAAAAAGAAGGAACTCGCCATGTTTTTATCATTAATTAAAATCTGCATGTTTTATTTCGTTAATTTATGATTGAAACGTCAACGTACGTAGTGAATAACAACACACCTCTTTCATTTACGATGAGGAGGACATCTTAAAAAGACAGAAAAAAAAATCAAATTTCCTATACGTAATTGAAATCTCGTAATTAACTGAAGGAAACCACATTTTCATGAAGTATTCTATAATTTGTCTTTTGCAATTAATAAGTCACAGTATATTATGAATAATATTCTCAGAATATTTTTCTCAAATTCTACATTTTTTTTCTTGAAGTCTGTTTTTTCACACGGTCGTTATTACTCTACTGTAAAATTAAACTTAAAATACGGTAAAATGTTTGCTTCTATTAAATTATCTACTAATATTAAATTATAAACTATCTACCCCCCCCCCCCAAATTTTATCCGGGCTCCGGAACCTGCATAGGCTGAAGAATCAGACCTATCGCTGGGTCAGTATTCCTGACTGTGATCCGTGTGTGTTCACTAGACCGGTTTGCCTGCTTGCGGGATGAAAAACACCAGATAAACTTGCGGAAAAAACCCTGCTGTCCACGCCCAAGACCGGCTAACTTGGCTATGGCAGATCCTTAAGCTCCTCACGTCGTTGACGGGAATCGAACCTAGGACACTCCTTCCCCAGGCATAGGGTTGCGAAGCGCAAAGCCACTAGGCTAACCGCGCGGACACGCCGAGCGATGAAAATCATCTACTACTAAAAACCGTTCACAGGCATCCATGCTATTGTGGGATTAGTATAGGAGAAGGACCATCGAGTAAAACTGCGACCTGAAAATTCCAAAGGAACGACAGCTACTTTAAGGAAATTTAGATCCCACCAAAGGTACGTTATCTGTCTTTTGGGTATATAACGTGTGATAGGAAAGTTCCTGCTAGCTATAGATAGTTAGGGTTTGCTGGGTTATTTGCTATTCCGTCCAAAGTAGTCTGTATGCCCTTTGCGATTTTTGTTTCAAAAACAAAAGAAACTTGCAGATTTTAAAAAACAGGAAGTTTGCAATCGAGCTATGTCTCAAATTTCGGAAAGCAGAATGAAACAGAAACATTCAGGATGTTAAAACAGTGAGTAGAATAATTTGAAGATCTGATTTGTTTTCTAAATCCAAAAATTGAGCCACTTTTGTTGTTGTTGTTACTACTGCTTTAGTATACCTTGGCATTTCGAGTGTCCAATTCCATGAAGTGTGGGCCATCATTCATATTCAGATATTCTGCAGCTTTCATGGGAGAATGCGCAATGAAGATAGTAGTTGAGAAGTAAAGCAGTGATTGGTTCTCTTCGAAAACAATATTCCAGCTAATTCTCTCTGCGGGAATTTTCTGTTGTTCTCCACCCTTCATACTTCCCAAATGCTGCGATTCAAGAGAAAAATATCTGGTAGCATCATCATCATCACGTTTTAAGAAATCGCACGCAGTACTTGCCTATTTCAAAACATGAGGCGTCGGCACATATTCCAATTTGCAAGATAATTGTTTCACAAGGGGGGGGGGGGGAGAACAGCACAAAAAATAAGGGAAAAGTGCAATCTATAACGTTTTAGAATCGATGTTGCGTTACATTCATCTTCAAAGTGCTCTAAACGCTTTTAAACACACGTATTAACGCATAATTCTGATTTAGATTGCAAAATATCTAAAGTCGTTATTTCTTATAAACTAAATAACTTGCATTTTTTTCTCCTTCATTCTCTTCACAACTTCTTGCGCTTAAGTATTTGCTCTAACACCTAAATGAGAATCGGAGATAAAAGCATCGGGTGGAAGTTAATACGAAGCACTTTTAGTGGAATTTTCTAAATAATAAGTTCCAGTGGATACGCGGCATGCATCGCTCAACACACTAGAAACGCCATCGACGTGTGTCAGATGATCGGCTCTAATGAATTTTGTACAAGCATCTGTGACTAACCATTCCTGAGAAGGAAACATTCAAAGTCAAATCCTACGCATCACCTCACTGACGACCACTTTGAAGATTACCTTCCTCTTATAAAGCAGGTTAAGCACACTAAAGTCGTTACGAAAGCCTCCGATTTGACCGAATACTGGACTTTTGTAAATTTTATTATCCAACATGCTTATTTATTTTAATTTACATTCACAGATTTTAATCTGAGATCAAAATCAGTGAATGTAATAGGAATATTGATCCTAAATATCAATCTTAAATTCGTAAATCCACGGATTATGATCTCAACTTCAATTTAACATTCCAGCTAAAGTCGTTAATTTTAATTGGTTGAAAAAAACGGAAAACGAAATACTAATAATTGTAATACCTTTTTCTTCTCCTCTTTTCCTTCACGCGATGAAGACCCCTATTTTAACTTAATTTACAGTCTAATCAACGAAAGTGTCTTGTACTTATCATAATTATTTCTCCCTTCTTTTCTTTTATCAAAATGAAAATGATACCAATGAGCCTCGTGATTAATTGTAATAATTCCAGTCATAAGATTTGGACCAATAGCCCTATAGCTCGGACATCTTAATGTTTAGAAATTTTGATAAAAATTGTTTCAAACAATAGAATCAAATGGGATAACTAAAACGAAATATCTAAGCAAGTATTTATTTATTTATTACAATGAATAGTTGTAAACCTGTAGTTGTGTGGATTGAATAAGGGTTGAATAATCGGGAAATCCTGATCTAAAGACCAGACACTGTCGTATTTTAACTGAATTCGGGTCTCCAATAATCACAGTGAGAGTCTCACATCGCATGGTCTTCCGCAAATAAAATCATCTACGGAATTCTTTCATAAACAGCCACGCAATAATTGGTTACTAGATTGAAATGCGGAGATGCTATCAACTCGACCAACCAGGACAATAAGTATGTAGGTTTCAAGTAGGTTCCAATTCCAGGACAATTAGGTTCCAATAAGTATATAAGATTAAAGAGATAAAAAAATATCGAAATCGCTTTCGGGAGAGGAATAACTGTCATAGACTAACAATGCAAGCATTTCCACTGTTTAGAAACAATCTTCACACTTTGAAATATTTATTTAAAAAAAAAAACAGTTGCAGAAGCGAAAGTGTTACCAATAAGAAGACCAATTCTCAAAGTTTCTAACTCTTCCTCAATAAGCGAACTAACTCTACTCTTGTCCACCAGATGTCGCCTCAACGAACAACAGCAGAGAAAACACATTTGTCTCTCATTTTTACCTCCACATCTGTTAGTATTGTTCAAAAGACGGTTTCGAGAGAATTTTACTTAGAACGATGTTTAGATTTATTATCATTATTTATTTATTTTTCATTGCTAGGCCTAAGCAGTAACCGTCCTCCATAGAGGACGGTTACTGCTTAGGCCTGGAACAGCTTTCGGTAATTAAACAAACGGTGGACAATATTCGATGTGAATGGTGTTACACTAAACACATAAATAAAATTTAGAGAGTCGTTTTCTTAATGGTGTTCAAGTTTTGCTTCTAGTAACTAACGTAAACGGAAGGAATTCGCAATAACTGTCCTCTTGAAAGACATCTGTTCCAAAATCCCGTATAGAACGCAACTAATTTTTAAGGTCTTTTCAGCTGAAGATAAGTTAGCAGGTCTCATAGAGCATGTCAGGGTTTTTCATTGGATACAATTATCAAGTAAAGCAACGCCGTTCTTCATAGCCTTAGTTGCTTCGGCTGCAATTCTAATCAACCCAACCTTAGATTCTATAAAGGTTCTGTAAGATCCGTTTTAAGATGTATTTATAACAGTAAATGTTTCAAAGCGTAACAGATCATTAACGGACAGATTTTGGATTTGTAAAAGATTAGTAGTCGTTCGGAAGGAAAATAAATCAACTCCCAATGAAGAGAATCGTAACATGTTTGCATCACCAAATCAAAGCTCTTCTAAGGTAGAGTTGTTTATCATCAATCATGAATTAAACAATAAGCTAATGGGAAGAATTAATGAAGTCTAGCCTTCTTTAAAGAGACTTGGAAAGAGAACATTTCATTTAGATTGATAATTATACTTTGAATATTAATGAATCTAATCAGAATAAATTATTTCGAATGTCTTCCGAAGAATAAATAAGACGTCATCTAAAAATATTTTTAAAGACCGTTTCGTATTACAGAAAACATCGGCAAACATAATCTTGATTCGAAATGGAATAAAATTATTTCCTGATTTTAATTTTTAGTAGAAAATTAAAATATTGATCTCACTGATATTGCTGTTATATCTTTTTCTAGTAGTGAAGCAAATAATGGTTCTAGTTAAATAAAAATCTACTTATTTATAAATGAACAAGAGAAAATGAGCACATTAATTAACATATAATTAGGTTTTTACCAACTCTCATCGAAAAAATTATCATTCAAAAAATTAACTCTGCTTTGTTATCAACCGTTCAGAACAGATGTGCGACTGTGTTATTGTCAGCACAATTTTTCATTAACAAGATTTCAACAACGCTCTCTCTCTCTCATTCTAATACTTTTGTATTTTAACTAAATCTAAAGTTTTACAATTTTACAAAGACAGTCTGACAAACATGCGATTTCCATTTTTGTTGCTATGGTTACTGAGTACCACGTTAGGTTATAAAGCTTTGTTTGAAAATCAGTTACTTCACATGCGTTGTGCATTACACTTATTTCAAAGATAATCCGTAATCATCTTAGGAGAACTACTTATTGTCCTTTTACCCACACTTTATAGCACTTTGATAGAAATGAAATAATTTTAATTTTAGGTCTCTTATTAATATTATAATAATATTTTTTTAAAAAAATCATTTATAACTTTACATTATTATTATGTTGAGCAGTTAATTATGATACCGTATTTATACTTAAAATATCTAATACATTTTTATGTTTAAGCTTAATTAATCTCTCTTTAAATATATTCCGCATATATTCTCGAACCAATGTACTTCAACTATGCCTTGGATATTAATTCATCCTCCAGTAAACTATCTTTACATTCTAGATCCAGTCTACGGCGTCGTCTATCTGCAGATATCTCTTCTACTCACGTCCTCCAAGATAATTTATTTGATTGCCGTTTGTTGATCGTTTCCTAAACCAGGAAGAAACTCGGTGAGACGAAAACGAACTAACAGGAAAAGATAGGGGAGGTCGTCCCTGTTTACAAGTTCACAGCGGGAGTAGATTTCCTGTTTGCGGGTCTGTTACTACCGTACAGGTTTTACCAGATCGGAACCTTAAGGGAGAACAAGGCCAAATAATCAAAACTGAGATGATTAAAATGCGTAGTCATTCACAATCCTTCCACATTTCAACAACAGTTCTCTCTCATCTTCACTCTTCGTGTGAAACACAAAGATTTCATTTCAGTTGTTAGCGCTCAAATGAAAATGGAGCATGCGCAAAAGAATGCTATACTGCGATTTTATCAAATCTGGAAATCATGTGATTTGTTCTGATTGTTGTGAAAGGCTAAGACTGTTGTAATGGCAAGTCGTTGATTACATAAATTTATTTTAAACGTCATTAAAATGACGATGGATTCGTCATTTTAATTACGTTTCTAATCCTGGATTTATTAGAGATTTTCAGCTACGCCCACGTTAGTCGGTCATATACGGAAGTGATTAAGTTGTCCTCCTTTAAGATAGACGAACTGAATACAGAACACATCCACTGACACCCACAGCAGACTGCGGAGATGGGATATTTCCAGCTTTAGATTGTTATTGCTCTAACGAAAATCAGCGTTGCATCAAAACACCGAATGTATTAATTTAAGATTAAATTATTTTATCGCTGACAAGAATGCATCGTCTAATGAACAAGTTACAGATGCACAAACAATCAATTTACATATAATTCGGTTACAGGACTAGACGGAAGTAATCCTTTGTAACGTGCTCGCCTTCGTCTAAATAATTTAAGATGCAAGTCGTGACCAGTCATCAAACTTAATGTAGACTCCTTGCTAAAGATGTTCGTTAACATTTCAGTAATAAATCAGCATTGGACTGTTACTTCATCCTTTAATTTTGCATGCAAATCACTTGTTCATATTCTGTTCCTTCGCTCTTAGAGTTCATCTTAATATTTGGGAATTTCTCTTGCACTATTGTGCAATAGATTTAATGCTACGAAAACGTAAACAGACCACTCATATAATAAATAAAAATAATAAACAAGGAACAACGTTAGCTTTAAGTAGATTATCCTTAAATATGTCCCTTTTTTAGGACTTTAGATCCCCCCCCCTCCCTTTTCAAGTTTTACCAACTTTGGCTGCAACTCCTCGTCAAGTCGCAATAACAGAAAAAAAAATGTAAATAGCATCAAGTTTGGTGCTTAAAATTTCCTACTAGATTTATTTCTCATTTAATTTGGATAACTGTTTGGAATGCTGGCCCAATTGGCTGAGCTAACTCACTGTCCAACCAATAAAATGTATTCGAATCTCAGATTGTTTGTGGATGTCTTTGGGTGGAAGATGATTTTTATTGCGTGCTGAGAGATCACGACTGCGTATTTGGAATCAGTGGCATAGCTAGGGGGTGCGGAGGGGGCGGTCCGCCCCGGGCAGCAACTTTGAACCTTTTTGAACTTTTGCAATTAATTCTAAAATACAGTGTCGAGAACTCATTTCCAAATATTGTAATAATACTGCGGATTTTCCTCACAATTGCTGTAAGTGTTGCTAGTTGTGAGAGGAGTTTTTCTAAATAAAATAGATTAAGAATTACCTAGGTTACTATGAAATAGACTTCGCCATTGTCATCGACTATTTTCTAACAGAAAAGCAAGAAAAATAACATTTTAGAATTGAAGTTAAAGTTTTACTTCAAAAATAAACAGTGTGTTAATTTATTTCCCTATACGTCGCTTTGACTTTTTGTAGTATTTTTGGTGTGTGTTGAGAGGGACGGCAAACTCAGGGATTGCCCCAGGCGGCAATAGGGATACTCAAATGCACGGAAGATTGTTGCTGTCAATGAGTGTGTTGGGAAGAAAAGAACGAACTTCCTACTTAATTTAAAGTTTTCATAAAACATGTTTAAATAATCACATTCTTAACCGTGAAGGTTTCCCAAAATCCTTTGGAATGCCAGCATAACTGTCAAGGATTGACCGAAACACTTTGCATTACACGGTGTCAGGAGTGCAGTGGAACAGCAGGGGGGGGGTATTTAAAATCCCTGAAGGTGTAGGCGATCGCTGAAGTATGCATCAAACATATCCACATTCGTTTTATTACGAAAGACCAACTGGAAAGGTGAATGCCTTTGGGAAGCGCACGATGTCGTGTTGTCCAACCGGTTTGAATTCAAGAACACATTCTTATCTTGAGTGAGGAATGTAACCGTACAAGCCATCCCCTGCACACGCAACGCAACTAATAAACAAGTAAACAATGGGATAATTCTGGTGAGATATGCGGGATGCCATCGACAATAATCATAATGTTCTGCATAGTGTGGACGAGGTTGTGTGGAGGGGTGCAGTACCCTCCCGATGAATACTTGACCTCCTCAGAGGTATCACGCGAATAATAATAATAATAATAATAATAATAATAATAATAATAATAATAAGTTTAAAATAAATGAATCGACTGTTGCAAAGAATAGTAGGCGAAGGATTTATAAAAGCGGCCATCACTGGTCACCTTTATAAATCCTTAGACAGTTTTCATTAGAGTACATTTTATTGGCAAGATCTTAACTACTTAATTCTATTCCTGTATGTAGTACAACCGCGGTCGTAGTCAAACAAGGAAATTAAAACTTATTTTTTTTTTTAAATTTGCTATTTGAACTTTGAATCATTTATATGCGATCCTTATAAGACGATTGGAATGAAACCGTAACGTTGTTGTGCAATAATAGGTCCAAATTCATTTTACAAATATATCTGAACAGAAAGTTCTCAATTTCTGGATATTCGTTTGAGGTCCTGGTTGTGTACTGAAACTGAATTAGTTGAATTTATTTATTTAAAAAATCCGTATAGTAAGAATAGCAAGGGAGCCTTTGTATTTCAGTTAGTATAGACGACGCTCTTTGGTCGGAAAGACCCGGGTTCGATTCCTGTCAGTGACGCGAGGAACCTTTATCTGGTCTCTTTCTACGAAAGGCGAGTTAGCCGGTCTCATACGGCGGTAGGGTTTTTTTTCGTCCCCCCCCCCAGAACAGGCAAACCGGTCCCGTGAACACACAGAGATTTACAGTCACAAATACCTATACGGCAGTATGTCGAAGAGATAGGATCCTCACCACATGCCGTAACGCCCGTAGTTAACCATGAGTCACATCATGGCAGTCAATCTCCTAGATAGGAGATGGCACCTAAATGGGATGGAAGGAGTAGCAAGAAGTTTAAAACATAAGTGAGGAGCAGACACAGTACAGTCGACAGGGTATAGCATAGAGGCAGCCTGCCTCACGGCACGGCTTAATAAGAGCGCTCGTTCAGCCATATTGCCGTAGGCGCCGTCGCTACCCTAAGAATTCCTGTTAGCGTAAGAAGTGCGGAAAGAAATTTTTCCAAGCTTAAACTGATTAAATATTATTTGCGTACAGCAATGACCCAAGGAAGATTGATTGGTCTGGCAATTATATCAACAGAGGCAGGCATAACCTTTAAATAATTATAATTATAACGAATTATAAACGGTTTTATTGCGTCATTTTATCCGCGTAGAGCAAACATTTGATTAATATTATTATGTAATCGTTTTGCTGTTTCTCTTGTAATAAACACAAAATAGCCATTCTTATATTTTTATCTTATAATTCATCAGGGCGATATTTAATTGTTTGCCTCAGGGCGCGATCTAATCTGGGGACGGTCCTGGGCAGACGCATGCAAAAGACAGAAAAAGGTATTCCATAAGTGGAGAGTGCGGACGATTGTTGACGGACAAATCAACATGTTCAGAAGTTATTCGATATATTTTCCCTAATGTCGAAATGGAAAAGTTCGATTTGTATAAAATGCATACACACTTAGTCACATATACTTATCAATGAAACTACAAAAAAAAAAAAAAGGAAAACTTCAAATTATTGTAAACATAATATCGGGGTGGGGGTATATCTGAAAACACTGCAAGTGTAGTCTAAAGTGGTTTATTTTATCTAAGAAGGGTAAATAACCACATTCTCCTTTAAATAAAATCGATATTAAAATCATGATAGCAGAAAGTGGCATCGCAATTAATCCAACGAAAAAATAATAAAAATTAAATAATAAAAAGAAGCGCATTGACTTCGAAGGTGGTGTTTGAAAAGCGAATGACACTATTAACGCCGTGTCACAACATAAATTAGAATAAAGAAGTGTACCTCGTAAAAATCGTTTACTGGTATGATCTACTGATATAAGTTTCCCAAATCTTCAATAAACGCCAGAACAGCGTTCTAAAACCCCTATGGCTCCCTCGAGCTTAACAGCGGAAAACAACAGAAATGATAATACTCCCTAAATTATTTTATTCTTTCCGCGAGCAAGTGCTATTATAACAAAAAGTAATAAATTTATAATATCGTAAACTCTTATTCGGTTGGAACTTGTTGCTTTTGACCCCACATTTTTTGGCGCTTGGGATACCTGTGGCTATCAACTCCACCATTCACGTATACTGTTAATTGTCACAAATAAATAAATAAATAATAATAATAATAATAAAATCCTGATATTTTCAGCAATTGAAACGTTCATCCTCGTGAAAGATGCCAACAATCAAAATATTTATAATGAAAATTAGCAATGAAATAAACATATCTTCATTTATAAAAAAAAAAAAAAATATCCACTTCAGTAATAAAATTTCCTCTTACTTCCAATTTGTATGCTAGATTCATAAATCTTAGACACTTATTACATTGGAAAATCTACAATACTTGAGTAGTATAGTTTAAACGAGCATATTAGTCTTTTAAATTAATTTAACATTTTTGAAAAGTTCCTTACTTTCTGTAGAAAAGTTAATCATAGGAAGAAAAAATTATTTAACGGTGTTAACCATAGCTAGCATCACTTAATAAAATACTGATGGAAATAAAAACATGAAGAAACAAAACCATTCCAACATTAATGTTCAAGTGAATTTTTTTCCCTACTAAATCTTTCAATACTTTTCTGTCAAGAAATCCTAGAACGAAGTAACATCTGACGGTAACCATTTGGCACGGTTTCCGGATAAAGTAAATGGTTAGCGTTATCAGTCACGACCATCCATCAGTTTCTAAAAAAGGTTGTACGATATTCCAGCTCACCTGTTTAGCGTGAATCCCCATGATGGTCCTCTTCACGATCGCTCTGTTTCACGCGCGATTTCCAAAAAGTTGTCGGTTCAACGTCTCGATCACAACAACCCCTCCTTCCGGCTCGTGACGGCTTTTATACGGAACTCCCCAAAACAGGCACACATACACACAGAGTGGGCCCGGATTAGGGTCAGCTTCGTAATGTGAGAGCAGGAACGCACTTGCGCAGAGCCACCCATTGTTGTCAGAACCGACTCCCGGAAAGCAAGATGCTGCCGCAGGCAACGACACAGGGCAGCGTTCGTTCCCGTCAACGGATGTATACGGAGAATTTACTGCATCTGATTAATGGAGTTTAGGTGATGTCCCAAGTATCAAGGTGAAGGTGCGTCGCGAATACTGTTGCGTTTTTGTTTTGTTTTTTTCGTTAAAGTTTTTTTTTTTTTTCGTTCGCCTGAGTTTTTTATGATTAGAAAGTCGGCTGATGCTGTCAGATAGAAAGGAAAGATAAATAGGAATAAATATGAACGTGACCTCTTAGTAGCGAAGAAAGAAAAAGGGATACAATCTTTCATTGCCGTATCTTCCCAAACACGAACTCTGCTCCACTGTGGGCTTCTGCGCCTACTGACCAATTTAATATAATAGAGTTCACAAAGTAACCGGTTTTCGTTTTTCAGTGACTCGCCTTTGTCCGACAACAGGTGGGGACCAAACAAAATGTGATACATCAAAATCATACTGATTTATAGGTCACCTGTCGACAATCTCTAGGTT
Organism: Typopeltis vanoorti; assembly: GCF_054136105.1. Classification (NCBI taxonomy): domain Eukaryota; kingdom Metazoa; phylum Arthropoda; class Arachnida; order Uropygi; family Thelyphonidae; genus Typopeltis; species Typopeltis vanoorti. The sequence continues at coordinate 126,147,195 of NC_143549.1, forward strand.
AACTTTTTTTTTCTTTATTCAATTAGCATAACGAAGACCAAAACAAAATTTCTCGAAGAAAAACCAAACCATGCCACAATGATTACTGGAATAGATTTTGTTCTGTTGAAATCCCTTAAAAATTCTCACAAATAATCTTAAGTTTAGCACATTTCATCACAAAGTGATTAAAAGTATTCACTGAACATTTTTACTGAACTTTAATTTAGGATTGGCTGCATATCTCGACGCTATTCAAAAAGTTAGTATCACAGGAGATGGCTTCCAGACATGTGACCCACTGTACTTTAAGTGTGTGTGTGTGTGTGTGTGTGTGTGTGTGTGTGTGTGTGTGTGTGTGTGTGTGTGTGTGTGTGTGTGTGTGTGTGTGTGTGTGTGTGTGTGTGTGTGTGTGTGTGAGAGAGAGAGAGAGAGATTAGATAATTAAGATAAAGCTAATAACCAATTGGATAAAAAACGAATCGAGGCGTAAACTTAAATGTTTTCTCATTATTCTTATCAAGATAAGAGACAGAAACCTCGGGATCCGAATGTGACCCAGGCGTAGTTCTGTAGATCACATAAATCTGTCTAAAGACCCCCTCAGGTGAATGAGATCTGTGCAGCGAATTAATGTCGGTGGGGAACGTTTCAGAGTTCATACCCAAGAAATGACTCGAAATGTTAAGAAGAAGAAGAAGATTACGTATTGATAGCAGAAATCTCAGTGAATTAAAACCTAATTCGTTTTTTAAATTCACAATAATTCAAACAGTTCAATGACTAAATTGTAGTAAATAATAGACATTACATTCTAGACCGTCTGTTGGATAATTAATAAATAAATAAATAAATAAAACATTGCGAAGAAGTTATTGCTCAGGAAGTGTTGGCACCTCACTGCATCGTTTAAGTGTCGTGTGCATTCGCCCAAATATGCCGAAATTTATTATTCACTGTAGTAACATTCGCACAGCTATAGATTTCTGAAAAAAAATCTCCGAGTATGTTTAAGATGTCCTAAGCTAATTTTATTTCAAATGATCTGTGGTGGCTGAGTTAAATGGAATTATTGCTGAGGAGTGTGAAGGTCATGATGTGTCCTTGTGTTTGGCCTGTCAACGAGTGATTCAACTGAACACTTCTCGAAATAAAAATTCGTCGAGAATCACTTCAAATGACTACTTAACTCGGTCAATTAAGTTTTTTTTTATTATGCTCGCACGTGAGAGGTCTCAAGACATATAACACAACACACAACACTGCCATGTACGTGACCAAAATATCTCTTTAAAAAAATGAAAGAAAAGAAAAGAAAAAGGAAGCTAAAACACGACTGCTGATGTTCTATGTTCTGGAACCCTGTAAAGACAGAGAGAAATAGAGAGAGAGAGAGGGGGGGGGGACAATTAGGCAGTCAACAGAGTATGATCAAGTTAGGAAATAGTAACTTATAAATGCTTCATGGAAATCTTTTGAGTTTATTTATTTTAAAATTCTGAAATAAAAAAAGCTTAGCTCGAAAGCTTGCAATGAATAAAAATTAGGTCAAGTTACGAATAAATATGGATTACCTGCCTGTATTCAACACGAAATTCATTTTAACTGTACACAAGTTTAACCGACCGAGTTTAAGTGTATGGTTGTGACTAGCCGACATAATAATAATAATAATAATAATAATAATAATAATAATAATAATAATAATAATAATATATTAGGGTTACCAAGTAATTTTATAAACTTGATTATTTTACTCCTAATCCCAAGTAAGCAAACAGTTAAGTTTGCGCCTGAACGTAGTTCAAGTCTAAAGGTGGTGCAACACCAGGGCAACTCATTGTAAAGTTGTTTTTTTTTTTAGGTAAAAAAAAAAAAAAAAATATATATATATATATATATATATATATATATATATAAACTGTAATAGCATTTTATTTATCATCATACAGGGTATTTACATAATATACAATAGAGAATACTGTTACATTTTCTGTTCAGTACAAAATGTAGAGCACAGTGATTTTTTTTAAAAATATAAATGTACATATATATTTTTTTTTCAATATCAATATCATAGCTTATTGTTATACAGCCCATTTACATATACACAATTTTTTATTAAAATTATGAATAATATTGTGATTACCTACTTACAACAGGTTTAATTTTGGTTTTTTTTCGGTTTTTTTTTTGTTTTTTTTTTAGTAACAATGAAATTCGTACAGATTTTTTTTCTTTCTTTTCTTTTTTTTCCTGTATAATGTGTTAATAATAATAATAACAATAATACAGCAATTAAAATAAAAAGCAAAAAGGATTCTTATCCATTTAATAATACAGCATTTATTCATTTAACAATGAGTTATATATATATATATTTTTACAATTTTAATTTTTTTTTTTTTTAGTATATTTATGCGCTGTACCTACAGCACTGAAATGTGAAATATGGGTTTGGATTTTTTTTTTTTTTCTTAATCTTGGAAGAGATGTAATTTCTCAGCTTTCGTCCTTGAAGCTTGTTTGTAAGCTTATCTGAGAATGACACCAGTTAGTAATTATTTATTGGTTTGTTTGCTGTGTTGGGAAGTTACGAAATCAAACCTCTGTTTAATAAGTTTGATTTCCACTGCAGCCGTTGATTAAGAAATTCGCGCACGCCACGCACGCACGCCACGCATGCGCGCACGCACACACGCACGCACACACACGCGCACACACACACATACGATAACTTGGAATGTCTTTATGCGTCGCTGAACTGGAAGCCTGAAAGAATATAAGAATATATTGTGTTTCATTAAGTTTGTATGGTATTTTGGGTGCGTATTTCTTGTTCGTAGTGTGTCCTTAGAGCTCTTTTCAGGCTATTGTAGTTTGTATGGTTTCTGTATTCAAAAGGTAATTTGTTTATCATGTCTGGGATGTAGAGGTTTCGCGTGGCCTTTCCATAGTGATTATTGTATTTATATGTGATATAATTAGTTGTTTGAGGTCTTGTTATATACGGTATGTGTTTCTGACTATCCTGTAGTTGGCATCGAAATAATGTTTCAGCAAAAGCTGCATAGTAACATAAATGTTTTGCTGTCAGTATTTTGTGTTCTGACATTGCAGTGTATATAAAGTCATTATTGCCTCTTTGTTCCCAAAAGATCAGTTTTATCATTTTGTACTGTAACGATATTAATCTATTTAGTTTGTAGGGTGCACAGAAATCATACGTTGTTATAGCGTATCTTAGTATATTTTGGCATAGTGCTTTGTATATTAGTGTTTTTAGGCGTATGGGAACTATGTCTTTTAACCTGTAGAGTTTGCCAGCTATTGTTCGGAGTTTGTTGTGTAGATGGTTTATGTGGCTATTCCAGTTCATATCTGCATCGAAGTAAATTCCAAGGTATCGTATCGTTTCAACCTGAGTGATTGTAGTGGTTTTGCTGTTCTGTGTGTTTATTATGTTGGAAAGTGGATGTTGGATGATTATATATTTGTTATCAACTGGTGGAGTCAGCGGATTTCTGAATATGATTAATTTTGTCTTTTCTGAGTTTAGGTGTATGGAGTTTTTCGTGAGCCAGTCTATGATCAGATTTATTTCATGTTGCATATTTGTTTGGGTTATGTTTGCGTTATTATGGATGGATATTATTGCTGTATCGTCTGCGTATTGGAATATCTTACCTTTGAGAGGTAGCAGATTAATATCGTGCGTGTAAATGTTGAATAGAGTTGGGGAGAGTACAGCTCCCTGTGGCACTCCACAGGTTACTGGTAGCTCTCGACTTCGGTTTGACCCGATACGTGTGATATGCTTTCTATTTTGGAGGTAGTTTGTAAACCACCTGTGAAGAGGCCCGTCAATTCCAACATGCCTCAGCTTTTCTAACAAGGTTTGATGTGTAAGTGTATCGAATGCTGCTTTAGTTAGATCAATAAAGACTACCATGGTAATTTTGTTTTTGTCTAAGACGGTATAGTAATAATAATAATAATAATAATAATAATAATTTAAGAAATTAATTATCATGAATCAATATTTTTTAAAAAAATTTGTACTTTTTTTTCTTCCTTCCCACGCAATGGATTTGTATTGTGGTGGTCGTTGTATAGTATTATTCCCGAATAGCTTATGACCATGAAGTGATTGTGTGAATTCTGCGAGATAGCTTCTCACATTTTCTATTTTACGGAATAAAACGGAAGATGAAAAATACCTTCGTGTGGAAATGTCAGCTGACCAACGCTTATAAATGTCATTGGGTTCTAGAGTGGAATTGAACCAAATCTTTCCAATCGAGTGCACGATAGAGGAGCTGCAAATAACAGAATGAGATCCTGCGTGTTCAAAAAGTAGATATGTAACATTTGGGAAAATCTACTTTTAGATCTTTTGGAAATAATGAAAAGTCGATATTTGGCTGTCTAACACGGCTAAGTGAGGAGCTATGCAATTTAGCAGTGTATTCGATTGCAGAACTCATGGCTGCTGTACTCTCGCCTGGAGATTTAATTTCTGTAGACAAGTGCAGCTATCTCGAGATCCCAGTCCTCTTGACTGAAATAGCGTGTGTTCTACGGTCAACGTTTTTTGAGTTGTAGTTAAAAGTTTTTGAGCGGCGCGTATGTGTGTGTCTGTGCGACTAGGTGGTCAATGTATTCATTCCAGAAATTCTTTTTTTTTTTTTTTTATTCATCCAAATGAGCAATTTTTCAGAACATACGCAATTAGCTGACATAATACACGGGCTCCATTGACTTCATAGACTTCTGCGGTAATTGCAAACAATAATCTTACCCCCCACCCCTCTACCTAATTGAAGGAAAACGGCTATACTTTTATTTATTTAGATTATCTCTAAAACAACATTAGTAGGGCCATGAAGTACATTTTACATGATTAAGCATATTTTTAGAGTTGAACTGTAGTCTTCGCGCGTATTAAAGAACATATATATTAAACAACAGTTTAACCCGAAAGTAGAATTAAAACTCTAAAATTCAGAAAACCCATCCTAATGTCAGCTAAGTTACTGTAATTCAATACAAATCACTGTTGTGTTTGGATGCTTTCTCCAGGATATCAGTTGATTCGACTAATTCTGTAAGTTGCTTTGCCACGAGTCTAAATTTCTCAGTGTTATGAATGCTTACATTGGTGGTATAGGATTTTTATTGCCTGATACCACCGTCTTTGGTATTAAGAAACCTACATTAGTATAAGAAAAATCATTTTCGTCTCGAAAGATGGATTCCCGAATATCCATCTTTCGAGATGGATATTCGGGAATCCATCTTCCGAATATTCACCTTTTGGTCCACGAAAATTAGTTTCAACCTTTCATCAGGTGACAATGACGTAAAATGGTAAGAGTGATGCTTCAGAAAATAATGGGCTTAATGAACTTCATTTTTAGAGATATTATGGTAATTGTTCGAATTACTTCCCCAAATTAGCTGCTCTATTAAAATAACATATTTTTTCGATGTATTCCTTCAGAAACATACGTGTGTGTTACATAAAACAATAGCATTTTACCTATTGTTACAAAGAAAAAATCTGCAATTGGTGTTTTCAAAAAAAAAAAAGTTTCAGTTCCCATATCTGTTTGCACATTGTTGAAGTCTTGTAAAAATAATTTGAAACAACAATTGCATTGTATTGTCTCTCGTTGTTCCAGTGTTAATCACTTGCATGTTCGTTTGGTTATTAGAACGTGCACGTTGTTCAAATACCGTCCGAGTATTGTTGAAATCCACGGTCACTTGAAAATAGGACAGCACTGAATATATATGAATTATAGATTAGGCAAATCTCTTGAATTTTACTTTTCAAATATAGCTTAGGAACCTTCGCAGCTCAGTCAGAATTGACGAAGCCCTTCGGTCGGAAAGACCTGGGTTCGATTGTCGTCAGTGACGTAAGGAACCTCTATCTGGTCTCTTTCGACTAAAGGTGAGTTAGCCGGTCTCATACAGAGGTCAGGGGATCACCAGGAAACTCAGGTTTGCCTTCCCCCAAAATAGGCAAACCGGCCCTCTGAACGCACATGGATTTACAGTCATGAATACATCCCAACCATATGCCGGTCCTGAGCCCAGAGAAAATTAGGGAAGGGGGGTGGAGCAATGATGAACTACCTGTAAAAATCTCACTAGGAATACTTTGCGGGCAATGCCTACAAGTCATCTATGGTCGGAAACAAGCGAAAGGGAAAATCAGAATATATCTTAAATGGCCTCTGTTTTTATAGTTTTTCCAGTGATAGCGATCACAAGCAGATATGGATTCATGAAACAGCATTAAAGTTACTGTTAGTGAAATGATAAATTTAATAATCTTTCAAGTGCCACCGAAACAGAATAATTAACTGCACATGACTTTATTATACAACTCTTATGTAATCATAACAATATTATTAACGGAAACAAGTATACAAATGAAGAAGGGAACATGACAGTAAAAACAGTTGCGAATGAGATTAAAATAAGAAAATAATGGAAACAGTGTGGATGGGGTTTTACGCCTCTAAAACAACAGAAAGATGATTGAGAACATGTTCGGAATGAAAATAGAAGGAAAACTGCAGGTGCTTTCGGGCTATTAAGAAATGTTACTAAATAAACAAAAGAAGCTTGAAGATATATGCGAGGAGAAAGTGAGAACTTACATTCATGGGGTGTGATTAATATTTCGAGGGGAGATTAAAATCACTTATATAATATATACAATACCCCAGTAACTGTATCGTATACAGCATTCGTGTACTAGTAACTCACTGTTATCTTTGTATAAAGGGAAAATTGTTTCTCCGATTTTTTATCAAAAACTGAAATTATTCGAGTGTCGTAAAGATTAAGATTGTTACCTTGATATTCTGAAATATTAAGCTTCGTCCAAACCAGTTCGTCTATTAACCAGTACGCATAATAATAATAATAATAATAATAATAATAATAAACTTTGTAAAACGATATTCGAATATCGCTTACAAAAATGAAAAGTTAACTGGAACTTGAAAAAAATCCTCCAAAAAGAGTTGAAATAAGCAAATTCAAAAGGGAATGCACACGTCCTTATTCATATCTTGAACTTCGCATAGTAACGGATCTACTGCGTCTTTTATTATCATATTCCTATAAATAGCGCCGTTCTATTTATTTCCCTCTTTTCAACGAAGATGCTGTCAACGCAAAGTGTTTGCAATTGTTCACGTTCTTCACTGGAGTGGAAGCACGTTCACAATAATTGTTCAGCCAAACTCGTGACGTCATTCATGAAACTAACAATTAGGGCGTAACTGGTTAACGCTGTCATTACGACAAGCTGTGTTAAGCAGGGAAACGTCTCTCGCAGGAGCATCATAAAATGCATTGAGAAACTTGCAGGTTCAATTTTAGAACATTATTAATGCCGCGCTTTATATTAAATACACGAGATAAATTTCGGAGTGAAAGAAAGGCAAATGGTTGAAGAGATAGTAATTAAAGTTTGTTGTTTGTAGCATGTACGTACAGAGAGAAAATCGTTAAGGTTATTTAAGTAAACTGAGTTAAAGTTCTTTTTCTGCCTTGAGAAAGGAACACATTGAGGGCTAGATTTATCGTTTGCGATTATGCTTAAAGAAATATCACGCATCCACTTAAATCAGTGAACCGCGTGTTGTTGTATTTAATCTATCACGTGATTGATGCGGTGATGGAGAAGAAACCTTAATTAATAATATTTTGGTTTGGAAAGGCAGTGCGAAAACTCCTCAGTAAATCATAATGCCCCAAAACACATTTTATGCTCTCAGTTTTATGCAAGCTTATGAGACTACGTGAAAATCCGATATATTAAAAGGAAGCTTAACCAAGAAACTACACGTTCGATGGAGCGTAACCCGTTCCGCTTGCGTATCTTATGTCACATTAAGGCATCAACTATGTTAAGGATCCTGACATTCGTGTCCAGAACTTGAAGGCAATTTTCATCTTCCACGCGCCTAATCTAATCAAGAACCTTTACGCATTATATATATTGTAACATATAGAACGACAGAATGAAATTTCTTCGCTGCTTCTGCTTTCATTTCCGTAAACCCAACTTGTCACGTCTTGAGACAATCAAGGAGAGTGGCGGTGCTATTACTTTGCGAGAACACCCTCAAAGAAAGATTGTTTGGTTTTCCCTCCGTCCGGACGTATGGTGGTACATGATTCAAGTTTTAAGACATCGGTCAGAAATAAAAGCCGGAGTACCCGGAGGAAAATCATGTCACTGAAGATTGTTAACTGTGCTTAAGTTTTGATATTTGCTCCTATTTTTATTTATTCACTGCAGTTTCTCATTTTCAAGGACACCCAACAAGACCTAAAAACATACGTTATTTCTTTTTCTTCCTTTTTTATTCATTTTTAAACTCTTTCGTGAATCTGCATTTTCACCGGAACGAATCGATTTGCATTCAGATAAGTCGACCGTAAAATACAATTGCATACACAAAAGAAAACAAGGAAAGAGGAAGAAACCATAAGAATTACTGCCTACTTCACTCCTGCGGTTAGCCTTTACGGTTGAGAATTATGATGATTGCGGTCCGCAAATGCTTGTTTTCGAAATGAATTATTAATGGAATGTGAACACTGTTTTACTTAAATAATAATTTTAATTTCTCTCAGAAAATACGAGAATCAAAAGGAAGAGGAAAATAATGCAAAACTACTAAGGGATTTCGGTGCCCATAAAAAAAAAACAGAAATACCATTTACGACTTCGTTTACAAATTAGTGCTGTGGGGGGAGGTGTAGGGGATATGAGAGAGAGAGAAACACTGATGAGCAAGTCAGTTTTCATCACAGACAAAATTACGACAGATTTCTTAGCATCAAACAATATATTCTCTAGCTTATTTTCTTTTCTTTTTTTTTTTTCTTTGTTATGACTTGTTCGAGATAACTCTCAAGTTCTGTAGGGGGAGGGGAACTCGCTATCTTTATATGAGACCTGTTAATTTACTTCTGGTCATGAAGCCCTTACACTATTTCGCACGTCCAACACTGAACTTAAAGTGATGTTTTTCCATCCAAAGAGCGCTTGTCATTCCCGATGCAAAACTGATGCATGCTCTAAGTGGTCATTTAAAATTATTATTGGCTGAAAATCACCTTCATCTGGTTTAGAGATGATGATGAAGAAGAAGAAGAATATACATTCAGTTTGAGAATAATGAGCAGTATAATGCATACGCAGTTCTATCTATCTGATACACAGGATAATAAATTTTGTTTGTCAGTCGGAGGGGGACACGGTGGTTACGTGCAGTTACATCATTCAGTGGCGTCATTCTTCCTCGTGCGCTTTCTCCTCCCTTCCTGATCTTAAGGAACAGCCCTTGAAGAGGTCAAGGAGAAGCCCCCCCTTCTCTAACAACTTGCTCTAAATCCCTCTTTTTCACTGACTTCCGTATTCGACATACGACCTTGAACTCTTAGATTTTTGTGATGAGGATGTCTCCTGTTAGTTTGCAATGAAATTATGAGTAGCCTTCCCCTCTGCCCATGGTGGCCGGATGTATGGAAATTACATCACGAAATAAAATAAAGTAACAGATATTAAGATAATGATTTTCGCAACTCGTATTTTAAATAAAGCATGTTGAAAGTTTATGTATCGTGGCATATCTTATAAGCAAGTAATGTCTTTACGGCTTGTTTTTTAAAGTCCGCATGTTTTCTGTTTATTTGTTTGAAGCATAATCAGACTGCGAATATATGTGCCAAATTTCGATTCGGATTCGTGTAGCTCACTACGCAAGGTCTTTGCATGACATTATTGGTGAGCCAAGTGATGCAAAAAGTATTTTTGGGTTGATGCACGAGAATAAAAGTTTGAGAATTATTGCTGTTCTAGATTTTTCTCCATTGCATGTGAAAAAAAGCGATTTGTTTGATTTACTGACAGACTAAGCGTGACTATGGGATTGAGGGCAAGCTTCACACGTGTTTACCAGTTTTATGATCGAAGAAAAATATCAAGATTTCTGAGATGAAAATAAAATTCCATTGTGAATTTTATTAGGAATCTCCACAGCTCGATGGGTAAGGACGCTGTCTCATACTGAGATGGAAGGGATTTCTCTCTCAGAAACTCTGATTCTTCAACCCACAGAGGTAAACCAGGTAGGAGAATAAACCCAAGTGACAAACAGAAGATGATAAACATAATATTACTTCTATGTTTGTCAATATATATATATATATAACTGTTATGTGATATAAATATATAATATATAACTATACCTGTATTATTTTCCTTCAGACCTATATTAAAATTTATTGACTCATATGAATTTTGCTTTCAATCGCACTATTTTAATGGAAAAATTATGAAAAACAAAAGTATATCTGCAGAAATACGCCAAAATTGTTCTAGACTCAACTGCTCAATGGTATTATTAAAAAAAACAACGACTTTGAGAAATGCACCTGTTTTATGAAGATGGCCTTACTGCAATAATGGTCTTATAACCTATCGAAGCACATTAATAATATCTATTGAGATTGTAAATATATTATTAGTCTTGTCAACGTTAAATGTAATTTTTTTCATTTGTCTTCTTATGAATACAAGTATACTAACTATTGACTTGTAGCTGAGTCACCATAGGCCAATCGGATTCGAAGATGTCTTTCGAACTTTTCGAACCTTTATCGAAGCTTTTCAATTGAGTTAGTTGGTCTCATAATCAGGCGGGAGGATTCTTTCACCCAGAAATTCGGATTTTTCATCTAACGACCAGGGAAACGTACGCAATTTACATACAAAGTATACATATAGGGCCTACCTTATCCTAGAATTATGGTTATGAAATCAATAGCGAATTTGGAAGGTCGTGGGCACTTAAGTGCCTGTTAGAAAAGTTCTTGATACTAATGATGAGGTTCCTGTAAATAAATGAATATAACTGAGTAAGTGTGGTCTTGGAGTTCGATTATGATCGAAGTGCATACCAACGGAACATTATTTTATCCTCGAGCCACATGCTGGAAATTTAGTTTATGAACTCAACACTTTACGCGCACAACCGATAAGCCTACAATGACTAACATTTGTAACACTAGGATCTCGATGCCTAATCTTCTCTGATATAAATGTTGTTGAAGACGACATTTCTATATTTCGACTCTCATCGTAGCGTCTTTTTTTCTGCATATGCTTAAAGACTGTTTGGAGTTATTCCACAAGAGATAACAAAGAGTAACCTCCCCCAAAAAAAAAGAAATGAGATTGAGCGATTGTATTGAAGTAAAATTCATGCCTCCTGTTTCATCTCAACCACCATCATCTTATAGATATCTTGGAATTCAACACCATCACCAATTTGCTGCAAGAACAAATACGCTACTATTTACTGAAACAAGTTCATTTCAACAGTATGAAATGTTTTTTTTTTTCCTACAGTAAAGATAAATAGACGGAGGAAATGTGATGAGTGACGTAGTCAAATCTGGGAATGTGGTAAAAACTAGTTCAAGGATTTGCACCTTAATAAAAGATTTTAACTTTCCTGTAAATGTACAGTAGCAAATGATAACCACAGTGTTTTCATTCTGTTCATAATTATGGGTTATTCACAGGCATGCTCTTAATTAGAGTTCATTTCATAAACACCATTTTGCAAAAATTATGCAAAAGGCTGTATTTTTTTATTTTTTTTTATTTTTACAGATCTTAATTGACTGTTGGGTCACATTTGTCTGTTGCTGTTACAGATGCGACACTTTTTTTAACTTTATCACGAAAATGGCATTTAGTTCCTCGTGCAGTTACAAGTTGATCTAACACTCAACTGACACAAACTCTTATGAAGGTGCTTTTTTAATATAGGGTAAAGGTCAGGATTGTGCGCAGCCTAATGTAACCTTTGCCCTTCCTTCAACAATATTGCTACTACCTTCTACAGTATGAACATTGTTCGTTATCTTACCCATACTTGGCAGTAGAGTTTCTTCAGAACCTTCAGACCGTACGCAAAACAGAATTATCCAGAATAATAATATAAAACATTCGGGGCCATTTATTGTAGTGGAGGGGTGTTATTTTCTAGAGAAAGATTCTCTACATCATGTTAACGTCAGAGAGTTGTGTGTCGTTGTCATCATGCATGAAAAGGAAGACGCAATACCTTTCGCATTCTTGTTTTCCTTTTTTTGTTCATTTAGATGAGGCTATCCATCATTCCGTTTCTTAGATTTCTCTTCATATTTCAATGCGGACATTGAAATTCATCTGCAGGGCGGTAATTATGTTGCAGTCTCACGTTCCTACTGCATGATGATTAATATGAGAGCCTCTTTTAATACCTCGCTGGATGGAGGTTACTCTCCCCAATGTTTTCACTGCAAAACGAGTGTTATTTAGCATGCATCCTTTGCATTTTGTCTTACAATGTCTCTTTCTTTGCCTTCGGTATACAAGGAATTCAACAAAAATGGAAACTTGTGTGTAATTCTCATTTGTATTTAATTCGACTGATATTTATTAGGAGCTATGATTTCAAAAAAAAGATCTAGTTTTGTATACGTTTCGTTTCATTATCGAAACATAGGTGAAATATTTGACTAATATTTCATAACTCGCACAATAAACTTTCTCATAAGACATTAGAATATTTTCACCAATAACCTTCAGCTCGTTTTTAATTTAAAACAAAGGGAGATTTTGACTTACTGGAAAATCTCATATTTTCCACATCGTAGAGAGAAACATGAAAAAAAAATATTTTTTTTTAAAAGTGTGCAATAAGCGTCATTAGATCAGTCGGTTTCGATGATGCCCTCAAAGTCATGGATTCAAATCCCATCTAGAACGAAAAGAAACTGTATCCTATCAGAGCTTTTCAACTGCAGGTGAGTTAGCCGATCTTATACGGAAGTGAAATCGGCATCACCTTTTTTTTTTATTCCACAAAACAGACAAACCTGCCAGAAGAACACACGCAATATTCAGACATCGGAATGTTTTCGAATGCCAACATGGTTACAGTGGGAATCTACGCATAGGTGTATATAAAACAGGAAAGTGTGCAACACATCAGATATAATTGTAAAATATGTAAAATTCTACAATTAAATATATCATTAAATGTGCAGCATTTAGCTAATCCTTGTGAGATGTTAAATATTCATTCCCAAGACTTCCATCAGCCCATGTAGAACAATTAGATACTATAATGAATACATCCATATGGAAGCAGTTACTCTCTCAGATCAGTTAATCTCTGATCTGATCTTTTTTTCATACTTTATTTATTATCCTAAACTAATATTTCATCTACCAGCCCATCTTGTGCGTCTTCAAGAGAATAGCGATTTTCCTACTTCTTCGAAATAATGTTTTTCTTTTGATATTTAATCCGTACTTTAAAATATTTGGGGGTTTAGTGAAAAAGGCGATTTCAAAAGCAATTAGAAATAAAAGAAACCGAAAAGTAAATAAGGAAACTTGAAATGGAGGTCAATTAAGTGCAAAGTCAACAAACCATTGTTTAGCGCATTATATGAAAAAATAACTTTTGAAAGTTTTGCACTCATTGGGAAGAAAAGGAAAAAACAGATAAATCAAACAATAATAAAAACACACTTCACAGTTCCTCATTTGATAACTGAGAGATGGATAAGTAGGTTACAGAAACGATGTGATATACGGTAAAGAATGTGAATGCCTTGTGTCAACAGTAAGGGATCTTGTTGAGTTAGGAAAAGTGAAGCACTTCTGAAGGAGGAGGAGGAAGAAAGGAAAGAAAAACCTGTTGATATCGCTTTTACCTCAGAATGATGTGAGAATTAATGACAACTGAAAAGTAGGAGTTTTTTTTTCGGTTAACCTAATGTTTAATGAACTCTCTGATTGTAACCAGGATTCGTAGTCAAAAAAGATCGCAGTAAGTGGTGGACCTTATAGAAGGATAACTGTATCGTAGATGCAACGAAATCAAGCTCTTTGAACATGATGGATGGCTTGGAACAGCGTATTTGCTATTCGCATTATTTTAAAGTAATCGTCGAAATTTGAAGCATATTTCTCTTTTGAACATCACTTTAGAACACGTGATAATCCTTCTCCAGGATTGTAATTGATTATTATAACGTACAGAATATTTTTTATATATCAGCAAATTCCAAATCACACAATATCACCCTCAATAATCTCTCATCCTTAGTACATCTGTGTACTGTCGGTGATCACTGTCTGTGATTGATAAGCCATATCAATCAGTGATTTGTCAGTTCGCAATGTTAAGTAAATGATTGCACCACCCAAAATCGGACAACGCTTTCATCCAACGGAAAGTGTTGGTGTCACCTCAACTAAAGGAACGAAAGATGTTTGGAAATCTCGGATGTTTGATGGGGAAATATCAATCTTTAATTCAAAGCGTCTGAACAGAACAGTCTCGGCTTCTACCGAAAAGCATCTGCATACAAACGAATCGTCAATCATGGCAATCAACAACACACACAGAGTTGAAGTAAAGAGTATCGTGCAATATTATTGCAACTTGATTTCATGATAATGATATTGGAAAACCCGATTGGCCTGCACCGACAGTCCTCAGTCTCAAGCTAAGGGAATACCATTTGGGAGGAAATGGAACATTTTGGGTGTAAACGAGTGGAAAGAAGGATGATTCATAATTCTTGACTCGTGAAAGGTGTGTCAAAAAGGAATGTAAAATGCGATGTGGTTTGAAATAAAAAGGATACATCCGCTAATTGCTATTTGTTGAATTACAGCTTCTTTTTAAATAAAGTGTTATACCAATACTTATTCAACATAGTGTACTTTATATCAATCTCTGAATTCCAGTTATGCTGAAGCACCGTACTCTCTTATTCAAGCAGATTTAAACACGTTAAACCCATAACAAACTTTATCAATGAGATATTAGTGTTAGGCTTAGTGCACCAAAAGGAGCCATGCAGTTTAGTTCCCAAAAAGTGAACTCAATGCATCTCATTTAATGCAGTTCTGCGGTGCAGGCAATCGACCAGAACATGGACATGAGACAAATGAGAAAAGAAATATGCGTGAAAGGAGACAAAATCAGGATATGGATGTGAAATTTTTCACTACAAGAACTGAATCAATCAACTAGACCTCAATGGAATTCTAATTGACACATAGGTCTACGAGGTCTACGTCGCTGGCATAGGACACGATGAAAAAGAGGTGGATTGAAAAAGAATGCAGGTAACTCGTTACTTACATTTTTGAATGCGAGTAACAAGTCGCTGTTACCTGCATTCAGTTAATAGTAATTGATTCGGTGTTTTATCTTTGAAATAGTATCTCTAAAAAGTAGCTAAACGCTAGTTTTAATCTAATTATATAACAGAATTAGTTTTTTATGAGAAATCCCGCTAACGAACGTAGAAAATTTATTACACTTGAATAGAGTGAGGTACCTCAGGGTAGGTTTATCCTGAGCATCTGACTATTCAGGATTATCTACCATCAGCTATGCTTATCAATTACCAACTGGCCTCTCTGTTCAGGACTGGCAACTATCAATTATGCCCAGTCGGCATTAACTGATAGTTACTCTGCTTCGCGATCACATTTCATTAAAACGAGGATATTGATGTATGTGAATGGATGCACATCTTTATGGTTTAATGTATTCGGTTTATCAAGATGGTTTTAAAATAAAATGTAATAATAAAATCCGATTTTTCGTAAACAAACATATCTGCCTTAAATCAATTATCTAAACACACAGAAATTCGTAACGAAATTACTAAATAAAACATCACACGCATTTCCTATGTTCTTCCCATAATAATCCCAGGAGAAAAGAAAAACATCTTGCTTAAGCGGATGAATCCTTTTTTTTTTATGGTGAATAAAATTAACCGTAAAAAATGTGCGAAGGTAAACTATCTGAGGTCGGCAACTCGTCCTAACGATTTTGGGATTAACAAGATAATTGGTTTTGACTTATGGTAATCCTAGTCACGAATTCGTTAATTTGGGTATTACTGGGGGGGGGGGGGGTTCTTCCATTTACGTATGAAGTGGCTAAGCGATCTTCAGTTAACTAGTTCATATAAAATGTCCTCGTCAATGTTACATCATGACGATTTTTAAACCCAGGCTTTTTACCACCAAAAGAACTACGTTTGTCTTCATGTACTTAAAAGAAATTATGATATTATTATTTGCTGTCATAAATACTCTTTAGGGAAAAAAATATTCATGGTAAAGGTTATCGGAACCAACCGCGTGCAATGTCAGGAAAAAAAAAAAAAAAAGAAAGAAAGAAAAGATCAGATCCAGCGTTGGAATACAAAAGATCCGTAATGTGTTTCATTAATAAATCAAACAGAACGTGAAGTTTCCTTCTTCGCTATTGGAACTATGCGGATCGAGAGATAAAAAAAAAAAACGGAAAATAGCCGATAGGTGTTAGCATATCAGTTGGGAGTGCAGTTAAGATCAGCGGAAGGGGTTCTTAAAGCGTGACGTTCTTCCTCCTTACCTAAATTCCTAACTCGCGGTTCTTGCGCTTCAAAAAAAAAAAAAA
Source organism: Typopeltis vanoorti (assembly GCF_054136105.1). Lineage (NCBI taxonomy): Eukaryota > Metazoa > Arthropoda > Arachnida > Uropygi > Thelyphonidae > Typopeltis > Typopeltis vanoorti. The sequence goes on from NC_143549.1 coordinate 126,163,748, forward strand.
ATATATATATATATATATATATAACACCACCATACCACCTTTACCTCTCCCCCTTCTTTCTCCCTCTTAACCCTTCTAAATTGTATTAATATTTTTTTCCTTTTGGATGTTATTAAATGCGTTAGCCTAAGGGTTCCGGGTCGTTAGGAACTCCCCCTAATATTATCCTTAGCAATTTATCTGTTCTAAGGAAACGTAAATGTTGTTCATCATCCTTTAAAAAAAAAAAAAAAAAGTTAAAAAGGCGAACAATCAGACGCCTTCACGGTTGTCGAAGAGGTTACCGCTCAGTTAGGGTTGCGAGATATTATGACATCGAAACGCATTTTTCTAGTTAGAGCGATGCAGTCCATTACACTTCATTCCGTCTACTGTAGGTCATGCTGAAGGGAAGCTGTTCGAGCAAGGTGAGAACGAAGGCGGGAGACAACCACGTCACCTTCGACTGAAGGTTAAGGCTGCTTGTAATTCCTTCGGAGAATGAAGGTTACTACGAAATATTTCCTAGATGACTACCCTCGTTGCATTTCCATCCCCTGTTATCTTATTTCAATGTAGACGAATACACAAACAAATCTGCTTCGATGTAAATTTGTTTGTATATTCATTAGCAGCGCCCCTGCAGAAACTCCCATCCAACCAACCCCCTTTTAACCACTCTTTCTATGATCAAATATATGGACAATATTGGTGTGTGTGTGGGGGGGGGGTATCTAGATGAAACCCTCATGAATATTCTGTAGTCAAATAAAACAAATGAGAAATACAATGGAATAAAATAATCGAATAGGCTTAACAGGCATGAAGACAAACTCATATTTTCTTGTCTGCTTGCTCGGTTACACCAACGTGAAACTGGACAAGAAACCCGTAACACATTTCTCGTACGTCCTGTACGAGAAATGTTTTATTTATGTTGTTACATATTTCTTGTACGCTTTGACTGTGAAATATTTTAATTGAATATAGAAATGATAACAATGATTCAGTTGAGCTCTTGAGAAAATCATATAGTTTTAATAATCGGAATATAAAGGAGGAAATAATAGAAATACGGGATATTATAAATCCATCCTTATTTCATAGAAATTTATAAAGTTTCAAAAGATAGACCAGAGAGATTATTAGAGTACAATCTTCGGCATTAGAGTTGCCTTGGCTTGCACTACTTAAAAGACACGAACTCTTCCCAACAGTTATTTTATTAACGTGTTTACATTTCACTGACCTGACAGCTGTTCCGAAAGGTTGGTTCTCATCAGTAAACCAAGTGTTTATTATTATTATTAGTAGTAGTAGTAGTATCTGAGACCTAAAGGGAGTGAAGGACTCATCGAGGGAGACTATAAATCACCCAAACCAGCTATCATACCCTTCCCCTAAATTCATTCACATTAGATGCACTGACTACCCCTAAGGGCAAACCATTCCACTCACTCACTCACTCGATGCTCTCTGGGAGAAAAACCTAGCTCTTACCCCTTTCTTGACTGAGAACAACCTTAACTTCCATGGATGCCCCCGTGTTCTCTCCCCGCCTTCCATATAACGAAAAATTTCATCATTTGAAATGCTATAACACCCATTCAAAAGTTATAGACTTCTATCATATCACCCTTCTTTCTCCTGTTAACCAGAGTCTGTAATCCACATACTCGCAACCTGTACTCATAATCTAAATCCCATAATCCGGATATAATCTTTGTCACTCTTCTTTGAACCCTTTCCACAGCTTCTTTATCCCCTTGGAACTCTGGAGACTAAATTTGAGCACAGTAATCCAAGTGTGGTCTTATCAAAGTTTTATAAAGAGGCAAAATTTCTTCCCAATCTTTACATGTCAAGGTTCGCTTCAACGTCGCAATTATCTTCTGAGTTGTATTTGCAACTTTTGCTATGTGACCTTTGAATTTCAATTTCCTATCCACCAATAAGCCAAGATTCCTTGTCACCTCAGTTTCTTTTAGCATAACCCCGCTAATGTAATATGCCGCCGGAACTCTAATCACGCCAAAGTGCATAACTTTACACTTGCTAACATTAAACTGAGAGCCATTTTCGTATGCCCAGATTTCAGGTCTATTCAGGGATGCTGCTGATATTCAAATATTGAATATCAACAGCATCCCTGATTGCCCTGCCTATCTTCGCATCATCTGCAAACAATTGCACATCTCCTATTAGATCCTTCCTAATACCATTGAACAACAATGGACCAAGGACTAAACCCTGAGTTACACCACAGGTTTACTTAAATGTGGCCGATTCACACCCACTGTACACCACTTTTTGATATCTGTCTGTCAACCATTCCCAGATCCATGTCAATAGATTAGGTTCCAATCCCATATTCTCCAGTTTACACAACAGCCTATCGTGTGGTATCCTATCAAATGCCTTAGAAAAAAATCCAACATTATCATAGTGTATCCATTTCCTTTATCCAACTCGGCCGTATTTGTTATAAAATATGAGCAAATTGCTAAAACCTCACCTTCCTTTAGTAAATCCATGTTGTTCCTTGCAGAATATAGCATGTTTCTCTACCCATTTCTGTATGCAAGTTCTTGCCAACTTCTCTAAAATCTTCACTACCACACTGAAATACTGATAGGTCGGTAGTTACACACATCAGTTTTTGCACTACCCTTGTACAATGGAAATATCACACATTACTTCCATTCGTGTGGTGTTCGTAAATAATGCTACAGTTCTTTTATAAAAGAGCTTAATATTTCCTAATTAAGGAAGTGAAAAAATATTTCAATTGTGACGTCACGTAATGCTACAATTAATTATTTTCATAATAACAATGAAGAATTCCTTATTATCATTTATCAATTCAGTACAATGATTTATTATAGTAATCATCTCCTCTCATCTCATCTTCTTTTCCGTCTTTTACCTTGCGGTGTCGAGGGTTCATTAATCACCGGACCTCAAAACCGTTCACAGGATAAGGTGGTCAGCCCTACGCCCCGGTGTATCCTATGTCTGTAGTGTTGAGTTCTCAAGGCCGGTTTGCGGATGAAAAAACTCTACTGTTCACGCCCAAGACCGGCTAACTTGGCTATGGCTGAGGAAGATCCTTCATCTCCTCACGTCACCGACCGGAATCGAACCTGGGACACTCCTTCCCCAGGCATATGGTTGCGAAGCGCACAGCCACTACGCTAACCTCGCGGACTTACAGTAATCATTGAAATGCAAAAGTTGAGTGTATTACACAAACGTTTAGGAATGGAACTTGTAAAATGTCTTTATGGGTTATAAAGGGCCCTTGCTTTATTATTACGCAAGATTAGCATGCCCTAATTAAGATATAAATAAGCAAAAGTATTGTTAAAACACCCCATGTGTTCCAGAGAATCTTTGATTAGGCTCTGAGAGGATAAAAATCATCTCTCTCTCTCTCTCTCTCTCTCATCCGATTGCCAGAATAAATATTATAAATAAGAACCAACAGTAATCGCCGTTAAATAGAATAAATTAAAATAAAACCAAAACTGCATGTTTGAAAGGTTTGAATTATCGAGTTAGAGAACTTTGCTCTTTAAAAAATATATACTGTATATATATATATAGTAGAACAGGAAGCTCCTAAGACAGTATTAAAGAACTTCGATGTACTGCCACAAGTCGTTTGTACATTCTTAGTTGTGTTCCGTCAATCGTGAGAACGTGAACTCTTCGTGCACTTATCAAAATGACATGTTGGTGGGTCTGTTTGATTTCAGCACTGTAGGGCACAACAGCAAAACGCAATGCCATTGTTAAAAACTCGATTTTAACTGTGCGTCACGTGGTGTCGAGTGAATAGCGTGGACTCACGTACTGATTCCATTATGATTCGTTAACAATGGCCCACTATGGAAACGTGATGTCAACAGCTTATTTATAATTGTAGATTAGCTTGAAGATTATCATCGCTGTAGATATTACGATGGATAACTGTTAACTTTGTGTACACTATTTTTTCACAATTCAACAAACAGATTTTTTTCTAACTCTAAAATTCAATCTTGGAATATTTATATTAAAAAATTGCTTGTGTCATGGAATATTTTACTGAATACGTTAATAAATAATAAGACCAACTGGAATCGGGAACCACAAAATAATCTAAAACGTCTTTTTCGAATAATCACCCCTAATTTCTAGAGTCGTCGAGTCTTTTAAAGATTTCAGATTTCCTTCTAGTCAAAAGAAACAAGAGGAAGTGGGTATTTACTTCTACAGTCTAGAAATAACCAGATTTATGTCGTGTGTCAAACAAGAACTTCTGGAGTGAATTTCAAATGAGCTAATGACCCCCATCAACGAACAAGAAAGAAAACACTACACACTCCAAAACCATGACATATTCCGATTTAAATTTGTTTACTATTTTCTTATTTACTTCTAAAAACTACACTAAGAGAAATCATGTTCTGTTTCCCAGAGCAATAATATTTTGCATTTTCACAAAATTGTCGTAACAGTTTTTCCCTTGACTTTTGCTCGCTACCTGTTTGTATACCTGTTTGCACGAAGTAAGTGGATATTTAGAATGAAAAATAAATACCCATAATCCACATCTGAAACAGCGCACGGAAGAACAAATCTATGAAACTAGATAAACGGGTCATGAACAAGCAAAAAAGAAGGTTAAACGTAGTGCTCAGACTGAATAGGTGTTATTAACCATCTCTAATCTCTCGTGCTATCATTAGCATAATGGTAGGCCATAACTGATAACTGAGATAAATGGATTTTTTTTTCTTTGTTTTTTTTTTAAGGTGTCAACCGATTTTTTTTTTTTTTTTAGAATCGTGTTAAATGATCTTTGCTCGTGTGAGTGAGGATGTGTGTCAAACAGACTATAATGCTTCAGGATTTCGAAGATTTTGGAGAATTTAAGCCGACTTACGAAACGTCGTATGAGTTAAAAGCTGACAGGTTTGATCAGCTTTTAACTCATACGACGTTTCGTAAATCGCTTCGGGTGTTTATAATTTGACATAGACAAACAAAGGAATATTTCTATATTTCTAAATCGTCCTTGGAAATTCTTATGGCCTTCTGTAATAAGAAAGATCTGGTTCGAATCCCGTCTATGCTTTATAAATGATTTACCAAAGACGATTAGCGAACCATTTTCAGATGAAATTTGTCTTAATGAAACTGAGAGTTTTCTCCTCTTAAAATATTCTGTTTACTTATAAAACCACCTTTTAAATGCAGACTAAGTTTTCGAATATTAGCCAGTCTTCTCAAAGATAAATCCTGGCGTCATGTTATCTATTTTCGATCAGTTTCTTATTTAAAAAAATTTCAAGACAGCTCTTGTGTTAGTCAGCTACATTAAAATGGAAAAAAAAAATGTGTTTATACTTTCCTTTCTAAAATTTGAGTCATTGAAGTACGCCCAACTCCATACTATTGAGATTGAGGTGTCAATTCAGTGCGTACTCCGAGATGGCTGAAATATGTCGAACTGGTCTTAAGATATTCGATGCCTCTTCCCCAATTCTGTAATAATTCGACAGATTGTTTCTCTTATTCAATTTAAATAAACATGTCCCCTTCAGTTCTATGAGTCCTTAAGGACCTCGGAACGTTCTTCTTGGTCCACCAAACACGAAATCCCCGCTATCGCGTCAATATATCAATGCAGCAATAGAACGAGTCAATTGCTCGTTTAAAGTCTATAATTACCGTTCTATTCCGATTACTCAGATGATAGCCTAGGCTTTCATGGCCACGGAATCCTCACAGGAAAGTCGATCACCGATGCAGGTAGTGCAGAAGGTCATAAAAAAAACCTGTTTTCGTCTAGAGTTCATTCGGGATATTAATATGCTGACGTATTGTACAAACAGAGTTGTACATCTATTTGGATGCCCTTTTCATTTCATTTATATTGAGTGCTAGAAATCATTAAATTTTTTTTCCATTGTTAAAATCATCCTTTGTGTGTTGTGCGTGCGTGTGAGCGCGCACGTATCACCATTTGTGTTCTCTTGAAATTTTAACAGGAGTTTAAAATATATCGTAGCTCACGTTCTACAAACAAGTGAAATAAATCAACACCGCAGCAATCGTAGTCATTGTAACGGTGTTCGACTTCATTAAACGTATTTAGCTATCCATGAAAGCCCTGTTTATTAAATTATAAACCATATTATACATTATTAGCATTAACTGTTTCGTATGAATGAAGCACATGATCTCAACAATAGATTTTTAATTCATTGTTGATATCAGATTATCAACAATGACTGAAATTATCAACAATTGAATGGATAATTATTATATGAATACTAGCCACGCTTATATGGGAGTGTAACTGTCTAGAATATGTGATTCAGCTGTCTGGAAGGGAGAAATTGATGAATATGAAAAGCAGCTGGAATGCATATGTGGATCCTCATCTTCCAAAATCCGCATGTGTATGGTGTGTAACGTTCACAGTAAGCATATCAAGTTTTCTAAAATTCAGAGAGTGAGTAAAACATCTTTGAAAGATGACCTTGATAACCGAGTGCCGTGCTCCGTTCTGTGTTACGAACTCGTGTGCGATGCTTCCTCAGATGCTGAACGCCTGCATACTTTAGGTGGAAAGGAAGAGAAGGGGAAACTATTCACGAACCCACAGCATCCGGGAAGGCGCACCTACACAGCGCCCAAGGAATGTTGAAATGTTTGTAAGCGGACGTGACCCACTTCCCAGTGTTTCCCCGCTCACGACGGTTCATGAGGTCTTCTGGTCAATGGACTACAGGAACAGAGTGGGTGAGTCACTCTATACTCGAGGTGCACAGAGCGGCAGCTGTCTCAGGGAAGGCGCCACCGTTCTTTATTTACGTAAAGGCTTTCCATCCCTCTCAAAGAGAGTACATAACAATGTTTTTTTTTTTTTTTTTTTTTTTTGAAAATTGAATTTTTTGAATGCAATTTGAATTATATTCAAAAGTTTTAGGCAAGTGGAAAACTTTTAATGAAAAAAATCCTCATTTTTTTGTATAATAAGGGGAAGTTACATTTTATATTTATTACAAGACGTATGACTACAATTAACTTTTAATTGTTAATTAAGATTCTTTGGGTTTATTTTATTTTTTTTTTTGAGGGGAGGAAGGAGGGTTTAATAAGTCATTTGAACTAAATCAGAATAAGTAGGTTCACATTATAGTGATCTGTTCTTTTTTCTAGAAAAAGAGAGAAATGACAGGGGTAAAAAATATTTAAGAAAACTGTATGTACGGAGCTAATTAATCAAGTTTGAATATTAATAAAATCACAGTAAGTATCCTCTGATTACTTAGATAATCAGCTAATTAGGCAAATAATTAACGTTGCTAAACTTTGAAAACTTTGTATGAAAAAATAAAATAAAATAAAAAGTGAATCGCTCATTAGAGTTTGCAGCTCGTTGAAGAATCACACTTGTGTAGTTTATTCAAAATCTTTTAGTTAAACCCCCCCCCTTAAATTAGTCACTTAGCTGCTTTCACAGTTTACTAATAACTTGTCAAGAACCTATTAATTCTTAATGAATGAGTATCGTTCAGTGAGCGCCACTGATGGAATTGTTTGGAACGAGTTTTTGTTAATTTCTTTTTTTTTTTTTTTTTGGTTCATCTTTTGATTAAAAATAAGTCGCGGTTATTCAGTTTATGTTTAGCTGTTCGAAAATCAAGTTACTTCTCGTTAATTTGGCCGCTTCATCCAATTCAATTATGTGAATTTCAGGATAGTCGAAGTTTTTAAAAGCTCTTCATTTAATTGTTACCAAGCAGACATCGAGTTTCACTGCAACAATGATCAGTCTAACAATGCCTTGCAGTTTGAGAACTACTTAGATGGGAAATAAATTTGTATTTATGGACTGTTAGACTTTCAGGAGAGCATCCACAGTCGAATGAATTTCTTCCTGAAGTAATCTTAAGCTTCCCGTCTTAATAAAGGTGAATAATTCTTACATGATTAAGGCTTTAATTAAAAACTGAAATACTTTGTAATTTTTTTTTCTAAGAAAAAACGTCAAATAATACAAATTTAGTATAATGCGGTATGTGGAGTTATACAAAGCGGCATAAATATTCAGACAGCTGGTCGTTTTTGCATCTTGTTGTGCAAGCATCAATGCACCATTGACCCACGTTTAGTAACTGTCAAAGTGACTGTCCTAGTTGCACTTCCTACTAATTGTTGATAAACAGACACACCTATTTTGTCCAGTTGTTCAACACCAAAATGATGTCAATTGCTGTAGCGCAAGTAGACATGTTAGTCTCAGTCTAAGCCGACGTTCTTACGCTTCCCAAATGCACTTTGCGTCTAAAGATGGTTTAGATGGAAACTGGCTCGCCTGTCTAACGCGATTTTTCATGTTGATACTCAATTCGGTCTTTTCCATGGACGTACCACAGCGTAGACAATAGAATATTGTCCGGAATGTTAACATACGAGTTTTCTCCTGGAGATGTATCCCAATATCTAAGCATATTCATCTCATGTGATTTGTCACTCGATTTAACGTATAATTTCATCAAATAAGGCATTGCTTGTGCTGATGATTGATTTGTATGTAGCAACAGCCCATAGACAGTGAGGAAGCTATCGAGTTTAGTACCTGATGTTGTGGCACAAACTTCTATAGCATTGAATGCTCTGAGTTCTGTGCTTCAGCATGAGGTACTGACAACTCTTCTCTCTCCTTCCATCAGTTACATGTTCTCTGCCTGATTGTTTCTTGGGTTTCCTGTTGTCATCTCGTTTTCATCGTTTTAAATAACATAAGCCCATGTGAAATGTCTAAGCACACGTAACTATCTGAGATAGTGTCCGAGTTATTTTTCTCCTGTGAAAGACAAGCAAAAATATGCAATGACAAGAATGACTCTTGATGAGAGACAACCAATCGTGATAAGAATCACCCATTGCATCTAGAACGAATTCATGCTTTTATTAGCTGTTGAACATTTGTATATTCATCGAACTTTCTACGATATCCTGTAAGATTTGCAATGCACCGTATGACAAATTCAGAGACTGCATAACTGAACGCTACAAGCATCCCAACCACGTATTAGACCAAATGGTGTTATGATAGTCAAATAACTTGACTTTTCTTTAACGTGATTCCTACTAGGATAGGAAGGTTCACCTCATCTCCATAGTCTGCTAAGTCTGTCAGTGATGGTGGAGAGAAGGGATGGTCTACGACGTTTTTTTCCGATTCCAAAAAGAAATATTTGAGTTTAAGAACGGAAACTCTCTCACCATACGAATCCTTCTAACTATGCTGCTAGAAATGTTTCTTGGTTTTAGATGAGTGGAATCATTTTTTCTCAGTAGTTTTTTCAAGCCACTTCTGACTTCCGGAAAGCAGGGTGGTGTCATTGCACTGCAGGACAGAAATCACCTAGCACCTAAGACCATCAAGAACCTCCATGCCCACAGGATTCGAACCTAGAAGACGCTGTCCACTCTGCAGACCAGGCTGCTAATACTGTATATTCGTAGGACATTTTGTAATTAGTCTCTTGTTTGTAGAACGATCAACGGAGTTGACGATGCACTGACTGGTAACTCTTACAGGAGCCGGAGGGAAGAAACCATGCAGAACTCCTTCCCGTACGTAAATCGTTCCACAGACCGGAATTTTTAGGTGGTTTTCTGTGTCCATACATATCGCAGTGTACCAAATAAACAAATAGTTGATCTGAAATATTCGCATAACTTAAAGGTTTAACAACCATAAAATCAGATGATTAGGGTAATTCCCCCACCCCCCTCTTTGATCTTCGAAATGACTTGAAAGTGTCTGAGAAAAATGCTAAATTATTACTAACTTGATCTCCTTCTTCGAGCTTGACCTTAAGAAGGTCATTTTAATCGCTTGCAGAGCTACCATTTCAAATTTTCCAATATTTAAAATTTTAAATAATAAAACCAATTAAATTTCTAATTAATGTTTAATGTAATATAATGTTTTAATTTAATTATTTCATTTAATATAATATTTTGTATTTCCTGATGGTTTACACTTTTCTTGGGATTGGGTCACATAAACATATATTTTGCTGTTGTAACGGTTAATTATAGCGTAATTAAAATAAGAATAGATTTTAATTTGCAAACTCTCCAATAAGCGTCTTTTCTCAAAACTACATTTTCGTCCGAAACAATTTTACAAATCAACTTTGTTTAGTTTTACCATAGACTTCGTCGAGTCTACTCTACATCACACGTTCTAGATTAATATGCGCTAGGTATTAACACTATAACGTTATATTTTTGTTTTATTTCTGTAAATAATCATTAAAACACATTCTCTTTGCACGATGGAATTAGCAGACAGACCGAAGATCAGATTGATAACATTTGTAATTGACATAATTGTAACAAAAATTAGCTAAGGAGAATTACCATTGTCTATATTGAAAGGCATTGTTATTTACTCATATGTAAAAGACACATGAAAATAAACAGTCGGATTTTGTGTTTTGCAAAATCGGCTTCTTTGTGAAATGCGAATTCTCCATGCAGTATGATCCTTCACATATTTCCAGTTATTTTGAAATAGGGATGAGTTTTCCTTTAAAAAAGATAATCAGAACCTCATAAACTGTTTGTGTTTATTAGCAATAGAAATATTCAAACAGTTCTGTTCATATAATTAGAGGGCGTTCGAAATTCCGAATTTATTTACATCGCTAACAGAGCAGGAATGATTAAAAATCAGAAAAAGAAATGGGGAAGAAAAAGCAGGAGTTGTGTTTACTTGGCACTAGATGGCATCGCAAGCACAAGAGGATTGTCAACATCGCTCTATAATAGGAAGTAACGTTGAGTGTCGTATGTCCTAAAGGATTTTCAATTAGATCACTCCAAGTTACTAACCGTATTAAGTGAACGCCGTAAAATGATGACACGCTGCACTTACTGAATTGCTGCGCTCTTACTGATACGCAGCCCTAAACTCCTTTAAGAAATGACGTAAGAGCACCAATAGCAACATACCAAGTATGAAATCTTTGTTCGTCATTCGTTCTTTCTGATGTCTTCTATAAGTCACCAAAGCTTTCACATAAACTACACATGAGAAAAACTCTTGTCCTCACCCTCCGCACATTTGGATGTGACACGGATTGGATTTATAGAAAAACAAGTAACAAACAGTTCCACGAGGCGGCTTAAATAAATTTTTCTTTCTGTTTTTCTTCCCCATCCTCTGTCGCTGAAGGAACTGTCCCATAAGATTAATGCAAATGAGAAGCTACGTCTCTTCTAGTTGCGGAGAGGCCGTTTGAGTGTTTATTCCGAACTCTCCAGATGCCAAAGCTATAAAGTTAATCGCACAAGTTTCTAAGGAGAAGCAATATTACGAACACGAAAGAAATTTCGTAAAGATATCGAACTGCGTGCATGGAAATCGTCCTGCTCAACTCCACTACACGACGTGAAAAAAATCGAGATAGTTTCACGTTCTGGTGCAATGGATGCGTTGGAGTTTTTAGCTCAATGGCCACGACACTAATTTAATGCCCATATTAGGGAATCTATCAGAGGTCGATTTCATAACTCAGAACCAATCTATGATGGGATAATTGCTTTGTGTGTGTGTGTGTGTGTGTGTGTGTGTGTGTGTGTGTGTGTGTGTGTGTGTGTGTGTGTGTGTGTGTGTGTGTGTGTGTGTGTGTGTGTGTGTGTGTGTGTGTGTGTGTGTGTGTGATCAACCTTTAGAAATTCAGACACATCGGAATAAAAGCTACGACTTGCTTCTTAACGTGAGCCCCTCCGTATCCGATCGATATTGACGCGATGTCCTTTGGTTGAAAAGACCTGGATTCGAATCCAATCTATGATGCAAAGAATTTTACGAACTTTCATAAAACGTTTTCAACTGAAAGTGAGTTAGCTAGTCTCATATAAATAAGATGGTGGCTCCATATACTGGTGAATCAAATTCATCTCCCATATTTTCCATTATCAAATGATAATATTGATGGACTTGATGGAATATGATTTCCTTAGATTAAAGTTTATCCTACTACATTAGCCAAACTCGTTGTCCAAGTGGTTAACGTATTCACTCTCCCCCAAACAGCTTGCCGGTTCCCCTATAGCCTGTTGGTCCGATCCACCGATCCGTCTTCGAGGCCTCGAGCAGCTTGAAAATTGTTCCATATTTCTAGAGCAGGGTTTCTGGACTTTGTAAAAAATGCAGAAAATATAAAGATTAATAAAAGTCCTTGGGGATACATACACACTTTTGGTGTACTATTGGTTACAAAAAACCTTTTAAGTGTGGGAGTCACATAAACATATACAGCATACGTATATATTCTATATGTCATTAACTTAAAAATAATTGACTGATCGATGAAATTTGTCACAATATTCGTTATAAATTGATATTTCGCTATATCTCATGTTTGTGTTCAAATCCAGTTATCTTTCTTTCCTCAATTTTTTGTCTATCCAGGTTATTCTTATAGATTGAATAATCTGTCGTGGATTGGATTACTATAAAAAATAAATAAATAAAAATAAAAATAAAATCTTGTACAGAAATCTATATCCTTCTTCATTAGGATGCTGGTTTATTCCTCTTGATGGATACATCACTAAGTTCAATAGTAAAATAATTTATACTCTTTAAAGCTATAATATAAACCTCTATTTTTTGCATTCCAAATTGTGATCGATCAATCGCGCTTATAATTCGCTATCAACTGAAAATATGAATCATTCAGAATAAGTGGTTTATCATAAAAGTTTTACAGGCTTATCGATTCAGTAATAATCAACATTTAGTTAATTAATTAAATTTTCTTTATTTATTTTTCTTTATTTTTTGTAAGTCTATACATATACGCACTTCCTTAGTCCAGAGGATAAAGTGGCGCCATCTACAGTTCAAAAAGAAATATAGTGAACAGTGGGATATACAAATTAGAACGATTTTCAAGTTTTTTCAGGAAAAGATTTAAACATAAAAGCGACTTATAGGCTTCGAGTCATGAATAATTAATGGAAGTGACTGGATTTTCAATTACTTTTTTTTTTCAATATATAATGCTTATTTTTTATTTCGCTTAACCAGCACGTAATTAAAAGTTCTATTTATATAAAGTGCCTTCAGCCAATCATGTACTAGCATAACAATACGTCATATGAGATGTCACATTAAGTCTGACATTTAATATTCCAAATAACACGCGCAATATTTAACAAGTCAAATTCTGTGAAATTAACAGTGCCGACGATTTTAAGTATAACGTAAAGGGTAGTATTGTAATATAGTTCTGAAAGCCCTTTTGAGACTCCAGTAAGGTATTTATGTATCGTGGTGAAATTGTCTTTACGTGGAACTTCGACGCCTTTGACTTGAATATAATTATCCAGAGAAGTTTAACTACAGAACTGACAGTAAATATCATTTATTCCAAGAGGTGGATTTTTCCAGGAACCTTTCTCCCTTTTTTTTTTTTTTTCAATGTCGGCGTTTATGACGTAAGCAAGAGCAACAATTTACATGGAATTTTTAATACACGATATATATACAGTTGCTGCCATGATCGATATACAACTTTGGAGGCAATCTCCTGCAAAAACAATCGGTAAAGACAGCATAAGAACACGATTTTAAATGCAAAATGTTGCCTTTGAATTCTTAACCATTGTAAATTACGTAATACAAATAAGTAACCGAAGTACGTTTTTCATAGAATTGCACTCTTATAAACGAAGTGCTGTTTTTTAGGGGGAGGGGTGATGAATTTCACTGCCCAGTGTGAGATCGCAGCCCTGCTTATTGCAGACCTGAAGTGGGTGGCTTGATAAAAAGTTCCATTTAGTACTCTAGAACAGGCCTCTTCTGGATCATATAAAAATAAGATTGTTATGTTTTGTGCATATGATTTTGTCTTGTCTAATTTTGGCATTGGAGTGGTCTAAAATGGCGAAAAAATATTTAAGCAAGATTATCGTTTTCAATTCATATCGTTTTTGCAGTAAAAATTGAATTATAACGAACAAAAAAAAATTAAAAAAGTTTGTATAATTAAGTTTTGTTTGTTAAATAAATTTTCCAAATAACCCAATATGAATCATAAAAAAAAATAAAAAAACCGATCCGTTTTGTAATTTCTGCAGTTAGTAAAATACTTTGAAAATTGATTGTTTGTTGAATTTCGGCATACGAAATAAAACAACAGATTTGGTTAATTTGCAGTTCCGCCTTTTCAGTAGTTCGAAGTTAGGCAGCTGCAATGTGCACACACTGGAATAATTCTGACACGTTCCAATATTTCTTCGAAGCGCAGACACGAATTTATCCAACGCACATATCGATCACTCGTCAATGTACATACATGCAACCGCCTTGTTCCTTTGCATTCATATCACGCTCGCTTGCAAGCCTGACATCAAGAAACAGCACTGCATGCCAATTGTTCATCCAATAGCATTTCCTGCTGCCAGTTCAGCCTCATTGTTGAGATCATTCAACTGCTGCACGAGAGCTTCTTTTTTTCTTTTCTTTTTTTTTTTATCTTGCTGTTATCTGTTTATTTCCAGATTGTTGGGAACGAATGGTTTTATTTCTTTGTTAGCTGTGTTTGTCCATATTGTTTGCAATTAACTAACACATGTCAGGATATTCAAGGGAAATTAACGTAGACTTAATGCATACCGCTAATGAGAAATGTGACAAAAAGGAATTCTGTTTAGCTATTGCTTTAATTTTACATGTTATTAAACCAAAACACTTCTGTACAGTGCCGTCACAAGAATGGTACATCTATAACAAAATCTGATTATAATAACTCCATCAGCCATCCAATTTTCTAAACAAAATAGCTAAAAAGGATATGACGTGTGGTTCATAAACCGTAGTTTATTCTAATCTGGTTACAAAAGAAGCAATCTCGTAACCTTTGCATTACACATTATGGAGTTGGCAACATCAAGCTTTCATTATGACAGCAGCTGAAAAGAAAGATGGAAAACCTATTTACTTCCCGTAAAAGACCATTTACGTCACGTAAAAGCTTTCCATCAATGTTAAGAAACTAAAATGCTGACGAAGTAAAATTATTTACTTAGCTTTTAAATAATACTGATACAAAAAAGTGCATTCTTCTTCGATAACTAAGTAACTATCGTATAATGACGTAAATATTGCGTAAAGTATTGCGTAAATAGCTGACGTCGTTCATATTTAGATTATTAGTTTCATCTATGCGAGAAAACAAAAAGTGAAATGGCTTTGGAAGACAAGGTTAGTGAAATGCTAAAAGGATAATGCAGTTTCTAACACGTCGCCTTCAAGCCATTTTCTGTGGCCCATTTTATTTTTTGAAGTACAGGGTGTCCCAAAATTCATGCAAGATTTAAATTTAGCGCCATTTGTCCGGTAAAGTGTTGCCAACAAGAAAAAAAAAGACAACGTGACAGTTGACAGTTCAGGGTTATTAAAAACTGACCACACACAGCGAAGAAAGTTCGTTGAATGGATTATGGAACAACAACAAGTGGATGCTTATTTTTCGAACAAAATCATCTTCAGCGATGAGGCTCATTTTCATCTTGATGGCTTCGTTAATCGACAAAATTGTCGCATTTGGGGTTCAGAAAATCCACGAGTGATTGTTGAGAAACAAATGCATCCACAGCGTGTCACTGTTTGGTGGGGATTTTGGGCTGGAGGCATCATCGGTCCATTCTTCTTAGAAAATGCGGCTGGTAAGGCAATAACAGTTAATGGTGCTCGCTATCGCGACATGATAATCCCGTTTTTTTGGGCCTAAAATGCAAGATATGGACGCGAACGACATGTGGGTTCAACAAGACGGTGCCACATGCCATACAGCCCGAGAAACAATTCAATTACTGCATGAGTCATTTCCTGGTCGTGTAATTTCCCGTTTTGGTGATCAGAATTGGCCGCCCAGATCATGTGACGTAACGCCGTTGGATTTTTTTCTTTGGGGTTTTTTGAAGTCTAAGGTTATGCTAACAAGCCCACGACCACCCACGCCTTGAAGAAGGAAATTGAGCGCTGTATCAATGAAATTCAGCCACATTTATGCAAAACGGTCATGGAAAATTTCGACAAAACAGTGCGTATGTGCCAGCAAAGCCGTGGAGGCCATTTACCCGTTTAATTTTTTTTAATAACTGACCCACATACGAAAGGTCACAAGACGTATAGCGTGTCAGTGCCGCATGTGGGAAAGAGGATAAGTAGAAAGGTGACATCTGTTCACATTTTGCATGAACAGCTGAGGGTTGCAATCTTTGGGGAAGGCAGAGTGCGAGAGAGACTGTTCCAAAGGACAGAAGTAAATGTGATGGAGGAGGCAGTGAAGTTGGTTGGGTGAATTTCAGACCATGAAGGTCTCTGTGGAAGAGGTACAAGGAACCTGAACATCTGTCGGAGAGGAATTAAAGTAGGGTATGTGATGGACGGATCATTAGTTACCCGGATTAAACTCTTCTGGAAAGAATCGAGCAATCTTAGGGAGGATTATGGTGCCCCTCCCCAAATATGTTAACAAAATCCATAGTTGGGTGAATTTTGGATTTGCATAGAGTTAGCACCTGTAAAGGTGTGAAACAGTATCTCCGAGGGGAAAAGTTCACCAAGGCTTTTGGCTGCTGCAGAGGTTTTGGTGGAAGTGTGTTTGTGCCAGAAAAGGCTGGAGGTGAAGGTCAATTCAAGAATGAAAATTTTGTCATGTTTGGATATCTGAGTATTACTGGAAGTCAAGGGAAGAGATTGAGCACTTTCTTGTGAGAGACCAGGCAGGACTCAGTTTTTGGTAGCATTGAGGTCTAGAAAATTGTCCTTGTAGACTGCAATGCATCTCCGAAACTATGGATAGGGTTTGAAGTCTGCAAAAGCAGGATATTTATATACAGAAAGAAGATATTGAATAAAAGTACAGAACCCTGGGGTATTCCTTACTAGTGGGGGAAATATGAGGAGAGAGGATACCATCCGTCATGACTCGTAGTGAGCGACCATGAGAAAGAACTGGCAAATCTAGTTGCAGAAGGCAGACACCATAGGATTGCAGGTTGTTAAGTGGACCCTGTGCTAAACGCCATCAAATGCTTTACAAATGTGTAGAACAATTACGTGAGTTTCTCTCAATTTTTCTACGGCTAGAATCCATGGTGAGTAATGATCGGCTCTGGATCAGGAATGGCGGAATCCATATTGCGGGTCATTGATTAATTTGCAGATTTCCGGGTAGTGCAGAAGGTAATTGTTGATGATCTTCTCCATAGTTTTAGAAAGAACAGAAATGAGAGTAGTTCGACAGCATCTCATTGACTGACCTTTATCACCTTTCTTTGGAACGTGTTGGATGTTGGCCAGCGACCATGCTGTAGATGCCAGCTGAATAGGAAAGACTGAGAAGGAGATTTAGGATAGATGTTAGTTCAGGGGCACGAGTTTTTAACGCAATATGTGGGATACCATCCAGACCCGATGCTTATTAAAGAATCTTCGGATTTCTTTCTGGCTGAAGACCATGGGTGGCACAGAGCAGTTTTTGGTAGAGTGACCTAGGGAATTTTGACTCTAAGTCACCAGCGCAAGAATTGGAAGAGGAGGACGATGTCAGCCTTGTCTTTAGGTGAGGTGCCTACGGTACCATCCGTATGTGAGAGTGGTGGAAACATGGATGGACAAAACTTGTGCCCAGTGGCCTTGGCAAGGGACCGTAAGGCTCGACTGACGTTTGGGCAGGAGACGAGAGTGCAGAATTTGTTCTTTTTAAAAATACGATTTCGATTTGTCAATGATTCTCTTCCAGATGTTGCGAGCTGCAGTATGGAGGGAGTGGGAAGTTGAATTTTTGGTCTTGATCCACTCGTGGTATGTAGGATTATTTTCTTTTACTAGCTGTCACACGTTTTTGAGATCCAAGGCTTGGATGGTGGTCGGGGAGTTTGATGAAAAGAGGGATGAAGACCTTCATTCCTATGATGATGGTGATTCGGTCTGAGCCTGTGTTGCAGCAATAGTTGTACCATGGAAAAGAGGAACAGACGTCACGGAGATCGTCCCACTTGTCAACCCTGTGATAGCAAAGGACACAAGAATAAGTACTAATAGGTGGAGGTTGTTCCATGGCGAAGGAGAATTGCTTGTGGTTGAAATCTGAGTTATCAAGAAAACTGACATCGGCAGTACATTTAGAAAGGTAGCTTGCTAGAAAGAGATCCTGTGTGTTGGCAGATTGGAGGCAGATTTTCAGACATTCTAGCAGAGAGATTGACGATTTGTTGCTAATAGCAAATACATCAACATCCGTGCACCTTGATCGCTGAAACTGGTGAAAGGAAGGTAATTTGAGTTTTGTGATTTTGAGGTCCTCAAGATTGATGGCCTCATTATTATTACGGTATTTCGACTGTAGAAAATAGAGTTTTAGAAGAGATGACAGTAGTTAGCAGAGTATGGAGAGCAATAGAGATAACAAATGAAAGTGGCAGGTTGAATTGGTAGAGAAATTAGCCAAAGCAAATGAAAACGGTCATTCAAGATTTAGCTGACGTTCATCAGTACTGACATTCCATCTCTGATATGGGATGTCACTACTGATGAATGCAAAATTCTGCCCTCGTGGCGTATGAAACTGTGTAATGTGTAGTAGTTTGGGCTCTTCGAGATGAAGAGTTGTGGTTGAGGTTAACAGTTCGGGTTCTGTTAGGAATAGTAATTCTGGTTTAGGTAACTGTATGTAGTGATGCACGTTATTTATATTGATGTTTCGGCAACATTTTTTAATGTTTTTTTGTTCCTTTGGATTATTGTTGTTTTTATGATTTTTGAACTATTTCTGTGATCCATAGAAAAGTCACGCTTGTTTGAGTTTTTTTCCATTAAATGTGAGGACTTCGAGATAAAAGGGAAGAGGACATGAAGTGAGAGAGGACAGATTCACAAACATACCGTTCACAAAGAGGGAACACAGTCTCCTATCCTTATGTGGCCTTGACAGTTTCCCCCCCCCTGCAATCAGTATACTTAGTTTCCCTTCAATCACGAAGTGGCAAATTCATTGTTGGCAGGATTTGGCTCGAGCTGATCGGGATGCGTCAAGATTTGTTACTAATCTGCTCGATCCCGTGCACTAACCAGCGACCGGCCTTTGGAGACGTTTACTTCTATAGAGGAAGGCCTGGCGTGTTGTTGAGAATATTTCTCTCTCAGTGCATCTGACAAGAGAGGATGGGACAGAAACTGAAATCCTTGCTGTAGTAACTAAACTTGACTGCGGGCTACCTTAAGACTCCAGTAACCAAGGTGGTAATATTTCACCTTAGCCGATGAGAGGCATTTACCATCTAGAGGTGTGGATAGTATTTCTTCCAACTACGGGAAATATGCATTTGTGGCAACAATGCTCGCCAGAGCCCCATTTGTGGAAGGTAGGGATGACTTGACTGCGAGAGGCTAAATATTCCTCATCAACAGCCCTTTTGCAGCTCCCTTGCCATTTCTGCGCCAGTTAAGGGAAAGCATAATACACTTGCCTCATAGCTTTTGATGATTCAGCGGTAATTTCTAAACACGATATCCTCCAGAAAACAAACAAAAGGATTATATTCGAGTATGTCTAATCGCATGTGATTCATAAAGAATTGCAAAAAAGAGAGGGAAAAAAGCATAATTTTGCTGATAAATTCTAAGTCGAATAGAATGTATGGTATAGCTGCGATTCAGAAATGAATAGTTGTGAATATTTGCAAATATTCAGGATTCTATTTGCATTAAATTATTTTGAATCAAACAAATTCTGAATGCAATTTGCATATTAGAACTTATAAGTAGAGGGCTTCTTTCTTTTCAAAAGAATAGTTCTAGAATTTTTAACGTTTAGAATTTTGAATCTATAATTCTGAATCTTAAAATATGTTTAAGTCATTTCTAAAAAGCTTCCAGAAATTCATTTGCCTTAGAACGTTTATAAAGATGACCAGTTTTTGCTAACTTGGTTGGCCGAGTGGTTAACGTTTTCGTTCTTCAACCGAATTCAGACTCAAAATCTTCAACAGATTTTCAGTCTGAATCAAAGTGATGTGGAGAAATCCTGAAGTGGAACGATCTTCATTGCTTTGTGTGTGTGAAACACCAGAGCCGCTTATTAGATGCTGAGGTAGCTTCTAATAGTTCCATGTTTAATTTCTTGAGCAGCGTTTCCCAATTATCCTCTCGTGATAAACGCAAAATACTGAAAGGCCCGCGTAGCTCTATGAAAATAACGTTTGCATACATAACGCTAGGCTGCCGGAAGAAAGAAGTTCCAAGTTCGACTTTGACTAAGGAAACTGAAACTTTTTCTAACACTTTTTTTTCTACAGGTTCCCGAATTAGTCGATCTCTGGCACGAGTGAGGTTTTTTTTTCTTCCCCCACCCCCTCTCCACTATACTCGAGTTTTTAATTCCGCAAAGAAAATCGACCGTACAACAGATACTGTTTCTGACAAAAATATACTGCGTTCGGGTTAGGGAACATGAGATGGCCCAGTTGTCTGTCTCCCTTTCGCCATCGCTTGTAGTTTAATATCATAGATAGTTTGTCAGATATCTCTGATAGGCTCCGATGGAGACTGACTACCCCTCAGCATCTAAAATAGACAGGGCTAAAACGCCCTCGTCAACTCACTATGAGGACTTATAGATGTTAGCGGGTTGTCCTTGACGTTTCAAATCTTTCATGGATGAGACCAACATAAAAAAAAATAAGCTTTGAACAGAAGGACAGTATAATAATTTGAATCTTGGATATTCTTAGAACACTAAGGTGCGTCAGTTTATTTGTTTGTTTCAGAATGTATGAATATTTTATAATTTCATTGATAGACTTAAATGTTTTGTTTCTGTTATGAAACATTCAAACTTTTAAACTATTGAAGTTTTGCACCTCTTTGGTAGAATTCTACCCTTCGTTTTTTCCTTTTTACTAATTGATTTTGTTTAAGTACATCGAAAATGAATGCGGTCCGACGATTCTTCATTCTTCTTCTGTTTCTTCAACTAATTCATTACTGTTACATATTCTAATTAAGCAAATGCTTAACTGAATATTTACCTTTTAAAGTCTTCCTGTTTCGTACGATAGTTTCAACGGGTGGTTTTCTCCACAGACGGATCTCGAATTATCCAAATGAATGAAGCCTTTTAACGATTTGAATTAGGAAATGTTTTCAACTCTTTAATTAAATTTACAATAAAAAAAAGTCCAATTAAATGCTCTTTTTTTTCGCTTTCGTTGTAAAGTAACGTGTGGGGAGTGAAATCAATGCAAGATGCGCAATTTCTGAGATTGAGGACGAGAATAAGCAAGCAAGAAGACACCCGGATTGTGCTGAATGCTTCTGGTGTGGGTCATCGATCACTCTTCGGGAAAACACGTCAGGCTTGCGTGGAAGTTGTGGGGAAGTCGTGTTTTGCTTTTAACAAGCATTCATCACGTAACAAATTACTCGAGTTCTTTCTTCTTCTTTTTTCTTTTCTAATATTTATACTGATGGTAACACACGACAACATTGAGTTTCAGGTCAGCTTTTTTTTAATGGGAACTCTACCTTCGAAAGGCTGTAAACCTATCGTACAATCAGTAGGCTAAAGGCATCCATTAAGTCAAGAAGGCAGAAGAATTTACCGTCTTGGTCGTTGATTTTTTTTTTTTCGCTTCAAATCTCATTCTTCTTTAAAAATATTTGATTTTCACTGACTTCTGCATTATTCCTAGCTCGAAATGCGTCACTTTTCCCAATTCTTTTTAACTTGTGTTATCGAAGTATTTGCTGTAAAGAATGAAATCACCCAAACTTACCCAATCAAAGTGCAGAAGTTTATATTATAACATGTTATACTGTTGATGTGAGCTCTCTCTCTCTCTCTCTCTCTTTCTCTCTCTCTCTCATCGCAACTTAGTTGATTTTTCGCTTATTCTCGTTCTGTTGTTTGGGAATTCTGGTTTTCCCCTTTCAGTCGTTTCCAACCGTAGGTGATTCTGTGAGCATTGTCCACAAATTATTCCTTGTGAGATTTTTACAGGGCAGTTCACTATTGCTTCCCCCCCACACACACTTTTTCGGGACTTAGGACTGGCATATGGCTAGGACGTATTCATGACTGTAATCCATGTGTGTTCATGGGGCCGGTTTGCCTGTTCTGGGAGACGAAAAACCGGAGTTTCCGGGTGAAAATCCCCCCCCCACACACACACACACAAACTCACCTTTAGTCGAAAGAGAGAGAAGAGACCAGCTAAGAGTTCCTCACATCACTGACAGGAATCGAGCCCAGTCTTTCCGACCAAAGGGCTTCTTCTATACTACGGAGGCTCTTTGGAATTATAAACACTCCCAAATGAGTTAATGCAATGACTTCGACTCAGAGTTTCCTTCGTTGGATATTTTGACTGAAATTTGCAGGCCTTGTGCATTCTTTTCAAAAACGTATCCTCGCTAGTGAATAATCTTTATCCAAGCTTTCATCTTCAAAAGATGAAAGCTGGGATAAAACCAATTCAACCAAGGATTAGACCAAGAATATAATTTCTTGTCATCGTTAATACCATTTTGCAATCATGGTATTAAATACAAAAAAAAAAAGTATTTTAAAAAGAACTTTGACTCGCTTTCTCTAAATATACTCAAAACCCCTTATCTTTTCGCACTCTTCTCATCGTGTCAATTGCATCTGTTTGTAAACTGGCCCATCCACAGCTTGGGGACATTTTTATAATGATTTAAAATCTTTACTAAAACACTTTTGTGTCTTTGAAATAGCAATAAAAATCATTGCCATTCTAAGCAGCACTCCTTTCGATCCGGTGAAATTTCTTACTCGCCCCTCCTCTTTTCCTAACACTAAATTCCGTATCACCCGATACGGAATTCATCGATCAATGCAACAATGATGGGTAACGGCAAGACGCGGGTGGCCTCGCGTTAGTTGCCATGATGTATGCGTCCACCGGTGTAAAGGTGGATCTTCCTCCATGGCAGGTTTTGTTTTTTTTTTTTCTTTTCGCGATCTTACTTTACTATTACTTCTTCGTCTTTAGTTACCACGACGTTCAGCCTCGCAGCGTCTTGAGTGCACACGAAGACATTAGCCTCTTTAATTGATTATCTCCGTATCTCCGTGTCTGTTCTATGCGCCCTTTCTTTTGCGTTGTCGAAGGAATAAAAACAGCGATCAGTCTCACCTGTAACAAGACGCCTGTGAGACGCGTTACCTCATTTGGTTGTTATTGATGGGGTTAGTTGGGGAGCGCTTATCTAGTGGTGTGTCTTCAAAGGCCGTGAACGGCGCTGAAGTGACTTGGAATTTAGCTTCATTTCCCCGGAGTCTCTTTGTTAAACGGAACAATTCAAGGCGTTCGCTTTCCGACAGCTTTCCTAAAGATACAAAAAGAAAAAAAAATTCTTTCTCTCTCTCTTTAGCAATATCTATTCAAAAAAGGTTTAAGTTGTCAATAGCGTATCACACCGAAGGTACGTTGTATGTTTTCATTGTGTGGGTTGATTACAGTTTTTTCCCGACTAATTTCTTTGTTACGTAGTTCCAAAGGAATTCTGAGAATGACACAGCTCAAATCACGGAGTGCTATCGAGCGTGATTTGAATGCGTTTTATTTTATAATAGAATGATTGTCTTTGTGTGATATTCAACAAAACGATGTTTTAGACTAAGTGCCAATGTCAATGGTTAGTGTATTGCACTGACAAAACATAATATTGTAATCAAGCCTCATTTATTTGAAATGGATTGATTGCTTGGTTGTTTAACCAAGCAACTAAGTCTTGCAGGCGAGTGCATTATGGGTATAAGGGGCGCGATCTCGAGCCAGTTTTCATGATGCTTCAACAAGAAAAATATCCGTGATTTCTGGAGGGGAAAAAAAGAAGGCGTTTGGTCGAAAAGAGTTGGGTTCGATTCCGTCCATGACGTGAGGAACCTTTATCAGGTCTCTTTTGACTAAAGGTGAGTTAGCCGGTCTCATACGGAGGTGGAGGATTTTTTTTCACCGGGAAACTCGGGTTTTTCGTCCCTTATAACAGGCAAACCGGCACTCGTGAACACACACACACACGGATGTACAGTCATAAATACATACTTAATCCCTCACTAGGAGCCCCTCCCATACGAATAAATAAAAACTATATCTCTGACACTTATATCAAAAATAGAGCTTTCCTTCTTTTCTTGTGGAATTCTATTTGGTCTTCGCACTCATAAATTACTGAAAGAATAATTCATGATAATTTTATTTATGCCACAAATCGATGCTCATAAAAGTATTTTGGTAAATGGCCTTCGTTGATATTGTTTTCAAATACATTTAACACATATTGTTTTTCTGTACGAATTTCGTTTGCTGTTGACTAAAACGGATGTGACGTCATGTATTCACATTTCTTGACTTGCATGTGATAATCAATGGACGTTTCCACTGTGCTTCCAAAAGATATCGGCAATAAATTTATACTTCTTTTCTTTTTTTGGGGGGGGGGGGGGTTCTCTGATAAGTTTCCCAATTGAATAAAATTAGAGTTGCTTGTGCGATTGAATCACGCGACTTACTAGTGCCGGTATTATAATTCTTGTCCTTACAGTATGAGGCTCCTCTGTCGTTTTTGAGTGCGCAGGATCTTAGAATCAGGCAACTCTAGTTATGAAATAACATCCTGATAAGTGCAGATCTACACTTTCAATTTAATGAATAATTGATCGGCTTATTATTTGCAAAATATTTTTTTAAAACTGCCCGTTATAGCGTTACTTTTTTCAGAAAAATACGCATTTACTATAAAGAAATTTGTCAATAGCGTATCCAGTTTTGATGCAGGATAAAAACAGCTGATGAATTTTTTTGTAAAATCATTTTAAACATTTAATTAGAGTTTGTATCATTTTACATCCCTAATCCTCTTCCTTCCCACCAAAAAACATTAAATGAATTTTAAATGAATTGTTGATTTTTTCCCTACAGTCAATAACAGACGCATTGCTACAAATAAGTAATACTTAATTTTAAAATCGAATTTTATCTTTTTTTATGTTTGCGTCAGAAATAATTTAAAATGCAATATAAAACGAAATTCTACGTATTACACAAACAACTTTCTTTAGCAAGATTTAAAAAGAAAGTCAATTTAAATATTCTGATTGAGGATTTTGATGAAATCTGTCTGCTATCCTACAATCCAGTATCAAAAATACAGTCGAAGGAGGCCTTTAATTTTCCTCAGACTTCGGGGATTAGCATTTAATGGCAAATAGCATTCTTTAAATTCTTTTATTGGCGTCTACCTCGCAAGTCATTGCCCTTTTCTTTCAACACACACAATTCAATCCTTTGATCTGTTCTTCCTTCCTTTAGCTCTCTCACAAGAGATTTACGATCAATGCGAGCTTCTGCAGCGGTCACTGCTGCGGTACATTTACCTTCTCACGGCCTCTTTGTGGAAACGGAGCACTCGGTACTCATCGTCTTCGCACTGGAACTCGTGCTAAAACCGAAAAAAAGAAGTATTCCCATTAATTTCTCCACTAGTTCAAACCTACGAGTTTTCTTTTTTCTTTTTTTTTTTTTTTTGTTTCTCCAATAATCTTTACAGCAGTTAACCACAATGCAACATGTAGTTGTTGTGTCTTTGTTCATTTTTGATGCTTGGATATCTCCGAACTTAATTAGTTATGAACAAAAATATGACATTCGCAAACAAACCGCAGTCTCTTTCACACAAGTTTCACAAATAATTTATGCGCATACTTGAAAGGATAAATCTGCTATTAGATTGCATCAGGATAGGTATTCTTTATCATAAATATGAAAAGGTGTATTATAAAAAATAAAATTATTGACGTAATATTGATTAAATAAAATTATTTTTAAATATTTTAAAGTTCTAATTTATGTTCCATCCATTTTGTTTTGTATTTATTTCTTTTTTCTTTATGTCTATATTTCTATTGTACTCGTGTTATTAAATGAAACTTTGTAACAATTTGTAACTTCGTTTGACTTGTGGCTCCATCTTGAGGTGATGAAAGAAATATATTTTGCATTCTGCATTATATGAAATGAGCTCCATTTATTCCATCAGACTGCAATGGCAACTGAAGGGTAAACTCTTGTTTCTTTACTAAGTTGACATTATTCCTTTATAATGCGAAGCGCAGTTCATGACAGAAGCATTATCAATATAACCCAATAGAGAAATTCCAGTACGTGAACATAAGAGGTGTCAAAGAAGACTGAAATTATTCATTCAGCAGAACTGACATTAATTCCCATAACACTTTACGGATCGCGTTCGCTTGTCTTACTTCACGCATGTTCAAGATTCAAGCGGTAAGTGATGATAAATTAGAAACCCTCTCTGGACTTTGACGTCTGATATTTTAAGGGAAAATGCATCGGACCACGAAATTCTTCAACAACGATGAAGTCATCCTTCTAAAAGTATGCCTGTCAAAGATGAAAACCATTTGTGGACAACTATCGAAGGTTGAAAAACACGTTTCAGTGGTCATTAACCCTTCGATGTAACAAAAGCTTGAAAATACAATTAACGTCATTGCAAATCCGGGTTTTTAAAAATCCAGGCAACAATAAAATCGTTACTCGCTCAATGAGAACGATACTCAGCTGATCTGATTGTCTTGTTTTATTGTTGCGTGCTCACACGTGAGACAAACAATGTGCTGGTTAACCGAATTTAAGAAAAAAAAATAATCAGTCAATAATCTTGATGAGTAATCTAATACGAATGATACGAGTCTTTTCTTATAGGAATGTTATTTTGTTTCTTATATGTCCTAGCTAAAATAAAATATAAAAAAACAACGTTTTTTTTACAAAAGTAACATAAAAATATCCGACATGGGCGCTGGAAAAATAAACCTTTGAATGGCCAATTTCTTAGGGATATTGAAGACAAAATTGACGCGAAAAGACGTGGCAATAGCTACAATATGGATATATTAAAAAAAGAAACAGAAGGATTTATTCTAGCTGCTCAAGAACAGGCGTTACAAACTAATGTAATCAAAGCAAACATTTTCAACATCAATAATAACAGCAAATTCAGATTATGCGATCAGAAAGATCAGACTGTAGAACATCTAATCAGTGCCTGCAGCAAGATAGCTCAAACTGACTATAAATACCGCCATGATCGAGTGGCCAAAATAATTCATTGGCATGTACGAAAAAAATATGGCTTTCCTTCTTCTAATAACTGGTGGCAGCATAAAATAGAGACAGAATTGGAAAACGAAACAGCAAAAATTCTCTGGGACTTTCGAATACAAACTGATCGGCATCTGGAACACAATAGACCTGACATCACAATTAGCGAACATCGACAAGTTCGAATTATCGATATTGCAGTACCTAGTGATAACAACATTAACAACAAAGAACTGGATTAAATTACTAAATATCGAGATCTGGCAATCGAATTTGGCAGGCGGTGGCTTAAACACACCAAAGTTATCCCAATAGTTATCGGAATAATTTCAGCAATTTCAAAGAAACTATCCAGCTATTTACAACAATTAAACATCAAAGAAGTGACCCCCATATGACCTACAAAAAACAGCATTACTTGGAACTGTCTGTATTTTACGACGCTACCTGATAGACTGTTCTTATATTCTTTGGTAAAATCTGAATTGTTCTGAATCACCAGTCCAATTGTTGTTTAAATAATGATGTTTAAATCTAAATCTAGTTTTGATTGTGTATCAATTATCTGAATATATAATAATAATAATCGTACGCATTGCTTCAATAATGTTGTTGTTTTCGTCGAATTAACGGGAAATGCGTGTAATCTTGGTTTAATTCACCGAACTCTCAAAGATTAATTAATCAACCCCATCTTTGAATTCCCTGCATGACACAATTCTCCCAAGACGATTTCGCATTTATTTTTACAAGTGCAGCAGGTACGTGGAATGAATGAAAGTGCAATAAACGCAATTCTTCTTAGTGAAAATATCCTTGGCCCAAAGTTTTCACAATTTTATTCTTGGACCTCCAGAGAAGGATGGTATTTGGATTACAGATGTACTTCAAGGAAAGGCGGATAGTGTCTTAGGTGAGTAAACGCGGTGTAATGTGTAGAATGTTTTTTCTAGTGAGAACTCATAGAAAGAGAGGAGTCAAGTTCATGACAATTTATGGATATGAAAACTGACCCCCCTCCCCCAAACTCACACGATTATTTATCAACCACTGCAAGTTAAAATTGAATCAATTGATAAAAGCGAATTCCACTGAAGATATCCTTTTCGCATGTTTGTGTATCAGATGGTAACTAAGGTTAAGTAGCTAACACTAGTCCCTCATACTTTAGTAAGTGCCCATTAAATAGATAGAAAATCTGCTTTTCTCAGACTTTCTTTCTTTCTAGATTTACTTAATGCTTACAAGAGCTTAAGATACTTCCTTTAGTAAAAAAATAAATAAATAAAGCATGAAAATAAATACCCTCATGAGCCGAAACATCACGACCACTCAGTCTGTTTCCATCCAGTCATAATGCTGAATTTGTCGGAAACAGGCCCGTGGTGGAATATCCTGGTATTGAAGTTGTCCTCGTGAGCATCTATTTCGACCAAGTATTGCCATGTATGGTGACATGCGGTCCGATGGATCCCAACTCTTCTACCACGACAACTCTCTTCTCACAAAGCTCGTTGTGCAAACATGTTCTTCGGACCATGCTTTAGGTGAACAGAACGTTTATAAGTTCGTGTGGAACGCAGCATCCGCCCGTCTCCAACATTACCTCGCACTATCGTTGATCTCCCTGAAGCTATTCTGTCTAGTTGGTCCATCATACCTTAGAATAACTTCCATTGTCTAGTGGAGTCAATGGGAAGATGGATGTGAGCAGTTATCTCAGCTAAAGAGGCCCAACATGTTACTAGGTAAGTGATAATAATGGTTTGACTCGCGAGTGTATCTGTTATTATTTAATAGTCAAGTGGGGGGAAACAGCGTTTGCCTTTGGAACGTAAAATATTCCAAACTTATGAGTTTCGTTGGTATTTCATGACTTAAAAAAGACTACGGACTAGGCTGGAACTCGTATGTCCACCTTTATTTATTTATTAGGATTAATTAGGAAATTTTCATGAATCTTTTCCACGAAAGCACAAAATTATGAGTAGGGTGGACAAGGAGCGGGAAATTTTCTCCAAGCACTAAATGAAAAGGATGTATTTTTTTTCAAAAATCTAATTATTGTATGCGTTCGAATTGCAAAATTTTCACTGTGAAGAGACATTGATTTACGGATATTTCTTTAAGGAAAAACATTAATTTATTTTTGCCTTATGAGTTTAAAATTTTATCGCATATGTGTAGAAAGATACTATTTTATTATCAAAGGACTAGAAGAAAGGAATGCATCCTTGAATGTGGAGAGTGTGGTGGCGATTGTGAGGATGACAACATTCCTGTGTCCATCGACTACCTCGGGCAGTAACGGGGAAGAGCAAAAAAAGCTCTTCAACGCTATACAGATGGGAAGTATGATAATGCTGTAGATGACGCTTTAAGGACATTTTCGCATTGTCCTCCCGGAAAACTTGACGTCCAGTTCTTCATGAAATACCTCTTCGCATTCCGGTACCCAACCCTCCCACCTCTTTACACATCACTATTAGAACTTCCTTTTGGCTCTCAGTGCCATAGCGGAGATGCCATTGCTATCTACCGTAGATCACCTTCAATGCGCCTGTCCACATATCTGCTTATTGAGCCCCAAGTCACGGTCGCAACACGCTCATGCGTAAAAATGGCTCCTTGCTTTCGTTCTATGTTACATATGGATGATGCAGAAAAGTGTCTCGCCGTGGGATACTCTTTGTAAATCCATCTACGGCGCGTAATAAAGTACAATTTTGAACAGGGTCGTGTAATAACGTACAAGTGGATAATTGCTGTAGCCAAGACGATAAATAGTCCAGTCCGAAATAATCAAGATTTCAAAACTTCCAAGTTGATTATCGAATTTTAAATTAGTGTGAGGTGAATTGAAATCATGAATAAAAACTGTTGAATAATTAATGTATTAATTTTTACTTTTATTAAAATTGAATTCATGATTCACATTAAATCATTTATAGAAAAGATTATTTTAAAAAAATTAATCGTTTTAAGTATTCGTGATTTAAATCAAATCAATCATTAATAAATTATTTAAATCATAAATTTAAACTATTAGTCCAAACTGTATATTAATTATTATATTTCATTATTTTATTGCCAAAACTATTCTCATGTTATTGTTTTCAAAATTAAGTTAAGGCATGTAACATATTAGCAGCTTTATAATTCATTTTAAGTTAACTCTATCAAACTAAAATCTTATTTTTAAAACGGATATATTTCTCTCAAAAAATCGCCTCAAATTTCGATTCTTTTCATGTGAATCTGATAACATTTCGCATTAAGATGGGTCTGGAAGCTATGCTACAGAGACCAAACATGGACGTTTTTAAGCCACTTCGGACCTCCAATAATCAGTGTGATGTTTTTTTTTTTTTTTTTGTGGGAATTGGACTCATAACCTGGTGGTTAGAGAACGTTAACCACTCGCCCACCAAGAGTGAGGATTCATAAATAAGGGAATTTTAACAGGAAGAGTTCTATTATATTTTTAAATAAATTCCAACATTCGAATTACGAATTTCAAAGTGAAAAAGAAAAAGATGTTTGAACGATAATTTTTTGGAAAAACATTCAGTAGCGTTAAACTTATTCCGAATCACCAAATAATCGACATTTGTTCAAATAACAGTTTTTTTTCTTTTTTTTTTCCCCAAAAATAAATTAGATTTTATGCTTTCTTTGTGGTTACGATTCCGAGTATTAATTTGTAACTAGAAAACGTGAAATATAGTTCATAATGAGATAAAACAACCCATAAATGCATTTATGTACTAGCGATAAAATTCTCAAACGTGCATGTAGCAACCCCTCAAGAAGAGCATCATTTAACAATTCAAATAGATAGCTGTTTCGGTTGTAATAAAATTTAATTAGATTTTTCCTAACCACCTAATTGCCACTAGGAGGCCAATTTCGTTAGTGTATCCAAGACCAGCTTTTCTCGCTCCAGTAAATATATTCCTTGAGACATTACTCAGTAAATTTAGCATTGTATGTTCGGCATTTTCTCTTCTACCGTTTTCTCTTTGCTATTAACACTTCTTTTCTTTCTTTCTTTTTTTTTTTTTTATTCTCAATTTTTATGACAAGACAAAAAAAAAAGGTTGCAATGAATGTCTTCAGGTCTCTTTAAGAAATGAAAAGCTTTCAAACAAGAAAGGCTATAAAAGCCACCACCCCAATCTAAACTGTTCGCTAGAGCGTGTGAAATCACAGACAACGGACGACCAAAAGACTAGCCAAGGCTATAAAATTCGCTGACACATACGTTGACATTGTAATTCAAAATGTTGGCACCCATCCAGCTATAATATTTCTTTGTAGTGAGAAAATCAGGATATTCAACAGGGAACCTGTATGATCATGCAATGCTTTATAAACTTGGAGTCACTAAAACTGGCCAAAAAATCATTTTCTTTCGACCATTTCAAATTATCAGCATTTAATGTTGCCTTCTGGGAAAAAAAAAAAGATAATAAATAAAATAAAATAACACATTAGCATTAATTGTTATATTTCAGATTAATAATTCAGCAAGAAAGAAAAACAAAATTTCAGAAAAAAAAAATTTTTAATCTTAGTGCATTATCGCCATTTATAAATGGTCACACGTTCTTATACGACGGTTCCCGTGCTATCAAATATAGTTAATAAGAAAATCATTTAATATATACACAAAGGTGAGCAAACATTTGATTTTCCATTATCTATTCTTTATTATAATCATATTATAAAAATTAATTCTTGTTTTTATGATTATATAACACAGCTTTGTTAGCAAAGGATAAATACCAAAAATTGTCATTTGCAAAATAAACATGATTCTACACGTAATAATGCAACAAAAGTCCATTGTTTACTTGCCAACAATGGACTTGACAATAATTGTTTGCGTCTGTTGGTATAAAAGTTACATTCATTGTTATGAATATTTATTCGATATAATAAAATGAAATAGGAATGTATTCAGACTTATTCAAGTACAGAGAAATTCTATTTGAATCTTCAACAGTTTCAATTTTCTCAGTGCTTTCAACCTACGACATTTAAATCGGTATAACTAAATTGGAATGCTTAGAATATCGATTACCGTTGTGTTTATACGAACAACTAATTGTCATGAATGCCTACAGTTAAAATAATAAAATGATCGTAATTAAAACACGGAACAATATTAACGACAAATAATAATGACGTAATTAACCCCTCCAGTTGCACGAGTGCTTACCATCATATTGTTTAATATATCGCGTAATGTCTGCAACGAAGTTTCTGCCACTTTTCCACATTTCTTGGGCTTGTAATAAACAACGTTCATTTCATACGTGACTCATTCCTGCCGACTACGCAGTTTCGAACGAATATGAGGTAATTACGGAAGAAACGTAATATTTTGCTTATGTAGACTGTCACGTAAACTACACTCCAAAGGAAGGTTATTAAATTAAGTGAATCGAGTTAAATTAAAAACTGAATTGTGGTCAGAACGAGGTTTCTATAATGTCGACTTAAATACAATAGAATTTTTAACGTTGCTACAAATTCCTGAGAGTCCCTTCAACGACTGATGTATGTAATTTAGGTAATAATAGTTCGCACATCCAAGTTATAATAGAATTCCATTAACTGGTGTACAATCCACAGCAAAGCTTATACTAGTTGAAACAGATTTAATCCCCAAACTACGAAAATGCTAACTTTAATTCTTGTGATAAATACTACGCAGTGATTTCTAACAAAAGAACTATTTTAGTGAGCATGCGTAAAGAATATTTGCTGATTCAAACAATCACTATGACAGCAGATGATAAAAACACTTTTTAAATGACTGTATGGAAAGAGTTTTTGCACAATTATGCTTTCGAATGCGTTGTGTTAATTTCCGATAGATGGCACTGGTGGTTGAATCCAAGTTAATATGCTGATGTGACGAAAATATTGCATGAATTATGACTTTCTGGTTCTCGACTTGTATGCCTTTTATAGTTCTGTGTTTTGTTCTGGAGAATTTTACACTTGGCTAAAATCGGTTATGCACGGATGCATGAATTCACAGCCATGCAAATAGCCTAATAAGTATAAAAGAAAATATTTGAAACGTTGTACTCATTTATTTTAGCTTATTATAATTAGTTCATATGTTGCTAGAAAAGGTGTATTATATATAAAGGTGATAATACTGTTTGAATAAATAATAAAGCTTATGAGGCATGCAATGGGTAATTTGAATTAAAATGCAAGAATAATGGAAGCGAAATAAATTGAAATTATGACGGAAAGTTTGTTAAACCCTAATGCAATTCACAACAGATATGAAATCAATTAATTATCCAAACTCGACATATGATTATTACTACGAGGAACAGCACCCCCCCTCCACACACACACACACACACACACACACACACACACACCCACACACACACACACACACACGAGACAGAGAAAGAGAGAAAGAGGTAGTGCGTTGTTTCGCTAGAGATTCATATCGTTTAGGACTTTCAAAGAAAATTTTTGTTCCACTCGCACCTGCAGTCACAAACAATTCTCGATGTCTGCAGGCAACGGAGCTTCAACTGTTTTTGACAAAAGTTCTTTTCCAAATAAGGAATTTAGTAAAGACTTTTGTGCTGTTGTGTAGCTGCTCTCAAATTCTCTAGTGGCTCCACTTGAAAATCGCTGCTCGTCTTGGACCCAATGGGTTTGTAAAGGAAGTTGTGATACCATTTTTGAAGGAGTGTTCGAAATTGGTTCTGAAAGGAAGAAAAACGATGTGTGTGTGTGTTAGTGTGTGTCGTGAATTATTATTATTATCAATACAACAGTAATGGTAGTAATAGTATCAATGGAAGTATTACCTTTTACATTTATGTAAAGTATGTAAAATACTTGTTATAATTTGAATCGTCATTTTTCTTGAGTGACTCTTTCCTTCTCTCTTTTTTGGCATTTTTGTACTTCTTCTTTTTCTTCTTCTTCTTTTAGGTTTTTTTATTTTTATTTTTCTGTCTCGTTTGCTTTTGCCAATTATATACCTTTGAACGTTCATGAAATATTCGGCATTATCCGTATTATCTGTTTCCGCCCTCCAACCAAGAGGCTTCGGATTTAAATTTCAACAAAGGCTTGGATGTTTCTGTCTTACTAATTCCGTGGAAAGGGTTTCTGAGACCCACCCACTCTTCTTCTTCAGGCAGAGACTTCACTCCCAAAACCCAATGAAGTAATGGAGTAAACATACGACATCCAATAGACGACCATATGACCAAAAAAAAAAAAAAAAAAGTCTATATGTGATATATTTCCGTTGCTTTCTATCTGTTGTCATCTGTCTGTCTGTCTGTAGTTAGATGAGACAACATATCTGTTGTCTGACCTTCTTTTCCAACATTTCGCTGTCTTCTTATTTCAGATTTGTATTTTTATGTGTTAGACAAATTCCCATCCATTTTGACACTGTCGTATAATTTTATATTTCGAAGGAAAATTTCCAGTAATTATTAGTTTTTCTAAATGGACAAACTCCTGCGCTATTTAATAACATTATGATTTCACATTATTATATCATCCATCATGGGATTAAAACGGCATGATGGATGATGTAATTTCTACTATTTGTAGTAGAACGCTAAACAAAATGAGAATTCTGGTCTTATTCTATTAAACCTCAGACGTACAACCTGCGACACCTACGACGAACAACCCCCCCCCCCCCCGAGTTCCGGGCTGGTAGGGCGGTTCTTTATGAACCTCACTTTAATTATTCAAAATCACGAAATGAAACTAAAATATTTACTGTATAATCAGTCATGACATGCGCGTTATGCGATTTCAGTAATGAATACTAACACGTACTTTTCTAATGGTCGACAATGAGTTTGATTGTTGTAATCCTGAAACGATAAAATTGTTGTCTCATGAAGGCAAACACATTGTTGGGCTTTCAAAACAATGACTACGTGACATAAAAACGTAACAAATTTCGTTTCAAATTTCGGCTTATCTTTAAGCATTAGACTTCGGCTATCTATCTATATATATATATATATATATAAAATACCCCTCTACAGCTGCACTCACCTCTTGATTCGAAGAAAAACGCTGACCAGCGAGGAAGAGTTTTAGTTTTGGAAAGAGATAGCAGTGAGAGGGAGCTAAATCTGGGGAATAGGGTGGATGTTCCAACAATTCATGATGTAGATCCCTTAATTTTCCCATTGCCAAAACACTTTTGTGGGCAGGAGCATTGTTCTGATGAAAGATGATTTTTTCTTCTGCAACCGGGACTTCTCTCACGAATTTTTTCATCTTGTCTGGTTAAAAGATCGGAATAATATTCCCCGGTTATTGTTTTACCCTTTTCGAGATAATTAATAAAAATGACCTTTAGCATCCCAAAACACCGATGCCATGACCTTTCTTACTGATGAAACCAACTTTTTCTTCTCTGGCGCTGAACACAACCGGCTGCTGTCCACTGTTTTGACTGCTGTTTGGATTCTGGTGTGTAATGGTGAATCCAAATCTCATCCATAGTAATAAATCGACGCAAAAATTTAGTTTTATTCTTGTTAAAACGATCCAAGCACGGTACTCATCTTGCACAAAGCTTTTTCAGATGCAGTTCTTCATGCAAAATATATCCTACACCTTCTTTTGAAATGCCTATGGTCTCAGCAATTTCGCACACTTTGACTCGCCGGTCATCCAATATCATATCTTCCACTTGATCAATGATTTCCGGTGTTATTACACTCTTTGGACGTCCTTCATGTGGATCATCTTCAAGGATGGTACGGCCACGTTTAAACTCTAGAGCCCATTTCTTAATTGTCGCAAACGAAGGAGAAGAGTGCCCGTGAACTTTTCTGAACTTCGAATGAATTTCGTTTGGCGATAAACCTTCTTCTACAAAGAATTTTGTAGCCGTACGACACTCACTTTTATCCATTTCAAGGGATACAGACAACGCTTTTGCTTCAGACAGCTGTATAAGAAAAACTACTTGATAGAATGACTTGCAATTTCACTTGATGCTTACGACAGATGTACCAACTTAAAAAAAATCTCTTGCCGATAGTGTTGCCATCTATGGTCGAAGCCGAGAACTTTTCAGGCCACCCTCGTACACTAAGGAAAGACACATCAGGTGGAATTTTAATACTCGCAAAATACATTTCGCATGTTCTATTTTTGGTTTTTTTTTTCTTCACGAGTCCGTAATATTGTAATGATGGATATCCATGCTTTGTATGAGTTTTAGCTTCTTAATCTGTAAAAAAATCTGAATACACCACAGGAAGCCTCACGATTCATTTCATAAATTAGTGAATCAAGAAGCGATCCTGTTATTATATCTTAAATATTATACTCACAAATAAATAATAAAAATAAAACTCCTTTATGTGCACGTTTTACCATGAAACCCTGCTTTCCAATAAGATGGCACACCTCGAAACAATGAAGATATTTTATTTTACTTTCTTATTCCTTATTTTACGTAACTGAAACAGAAAATGTGGAGAAGAATCATCATACTTTTCATGATATCCAACGAAAAATCTACCTAACCATTCTCTCTCTCTCTCTCTCCCCCTTCTTTTTCTCCTTTTATTTTTTCCTTTTTTTCCCCTTTTTATCTTTCCTAGAACGTTATATAAAAAAAAACCCTCCTAATTTATCACTGAACCACGTGAAAACAAAAGTAAATTGCTGTCACAGACGCACAGTGTTGCCGTTAATTACTACAGAAGTTTCTGCCAACAATTTACGGCGAATCTCAGGTATTTAATTAGGAGTACTTTTTAAAATAGCCTTTCTTCGACTTGGGTTTTTGTTAATTGAAATCTGACAATGAAAGAGTAGCCTGAAGGGTGCAGCATAAAATGTACGCGAATGTGTTTTATTGATGTAGTCTTTCTTTCTGTTTGAATAAGTTTCGTTAAAAGAAAAGAACGATAGATTTTTTCTCTCTCTTTTACTGCAAACAACACAAATGCAGTCATTTGAAATTATTACTTGCGCACTATAAAAGAACGTGCAAAGATTATCGACGCTAATTATAACTCTTGTGCAATATTGTAGTTGTAGCAGTAACTTGCCTGTTGTAGTTTTCTAATATCACCATGACAACGGTTTTCCACATTCGGATATCTGCATTTTAATCTAGCCTGACAGAATTTGTCCAGGTGAAATTTGCAACTACAAAATTCTTTAACTTACGCTAATTTTTCGAGATGACAAATTAGCCGTAAATTTCAATTGTTAATGAAGAAAGTCATTAATAATTCGCTTGCTTAATTTCGCTTCAAGAAACTTATTTTAAAACCAAAGTTAAATGAAAAATCGTCAAAGGGAATAATAAACCACATCATCATCTAACACCTGTGTTCATTAAATTGTAATAATTTTCACCAGTTATAATTAATGTTTGTTTAATTAAAAATAAATAATGAAAAACTGTTTAAGGAAACAAATGGATTTCATCACATCGGTTTTCATTGTTGGAAAAAGAAACACGCAACCCTCACGAGATCGTCTGGTTTCTGTAATTGTTTACGTGTAAGAGAAATTACAGTCTTTAATACGATGACTAAAAAAACTAAATGTTTTAAAATACTAAATGGCAAAAAACAGAAAGAAACATTAGAAAAAAATAATAATAAATGTGTTAGACGAGTGAGAATGAAGCTATCGCAAAGAGCCACTTGCTGCGGCAGCAAAAGTTCTTTTTTTAACCAATTAATGTCGACATGTCGCGCATCCGTGTAGATAAATGAACCATTATAATCCAGTAAAACAATTCCATGTTTTAATAAAAAAAAATGACACTTTTTTTTTTTACAAAATGACTTGGAGCCCAGCCTATCTAAGATAATGGTTTTTATTTCTTCTAAGCATTGTCGTGCATAGTTACAGGGATGATCCAATAACATGAAGCAAGAAAATGGTTGATTATGAGCAATAAGTAAGTAATGTCTTGGTTTGTATATGAGTTGAATGAATAAATATGCAAATAAACACGGAAATATTAGGGTCAGTTGTATTTACTGCTAAGGGGGATATCGGCGATACATGGCGTGGCTTATATTCGAAGGGGAAAATATATATATATATATATATATATATACATTGTTTTTTTTTTAATACCAGTTAATCTACTTTGAGTTAATTTAATGACTGATTTAATATTCTACAATTATTTAATAGCTAAATATAATCATTGTGAAAATAAATCAACCAGACCGATTTTATTATGGACCATAGTTTGGATCGATATCCGCAGAATATCAAATGCGAAAAACATCTCGCGTCTCTGTACCATTAAATAAGAAGATCTCTATAAATGGATAACCCTGACTGATCACTGATGTGATTGTCAAATGCAATCGAAATATTTGAAGCGAATGTTAATTCGATTTAGAAACAATGGTTAGTATGATTAGAAATCAAATCACGCTGTGGAAGACAAGCGAGTTAAATGTTTATTTAAAGGCTATTTTAATAAATAAAAGCTAATCTATTAACTGCACATGTTTAAACATCGCTTATTACGCACTCCATTTAAAAGAAAACATGATAAACAATTATTTTGGTATCAGCAGAATAGATGATACAACAGCATAGTTAGTAAGCCAAGTATCTGTTAATTATTTTGGAAAGATTTAGTTTTTTAATGACTGAACTTTCCATGAGAAAGTCTTCAAGCCTTTTATGCAATGGAATCTTAATTATTAACACTCAGAAGGATGTAGCATTTTTTTTTAATCGAAACTCGTGACAAACCGCTAAGAGCTATGTAGAGAGTGCTAACATAATGGTGACTGTTTATTATGCTTTAGTTATCAAGTATGATGCTGCTAACTATTAATGAGATTCATAACGTTAGAGCACGGTAATGTAAACAGAAATTATTATTATTTTTTTTTCTTCTTCTTCATAGAGAATGATCCAAGCGTTGTAATGTAGTTTATCATTCTGGTCGTGGCCTCTGAAAAACTGAGGACACGTCGCCTATTCCACATGAGCGACCCATATTCATCCGCTGCTATAGAATGGATTTATGAGTGGACGTACTCTTTGTCTACAGCACAAGTACCAGCTGAAACGCTCTCTGGGATGCTACTGTGCGACTAGGCTATTAGCAATGTTACAACAGTACTGAGATGCGCATAGCAGTCCAGAAGATAGCTTACGTTTTTCATGAACTCCTCTCTCTCTCTCTCTCTTCCCTTTTATAATCAGTATAATCATTTAACTCTCAGACGCCTTTTATGTTTCGCTCGCACCTCGGCAGGATGAACTTCTCTCCACTCTTGCACTTTGGCTCAAGTCTGCACTTGTTCATCTCAGGCGAACATCATCTTAGAAACTGCGCCTCGTGAAACATACTCAAGGTCATCTGTTCCTGATAAAAGTAACTCAGCCAAGCGGGTTTTAATGATTAGGCTTTCTTAGGAGGTCGACGAAGCTTCCGTTTGTGCAGCCAATTAACCTCTAGACACCTACCATATGACCTACGTTTCCCCTTCTTGTTTTGACTTCAGCTAACATCCATATAAGTTGCGGATGTCCGTTAAATCTGCATAAATATGGATGTTACAAACTCCTGTTTTCGTTCTTGTATCTGTCATTAAATCCGCATCAATACGGAAATTTTCGAGTACTTCTTTCAACAAAGTCCTGTTTTAATTCTCGCATCTCCTCGATGAGAGTAATAAAAACTCACCGTCTATAAAAATGTAGATAAAAGCATCAAGCGTACAAATCAAAATATTAAAAACTCTTTTATAATGGAACATAACATGCTAGTATTGAAAAATAAACAAATGATTTCATTTTAGTTAATTTGATTTTTTAAAAACATGCTCTACAATGGAATACAGAGATCGGGTTCAATGCGGTATTTACTGCATTAAAGAGAAACTAGTGGGTTAACATTTCGCCTTTTATGCCTGTGAGACTCAAGTATGATGCAATGCATACTGAGCGCGTATCGTCTCTCTCTCTCTCTCTCTCTCTCTCACACACACACATTCAGGAGATATCAGGGAGAATTCTTCGCACAATAAGGCATGGGGAGTTCTGGAGACGATAATAACAGCTTCTAATGACAATCCTAATCGCAGTGCCAAATACAGTACAGTATACGCAGGGGGGAATTTTGCGGACCTCTAAGAAATGACACTGGTTCCTACGAAACATATTTCTTATTAACTTAATTTTTATCATCTTTTGAATCTCTGTCTTTAATTGCTTTAAATTCTGTACTCATCAAAAATCATCAACAAATCAGCTCACGCCTTTTTATTCCCGTATATATAGGGAGTAGGCGAGGCTTCCGTACTATCTATCGTTAATTTTCCCGGACAATGCTGCAAACAGGCTTCATGCTATAAGCGCATCTGATGATTCTGACATCTTCCCTTTTATAGGTGGGTGTGGGTATTTATTCTACGTTAATGCGATCCGATTGTGTCTTTCGAAATGCCATTTTTATTTTGGATAATGAAAAATTTTCTACCAAAACATTTTAATTTTGTCCTGCTTAACTTAACTAAATATTTTGTATTAAGCTGGTTAAAGATTTTTTTTTTCTGTTGATCCGATCACTTATTTTCATTACACAGAAATACATGCAGTAGACTTTCAATCATAATAAAATTGTGTAAACGAAAGATCTGTTTAAAAATGAATAATTAATATTACAAACAAAATTATTGAAAAGGGAAAACCGAACTGAAATTATAGAGATATCTTTCCAGTTTTTTTTTTTTATCTTTTCCTCAAAAACTCATAAAAGTATGCAAATCGAAAGGCCCTCCGCATATTTGTGGCATAAAATGAATTTGAGTGCAGAATTCTTGTTCATCGAACTACATCAGTTTGCCTATTTCGTTCTTGATTACAAGTTCATGAGGACAGCGAATTTATTGTTGCCATGGGAACACAGAAAATTATACTGTATATATATATATATATATATATATATATATATATATACGTTAAAGATACCAAGCTATTTTAAATATAAACCGGGTTTTAATCCATTTCCCAAGTAAGCAAACAGACAGGTAAGTCAAGTTTGCGCCTGCAAGTAGCGCAAGTGTAGGTGACCCGCAAGTAGTGCAAGTCTAAGCCTGGCTCCCGCTGATGAGACCACAATAAAGGTCGAAACCGGTCTGGGTAGTTGCCCTTGCTTTTAATGCACAGCATCATACATCTCCTCAAGGAGATGTGCATTGCATTAAAGGTAAATACTAAGAATAGTGATCATAGCTTATTCCACCTTTACCACGAGTTGCCTGAGACTTGCACTACGTGCGGGTCACCTAGACTTGGACTACGTGCAGGCGCAAACTTGACTTACTTGCCTGTTTGCTTACTTGGGAAATGGATTAAAACCAGGTTTATATTTAAAATAGCTTGGTATGTTTAACATATATATATATATATATATACATACACACACACACACACACACACACATATGTGTGTGTGTGTGTGTGTGTGTAATCCAACTTA
Organism: Typopeltis vanoorti; assembly: GCF_054136105.1. Classification (NCBI taxonomy): domain Eukaryota; kingdom Metazoa; phylum Arthropoda; class Arachnida; order Uropygi; family Thelyphonidae; genus Typopeltis; species Typopeltis vanoorti. The sequence goes on from NC_143549.1 coordinate 126,205,499, forward strand.
AAGTTAATTAGGATGCAACTAATTATTGCAATATTATAAATTATTGTGGATTAATTTGATAATAATTATTTAAAATGCAGTAAACTGCTGAAATACGAATTGGTTGAAACATGAAACTGTTAAAATATTAATTGGTTTGAAAGTTCCGCCTCCGAAATGAAAACAGGAATTCGTCTTTCACGCTGATGATTAAAATTCTCACGAGACAAAAGAGGGGCTACTTTCATCTCATCTTTCTTTTCTCCATAGAAAGATGAAATGCTTCCTTTATTACGCACGTTCCTTGCACCGTACACTACAGGGATGCTGGAATTAAGCCAAATAGTAGCAGAATTTCAAATTAACGCCGACCATAACAACGTGTTATCAGAGTAAGAAATCCCTGTAAACTTCTGGCATCAATTCAAGTGAAGAGAAAGGACATAATCACGAGGCCAGGAGAGTTTTCTTTTGCCCTTTTCATCCCAAATATGAACGAAGTCTGATCCATATTTAACACCTCAGTGAACTTTACAACTTTTCGTTTACTGCCTTAACATTGTCAGAGAAAAATTTAAAGAAATTGCTTAAAAGCTCGATGTGAATACTCTCTCTCTCTCTCTCTCTCTCTCTCTCTCCCGAAACCGCTCCTGCATTGTGTGAAATAATCCAGGTAATTATTGTACACAGGGGGGGGGCCCAACTTCGTCTTATTATTCATTGCGACTCTTGAAAGAAGATGAAAGAATTATTTAAGGTTGAAAAGTTGTTTGGTTCTGTCCCGGTGAATATAGGGAGGCGCCAGAAATTCTTTAACAGGTGTAACTAAAGATGATATAGGCGGTGCCTTTCGCAAACAAACCTCAAGTGTCTGGTGGGTGGTGGTGTAAGGAAAATGTCTGATAACCTAACCTCCCATTTATAAACATATTACGGGTTGAATCAGAGAATGAGGGAACGGCAAACAAGCATTTAAAAGATTATCTCAGAGAAATATTTATAGATTAATGAATTAGTGTAATTTTTAAAGATTTTTTTAAATTTTTTTCAAACATATTATATTAAAAATATGACGACCTAAACATTTTGTAACTTTGCACTTAACCACTGCATGCTGTGTTTGCTTGATCGAATTGCTACATGGATCAACATGTCCTATTTATAATTCCATGCACTTACTTTTTAGCATAGTTCATTCTAAGCCGGTGTATGCATTAACTGCATGTGTGCTCCGAACAGAAATTAATGATTGGGTGAATGGTCCTTTAATGAGTGGATGCAAATATTATAAACTATTACTGACTGGCTTCAGTCTACATATGGAAGACCAAATACTGTCTCCTCGACAGCCATCAAATATTGCACTTGTTTCCAATTTATTCTCTTAATAACAAAATCACAGCTGGCTTGCATGACTCTATTCTTGCTTCTTTAACGACAATATCACCCAAGAGTGCATTTTCATTGGTCCTTTAGCGAGCATAACTCATTGAGGTTTCATGGCAACTTTATAGCTCGTGCTCTTTATTTAATGACTGCTTCTATGCGCGTATTATAATGTGAATAATACTTTATCTAAATGGGGTGCATGTGGAGTTTCCATCTTACTTCGAAAGTTTGTTACGTGTTGGGCAATAACAATGTTTTCTTCTGCAGGTGAATTACGTTAGCTCTATTCGCGTGCTTTATCCAAAGATTCTTTGCGAATGAATCGACTAAAGAAGAGATCTTAAATTGAAGTCGGTCACAGTGATGGGTTTGTCGTGAAGAACAAAGAAATGTACCTTTGATTAGAAAGACTGGTTCGAATCCCGCTTACAATGGAAAAATTTTAAGGGCTATTTAACATATTTAACACAGAAGTAGCAGAGTTTAATATCACAAGAAATTTTAGCATTTAGACAATACAACATAAACGATGTTAAACAATATCAGAAATAAGAAGGGACTATTGAAAGAAAGAATATTAAAACTTCCTTGTTCTTTCGATTAGCTTGAAACATTGACCAGAGATCTTATGAGAATACAACTTCAGCATCCCAGTTTAACTTGACATTGCACTACTTAAAAGACAGGAACTCAGTTCAGGGATCTAAGATGCCGAAGAATAAAATACATTCTCAATACGCTCTTCGATCACTTTTGAATCTTGTTTCAAAATATTTGACTATGAAAGAATAATAGATTTTTAATATCCTTCGTTTGATTCAATAGCTTCAGTTGCCAAAGAGAATTCTTTCGAATTTCTTGTTTCCTTCAACAATAAGAACTCAGATGGGCGTTTTTGCAAACTGCCGATTTTGAATTTTATTTTTAAATTCTGATCTTAGAAACAATGACAATACATCAGGTAATTCATCTTCTTCATTTATTCATTTCTTCCTGATAAAAATGCATCCCTTTTTATTTTTTCTTCATATTTCTAATTTACTAGTCTTTGTAAATTATTCTCGTCAATATTTTTAAACTTCTTCGATCAATAAAAGTTAGTTCTGATGCATAAGTCTTAAGTAAGAAGATCTGCTAGAAGCATTTTCGTGCACACTGACAAAAACAAAAGAGTAAAATTTCATCTTCAGTATAATTCTGACTATTCCTCTTCATTGTAGAAAACCATCGCAATAACTGTACATCGAAAAATGTTCAATACTCGATTTGGACTATAATCAGTCTATTTGAAGGGTTACAAAAATTAAAACACCCTATTTATATTTGATGTGAAGATTACATTAAACCTCAAAAAAAAACGAACAGAAAAAACTAAGACAATTTTTAGAGAACAATAAACAAGGTCGTTTCTTAAATAATATTCAGTCTTCCTTGTACAAGATTCTATACGATATATTTTGGAGCAGCGACACCGACAGCATTTGATATCTCATAAACAGTCCTAACTTCTTCCAAAATCGATGTGCACTGAACATAGCACAAAAATTAATTATTTGCATTTCTGTTATAACAACGTCTTCTGTATTTATAAGGATATACTTTAGTTCAACTCAAAAGCGATTTAATTCAACGTAATTCTCTTACATCGGTAATTATGACCGTTAATGTTAATATTGATATTGTTCCCATGGAGATTCCTTCTACGGTGGACTGTTCAAATACAATCACACCTCTACAGTCCATCGATACATAGTTAATTACTTCGTTTATCAATTTATTCCGGATTTCGCTTTGACTGTTCTGAATACTCGGTTCTTGTCAGTCGTTGGAGATATTTCTCTTTTACGCATTTCATTACAAATTATTGTTAGGTAACTTTTTTGAGCTGTGTCTGGTTGCATTGGAAAACGAATAATAAATATGTGTATATGTAAACAGTAAGAAGCAATGAGAAACCTTAGAAATCTTTCTTTTTCTAAGGGCACTAGTAAGCTACAGCTTGTCTTAAGAGTAATCTGTTCAGATCCCGAGCTATGCACTTCCCTCAAGATAAAATAGATCGCCAGAATCTATCTAGTATAAACGTTTCCACTTTAAATATAAAAAAATACATAATTAATTAACCACACATCATTAAAAAAATGCCCACGTAAATCCTTTGCTCAATATTTGTGTCATATTTACGACACAAGAATACAAGATAACAGCTGACGGAGATACATAATTATAGCAACTCATTAATATACCAGATAAATTAAATCTCGCCATAAGAATAACAGCAAACTTTTTCATTCATAATAAATCCGAGAACTAGCACGAACTCAAAAGAAATGAATTATAATAAAGTAGAATTAAATTAACCGAACTACCTAAATTATTACGAGATCTTGTAAACATATTTGTACTATAACTACACGTAATTACATCTTTTAGCAATTTTCATTATTTTCCATTCATCTTTGTAATACGCGTGTTAGCGTTTTAAGTAACAGATTATAGAAATGAGAACTTACAAGCATACAAGTAACAGGAGAAATTTAATCAACCGCAACTATAAGTTGGCTGTTCTAAATCGGACGTGGATACATCTGTAATGCAAGAAAACTACCAATGCTTTCAAGAGAAATCTCATGAGTTAGGTTGTAGTTATCTTGTCCCATTAGCATGGCAATAAACGTAAATTTATATGAAATAACAAGAGTAAGGATCCCTTACGATTTGTCTCTTTCTTTCTCAATTGTCGCACAAGTTATTATTGAAAAGTAGAGTTTAATACTTCTCGTCCCCATCAGAATCCGAACTGGCCACACGAACTCACTATCGGCGTATTTGCATCCATCCAAAGAAGTCTACCGTCGTCCGTTGATGAATTGGCGTCCCATCACTTAGTTGTTCGAACAATATATACTTAACAAAAGAACGTTAGTGAAAAAAAATCGTCTTTGGCGTGATAAAAGAGGGAGCATCTGAATACCCAGTGCGGTCTGCCCACCTTTCTTTCGCCTTACTTCAATGCACCCTAATTAAATTTTCATCAGAGGATCCAGTGATGCATTGCGAAAGATGAGTAGCCCGTACTAAAACCTCTTCTCCTCCTCCGCCATCCTGTTGCTATAAAATAAAACCCTTCTTCCGTGCTTGCGTACGGATGGCTGCTCCAGCCACTTATTGCTCCTTCTTTCCAGTTTTATTACTCTCTCTCTCTCTCTCTCTCTCTCTCTCTCTCTCGGAACGATATTTTTAAACTGTGCACCCCGTCAATACGCATTGTTTCCTTTTCCTTCTACTTCTTTTCTTTTAATGCATTTTTACCTATTTGCAATCTTATAATCATTCGTGCTTCTTACCACACTTGACTAACTTCTTTACTTGTCAGTCATGCTTAAGTCATGGCGTATAGAAACAAAGAAGCGTTAACCTACAAAATTCCAATTATTGGGTCAATGAAAATCGTGAAAGCTAGACATATATCGAGGATTCAGCGATCCTGCGGTGACCTGAAGAAACTGACCGATACGTCGTTTCAATGTCATGAGGTAACCCATCATCAACCGAACTCAGAAAAGAATGACTAAGAAAAGGTTTGCCGCCTCGTAACAACCATCAGCAAGACGAAATTATTATTGGCAAGTATTGTGTAGCAGCAAGTGTGACGAAACTTTTGATCTCCGAGGCCAATCGTTGCGCACGACTGGAACCCTGAAGATGCAGGTGCAGGTTAACTTTATAAGCAGGTCGGTACTCTATGAAGCAAATGGTTCTTGCATCGTTTCTAAAGCGAAACGCAGGCTGAAAGTGACGTCACCTCTTTAGTATTTTGAGTTCTATGAACATGGCTGAAATTGTACTTTGATTATAACCCTTCCAATATAGATTAGTGTAGCTTCAAGAGTTTTCTTTCTTTATTTTCGTACTGTATAATAATGAGAGAGCGAGCACTTGTAATTTGCTGCGTTGCAAACTTCATTGCAATCCATTAGATTCCTCATTATATACTTTCTGAGGGAACTTAGATTCCTTATTGTACATCTTCTGATGGAACTTAGATTCCCATTCCCAGGGAACCTTAGAAAGTATACAATGAACAATCTAACTTTCCTCAGAAAATATACAATCAGGAATCTAAGGTCCCTTAGATTCCTCATTATATACTTTCTGAGGGAACTTAGTTTCCTGATTGTATATTTTCTGAGGGAAGTCAGATTCCTCATTGTATACTTTATACAGCAACTTGGGTTCCTAATTTTATGACTTCTAGAGGAAATGAGGTACCTCACAACACAAGAACTGAGGTTCCTCTTGGTACAGTAACAAATTGCTCATTGTCCAAGAACTTCGATTCATTATTTTAAAAGAACAATGAGGAATCTAAGCAAGCACTTGTTATTCTACAGGAACTTAGTTGCCTTAGTATACTAAACCGGAGATCCCTACATGGCAAGAAAATCAATTCTCGTCAAATCTACGGCAAGCCCGTTATTCTACTCCATATCACACAACCTCTCTCTTGGTACTTTCAACCGCTGTTCTGTGATATGATTTCACATGTCGCACTACAATAAACCCCCAAATCTCCTTATTCACGTCTGCTTCATTTTGATTGGCTGCGCGAAGCAAACTTTATATCCAGAGAACCCCATCAGTGTAGGACAGGGAATATAGCTGGCTGGCTTACAACAGGCAATTTAATTGATGATCATTATCACCACAGGGAAGCCATCTGCACGTTTCAGAATTTCGCTAACCGGCAGCTGAAGCCACTATCAGCTGGCTAATGCATGTCACGACTGCCATTCTGATAAGTCTAAAAGACTTTTCGATCTCAACGCTTTCTCGGAAAACTTCGTCAAGGCTTTTACTAGGCGATGTTTCTATTTGACCTCTTTTTTTTTTTTTGTTTCATTTTCCATTTTCCAAAATGATTTTTAAGTAAGTGTAGTTTTCGAGTCTTTTCAAAGTAATCGCTTAGGTTTAGACTGACCTTCGATACGAAGGTCAGTCTAAACCTAAAATATAAGTCAATTTTGCAATTGTTATCATTATTCTTCCAAATATTTAAAATTCTAAAGTGCTTTATTGCTTCAAAACGTCTAAGTTCTTAAATTATTCCAATACAGGATAGATGTCCTACTATAGAAAAACAAACATTATTTGTATCCCTCTTCCATTCGGTGTTCTGATTCTATTGCAATTTGAAAACAAAAGTATACCTTCTCAGATGTCATTGGTCCAAACACCTATTCTGGTTCCATAGAATTTTATTTACTTATTTGTTGTCTTTTTCGATCGTAATAAGATGATATGGGGTCAGTATATTATGTTAATTAATTGTGTGCTTCTCTTCTTCTGGCCGGTTTGTCAGTTTTGCAGTGTGAAACACCTCAGTTTCCGGAAGTTCCCTTTTGGTGTACACTATTTATCCACATATTCTCCAAAGACAATGGTGCAACACTACTCAAGTATCTATAATAAGGAATTTGATAGCATGCTGAGATGCTCAGAACACTGTCAATTTCTCGATGGAACATCTCTGTCTGTGTGAAATCGCTTGCCAACCTGGTCCTTCAGTGGAACGAAAAAGCGTAAGATCAGAACAGTATTTATGCATAAGCTAGATAAACTATAGCTTAGTATCTCCCATACGAGCACGCACCTCTACTTGGGTATAGATAATCTAAGATGTGCTCAATATTGGAGGCCTGTTATAGCTAGGATCACAATAGTCTTAAATCCGGTCCTGTATAAGATCTGGACAAAGTTACTGGTGGTACAAAGATGCTTTGGTACCCAGTAAGTATATGAACACTGTAGTCAAGACAGTGATGAAAACTATTCTGTACACACCACTTAGTGAGATGTTAAGCTCTTTAATAATGTAATTTACGTTGATGCATCTTCTCTTTTGATTTAAGGCATTTGTCCTATAAATGTTATGGTCCGTGATGGATGTGACCTAGGACAGATTTGCAAGACTCTGCTCGTCCTGCATACCTGTCCCCTGTAGCAACGGCATTGCACTAAATCGAAACTTGTTTCTATAATTTTTTTTCAGAAAGTATCATAGATATTTCGCGAATATTGAATATTACTTGGCATAATGTTTAGATCTTCCTCGATTAGTATACGGAATCCATCGAGTTGCCCATATAATAATAATAATAATAATAATAATAATAATAATAATAATAATAATAATAAAATATAAACAACATTGTGAAAATAAATTAAAATAAATTAAAAACGAAAAAAATGGAGAAAAGAAAATGCTGATCGATGAAAACAAAGTCCGAACGTTCTTCGAAATGTTACTGATAGCCCAAAACAGCAATTGCCGGATCCGTTAGATTCCGGTAACTCCCTATGAGAAGCAACTTTCCTATAAATCCATATATACGAAGAGCCTAACACTTGAATAAGAATTTCTATTTGTATATTTTAGTCACTGTTCCACGGGCATTTCAAATTCTCTCAACTAAAAACTGCGATCATTTACCGCTGGCGTTTGAAACAGCGAGTGATGCTAATACGAAGCGCTTCGAACACCTGCTTGGTTCAGTTCAATGGCCGCGTATCCTTGAAATGTTGAAACTTCTCATGTCCAAACGGAATGACCACAGTGGGTAGTCTTCCGTCTGTAGATTATAGAAATGGAAGCTTACGAAACGTTGTTATATTGTATATCATTGCAAACCACGAATGTGTGCGTTTTGTTTTCTGCAAAAGCGAACTTTTGCTTGATTCCAAGTGGCTCCAAAAACAAAATCACGTCCACCTTAATTAGACTCTATACAGTATTTCAATAAGTTATGCGGAATAAACATAGGAGAAATCATCGCTAAAATATATCGCGAAATGCTTTTTATTACCCATAGATGGCGTTGAGTGATTCTCTTCGATACATCAAAATATAAACAGCGATCTTAAACTTAACTTTCGGCTACTGAATTCCTCGAGGTTACGTTGTTTTCCCCTTCGGGAAAAAGCAATTCAAATCAGTGGGCAAAATAAAGAGATCTTCAGCTCTACTCACAACCTCTGTATTTTATTAAACATAAGCAATCTTTCCGATGCGCGTCTAACATTCTGTGCATGCTCTTAAACCTCCGGCGCCACGCAGTTGCCTGACTGACCCCGAACGCTTCATCGCCGCGCCAGTAGGCGTGGTTCTTAGTCACCGTACCTTCGGGCAAGCGGGCGAAAAGAGAGAGAGAGAGAGAGACAGACAGACGGAGAGCGTGCGAGAAAGAGGGGGAAAGAAGAGATCGCGTAGCGAAGCGCTCCCTAGCGGGGGCCGTAAATCCTCGGTGGTCCTGAAAAGACGGCAGCTGAGTGTGTTTCGTCCACCCAGCATTGGTGTGAAGTGGTCGTGCGACGATTCCGTCTCTGCATCCGCCGGGTTCCTTCGCTTAGTGCGTGGTCGACAAGCAAAGGGGTGGATAAGTAGAGAACTTGCGAAGAAGTGTTCATTTCGGAGGATTATTTCATTGTGTTGTTGTTGTTGTATTTGTTGTGTTGTGGTGTGGCTCGTGGCAGGAAAAGTCACAGCATCCTTGGCGCCATCACGCGCATCTGGGAGGGAGAGAGCGAGGGAGAGAGAGAGAGAGAGAGAGAGAGCGAGAGAGAGAGAGAGAGACGCCATTGTGAGAAAAGGGGGAAACCTGTTCGACGGAGCTAGCGACGTCAACGAGAGCGAGCGACTACGGGGAGAGGTCGGCAACGACGGGAGAGGTACAGCCGCAGCAGCAGTAAAGGTGAACCCAGGTAAAGCGGTCAACTGGTCAATAATTTACGATGGAGTCGGCATTGCTAAGGATTGTGTTTGGTGCTGTGTGTTTGGTGTTCGTCACAGGAGAAACACTGTACGATTCTTTAGGAGATGATCCCAATATTTCTCAGGTAAGTCTCGCCGATATTCAGTAAAACAAAATAACTTGTATCACGCAACTCTCCTTAGGTTTCTATCGCTGAATATCTGAGGAAAGTTCCGTTTGCAGAAGGATTTACTAATTGCACTTCTCACAGTCGTAACTTTTCAACCTCCCGTAACTTTTGGATGTGTGCGTGTGGCCTCCAGTGTCAAACTTTGCAGTTACCATAACTACAGTCAATTTGGACCTGTCAATGAACGGCACACGTTTTACTCACGTTCGCTATTTCCATCCGAAATAATTCTCGAAATCAATCGCATCTCTGTTTTCAGCAATGTCTCATCTGACTGTTGAGCACGGTGTGTACGCATTCATCATCCTCCAAATGAAATTGTTAAGGAATTCTCTTTAAGTTTTATGGTTAAAAATCCACGCAAAAAATTAATGTTTTAAAATGATTATAAAAATGAACTTTTTTTAATTATTATTAAAGTGCATTTAGCGAATAAACTTTTTATGATCGATTTTTACGTTCTTTGAAACAATGAATTTGAAGGAGTTATTCAGTAAAATAAAAATGCACTCCAGAATTCGATATATTTCTTAATGAAATTTAAGTTTAACAAATTGCTGTGGACACTCTTCTAGAGAAAAATTGGTATTCCTTATTTTATATTTACATGTTTTTTTTTTCTTTTAAAGATTGAATGATATTATACATTACCATATAATAAACATTTGGATAATTTTAATCGTAGATTTCAGTACGTAATTGCGAAACATTACATTTCAACTCTAAATTATATAATTAACTTTTTATGCATTATAAGTGATTGTTTAAAAATAAAACTCAAATAGATTTCAGAGTTTTTCATAAGTATCTGTTTGAAAAATAGCGCATTTAACAGTATACAAATAAAATAAAGGATTCTTGTGCAATGAATTTAATTAAAGAACTGATTTCATACATCGAAAAGCGATGGCTCGTTCAATGTCCAGTTTCTCCAATTTATAGGCAGTTCCTCTCAACTATAAAGAGAAAAATAAAAATTAAAAAAAAAAACATTATTTTTTCATTCTCTCGTAAATAATGTCCATTAATATTTCTTTCACATGAACCTATCTTTATTTAGAATTATAAATAATTCCAAAAAAAAATATCAAAAATGCAGTTTGAAATCCCTTCATACGATTGGATTAGAGGACGTCGAACTTTTATGTTCGTGGTCCAAAAACAGAGTTCATTTGAACACCAATAAGAATATTGTTGCAATCGTTGTCATATATAAATCTGATTGCGTAGAAATGTTCATTTCTGTAGAAAATAAACAAATAAAATAAAAAGTCATATCAAAATCACAAACTGAAAATACCCACCGAAAATAAAACAGAAAATCAGATATTAAATCTTTAATATATTCTTAATTAAATCCTCAGCGAATCCTTTTTTCATGACAGTAATACATTTATTTAAAGATATATACGATATATTTTTAAAATATACGAAAAAATATTTTAAAATAATTAAAAATATTATTCGGCCAAAGCAAAAACTAAGAACAAAGTTTAAAAATGTTAATTATTTTGAAAATAATTTAAGGTATTGTTGCCATTTTTGCCAGGAAAAAAAAAGAGTTATTGTACAATGTTATTTTCTTCAAGGACTGGATTTCAATGGCTCATACATTCGAAGGAGGTGCTGTTTGTTTTTGTTTAGTTTTGATATGGTGAAAAAAAAGTTGCCGAAATTAAATGCCTGCTGAGTAAAAATTATTTTAATGTGTCAACTTTTGCTGTATAAGAGCAGATAAATAATTGTATGTTTTTAAAGCTACAGAATCTATGAAAAAAATGTCGGTTTTAATTCCACTATGAACATTATTATTCAAGACGTGGGCAGCAGAAATCTACGCCCATTTAAAATTTGTTACTATTAAAAAAAAAAAAAAAAAAGTTCGTAGTTTCTTCATTTAGATCTCTAAAACCTTTTGGAGTTATAATCTGCAAAAAAAAAAAAAAAAAAAATACCATGATGCAGTCTAAAATTAACATTTGCCATTAGTGTAGATTGTTCATTCGATACTCTCAATCAAGTAATTTGATCTGCGTTACTCCTTTGTTAAAGTCCAACTATTGCAGATAAATATGAAATAACTACACCTTTACTGTTTTTATATTAAAAAAAACAAAACACCTATGAAATTAAATGTGAAACTGAAACTGCGTCAACAGATACTTCCATTTAGATACGATTACAAAAAAAAAAAGGTATTTTGAATAATTTTTTTTCCGCTTTCATGTATTGTATTGTATTTTGATATGCAGCAGAATAGTTCGATTTCTGAGTGTAAAACTCAAGATTCTTAATCCAAATGATATTATAAGGACGACACCTTTATCACCTAGATATATTGAAGAATTACACACAGTACATTAACTATTCATAGACTATTGCCAATCTCTCAACAGATTTATTTTTAATCCACTATTAAATTTACATTATTTCTGTTGTATTTTGAGTGGAAATGAATCTTAATGTTTTTTGTTGTATTTTTTTTTTGTAAATAAAATGTCACGATTGAAGGAATCAAAACAAAAAAATGTAAACTGGTATTAAGGATGAACTACAATTCGAGCGATAGAGTAACTAATCAACAGTTACGTTGAAAACTAGCACATGGTATCAAGGCATATTATCCCAATAGTACAATCATAGAACCAACGCTATTTCAGACAATATTATATACTGTTAGAATTAGTGAGTACGAGATGACAATTTGCCTTATGTACTCTCGTCCCTTGATACCCATGAAATCATTGATAGCCTTGGGCTAACTATCAGTTACGGCTCAGGATGGATATTTGCTGCTAATCGATTTTCAAAGAGTTAGTTAGGCCTAAACTTCCTCGCATGCTCTCTTTGGGGAAGAAAAGGAGTTTGAACATATTATTATTATTATTATTATTATTATTATTATTATTATTATTATTATTATTAATAGTAGTAGTAGTAGTAGTAATAATAATAGTTCGCCCTTCTATCAGTGGACTTGGTCCCATTTAGTTAATCTGAAGTAACACCAAGAGTACACAAATGTGTTCAAACTTCGGTGTGATTTAAGATTGTGGATATATTAGGTCTTGGCGAATAACACAACTCTCCATTTTAGAACCGAGTGGTTTTTCGATGCGTACTATGTCCAGCTTTTAGAATGTATTCATTTCAAGTTAATATACCTTCATGAAGAAATATTATTATTTCTACGTATCAATGTATTATTTTCTTCTCTTTTTCTGTTTCTCTCTCTCATTCATTTTCTGTCTACAAAACTGATATTTTGTGCTAATTTTATAGTTTTTCAACCTTCTTTATTTCCTCACTATTGCATTTATTCCTCTGATCCATCTTCGTTCTTACTATTCCACGCTTCTCCTTTTTATTTTTTTATCCATAAATTCTTTCCGTTCGCATCCTTCTTTCTTTACTGCTACGAAATCTGTTGGATATGCATTTCTGGTTTAAAACGGAGGAAGGATGGGGGAGGGGAATGTATATTTCTACGAGGGACGAGACGAACCTGCTGTGGCTTTACTGTTTTCACCAGTGATCAGCACCGAGCTAGCGGCGTATCTTTTGTCAGAACGTGCCGCATTTGTTGAGCATCTCGAGCAAGTGGGCGAGGCTAAGGGGTATCGCGAGCGAGCGCGTGTCACCTATCGATCGTCGTGACCAACTGGCAGAGTGACGTCATTTCGCTGTGTCCTCCGAATCTTCTCCCACTGCCTTCTCCCCACCCATGTCTCTCGTAACAGTTTCCAATATCCACACGCGCACGCACACACACATACACATAGATTCTGCATGTATAATTTAAGAATCTATTCAGTTCAAAACGTCTAGGAATTCCCGCTGGATGCGGTTTTTTAAGCATTGGCTATTTTTAGGCTAACTTTTGCATACTTTTCAAGAATGTAAAAGTTTTGACGACTGTAGCTTGCAACTATTTCACTTCTTTCTTCTTTTCATCAATTCAACATTATGGTAACTCTCAGTTGTAAATTCGGTTGCATTTAATGTATACAACTGACAGCCTGTTTTCAGTTGTTAATTGTATATATATTTAGGAAAGATAAAATTTTCAGCCTAATAATTTTTCAATGTAGCTCCCAAAAAAAGGTTCGTTCGTGTAGCTACCATATTTCGTAATTAAAATTTAACCAAAATTTTTATCACCTGACTAACCACCATCGTTACTTATTAGGCTTTTAGTCCGCGCGGTTAGCCTAATGGCTTTGCGCTTCGCAACCCTATGCCTGGGGGAAGGAGTGCCCTAGGTTCGATTCCCGTCAACGACGTGAGGAGCTTAAGGATCTGCCATAGCCAAGTTAGCCGGTCTTGAGCGTGGACAGCAGGGTTTTCTTCCGACAGTTTATCTGGTGTTTTTCATCCCGCAAGTAGGCAAACCGGTCCGAGGACACACACGGATTACAATCAGGATTATTGGGGAACGCAGTATCATCACACGAAATTTAATTTATTAGGCTTTTGGCTTATATCAGGAAAACCTAGTGAAGAATTCCAATATTAGCTGGCATCATTCTCGTGTTGAGCATGGGAGTAGAGGAAAGCGGGTGACCTCACAAATTCAAATGTTTATTTTTTTTCTCCAATATTTATTTAACAAATGATACCATCTAAATTACGAAAATAAACGTATAATTTAATCGAATTCGAATTAACCAATCTACGTTTTCTGGTTTAACCACAAAGAACAGAAATGCAGAGTGAAATCTTTCTTCTGTTAAACACCTGGATGCAATGCAGCCTTTGAAGGTTTGTGTTTTTCAAAAATAAGATTACCTCTTACATATTTCCTAGTGCGTTCGCTATACACTGTTACGCAACGAAGTAATGTTATTATAACCGAAGATCAGATAATACGAAATATCAAAGCAATATTACGTCGATTTCTAGCGGTAAATTCGTAATCATCCCAAATTCAGTGCAATCGCTTTTTTCCCCTTTAGTGATTCTACAGTTTCCCGAATGTGCGCGCATTAATTCTGCTCTACAGCTGCTTATAAATAATGTAAAATTACCCACGTTCTCCTATCCCGTAATGACTTTCTCCATAGCATTCGTGAAACATCTCAAGAGACACTTCTTTGGAGGAATGGCGTTTATGCTTTGGTCCTTCGTACTTGAAGTTCTTCTGAAGGGAATTAAAATCAATTACCGGAGCTAATTAGGCAACTAAGTGAACACAATTTCCCGTAACCGAACGTAGTGGTACTACTGTAATTTCGTTTCTATTTTCTTCTGTTAGACACAGAATTAAACAGTCCACTAACTCAGAATTCAGGAGTACGTTCGCTGAGCCGGTTAATCTCTTTTACTAAAATCCTTACAGAATTCGTAAGTTACTACAGCTTCGGCGACTTCTTTGGACATACACGTCCTCTCTTTCCCTCTCTCTGTTAATGGAAGTTTGTACAAATCCCGCTTATCAGATAGTTTTTTTTTTCCCTTCCTCCACTACTCATTGATGTCAGAAATAGATGTGCAAGTTGTGTTTGTCTTTTTTTTTCTTTTCTAAACCGTTCGCTTCGAGTGCTGAACTGTTTTTTTTTTCCTTCCATCTTAATGTATTTACAGTTTTAGCAAGTTTCGTCACGTTCGTGAACTTTTAAACTTTTTAACTTTTGGCCAGTTTCATAATTTTTAATAAGATATTAACGTTGACTTTAAGCTACAAAAGAACATTTTGAATTATTCAGTGGAGTTCAGGAGAAGGGTTCTGAACACATGTTCAGAATTATTCTAAGCACTCCTTCGATACTGCTAATGACGCTGACAATATTAGCTTACTAATAAAAAAAAAATTACGAAACATACTCATGTATTGTTATATGTTTGCATATAACCAGCCACCGATAGATTCGACACAGTTTCTTACTTCATACTTTTCAAGGTTATCCAATGTTAAGTATTTGTAAAATTACATTCAAATCGCATAGATTTCAGATTTTCATTACCTCTTACACTAAATTTTATTCGATCTCACGTTTCCAATCCTGGATTCGAATCCCATCTTTTCATCTGAAAGTGAGTTAGCCGATCTCATGCGCTAATGATAGGAATTTTTTTCCCATTAACTTGGATGTTTCATTCTACACACACAATTTACAGCAGACATATTTGGGCTTGAAAGCCTTGGTTGCTTAGGACACAATTCTAAAAAAAAATAAGAAAAGAAAAGCAACTACAATAATTTAACAGAATTGTTCGAACCTTTGAAGAACTTGAGTCCACATCAAATGACCTTGCAACATACACCCAATACCATTATCCCATAGAATGACTGGCGATATGCCCTAAACTTAAAAAAATTCTTGTGGCACGAGTAAAGTAGAGTGTTACTTTCCACTCATTTTTAATGTTCCAGCGCCAGAGATTCTCAAACTGTCGGATACGCCACTGTGGGGAATTTTTATAGATAACTCTTTGAATTGAATTATATCAAATTGAACAACTTGAAACGCCATACTAATATCAAAACTTTTAAAATAAAAGAAATCCTTGCGAGTTAAAAAAAAAAAAAAAAACTATTCAAATACAGCTTTGGAATTCTTCATTTATGAAAATCAAAATTATCCATCAACAATTTCGGCTGGCATCGTATAAAGGAGTCTTAAAAATCTAGTTACACATCTTAATTATAAATTTAATGTTTTAAATTTTTATGAAATTATTAAATATTATTTTATATAATTTAAACTGATTCAGTTATCAATTTATTCGTGGCATTTTAATGATAAATAATTTTATGGTTAGTAAACGAAAATGGATGTTAATTTTAAGATAATTTTGACACGGAGAATATTTTTTAAAGAAATACACCAATTACGGCAAAGGCTTAATTAATGATATTCAAACAAACCTTGACGGGTAATTGTAGAAGAAACCTATCTGATTAAATGTATGCGTTTAGCATTTACTGTGACCATAACACTTATGAGAATGCTACGTAATCACTACGCGATCGGCCTGTCGATCGCGATCGGCTTTGGACTATTGATAGGGTTTAACAAACAGTCGTACCCGGATGTGAACTTTGTTTTCTTACTTACTAGTTTCGAAAGTTTTACAGTAAATAATATTGATAAACGATTATTTTCAGCAGTATACTTCGGTCGTATGAGGAAAAAAGTTTTCTGTTGTTGAATCTCTAGTGGTAGGGTTGTATTGGCAGAAGACTTCAAAGAAATTGAATCCGAAACTCATCCTCCTCTTTCGCTCTCTAGAGGAAAGAAGATGGTTGAATGGATTCGAAGGAAACGTAAAGGAAAAAGCAGTAAAGAATATCCTTCGGCCAAACAGATTAGTTTTCTTCGAAATCTTCTTCCTTTTTTTTTTTTTCCTTCCCGCAAAGAGGAGTCGATCTTTTTCATATTTCTTTATTTTCTGAAATTGAAAAGAAGGCAAAATAGAGAATACCCGAAAGGTGGCAAAAACGGAAAATACATTTTTACGGAAACGTCATAGTTCGGGATTTATTCCGAGAAGAGACTCAATCGGAGAATACCGTCGGAGGGAATAACGAGCTGCAGCGGAGCGGAAGAGGGAGATGCCGGAATTCTGTCATTATATTTCTTATTCAAATAAGGTATTAATGACTGTCGGAGACGAGGGAAATGCAAAAAGAGTAAAAAAAAAAAAAATTAACTCTTCTTTGTGCATCCGCCTAATATGCACGCGCCCACACACGTGTGTGTGTATGATAAGATCATACAAAAATTTTATTTATTTTTTTTTTTTATTTAAAATATATTAACGTTCTTCATTCTCTTCCCGATTTTAATTATTTTCATGCTTGAATTAAATTTCTTTACTTAATATACGATTGTTCACTCTTGAGGTTTCTCCGTTGTCGATTTAAGACATTTAAACGATCATCCTAGTGCTTGGTTGATTCATTTCTAATGTCGTAGCAGCAGCGATGTAGGAAAACTTAAAATTATTAACTGTTCATTAGAGTAGATTGTTGATGACCTTCGTGTGCTGCGTAGCTCTACGTGGGTCATTTGAAAAGCTTCTTCTACAGTGCTGTCACTGGGGAGCGCCGATGCCTATACGATTCTTTTGATGGCAGTTGGGATGTTCGTACCATTATTAGTCGTCTAACTTACGTGGGCTCTTACTGCATCAGGAACAATGTGGTTGGTGGGGGGGGCGGTAATGAGGATTTGCTCATCGGCATTTGCAAAATTTTACGCAATGCAGCTTGCAAAATTCAACGTGGACTGAATGATCCAAAAAATCATGAGAGATCATGTGTTTTGCACTGTAGCTGAAGAGAAAAGAGTGGAGAGAAGTCAAGGTGATTTGAAGGTTATGCACGTTCTCCAACCACTGATATCACGGCTGCACAGTGCATGTGACATATTGTGTTGTCCTACGAGAAAGAGAGCGTGTATTCATCGGCTGATAATATGCAAATTAACCTTGATTCTCACATATCATCGATTCTGAGATTTATTCTATCACAGATTGGAAGATGCTTACACTCAGGATTGAATCCAGATAGATGAAGGAAGGTAAGAGGAAATTCTCACTTGCCTTCAGCATTTCATATTAGAGGATACATACTGCAGAATTATTTTGTTGTTATTATTATTATTATTATTATTATTATTATTATTATTATTATTATTATTAGTCTTGGATGACATGAATGGACGTTGCCTGTTTGTTTGGAGATCTTAGACGCTATCCATTCGTCCACCTCGCTGAGAGAATGAGAATTAAAGTCATAATACCTCCGTTTGTTTTACCCAGTTATTGTTATTATTTCAAGAACACGAAGAGAAAGTCTAAATACCTTGACCATCGGGTAGTTATACAACAGAAAGTTGTATAACTATCTGATGGATAGGGATTTTCTTCGCATAAATATGAAATTCCCATTGTCTTGACTAATTCTTTCGGATGCGATGATCTGACCTTGAAGCGCGACCGTTCGTAACGTCTCCGTTAAGTTGGGATGAGTTCTTAGAATCTGCCCCCCCCCCCGAGATTGGTATCGATTATTAACTCCGCACTATCTTCTTACTCAGCGTTCATGCTTAGAAGGTTAACCCGTCATCAGCTACAGGCTAGTGATAGCTATTGCCAAAAAGATGCATAGTAAACCATCCGTAGTGACCGTAGCCTTGACGTCATCCATCTGTTATCATGAAAATGAAAACAGATGTTTTTAAAATATTATAATAAATACGAATGATTCTGCTAGTAATGAGGAGAATGTCAACGATAGGCAGTATTTGAATTGAGAGCGCCGATGCGGTCAACAACTGAATAAATTACCAAAAGCATACTCGAATGAGGAAAACGAAAGAAGGGGGGGGTGTATGTACTAAGGAGGAAGGTGGAAGAGAAATCGTAAAAAAGGGAAGATCTTTAGCGAGTCAACTCTACTTACAGATACAGTTCACGGAACTTATCTATTATTTTATAACCTAATGTTATTCAAAATCTAACAACCATATAACCAAATATCATCTGATTTTCAAGCAGCTAATTCCAACTTGAATAATCCAGTATAATACGATGCGACAGGTGATATCAAGAGATCCCTTTCTCGTATTTTAATTATTTTTTTTCGTAAACAATCTCGAGTATTGGAAAGGGGAAATTAGTGTTGCTTCAAGAAATGCCAAAGGCTGGAAGGGAGAGCAGAGTGATTTGTCAAAATCCCCTACAGGAGGGCGGACGTTGAAGAAACAAAATCAAATGCAGGAGATGAAAGAGA
This sequence comes from Typopeltis vanoorti, assembly GCF_054136105.1. Taxonomy (NCBI): domain Eukaryota; kingdom Metazoa; phylum Arthropoda; class Arachnida; order Uropygi; family Thelyphonidae; genus Typopeltis; species Typopeltis vanoorti. The sequence goes on from NC_143549.1 coordinate 126,224,547, forward strand.
CTGAAGGGCGGCTGCTGCTTTGGCATTGACAACATTCATATATGTCACTATTGACGTTTCGAGGCAGGGGATTTGCACCGAACTGTCACAGTTCCCGTAATTTTCGTGGAGTGGTATAAATTTATTAGCAAACTTTCTCCTTTCTTGTTCTCTTCTCGATGTTGTCAAGTGTTGCCTCACTTCAGGTGACAAATGTGATTTTCTTGCAGTTAACTCAAGCAACCTCTCACCGACATTTCAATGCTCGAATTTCTATACGTGCATATCGAAATGATTTGGATATAAAAGGAAAACGCGAATCATAATGTCGACACTATTTAAGGAAACTGGTACAGTGAATGATTTAAAACTTCACCAAAGCAGAATTAAAAAAACGGCATAAAGTGAATACACGATGTTCGATAAAATACATTCAAACAATGCTTTAATCTTTTTTCCTTTTCATCTGATCCTCCGTTTCCTATTCTATGTAGGTTACAATATCACCGGAAGCTGTGCACAAAGGAAGACTTCCTGTTTCGATGATTCAATGCTGGAAGTTCCAGAGCTGTAAACCCACAAATTTTCCTTGGCGTGTAATGACGGCTACGTCACTTACATCAATGCCATCTCAATTAAATATTGCATAATATTTTATGGATTCCTTTCTCTGTGTCATTCTCTCTCTAAGTGCTATTCAATTCATTGTTACATAATATTTTTGGCACCGACAGTGTTTAAAACGTAGACATGTGTTGGAATTTCTGTCGCTCTGTTTGCAAGAACAATAACAATTTGTGCTTGCATCGACAGAGCATTTCCTCTTCATGATTGCATCATGTGCATGGATAGCCTTTGGTTCCTCTACCTTTCACAAATATCGCCTGTTGTTCAAGCAAGGAAATCATAATGCTCGGTGTAGAAGTTCTATTTTTAAGTGTACGTGACGTCATCCATTGAAACGTCACAATTGCTTCTACCGTACTTCCTGATCCTCACTAGGCCTCATCCTTCCTTGTTACGCTTCCAGCAAACATACCTAGTAGCCAATAGACAGATAAAAATCCCCTTCCTAAATTCGTACTTGACAGGAGAATGCTAAGTGGACATTTATAGACACATATACAGTCATAGAAAGAGAAAGAGAGATAGCGAGGGAGAGAGAGAGAGAGACGCTCTTTAAAGTGAATAGTTTTTAACAATAGCTAACCAATTGAAATCATCCTTAACAATTACGCACATCTCCTGCTACGCGTTAGCTGATTGTCATACTGACAAGTGCTGTACTCCAGGAGTTTTCTCATTGTTGAAATGGTCAAGATAGTCTACCTCGTAACACTGCCAACAGAATATTTAATATTTAGTTTTTTTGGTCTCCAAAGTATAAATGCATTGATTAATTTATAAACTGCTTCTCTCTCTTACTTTAATATACTTTAGATTGTTTTGACATAAATTAACAAACAATGGATGAGAATACATTTATTGCTGGTTCATGCAAGTAAGGTAAAAAATGAGTAACAACTCTTCGGTTGAGTAATCTTCAAAACGGTGCCAATATTTACTTGGCTTCAGTACTGTTTCATACATTAAATAAAGGTTTTCTCGGTTACAGTAGAAATGACTCAATTATTAACAATCTGTGAATACCTTTGTCTTTTTCAATTTTTACCGTATGAATTTTCTATTCTCAGAATTAATTATTACAAATAATTTGCAAGGATTGCTAAAACTGCATATATCCCAGTAAGTAGTAACTGTTAACATTTCATAATGGAAAAGGTAGAGTTTTCTGACAGGCTTCGGTGAAGAGAAAAAACAACAAGCGGGTGCATGCTAAGAGGATAAAAAACTGCATCTCCAAAAGGCATTCTTCTAGCGACACCGTGATAAGGAGATTAAGTCTTTATCTCGACAGAACGATGGGACAGGAGGATGACGTGTACGAAGAGGCAAAGATGTTGCTAATCTCGTTAAACATCTTGAGTCGAACACATCACTATAAGATGAAACGATGGAACTCAGGCATCACGACATTCTGCATTCTCTCTGAAGTTGCAGCAAGAAGAGCACTTCAGGTTTCGAGTTACATCCCCTTCCACTATAACTTCAGATGGGAAGAGAAATGATATTTTATCCTGTTGTCACAATAAATCTTGCCAAGCGTTGAATGAACAAACAAACCCAGTTTACGTATATTTGATGATAGGGCTTCGTTTGTAGATGTCAAACTTTATTCTCTCTCTGAATATATATATATATAGTTTGGAAAGTTGAAATGGCGACAAGACCACAATAAATTCTATAAAAAAATTTTTCAACGGACATCAATTGAACTCACTTCCGTTGGAATAAGAAATAGGATTTCCCTTGTCCGGAGACTTGGATTTCCTTCATTTTCCAGTAATCATCACCTAAATTACACCTACTAAATACAAATCACATTCCGTCATTGGCCTCAATCTCTATCAATTTATATTTAAAACGAAATATCGCGAAGTAATTTGTTTTGGATGTCCGCCCCTTTCATATGCAGTAGTTCTAAGCAAATCGGCATCAATAATCTTAAACTAAAATATGCGTGACCTTGCTGTGATAGGAACAGGAGTGCATCCTATCAGTTTAGTTTAACCAGTACCAAGTTAAAAAAAATTTTTTTTCTAATCTAATGAAAGCCAAAAGTTTAAAGAAACGCAAGTTCCTCTGGAATGCGAAGAAAGAAATGTTCTTTCGCGCAGAACTACTACAATGCTACGTTACCTGAAACTTTCATTTGAACAGCAAAACTTTGAACAATTGGATGTGATGGCAACGACGTGCGAAAAAAAAAAAAAACCAGCAACAAGAAAAAAAAAACACATTAACTTTCTGATAGGGCAGCCGTTAGTTCGTTGGTCTGCTTGGTTCGCTCTACGTTACTTCACCTCTCGACATTTTCTACAAGGTCGTTTTAAAAGAGCTCTCGTAGCGTTTAGTGCACAGGTGGGTATCGTACAGTCACCCCGTCACTACAGAGAAAGCTCGTGGGAAACGAAAAATGCCATTGAGGTGTTTTTGCTCAAGTCAAGGAGAATCCCCTCCCCTACCCCCCTCTTCTTTGCTGCACCCCCCTCCTTCTTTGCTTGCTTACTCTCCCAAGTCAACGAACTCCCTCTCTGCGTACTGTCTGTCCGGCACACTTATCTTTTGACTGAGTGCCTTTAAGCTGCACGCGGGGATCGTCACCAAAGTTGACAGAACGGTATCGTCTATTGTATGCATGTTATTAAAACGAGAGGAATAACTTCTTGTAGCATTTCCTTCGCTTACTGTGCCAATCATTTTTAACTGGTTACATTATAAATGGTCCCCTGAAGAACGTAACTCCTCACATAGTTCCAGTAACGACTCTGCGTTGAACTTAATGCATCGCACACCACATTGGCTATCAGTTAGAATGGAAGCAAGGATACTCTCAGTATAGAAACTAATGGAAGCAGGGATACTCCCAATATAGAAACTAAAATCTATATTTTTTTAGTGTATATAGATAGACGAGAACAAAGAACAATATTAGATAAATATTATGAAAATATTCGCTTATCAATATTTGAATCCAAACAACATACGTTTAGCTTACCGTGAATTTTCACGGTAAACTAAACGTTGGTTTTCAAGCTTCTTCTATGAATGAGAATTTAAACATTGAATATTAAGAGATTAATACTGACAGAATAAAAGGATGTACTGTAACGCTAAAGAAAAATTAGAACAAAAGTTTAATATACATGAATAATTAAAATATGTGCAAGGATACTCTCAATAAAGAAACTAATTCGGTTATCTTACCATGAATTAGAGTCTCTTAACCAATAAAGAATAAAGAGAAATGAATATTCCCTTGAAATTAATACTCTTAAGTTTATATGTAAGAAACATGTGAGTCATATTCGTATTTCGAAAATCAACCGCTTTAATAACAAAGCCACTCCTGCAAGAAAAAGTATGCAAATGATGGTAACCTCTCATGGAGAAAATGATACAAAAAGGAATCATTGAGATGATTTTAATAGCTTTGATGACAACATGCTGCCTCTAGCATGACCTCTTTCGGTGGTCTATAGACAGATCGATAAGATCTTAGGTATAAATAAAGAATTGTTGTAAACTATCACATACACAAGTAATTTTGTTTAATAAGTTAAATACATAAAATTATTATAAAAAAATAATATTAAATAAAGTACTATAACAGCATTTATTATTAAATTAAGGGGATAAAAATCCCTTATTATTTTACAGCCAGTACGCGAAACTCTAAGATCGAAAACTACGATCTAAGAGTTTCATGCCGGAGAACTATCGACGAATCCAAGCGTAAGTGAATACCTGGTAGTACAACACCAAGGCAACTCGAAGTAAAGGTTGAGGAAGCTCCCTCACTATCCTTGATATTTTCTCATAATGTAAAACACAGCTCCTAGGGGATGTAATACTGTAATTTAATTACATTATTTGGAGATGTCACTACCTAGACCGGTTTCAATCTTTTTTTGAGGTCTCGTCAGTGAGAAGGTAGACCTTTTGAGGTCTCATCACTGATGAGACCTCAAAAAAAGGTTGGCTGTGTTTTACATTATGAGAAAATATCAAGAATAGTGAGGGAGCTTACTCCAACTTTGCTTCGAGTTGCCTTGGTGTTGTACTACCAGGTGTTTACTTACGCTTGAATTCGTCGATAGTTCTTCGGCATGAAACTCTTAGATCGTAGTTTTCGATCTCAGAGTTTCGCATACTGGTTGTAAAATAAGGGATTTTTATCCCCTTAATTTAATTAACTTTGCCAGAAAAAATAGCCGTTTGGCTTTTTATCTTAGCATTTATTATTTTTTTTTTTTTTTAAGTTTTAAGCTAAGACAATGCAAGCTGATACATTACTTCTCATTCAGGATTAGTATTTAAAAAAAATAAAAGATTTCATTTATTGTAACTACGATTTGTAAGTACTTATTATATATAACATAAACTGTGCAGAATTAGTAAAACATAACACCAGAATTTGATGTAAAATTTCATTTCGCATATACGCAATATGTGAAATGTGAATGCATATAACTAAAACATATGGATGTTCGTGTATGTATATGTTTCACATGCTTATATTATGTGAAATGTATTAATAAAGATTGATTGATGATTAATAATAATAAAATATTATTATTATTATTAAAATATGAAGACATAATCTACATTGCTAATTCTGATTCTAACTGGTGCTAATTTTATTTTATAGTAGCGAGTTCAGTCCGTTTTCTCCTCCCTTTTTTGAGTTGTTTCTACATCATATTTCCCTGCCTGTTTACGTTTCCAGAAATTTTCCTATTGCTGATCCGATTGCTTTTCACGAAGTCGGCGTTGACCTTCTCGATTCAATAATTTATAATCACTGCTGCTACTTCCTAGCTCACTAGTGGTTGATCCATCAATAAATATCTGCTTATTAGTAATACTGAGAGTCCCATCGCCATGAATGCAGCTTAACCATTGTGAACGTTCGTGTGTTAAAGCTAAGACTTTAACTATCGGGTCCTTTTTACGTGCTATTTAAAATAATCTTAATACCTACTGAAATAAAAGCGTTGCATAACTGATAGGGAAGCGTCCTTATGTGTTTGCTTTTCATTTATTTATTTATTAGGATTGTTGTAACAAAGAAAATTTAGAAAAGTTACCGACAGAGAAACCTAAATGCAACAGTAAGAATGAAGTTCTTGATTAGAATACAGTAGTTGTATGTATAATCACTAGTTTCAAAGGTAGCAATTTGTTAATTGGGTACGTAATAGGTGACATTTGTGTGGAAGCAAGGGGTCTCTCATTCTCTGATTTATGCATAATCGCATTACTGTTATTGGCTCGGTTGATAATAGTTCAGCCTTGCTAAATATTATACTTGGAGTAAGGAAAGGCGGTTAAAATAATAGGTGCACAAGTATATTGTAATTAGCACTGTAGTGAGTTAGAGTATGATTTAACATTTTAAACAGACGTGTGATTTGAAGGATTAGAAATCGGGCGCGAAGGAGTGACAGTGTATTAAAATGGTCACAGCTCAACCAGAATGCAGTCCGAAGGACAGCGGACATTTGCCCTTAGGTCCAAACGACCTAGAATTGAATGCTAACTTTAAAGTGACTTTTCAACTAAAGTTAATCGATCGCATAATGCATTGGTACTATTTATAAAGCAAGTAAACACACGGCCTGAGAACATACGCAATTAACAAACATAATACACTGGCCTCACTGCTTCGCAAATTCGAACTAAAACCGATAAGTGTCACATTAGAAATCATTTAGATCAAATGTCCATTTTTGATGGAAATGGGGGAAACAAGTATTAGCCTCATTTGCAAAGGAATATCAATGTTGCCGAATTAAAACAAATGTTATACTGCGGAACACTTAAAAGCGTTTTGTCTTGCACTGCTGTGCCGCAAGTGTAAACTTAGAGAAAGGCCACTGAAGGTAATGTGGACATCGAATTGGTAAAGAGAAGATCAGTTAAATGTACGAGTTGTTTTAATGAGGAGGAAATCGTCAGGAGGAAAGAGTTTGAGAAGCGGAATTCAAGTGTAAATTGGTAGATCTCTAAATTGCCATCTTACTCAAGGGAGGAAAATGGCAATTTAGAGAAACTAAACCATCGCAGTTAGTGAAACAGAAAGCCCAAGTAATAATTTGGACGTCAGCAGTTAGTTATACCCCATTTACAATGCAACTTTAAGTAGTTATGAAGATATCATTACGCTGTGGAGAAGTTGGAAATAACTTAAGTAAGCCTTAAGGAAACTAAGGCCATGGGGCTGTGTATTACGTCTTAATAATATGTGTTCTCCAGCAGGTTTTTCTATACTGTAGTAAGAAAAACTGAACTTTCAGTAAGGAAAAACCTACCATCTTCATATCTGGATCATAATATTTTCAGCTGATAATATAATCCTTATAATCGATTCAGGTGTTTCTAACAGAAGTGCAAATGTTGGTTATCTCCATGACTACGCTAGTTGTTCAAAAGAATGTTGCTACAGTATGATACCAAGAACGGAGATGGATCGGAATCTGAAAATGCTGTTTACAAGGGAAATGATAAGAATTATGAGGCGCTCGTTATGCTGGGGGGGGGGAGACATTTAATTTTGAGTTATTTAAAAGATGAGGCGATTTCACGCTAATTTTGATGGTGGAAAGAATCTATGATGAATAATATATCACACCGGATTTTGTGTAGGCTGTTTACAATTGAATATTGTGGAATCCTCAACTATGGGGATAAAAAAAAACAGAATGGAATAGTTTCTTGGAGGATGGAATGCATTTCGTTACCAATTGCCGTAATTTAGAGTTGCAATTTAATATTTTTTAATCAAGAGAAATCAAAACGTAGTCAGTATAATCTACTGGAAATAATGATAAAAAGGTTGTCAAAGAGTAGGCCAATATTTTAGTGAATGATAAAGAAATCAATATTAAATGGTGAGTTGGAGGATGTAATGTAATACACTAACGCATAAAGTTTAGTAAAATAAGCTTTTGTGGTGTTGAAATTAGCAACTGGAGATAATAACACCACATGTTTTTTAGAGTTTCTGAAACTTTGACTACTTTTGATGACACTAGTCATCAAAAGCAGTCAAGTAATATTACATCCTTCTCCTAATATTACAATTTCCACTTTAGTGGAAATTGTAATATTACTAGAGAAGGATGGCTGGAAAAAAAGACGAGTACTGTTGCTCATGAGAAAGAGCTTTAAAGATGAGTGGAGATATTACATTCGAACATGTGTGGAGTTCAGATATCATGGTGTCCCATGAACCAGTTATTTAATGTTCGCTTAAAACGTAAAGCATCAGTAACGAGATATGTTACCATCCTTGCTATTAAGAGGATAGAATGAACCAGCTGGAAATTAAACAGGTAGTATACATATTTTTTTAGAATTAATTCCGTAATAAACAATCAGATGAACCATCAAACAGCAGTAAGCTCTCGGATTCAATAACATCATCAGCGGAATTAACAATGTTGAAACTTTTTGGGAGAAAAAGTGATTTTCACGTTAGAATTTGAAAGCATAAATTGTGTATTAGAAAATACGGATATCTAATAGTCAATGGGTCGCGTTTAGGGACATTTTGCGCAAAAAAAAATTAAGTTTATCCCAAGACATAAATTGAAAGATAAGACTGGATTTAGTCTAATAAGTAATGTGGTTTCTAAGGAAATAAACCATACGAAGAAAACCCTTTGGAAAAAACCCACACGTGAAAATTTAGTTGATTACTATGATAAATATAAACTGCAAAATTAATAACCAAAGCTTTAATTAAAATCCGTAAAGGCTAAAAGTGAACCAACTGCAGTCGTGATTAATTCTGCGCGTTTTCATAGATGTGCAAAGCAGAGTAAAGAAAATAAGTACCGAAGTTAACAAAACGAATTCTGCAGAACGATTTAAAAATATCCTGCTACCATAGCAGAGAAATTTAATCAATACTCTTGCGAGTGTTTATGTAAAGAAAGGTAAGATCGAGAAACCAGACAATGCAACGCGAGTAGTCTGATACTCCTAATGATAATACAGAAGAAACTTATTGATCTTTACACCATCTGACGACCGATGAGGCTAAGGTTTGTGGTTAGGAATCTATAGGCTCGGTTAAGCTCCTCATAACTTATATATATGCGAGGATAATCATATAAACTGGTGAGTTTTAAGCCAGTTAGTGTAATAAGTATTACTGAGAAGGTTATGAGACCGCCGATGAAACTTCACTGATAGGGATTCCTTAGTGAGCAAAGGTAGGGTTTCGTTAAGGGACAAACGATTTTGACTGATCTGCTATTATTTTAATAAAAAATTGTCCATCCATCCATCTTCAAGGCCCACCTTTCCTAATTGGGTTGCGGGGACAGCTGCAAGAGGGACTTCCAATGGTCACGATCTTCCACCACCAAGCTCAGGTGTTCTGTGGGACTCCCAGACGTGTCTACCCAAGGTTTTTGGATATAGTCTATCCAGCGAGTCCTTGCCCTTCCGTGTGGCCTCTCACCCTCTGGCTTGGCAAAGAGGACCTGCTGGTGGAGTCTCTCTTGTGACATTCTGACCAGGTGCCCGTACCATCGTAACTGTGATATCTCAACACGGAGAAGCAGCGGTTGAATATTGAGGGGTTTCTCGAATTGCAGAGCTTCTGACCCTATGGAGTCTTGTCAGCCCCGCAATCTCTCGAAGGAACCTCATTTGCCGCATAAAAATGATAAAGAAGTAAATTGATTATTACTATGGTGTGATCTCGACTTTAGCACGCCTTTTCACAGTTTTTCGTATGAACCTGTTGATCAAAATGAACGAAACGAATATTGACAATTATTTAGCAAAACAGTGAAGGAAAACTGAATGACAGGAGAAGACAAGAAGTAGTACTGATGGAGATCAGGGGATAAGTAGTATTTAAGAGAATCCTCCAGGAATCAGACAGATTAGGATTAGAATATCCCAAGTTTCAATTTTAAATTTATTTTATTTAATCCATTAATGATTTAGGTTCAAATATTAAAAAATAATGTTTCGGTTTTCCGATGATATGAAAGAGCTCAGTCAAGTTTAGTTGGATTTTACTGCCCAAGCAACTCAGGCTATGAGGCCCATGTATTACATCTGTTCTAATGGCCGCTTTGAGGGATGAAAAAAAAAGTTTCCGGGATGAAAAACCCTTCTACCTCCGTATAAGATAGCTAACTCACCTTCATTCGTAAAGCTGTGATAAATGTTCTTTACTTCCTACATACAATTCGAAAAGCTGGGGTCTTTTCGACCCAAGGGCATCGTTGAAACCAACTGAACTACATAGACTCGTACTCAGCAAAGGCAAACTGTATAAATAACCTCAGCTTTCTTCAGGATCGTCGTATAAATTTAAAGAAAGAAGTGGGTTTTAAATTTTAACGCGAATAAATGCGAAGTACGTGAAATTTGTTAGCAAGGTGAAGATGGATGCAAACTGAATGAAAAGTCAAAGCAACAATTAAATATAAGAATTTTCGCAATTCAGTTATGACTAACTTCTGTCGAGGGACCGTGTTGATACGACAACGACTAAACATTAGTAGATTTTTAATTAAATTAAAAGACATTTCACTAGTGTGGGAGGGAAGGTAATGATAGTCTTCTATCTCACTTTTCAAGCTAATATTGGATTATCGCTTTCTGCTCCGATCGCGCATATTTTTAATGGATGACAAGTGAACGGAAAATATTAGCCAATTGTCGGAGAAATGGTACCATGGTAAATACAAGATTTAGTTAGTCATATGTAATTGCTGATATACTTAACTAACAAACAGAAATAATTGAACTTTAAAAAGTGGATTCGAATTCTGTGTAGGACGTAAATGATATTTATAAGGCTTTTGAACTTTTAAAGATGAGTTTGTCAGTCTCTTGCGTACTATTATGCTATTATAATTTTAATTATTAAATATTATTGATTTTAACAAAGGTTATATAAATATACTGACGAATTAAAAATTAATATGTAGATATTACTGAATATACTGATATTGTGTTGTGCATGCATAAACATATTAGCAAGCAAAAATTTTAAAAAAAGGATGCGAGTAAATGGAAATATCGCATAGTTTTGAAAGTTCAAAATGGCGTATTCGATGTGGTGGAGATACTGAGAAACTCTTATGTATGTAGATTTCATCGGACCGTAGTAAGGATCAATATATGATTCACAATAGCTGCCAATGGACTTTTTAAACTTTTTTATCACTGAAAATCTCTTTGATCTGTAATTGTTGATTTTTTTTCATGTTCTGGTTGATTCATCTCCTAATGTTCCGGTTTCCACCTTCGATGAAAACCGGAATTACGTTGAATTGATTGTAGTGTACAAGAGGCATTAGATAATTCGCTGAGTTGATGCCATTGCTACGTGGGCAGACATGGCTCTTCGTGCAAGATTGAAACAATGATCATCATCATAATAATAACCGTTTGGAAATATTTATTCATTACTGAAATCAAATGTACCACCCTCGGAATAAAACGGGACATTAAAGTGACTTATTTATTGTGCTGTATTCTGTCTATTCAAGCATTCTCATTGCTTTTCAAAAGACGTAATTTTCTTACGAATCCAATTGCTCTGTTTGATACTAAAGACGAAACGTACTTACGCAATGATATATTGCGAAAAATTGTTTCTAACAAACGCTGATCGAATGTAATCCAGCGTAACCAATTTAAAATGATCTGTTCTGAAAAGTGTCGGAATTTCACTTACTGGAATTTGTTGATGGGTTTTGATGTCGGAACTTGCCGATCAATCCGCAGTTATTTGCGATGTCTTGTAGGTTGTTGACAAGCAAAAGCACCGTGATCGATATATTGATTTCTCTCCATATTGGCATCGAGAATGTAATTAAAGCTTCAGCCAACAGTGATGCTCGGGTGGATTCGAGGCACCCTCGTGTTCAATAAGTCTTTGAGACATGTGCAGCAATCGTCATCTTGAACCCACGGACCTTTCACTTGTAAGTTTAGTTTGTTCAATATGATGCGTGAATATGAATTATCACCAGTTTATTTATTTACTTATTTTTGGTTTAATTTAACTTTCTTTTCTTCCCGTTCATCTGTCTAATTAGATCCGCCAGTGGCTTTATATCAATGACGTCACATATTGAGTTCTATTCGTTTCCTTACCTCCCTTCCACACCTGCTTATTGTGGTAGACAAACCGGATGTACAGGTACCAATTATATTCTAGTAGCAGATTAGCCCCTGGTGGTGGAATAATAAAACAAACAAACAAAAAAAAAGACAAGGTAGAAAGAACAGAGGCGGCTGTTTAAATAACAGGAGTGTCGTGTGCCTTAGCGTACAGCCAAAAAGACAACACGACAGATTGCATGGTTAAAACAAACGATACATTTTATCTGCCAAGCGATGTACGAAACAAAACAAAAAAAACAACGGACGCTTAATTAAAGTTCCTCCGTACGATTTATTGCATCAGATGTATTTCAGCTTTAGGTGCAAATTTTCTTACGAGAAGAATGTAAAACAAAGAAGGAAAAATAGATAGTGAAAATATAACAATAGAAAAAAAAAAGATTTAAACACTGCAAATGAAATATACAACCAGCAGAGAAAGATCCATTAATATTTTCAGGACTTTCATCTCGATGAGCAGGATAATAACTATAATGATATTCGTAATTAATACAAAATAACGCAACTGCACAGACTCGTCTTTGCTATGTGGAATGTCTTCCTGGTATGTGACCATTTTGTTTTTAATTCGTAGCGAATAGACCTTTTAAAAAATGCGTCCATTTTCAGTGATTTTCTTCTGACATTTGATAAAACAATTCGGAGACAATTATCGAAAGAGAGAGAGAGAGAGAGAGAGAGAGAGAGAAAGAGAGAGAGAGAGAGAGAGAGACACACACATCTGGATGGGCGATGCTTATTCAGATATCGCGTTTAAAGAACAATCAAATAGCTTAAAATTGCTTAATGTTAAATTAGGGTGAATACGATCTTTTAAACAAGCTATCGAGCCTCCGTATCTCAGTCAGTTGCGACGATGCCCTTTGATTGGAAAGACCTGGGTTCGATTCCCGTCGAATATATGAAGAATTTTTCCTCTTGAAGGTGAGTTAGCCGCTCTCATTCGGTAGCAGTGGTTTTTTTTTCTCCCTGAAACTTGGATTTTTCATTCCACAATACAGGCAAAATGCTAGAAGAACATACGCAATATACAGACATAGGACACCACTTTTTTTAATCGTATCTGTTTCTAAACACTGACTCAGATTCGGATTCTTAATCGGACGTCCTATTCATATGCAACCTGAGTTATAAAGAATCAACCCTCGTTAACTAAATCTCTGAGCAAAATTTAAAGAATTCTACTGTCAGAAAATGAAAAACAACAAATTTATAACAAAAAGACCTAAAAACTTCCTGGAATTAAATTTGGCTTCATTCCTATGGACGAACTTTTACTTTTATCTTCTTAGGTAAACATTTATTTTTTTTTCAAAAATTATTCCTTAAGAATATACAAGTTATTTTTTTTTCCAGACTCCTGCAGCACATATTTCCTAGATTAGAATTGCCATTTAGTGTTATCTTTGCGCAGTTAAAATCCGTTACGTCAAACAATCTCTACGAAAAGGATCAAACCATTCGGGTTGTTGACAAAGAAATGTCTCTAAAATACGATGCATAAAAGCAACGACAGCAAGATTAATTTCGTTCAAAAGACATGAAATGTAGCGGTCTGAGTCGAATCTAATTTCCGTCATGTGACGTGCAAACCCCCCCCCTCCTTACACCCACTTTCTCTCTCCTAAACCGAAAACGTCTTCCTTGTTCTCCCAGTGTTATCGCTAGTTGAATGATTCTAAACAAGGCGTATTTATCAACTGTCGTGTATTTTTTCTTCTTCTTTCCCTTTTTTTCCGAATAAAAAAAAAAGATTAAGTTAGTGTAGACAGGCTAAAGGCAAGGACTAAGAGCACGCGTGTAGAACTCCATTGACAACAAATCAAGCGATAAAATGCATTTTCTCAAGGCAGACAGACTGATGGAAAAATCTCATTATGTGTCTCTAGCTTGGGACTACTTGGCTGCTGACTGGTATTCGTGGGATTAGGCTTACAGTTCTCTTGTTATTCTACTCTGTAAGAGAACAATTCTCTACCGATGAAAGAAAATTTGTGATTTTAAGATATACTTCTTAAATGAAATAAAATTATAGTCGTTATTACAGTGTTTCGTTGATAAAACTAACAAAGACAATAAACAGTCTTTCAGAGAAATATTTTGACGACGTGAATTCAAAAACACTTGCTTGCGCATTTTTATTTCTGAATATTTTAAAGAAGGTTTCATTCTTAAATGCGCTTTATGGTGGTATCAAAATAGTTGCATGTTTTATTCACCTTAACATATTACTGTAAGAATGGTTTTAAGGTCTCGAGCGACTCTGCGTTTTTTTGACTCGGAAACTGAAGTCATCTTTAAAAACAAACTCTAATTTTTCATAGGATTCCAATCTAGCGAATAAGAATCAAAGAACTGTTTCCTCCCAACACAAAACGTACAACATTATACTCTTCCTACCCATAATTCATTACAAACCATTTCTATAAAATCCTCGGACATCTGCGGTCACGAAACGTAGCAGTTAGTTTGGATGTGGGCTGCATTCTTAAGCCAGTGCAGAAAACTGAAAAAAAAAAGAACACACCTGGGCACGTTCTCTACACAAATTGAATTTTTTAACGGCGCCATTTGAGACTGCGCCTCACAAGAAGATCTGGCATTTTAGACTGTTTCAAAAACAACCGTGGCATACTAAGCCACGACTGTTTGTGCTCAGCGAAGGGAGTTATGTTGGAGCATTTTCCCTGGTGGTGGATCGCATGCATTATTACAATGTACTTTGAATATTAACAGTAGAAAGGGATTCAGAATCTAAGACATCGAGCTTGCAAAAGTTCTTTCGGTGATAGGTACTCTCTCTTTCTGTATGTGTGGGGGGGCGGTCCTTTTGCCATCTCCTGAAGTCGTAAAATATTCCTGTAGTTTTATTATTTATGTATCTTGTTATCTCTTATCATCTATTTCATATATTTCTGCTGACTTCCTACTTCTTGGTTCATTATCATTACTATAATTTATCGAAACAACTGAAAAATAGATAAATAATTTATCTATTTTTCCAGCACGCATTAACCTATAAAAAATATGCATAATAAAATTGCACTGATTGCCAAGTTTTTGCTTATATAAAATTTCAAAGTGCATCTTATTCTTTTACAGGGTTGATAACCGTGTGTGTTGTTTCATCTTTTGACTGTAATTGAACTCGCTTGTTTTCCCATGTGTGCAGATCACTTCCGTCAGTCTAAAAAAATGAAGCAGGCTCAACATGTCGAATACTTTGCACAAAATAACGTTACCTTTTCCGTTTATTTCCTTGAATTTCAATTTCAACAAAAACAAACATTCAATGTCGGCTCATTCTGTGATACGCGATAGAATCAACATGGTGTGTAGCTTGATGGACGAGTTGCTTAACGCGTTTTGAACTATCTTCTCCCCTGATCTGACTAATAGAGTTTTGATCTCGTATACATAACGTGACCATGGATATGACAACATCATTTCCATAGGTGACATTCTAACGACACTGAAATGATGCGCCAAGATGGATGGAGCTTCAAATGGAGGAATGGAAAACCAAATGTTAGAATATGAAGGGTTTCTTTTCGGAATAGTTCAAGCATTTTGGAAATAGGTTTCGAAATATATCACAGATCATCTGGAATGTTTTAAATGTCATTGATTTCAAATTGGAAATTATGACTGAATGTGAAGAAGCCGAAAATAGCATAGAACAAACACGTTTTAAATATGACAATAATTGTGAAGAGGAATAAATGGTGTAACCTTGACGAAAAATAACTGATTGAGGAAGATGAACAATGAAACGATATGATGATGATGATGACGATGATGATATGGATCAGTAACTGTAATATGAATAGCTTAAAGAGTGTAATGAAAATTATTTATCATTAAGATGGAATTGAAAATACACTGAGATGAAGATAAACTGATAGGATGATGAAGAGAAATAGAGATTGTGATGGCGATGAAGAATAAGAACATCGTTAACGGAGGCAGAAATTGTGATGAAGAAGAATGAACCGTAATGCATGATGAAGTTGAATATCGACGGCACCGAAGGAAGAGTGTGAACAGCTAAGATATTTTTATTCCTTTGTCAGCACAACTAAAAGGCAGTTTAGCAGGATTTATGGTATACCTTTCTCGGCTATCCGATACCTTCATATATACCTCACTAACTGCCTATGAACTATGAGTTATAAATTTCAGAAAATCACAAATCTCTAGGAAAGATCTCATATTTCCTTGACTTACGATCGTCAGCTTTTGGCGTCAGGATGCTACGCTTGCCTTGTTTGGAACGATCCGCTCTCGCGAGTGTTCATTATGTCCTCTCTAATGTATGTCAAAGAAAATAACTGTCGACAACTGCACACCCGGGAATATCGGTCGTTGTTATTTGTGTGATGTAGAAATGACACGCAGGGCAGAAAAGGAAACTCGGTGCGCCTCCTAAATGGTTCTCTCATGTTAACTAGGTGCACACCAGCATGCAAAAAAAGAATCGCAAAAGTGCTTTCTCCTCAACTTTCTCTCTGTAAATTTCCATTTTTCCCTTGATGTATTCTTCAACAACTGAAGTTTAGCTGAAGTGCATCTGATCTTCATTCACGTTTGAGGTTCAGCGAGTAAAATCTATCTTCAACCACTCGAGGATAGACTGCTGCTGCTGCAAAAGCGGAGCAGTCTATCCACAAGTGGCTAATTACCAGTGTAGATTGTAAGAATAAAGGCTGTAAAGCTCGTTAGCTGTTCCTGTTCATTAAGCATTTTATGTGGTTAAGTCAACAGTTCCCTTGCAATGGCCCTGACATTAATCCATGCTTTCAAAGCCAAGTGTAATTCATATACATATCTCACTGTAGCATAAAAATGTGCTTTTTTTTTCATACTTCCTTGGGAGACAATTATTACTTAATTAGGTCACGAACAACTTAGTCCTCCTCCTGCCCTTATCATCACGTGATACAGTTTCGTAAACGCATTAAAAAAAAAGATGGCATCAAATCTGGGACATCGTTACGATTCTAATTCTGTGAATAGAAAGAGCATTTTGAGATCATTCAAAGTAACTATTGATAAAAGATGTCAACGGATACTTATCAAAGAAAGTTCCGCTTGAAAAGATGAGCAGGAAAAATACCGATAGAAGTCGATGACCTCCGTGGTTATGGGATGACTATTATCATATACCGAAGACCTCACGATTGCCGCGTCAGCTGTTGGTCCTTTCAGCAGTGTGCACTATCTTCTTAACGACGCTACAAACAAAACCGCACAAAAAGAGAAAATGATCAACGAAAAAAAAAAAGTAATTATACACTAAAATTCCATTCCATTTTATGCATTTTTCATGATTTCGTGCAAATGCTGTATTCCAAAGAATAAACAGATTCTGCAATATCGAGCCATTAAAAATATTTATTCTGTTCGTGTTTTAGGTTGCAAAAGAGAAAAAAAAGCAGGTCGTGAACTGCAAGGACTTTTAGTCTCTAATCTTTCCATCTAGGTCGTGAACTTCATTCCATGCATTCGTGATTATCTGGTTGTTACGTGTTTTCGTGCTAACTCAGCTCCCGTTCTCTCTCTCTCTCTCCCCACCTTTGACCATGCTTTGGGGTGAAGATTAAGGATGTTTATGGAGAAGTGAAGTTGGGAATAGTTATTTGCTTGGCATATTAACATCGATCAAAGGTTTTTATTAATCAAAGAAAACATGTGAAAAAAAATTAAAATTTCAAATTTCTTTCTCTCCTGCACTCACTCCTTCTCGTTCAAAATATTTATTTTCTATAAAAATTAGTTTTATTTTTAGTTTGCAGTCTGCCTGTTCTATCCTGTGATTAGTAGCCGCCCTTGGAGTTTGAAACAGATGAGACAACATTCAGAATCATTGTACATGGTTTCCACAAAGGAATGTCCGTATTTAAATTCAGACATTTATCGAGAAAAAATAAAATAAAGGCAACACTAACAAATATTACGAAAAACATTTGCGAAATGAAATAAATATTTCATTTGTATATTTCCTTCAAATATTTGACATATTTGAAATGTTCATGATAATCTTATTTTCGACCACTGAATATTACACACGTGAAACTGGATTTAATTGGTCGGAGATATGTACAGAGATATAGCCTACCATTTCGCCTACTTTACTGTTGGCTTCGTCTGGGCACACAAAAAAGCAACAAAAATAGAAACGAGCTAAAGTATCAGGTTAAAATATAACCGAATGCTAAACATAACCAAATATTATCAAAATTCAAATGAAACATTACATCAGACGCATGGAGCGTGTATGTTAGCAGTCATTATTATACAGGGGCGTTCTGTAATTGGCTACAAAGTTGAACTCGATGTGTTGAGTGATCTTATGAGTGTTTTATAATAGTTGAAAGATTTTATAATATGCCAAAAAGCTATGTTTATTGTTTTCCTATGATAAAAGGGATCTTTTTTGAGATGGGGGATCTCTTTCAGGATCAGGATATTCAGTAAGTCAATCAAAATCCGAAGTTCGACCTTTGTGTCTGCTTACCTTTACTGCAATATAAAATGTTGCTTCAGACACGCATCTTTTCATGCGTTACTGTAATCAATTGAAGTCGGATTGGTATATCAGTTCGCAATGACTTGTACTGCAATTTTTAACCTTTTGTCAACAATTGACTGAGTAGCGTCCAACTCAAAACTTGCCCTGGTAATTGACTTCTGATGACCTCGCTGAAATGAATCAAGAATGCATTGAACACTTTCTTAAGAAGTTGTCGGGCCTTTCCTGTTTTTACAAGAATCTCAACACTACCATCTTATTTAAAATGATTGTATAATCGCTTGTTACACACCTATTAACTCGCAGATTAAACCAATAGATTCATCTACATTATCTGAATCTATTGAGCTGCGAAAACGAGATAAACATGAATTTTTTTTTTTTGTTGTTGTTGTTGAAAAGTCACTCTTGACACCTACTAATCAGAATGGTATGGTACGCATGCCCACAAACTTCTCTGATTAGCTGAAAAGCTAACTTGAGGCGACTATCAACAATTTAGTTTGAAAACCTTATGACGTGTTCTGATAATTGAAATTACCACCTATCGAAACCACCTACGAAGGTAATTAGGTAAGAATTCTAAAGTTTACGTCTCCATAATGCTGAGAGAAAGAAAGTTTCACTCTAAAAGTTCCAATAACTTGCATAGAAAAGGCAATAACTCAACGGAGATCTGGTACTCACTCGTGTCAATGGTTTTCGAAGACGCAAGCTTCTAATATTTTTAATTACTTTAGAATTCTTATTCGTGAATCTTTAATTCGTATTTATTTAAAAATTAAAAATTAATTAAATGCAGTTCTTCATTCTGAGCTATTAAAAATTTAAAGGATGGATGGAGTTCTGTTGAATTTTTAACGAAATGTTTAGTCATAACTATAAGGAAACGAGAGAATCTTAATTCATTGCTAAATAAAATATAATTTAATTTAAATAATGATTGCCTTTTCTATGCAAATCATTGGGAATTTTCGAGTGAAATCGTCTTTCTCCCACCATTCGTACCTAATTACCTTCGAATGTGGTAATTTCTGTTACCAGAACACGGCACATACTTTCATATAAATTAAATAATCAAACACAATGAACATTAAAATGCTGAACGAAATAAGTATGTCAAGCACGAGTCTTGGGATTCCACAAAAAGAATGCTTGAATTTTAAATAAAAATGTTTTCAAACCAAATTGTTTCCTAAAGCTCTTCAGCTAATCAGATAAGTTTGTGCGCATGTGTACCGTACCATTCTGATTAGTAGGTGTCAAGGTGGCCTTTCAACAAACAAAAAAAAATCTTGTTCATTTCCTTTTCTCAGATCAGCACAATAGAATCAGCTAAATATAGATGAATCTATGGGTGTAATCCGCGAGTTAATAGGTGTAACTATCATTCTAAAGAAGTTGGAAGTGTTGAGATTCTTGTATATAAAGGAAATGTCCCACAACTTCTTAAGAAACTACTGAATGATAGCAGAAATATTTTATTTATCCGATTCTCATTAAGAACGCAGTAGATGATTTCCGTATTTTTGGTCTTTTTATTGCTGATTTTCATGCCAATATTTTACAGCGTTATTATTCGATTTAGTTAAAAGAGTCCGGACGACTTTTAGTGGATTCATTTGATAGTCTCCTTGGAGAATTTTAGCAACGAATCGTCCTGAGATGAAATTCTTAAGATATCTTCCTTAATGAAATGTCAGTGTTAAGCACTAGCAAGAAAACATGGCTGGGATTATTACTTTATAATTTTGAATCTATTCGAGTTTGATTCATAGATTTTGTAACGAACCTTTTTTCGTATTCTTTCCCTTAGATCTGTATCTTTTTAGCTAACCAAGCGATCAATTTTTTAAAAGCAGGAAGAAGACAACAAATCGCGCACGTTAAGAATTTCCTATATCTTTAGAAGAATAAGAAAGTAATAATAAATTTCATGAGCACACTGTTCAATCACCGTTACGGTCTCATACCCATTTCTAGCTTCATTTCAGTATTTAGATTTTAATTAATCACCTTCTTTCAAATGAATGCAAATTTTCGTCAGCTGTCAGCGTTTCTATTAGTTTTCCAAACACTCTTCTTAACTGATAGTAAGAAAAATAAAGATTGGACGTGTTTTATTAATAACAATCAATGAATAAATAAAATTGCAGCAACCCCCGACCTTTATCATTGGCCAGAGTTATTCTTTCATCAGACTTCTTATTATTGCCTCAAGGAACTTCCTGTCTAATTAATATTGGAGAAGACTTTCCGATCATCTTAAAGAAAGACTCTCCTTTTAATCAAAGGAGTGATAATTATTCTTCTTAAGAAAGTCGTTGGGTGGAGATTTTATCCTCAAGGTCTGAAATGAAAAACAAAATAAAGCAATAAAAATGCTGCCAATTTGTACAACTTAGTTTTCGAAACAATCTCAGTTTGTTCCTTTCCATCACGCACTCGACGTGTTGTATTCACCTATCGAAACATTTTGATTTTATCAAAATTTTATGAACATATTATGATCGTTGATATCAACGATCTTCATGACATCGATAACGCATTTAGCATTAAAATTCTAGTTAAAGTAGAAATGCAGAAGAGAAAGATCTATTCCACGAATCAATATTGAAAATAAAATGGTTGTAAAGGAGATTTGATGTTTTGAAGCGTTCTTAAAGAACGTTGAGACCCCCGAGGTTAAACCTGGGATGTATTGATGCTTTCTGGGGATAAAAATGAAAATTATTTGCCTTTCTGACGTATGAATTATTGTCTCTTGACCTTTCAAGCTTTAAAATTCAAAAGACTTTCATGGTTCAAACACATTAAAAGAGCTACAGAGATGTTTCTGGTTGCTGATTGATATTCAAACATCTTCTATTCAACGAAGATAATGAGGACACAATTAAAAATCAAAATAATTATTATCGAAATTTGCATAGAAAATCTAAATATATTACAAGATTCACCTTATAATATAATAACCTACAGAGTTTTTTTTCTTTATGAACCGGTGGGATATTAGTGTCAGATGGACTGGCAAAGTTTATTTCTGCCCAAAGGTGGATTGAATCCACTGACTAATTACTCGTAAGTATTGTATTTGATTTACACTAATAGCTGTTCCTACGATACCTTTTGTCAACCCACAGTTTCTGATTGCAAACAATACCATGGTGTGTTTAATTTGAAAAATTTTAAAACAACTTCACTGTCTGTTAAGCTTAGTTTGGACTTAATAAAAAGACTTTTCTTTCACAGCGCTAGAATTCCTCAAGAAAGATCGCTATATATTCAATTCTAGTCGCTGACCAGAAGATCTTTGTCTACGTTTTCTTCAACCGATTTCCCAGTTAGTTTATATTTGTCACAAGCAAGATTTTATGCCTTGCAGAAATTGAAGTATTTAACCCCCCAGCTGAAAAATACCTACCAGAACTCACACACTTTCAGACATATTATATACAAACCAGTTAGGGTTTAGGACCACAAAATGGCGGCATCTGTCTGCCGTAATCTCTCCCCTAAAAGCGTTGGTTTATGGATAGTTTCGATCTCACTATCAGTGATGGCCGAAGGATATAGTCCAGTTAGCGATGAAGAAGGTTCACCTATTTCCTTTAGAAATAAAAGGCATGAGAAGTTTTAATTAATTACCCTCTATTCTACTATTCTACTCTGGGAGTTGGTTATCAATTCGTTCGAACACGATCGTGTCAAACTTATTCGAAACTACGAATTTAATTAACAACTTTTGAAAAACAGAAGTTAGAAAACGGAATCAGCTTCATGCATTTATCCAAAATTCTTTAAATAAAAAAATCAGTAACATTTTAGCGTAGTTAAATAGCAAATCCTGCGACAAGTAATGTTGTATTTCTTCCGAACGAAAGAAAAACGATTATTCTAAACAGTTTATCTAAATATGGGCAAGAAAGAAACCGTAAAAGAAATCCAGTTTGTTTTACAGAGTTGTGGTAATTCTTATTAGGTCCACACATTTTCATCCATCCTGTATTTGCATGCATTTTATTTTTGAAAAGCGAAAGAAGGAAGTTTGCGCCAACAGCAGCAATGGCTGATTTCGAAACTTGCATTAAAAAATGAACCCTCGGTATCAAGTTTGTTTTCTAAGGCTGCAGGTGCTGTGTGTGTGTGTGAGGGAAAATCAATTCCTGTTTTCGCAATCAAGGTCAAAAGAGTCGTGTTTATGAATTCCTGATATCCGTAATATAACATGCAAGAGTGAGTGAAGAACAATTTCGTGGAAATATAAATGGATACGATTGGAAGCATCTAAAATTCAATGACGATTGCATTGAGATCAAAGACACTCGTTTTACAGCTACAAGTAAATGAGAGGGTTCAAATAAATTCTTTGAAAATGGAGTTGAATCTCAGGGATGTGTTTCCATAAAGGTGAACTCATCTAGTTAGTGATGATTTTAGAGAACTCATCTCACAATTTATTTTATAAATGGGGAGATGAGTTCTCTAAAATCATCACTAACTTTTCCATCGTACGTTATTATTATTACTACTACTTTATTTTGTAAATCTCATTTGCGAAAAGCTGTAAATTTCAAAGTATTCGAGTACTTAACCGTTATTACCATGTGTAGCAGTACACTAAAGATTAGTACTGTGGATAAGCTACAAGTTCGATAATCAGGAACCAGGGTGTATCTAGAGACCTAACATGACTTTTTTTTCTGAGACGCTCCAGGCCTCTGCTGTTATTTGGACAGCGAGGATAATACTAGTAACCAGGCTAGCATATATTCAAAAGATCATCTTACTAGAATTTTAATATTCTATTCAGATCTTGTTTGACTTATTAGGTTCAATGGCTGGCCAGTTACGAACAAAAAAACTTGGCTTCGTAACAAAATTTCATTGAAGTCATGATATGCCGGCTAATTGTGTTAAGTCTGTGTTACAAAAGAAAAACTTCCCTACCTCCTTCCTAATCAGGGATACGCAGCATGGATAATTCATCTTTAGTTGAAAAGACACAAAATTGTTTGTTGCTCACTTACTAGAAAATTCGAACTGGAGTCTGTTACAAGGCTTCTGCGCTGTGTGTGTGTGTGTGTATGTGTGTGTGTGTGTGTGTGTGTGTCGACTGTATTTTATTCATTTTTCTGAAAAACAAATGTACGAAGAAATTGCTTAGAGTATTGTGATACATTTAAAGATTTCTGAAATAGTTCAATTCGAAGTTTATCCCTATTTATTTATTTTTTGCCTCACTTTATTGTGTTGACGAAAGCATCTGCACTGTTAAAATGCAACGCGAATTATGTGATCCACTTCCTTTGGTTATTGTTTCTCCAAACACTTACATCACCTTTCTTTGTAACGGTTCAGTTTCTTGAAGCTTTCCGTTGTTTTTTACGTTATTCTTAAACGTGTTTTTCTCCAAATATCTTTTAATCTGAGATGTTAGCTTAAAACAGTGGTTCCCGACCTTTTTCCACTCGTGTACCCCTTTTAAACCCATTTCTATAAATTGTACCCCTTGTTTTTAAAATAGCTGTTTTTTTAAATGCTGACACTTTTGTTCAGTGCCTATCTTAATGTAAAATTGTTTACTTTACTTGCTTTTCCGCCATTACTGATTACTTGAACAGCCCATCACGTGTCCCCGGGGGTACGTGTACCACCGGTTGGGAACCAATGGCTCAAAGTAATAATATACTTTTCTTCATCTGCTGTACTTACTATTTTAAACAACCTAATCGTCGTGTTAGTGAACATTTATTTACTGCATTAGTATTTCTCTTATGGTTCCCCACCTTTCTTGGTGATTCTGAACGTTTCCAATGCCTAAAGGAAAATAAATTCTTGTAAATATTCCGGCAACGTTATTTGATTGGCAGCCGGACAAAAAAAAAGTCTGATTGAGTGACAAACAAAAAAAAAAAAAGAAGAAAAACTGCATTCGAAATCATTACCTGAGGTGTGAGGATTGTCCTGGTTCACAAATAAACCTTTACCTCGTTTACTATTCAAATAACGTCAAAGTTGTCTCGTGGAAAATATTTCGGCATTGTTGAAGGATTCGCTCAGAAGAGCATCGCGTGTCATTTCCAGTGGTTGAAAAGCTGCCTCTATGGAAACCACAGACATGACTTTGCACAATGAAACAGCTAACCCAAGGATGAACAAACTCGAACAACATCGATAATGTTTATACTTTGACCAGCTAAAATAACTACAGAGATATTCCCATATAGAACAATCAGAAGCGTACGAGCTGTGCCAATGTGGGAGGGGGGGAGTGGGAAAGTAATAAAAGTGTAGAATTCCATTAGTGCTGTTTTTCCATTTCGACTGCGAGTTAAAATAACTGATTTGCCATTTAAATGTTAAATGAACATTTTTGTGGCAAATGGATGTCTTCAGGGTTGGGAATTATGTCAAGGAGTGGAATAAAAGTCATAAAAGAAACGTCTTTTTTATGC
Organism: Typopeltis vanoorti; assembly: GCF_054136105.1. Classification (NCBI taxonomy): domain Eukaryota; kingdom Metazoa; phylum Arthropoda; class Arachnida; order Uropygi; family Thelyphonidae; genus Typopeltis; species Typopeltis vanoorti. The sequence goes on from NC_143549.1 coordinate 126,249,300, forward strand.
TCGAGTTATTAGCTTGATTACTGTAATGTCTCAAATATGAAATAAAACTGATTTGTTGTCTCATTGAAAGTCTTTTCGGAAGTCATTCGGATAAGTCATAGTGACATTGATGGGGAGAGGGCGTCACTGCTATAAAGTTGTCGTTCGAACATTTCTCAGGGTGCGTGTGTGTGTGTGTGTGTGTTCAAAAGCTAAAAAAGGGCATTCCTAAGATGAAATATTGAAGCATGCATTAGCTTCAGACTGTCGAAAGCTGAAGTGCGATGGCTTCTTGTTTTTTACTGATAAACACGCACTTTCAAAACGCACAATCTTTGTTTACGCTGCAACTGCTCTGAAAATATTCTAAATATTTATAAAAGAAACATTCTTTTTAATCAGAGCATTCACGTTCCCATTCGATTTGGTTATCTTCTACGGACTAAAAATAAAATCCTTCTAGATTTTTATTTATTTTTTTAAGAATATAATGGCAATTACCGGAATTAGCGTATACTGTGGTTGTTCAGGGACTGTGATTTTCTTTTTTTTTTTCTTTTCTTTTTTTTTTAACCAAACATATATGCATTGAATTTGGTATCCCGGTTTGGGACAGAAATTTCATTATAGATAGTTCGATATAGGATCGTCTTTTACGTTCAGTTTTCACTCACTCTGAGTTTTTATGAATTTTTGTTTTGATATGCAACTATCTTTGCTATGCCTTCGTTCATACCAAAGTCCCAAACTCTTATTATCATGAACGTCTTTTCTGCTTGAGAAAAAAAATCAAATAAATTTAAAAAATGCATATATTTCTATAACGGATGCATGAAATGCTAGAATAATAAAACAAATACTGTAATTCACTCAATTCAACTGCTACTAATACGAATTCAAGTACATAGGAACCCATCCAAAATCCACTGCTATTGATCAAATGTTCTTATAGATATTACGCACAATCGCAAGAAACATTCAGTATTTCGTCATCTGTTGGAAAGATCTGAATTCGAATCTTCTCTAAGACGCCAGAAATCAGTAAAAGGTGTTCGAACTGATGGAGAGTTGGTCAGTCTCATACGGAAGCGCTTCTCCTTCCCAAATGCGGACAAACCAACCAGAAAAACACACCACTAACAGACATAATGCACTACTGGTCTCGTAGCCTTTAATTTCTTCTGCAGTAATTCTAAAGTAGTGCCAATGCATGTTCTAAAGAGGGGTCAGGATTAGGGCGGAAGCAACCAAGGCTTTCTCTTACTTACCGTCTTTCCTGTGTTAAAGAATGAAAATCTTGCTGTTTTATTTGTTGGATATCATCTACAAAATCCTGTGAAATGTTCTTATAATTCCATATGAATGTGTGCATGCTTGAAAGAGAGAGAGAGATAGAGATACTTATTACTTATTATATTATATTTGGTTTCTCTTTATGGAATCGACGATTTGGTGACGAGTTCCTTCTGTTGAGAAAGGTTAATAACTTTCAACTGTTCAAGTAAACATTGAAACATTTCTTCTTCTTTTTTTTTTTATTGCTCTGCAAAATAAGTTAATTTTCACGGCAGAAATAAATGCCCACCACCCAACGTAATAATTAATTCCAAGCGGGCTGCTTTATATTGGCAGCGTCACTGGCACCGGTTGCCTAGGTAACGCGTATTATTGCTAGTATTGAAGGAGTTTTCATTCGGTAGTAAAGATGCCATTCCACGTGAGCAGTGGTCGATGCGAAGATGGAAAAGGAAAGGTAAGCGCGTGATCAGTACGCGACTAAAATCCAACCCCCCCCCCCTCCACACACCACAAAAAAAAAAAAAAAAGATTAAAAATAAACCACCACACAGAGTCACCTTGTGTCGTGACAATTGCACGGCTTAATCTAATGGCGAAAGTTCACATATTCAATTACAACAACCGACCCAACGGTTAATTTAATCCATCGAGAAAGGAATCGTGCACGTCCTTCTAGTTTAAAAGTGAAAGAACAAAAAAAAATGCAGTCGCTATCTCGATTATCTTTGCCAGCACAGCGCACGTTGCATTACACCCGCTCCATTCCCACAGAAATGGTTTAAATTCATAAGCATTTCAGCTATTCTTAAAAGAAAAGAAAAGAGTTTTTTCCAGATCCTAGTTTCCCCAGGAAGTTCAGAATTAGTTGAATAAAACATTTCTTAAATTTTTGACTTCCGCATAACACAATGAATATTACAGTTCTTCCATGAATTCTTTTACCTTTTTTTTTTTTTTACTCTATACAGGTTATTTTCTTCTTGGGCGAAAATACCACGAAAACCGTGTGTGTGACGTCGAACAACACCATGCGAAACCTTAATGATACCCCACGCCTGACTAGCACGTCACCAGCAATGACCTGCTACAGTTCCCCCCTCAGCGTAGCTCTTCTCACAAGAGCAAGCACCACAGCAACCGTTGCTACCTGATGCATTCGTCTCCTAGGCAACGCTAACCTACCGTGCTAGTCATGTGAAATCTGATTGTTGGAACTTTGAAATGAAATATTTCTGAAAGGCTAGCAACCAGAGACACGTAACCAATGTGTCAAACTTTCAAAGTTTGGTAATTACTTTTAATTGTAACTCGTGTTTTTTTGTTGTTCGTTTTTTTTTTCTTTCGTCTATAAATGAATGTGAAGAAAAGATTAATCAAATGTGGGTGATTATTGGGCTAGATTAAATTTTGCTAAGCATTTGATTAAAGTCTTAATGAAACGATTGTGTTTTTCAGTTCGCTCTTTGGCTTTTGAAAAAAAAAAAAAACATAAAATAAATAAAATGTAATTTTCCATAACACACACACTCATATGTGTTATGAAAAGAAGGAGATGGTTATAATTTTAACTCCTTTATTTATCGAGATATTTGCCAGCATTCTACTAATGGATGACTTGTTTCGTAGAAATAAAGTAAAATCGACAATGGATGGTATTCTGATTTAAAAAAAAAAAAAAAGGGCTGAAATAATTTCACAAAATGCATGACAGCCAGGATCGCCTGAGGATGAAATTTCAGTTGATTCTGGGGAAAAAAATTTGCTTCCCCTGCTTTGAGATTCCAGGAAAAGATCGTGCATGGATTTTCTAATAATATGTATACCCTCCCCCTCCTCCTACACCTTCCATGTTGCAAAGACTTTTGTGTTGGAGCAGTCATTAGATCGATCACCTTTCAAATTTCAATTTCTTACCTTTGGCATTGTGTAACGAAAATGAAATATCAAATGATGAGTTCTGACCTGGGCTACATTTATCATTGGTATGGAAATTTAGTTCTTCTACCACATGTTAATTTATTCAAATAATTATGATCTGGAAAGAACTTGCCGATTGTAACAACAATACAATGCATTTGTTTTTGTCGTACTGGAAAAAATCACTTATACTACTTCCTAGTGCATTAGAAAGCGTAGCACCTTGTCGTTTGGGAGACAGGGTCGAGAACGATGAGAGGAATCTTCATAATAGCTTCAGAACTCAAAGAGAGTACATCTTCTCATATGAACAAACGTGGCTTTTTCTTCCAAAAGCGAATAAAAAAAAAAAGCTTAGAAACTGTAGAGAAAGAGGATTAACGATCTCCCATCAGTACCAAACTAAGGTTTATCAAAGACAACTTACTTAATATTACAGGCTTGAAAGATGGGATGCGATGCAATATTTGATGATGACAAGTATTCAACAACAGACTCTGAATCTAGTTTTCAAGTCTTGGGAAATGTTTAGGTTCCATCACTTGATGTAGATGAGATTCCTTAAAGGATACTGTAGCTCGTGTTATAGAATTCTAATATCCTTCATGTTTAAACAGCGATATGCTTTATATTTAGACAAAGCAATTGTCCTCATGTGAAGAAATAAGAATTTCATTTCAAAGAAAGAGAGAAAGTATATAATTTGAAGATCGTATTTAATTTTTCTGTTTCTTTTATCTTTTCCGTATGAAAAAATCACAACTTTATACCCACACGAACAAAAAATTTAATACAGCCATTCAAACACAATAATAATAATTCGAAGTGATCTTTCATTTTCACGGAATTCCAGCACTCGTTCAAGTCTCTTTAAGATCATCCATAAGCAACAAGAAAACGTGAGCCTACGCACAGAGCTAATTACGTCATGTTCACTCGCGGGCTATGACAAATGAAGGGGGGAAACGTAATTTATCAGTCCTTGAAAGTGAAAGAGTGACCAGGACGGAAGCTGACTTTTACCTCAGGATAGCGTGGTTGAAACACATATCACGACAACACTGTACACGATGGTTGTAGGTGGCGCTGAGGAAGCCACAGACGGAAAAAAAAGATTTCTACACCAAGTGAGACGGAAATGTTGTAACTCAAGGGTAATTGATAATGTCCCTAAGGTTATAACGAATAATTTCCATTCATCACAACAGGAAGTAGCTGCATTTCTTCCTGCTTTTGTTGTTGTTTTATTCTCTGACTAATTTCTTCTTCTTTCTTTCTTTTTTTTTTTTTTTTTCAATTTGCCGGGAGCCTTGTCGTGTTATGTTCGCTTGCTGATAACGCTAGTTTCCAACCAGATACTTGAAACACCCTCGTAAAATTTCGACACGGTAATATATCAGAAAGAAATGTCGTCAATGCTAGTTTCAAGATGAAAGATAAGAAACAGTATCCTTAATTGCTTTAACCTCCTTGGAGATATTGCTGATGTAGAAACTAGTACCGCTTTCCGATGGTCTGCCAAATCTAATATCCTTGTAAGCATCCCGTTTTCTTTAATCGTCTTCAGTTTACGATGTTCGGAAAACTTTTTTTTCTCACTGTTTCCTTTAGTTTTAACCACGTCTTTTAAAGTTCGTGAAGCAATTCGTTTGTATTGAAATGTGCTACTTGAAAAGGCAGAATTTCAATTAGACACGTTTCAGCACTTTCCGGACATTAAATGAGATGGCATATTCGTGACAATATTTCTTTTGTTCCTTTAATTTGCATAAATTCGATGAAATAAAACCATACGTTGAAATCTCAAAATTGAGCGTATTATACATTTCTGAAAAATATATTAATCTAAATTTAAAAACAAAAAAAGTCTTCCTAATCCAAAGAACAATGCTGCATAGGAAAATAGGCTAATAAATCTATTTCGTATTAGTAAAGCATCGCATGCAACTCCATCTGAATATCAGCATTTTACGCTGGAACTCGGATTATTGAAATTTGCCTTCATTGGTGGATGCGGTACATATGAATTAAAGAGCACAAACTAAAGGGATATGAATTTGCTTTTCTGAACTGTAAAAATGCCATGCTTGCAGCTTCGTTGTGCAGTGAATTGGGTTCAGTCTTCAGTAGACTGTATTGTGAATCAATAATTTCGATTAAATGAATCATTTTAGCCTTATAACTGCGATCATTTATAAAATCCATAATTATCAAAATTTGTCAAAATATTATTTAAATTGCAATCTTAAAGTGAAATCAATTCAGTCATTCGTATCGAATGTAGAATATCTCTCATATGGTATCATCAGAGAAGGCTTATTATTATTATTATTTATTCACATAATTGATACACAGTCAAAACAAGATTTAAACAACATTATATAAACAACAAATGTTATTTAAATAACAATTTGACTGGTGATTCAGAACAATTCAGATTCTACCCAAGAATCTAAGAATAGTCCGTCAGGTAGCGTCGTAAAATACAGACAGTTCCAAGTAATGCTGTTTTTTGTAGGCCATATGGGGGGTCACTTCGTTGATGTTTAATTGTTGTAAATAGCTGGATAGTTTCTTTGAAATTGCTGAAATTATTCCGATAACTGTTGGGATAACTATTTAGTGTGTTTAAGCCACGGCCTGCCAACTTCGATTGCCAGATCTCGATGTTTAGTAATTTTTTCCAGTTCTTTGTTGATAATGTTGTTATCACTGGGTACTGCAATATCGATAATCCAAACCTGTCGATGTTCGATAATTGTGATGTCAGGTCTATTGTGTTCCAAATGTCGATCAGTTCGTATTCTAAAGTCCCAGAGAATATTTGCTGTTTTGCTTTCCAACACTGTCTCTATTTTATGCTGCCACCAGTTATCAGATGTAGGAAAGCCATATTTTTTGCCAATGAATAATTTTGGCCACTCGATCATGGCGGTATTTATAATCAGTTTGAGCTATCTTGCTGCAGGCACTGATTATATGGTCTACAGTCTGATCTTTATGATCGCATAATCTGCATTTGCTGTTATTATTGATGTACAAAATTTTTGCTTTCATTGCATTAGTTTGTAATGCCTGTTCTTGAACTGCTAGATTAAATCCTTCTGTTTCTTTTTAATATGTCCATATTGTAGCCATTGTCACGTCTTGTTTACGTCAATTTTGCCTCAGTATCTCTAAAAATTAGCCATGCAAAGGTTTATTGTTCCAGCGCACATATCGGTTATTTTGCTGTTCCTTTTTGTAATCGGATTTGTTTCCTGCTGCTTTTAGAAGGCCCTCTTGTGTAATTGCTTGAAGCATTGGCTCAGAGTTATTGTCGATGTAACTTTTCCAGCTAATTTCTTCTTCTTCCCCAGTCTGCCTCACTTACAGCAGACTCCATCCATCTATTCTCCTTGGTATGTACACTGGTCAACATCACTTCGTGGATGTAATGCATGATGCATATTCATTAGTTTTCTAGTTTTGCGGTCCAGTTTGGCCAGGTCTTCTTTTGTCCAATTTGTCCAATCTATTATGCCAGCTGTGTATCGGCTCACCAGTATAGCCCAAGAATTCATTGCTCTAATTGTGTCCATTTAGTTTTGTTTTCAGAATATTTCTAACTCTTTTGGTGTATTCTGCTGCTACCTGTTATTATTATTATTATTATTATTATTATTATTATTATGCGCATCTCCCTGCGAAACGTTGTATGCTAAACGTATACTAACACGTAGGTAGGGTAAGGATAAGAGGCAAGAGTATCCTAAAACCATGCTTTAAAACCAAAGATGAACTCTTTCAATCGACTTCACACGTAATGATTTCAAACATGAAATCATCTACCGAAAGAAATTCACCAATCTCCCTGCCCATGGTGAGATTTGAATCCACAACTTACAGGTTGGAGAACGGAAGTGCATATTCAGTTAGTAGGTCGAGCATTTATTATTATTATTAATTATTATTAGTATTATCATTATTATTTGTTAATTTGTAGGTTTTAATTTCCTAAATAACTGAGATTCAAAATTGATTTTCGGCTTTATGGTAAAAATGATTTGCTTTTGATGTGCAGTTAAGGAGTTGTGTTCTTAAATAAGTTTATTCATCTCTAAGTAATGGTCATGCTGCAGATAGCTTTCCAGTCAATACGCACTGATCAATTCTCTCTGTTCCTCAAGAATGGATTGTGCAACCGAAAAATGATTCTCAAGCTGTGTGGTCTTCATACGCAAACGGGAGTCCTTGTTAAATCAGACTGATTTTTCGAAGTATCTTCACGACCGTCACACATGGAGAAAGCTTTCCTGTAAATATTCCTTCAAAGAACCCTGATCTTTGAACCTGACAGGTGTTCAAGAGCGTAAGAAAGTCGCTCTTCCTGAATAAATGCGGAAGACTGTAAGCATAGTACGAAACGCCTGTCAGCAACGAGATTCTGCAACGAGCTTGCTTGTATGTTTTCATGCCGGAAATATAAAGTCCGTGAGTAGCAACCATAAACAAAACGTGACCCTTCATTCCCACCTGTAAACCACGAAACGTCTGTGGAGTGTTACTTGAAATTGGCGTTTAGCCCACTTACGCCATCTGCTGGAAGGCGTTCTTTCATACAACAGTAGTAGCGTTTCTCTCACAACTCCTAATCATTTTGGGGGAAGAAAAGGGGATGGGGGTTGGAAGGGAAGATAGAAACACGAACACCATCGTTTTATGATTGGCCTTAGTAATTAAGTAGGAGAGAAAGAGGCTCATGTTCTGGTCTAGTCACGATTGGAACATGTTGCAGGTCATTAATTAGCACGAGCTTAATACTTAATGCACAGTTTATGCCAGCAACGAGGTAGTCGTAGCAAGTGTGAGATGGAAGAAGAACAAAAAAAGGATGATATCCAGATGGCGACAACATGATCATAGTCACTATATGAGAGCATACAGCTATTGAACTGCTGTTGACTTTGAAACATCTATGTAGTGATTGCCAATCTCTCTCTCTCTCTCTCTCTCTCTCTCTCTCTCTCTCTCTCTCTCTCTCTAAAGTCCTCTAACCTGAGATAATATTATTAGCGACGATATTTAATTATAATTTTTGGAACGAGGCAGCTGCCAATCTGTAGGATGTGGATAGCGTCATAACAATTGTACAAGCAATTTGTAATCTAATATATGAAAACTAAAAAAAAAATGTTTTATCGGAAAGCTTAATTATCAGTTAGAGAATTATTCTCTTCATCTTTTTACTGGAATGTGTAATTTATAATCAATTTTAATCAGGTGTGTGTGTGTGTGTGTGTGTGTGTGCGTGCGTGCGTGCGTTCCAAATCAGGTTATTTAGATAATTGGAAGAATATACGCGAACCAGCTGATTGATTGGACTCAATGTAATTTAATTATACGCGAAAGAGAAACCAAAAAAAAACCTTCACTTAGTGAGGTACATGACGTCGGATTCACAAGAATAAAGATCATTAATTAGGAATAAAGAGCACAAAATAAAGATCTCCATACTAGCCTAATGAGTGAACTTTCCGTCAGATTTTTTTTTTTTTTTTACATTTGAGCGTTTATCTCACAACATCATTACTGTTGAGTAACTATCACACTAGACACCGTTAAAAATATCAAAAGCTATTTGATTTCTAGATGGGAATTCCACAGTCTTTTCAACCAAAGGTCGACTCAGTTATGAAGGCTTCCCTTCGTAAGGAAAAGAAATTGATTCTCTCTCTCTCTCTCTCTCTCTCTCTCTCTCTCTCTCTCTCTCTCTCTCTCTCTCTCTCTCTCTCTCTCTCAGTCTTTCAGCGATTCAGTTGGACAAGATTAAACTGCTCATCTAAAAAAACGACATGAAAAATATTTCTTTGGTGCCTGATTTAAAAGTAATAAATTAATTCTTTCCATTTTCCTCCTACTTCACAATCCACTTCTTGCTGTAATGTAATGTTGAGGTAATTTTAGCAACCGAAAAACACGGCCATAAAATCATTCCCGAGATCACCCATACGAAGCGATCAGCGGTGTAAGCCTCAAACATAAAGAAAAAAAAATCGAACTTCAGTTACAAATGCACCCAAAACAAAAATTCTAATTACCTATCAATCAGATGGTGAGATCGTTGTTTAACGTTAATCGCTCTTCTAAGGAAGTAGATTCCCATCTTTGCCACCATTTCGCCGAACAAAAATGCACTTACCTGATCTCAAACAGTCCATAACCATCTCCATTATTATTAAAATTCAACGTAGCGTACGATCAAATGGATCATTAACGAAAACTGCATCGCAACAACTCAACTATTAGCGTCCATAGTTTTACATCGTGGAGAAAAATTTCCAATTTTTTGCTCCCCCCCCCCCCAATCGTTCCCTTTCCCCTTTTTCTCTTGCAGCAGCTTTTAATGCAGCACAGCTGACGCGATTAATCTTGACGATTTGGAGTGTGTTTTTGGCGTACGAAACCATCGCCTGTAACGAAACACGATGGAAATATTAAACAAGTATGAAAAGAACTCAGTGGAGGGCTTGCCAGTTTGCTTCTAAAAAAAATTCTGGCTTGCCCTGCAAGGTAATTACAGCGTTTTCTTACTTTTTTTATAGCCAGGTGCTAAACTAAAAATCATCTCTTGTCATTATCGTGGAGCTCCAACACCGATAGACAGACAGAGAGAGAGAGAGAGAGAGAGAGAGAGAGAGAGATTTGTGTTTATTATTGACATCTCCGAGGTTTCTAGAGTAGTTTTGAAAATAACCAGACCATCATCTTGAAGAAAAATATTACCCTTATATAGACATCAGTGCTATCGTCCCTATGACTGACGACCATTAGAGGGGGTTCCTTTCTCAGATTTCTTCAGTAGAAAAGCTGTTCTTTATGTGCAAGATGCATTTTATGAGGTTTATCTTGTATCTGTCTATGAATTGTACGGGATTCTCGTTGAGGAGTTACGTTGGGTTATGGACAAGGAAATATGATGTGCATAAATCTATCGATTTGCAATGCTTGTTATGAAATCCCAGAAATTATAATGAATGGTACGTGTTATGTGGATAATAAAATCCTCTCCGACCAGAAAAAATAGGAATGGGGAGTATTGCTCGAAGAAAAAAATGCAATAGTGAAAATGAATAGAAAATTCAAAATTGCACCCCCGTATTTGCGTCGGAATACGTCACAAGAAATTTATGCAAATCAGAAATCAATTAATATGGTCGCATTTTGCTCGAAAAATATGAAATATAACAGACAGAAGACGAAAGAAAAACTCCACTCCATCCGTATAAGAAAAATAAGATATAACTAACTTGCTGAATGGAATTAATTACTGCAACAGACATTGCTATCATCCACGTTGTACCAATTCTACCAATTCTAGTTAAAGATACTGAAAATGGCAAACATAACTACAGGAAAGAGAGGAACAGTACAGCATTAGTTATGCAGATTATAATTTCAGACTGTTCGCTGTTCTCTCTCTAGCAACTGACGAAGGTTGGTCGGGATCAACTCGTATCATTCTAACCCTGTGCAAAGAAATACAAACTATGAGGCTAGGCGACAATCTCCATTGCATCACTCGTAAACCATCCATTTGCCATTCATTTGGGATGGAAATCGCAACCAGAAACGACAATGACGTAAGCATCGACGTCACTGGACTGCTAAGGTTTAAAACCTTAACAATAAGATGAGTCAATATTTAGATTTTTTTGCTGTTCGGATGAGAGAGGAACAGGATGAAGAGCGGTGACAAACCATATTCCTCGGGAGACACCTTGTGTTTCACTTCCATCTCGTATGAGGTAGGGATAAAGATATGAGGAATATTCACATAACCAGGACTAGACCCACTGACATTACCAAAAAAAGATAAATATTCGTCATATATTTTGACAGCAGTTGAATAGTTCTTCAAGTGAATAAGCACTTTGAGATCGTACATGAGCATCGCGCCAGATCTGTCCATTTATAACTTAGAAACAAGATGGCGGAATTAGTCATCCTACACAGCCCCGTCAGTAACGATGATACTCATTGGTCCGGATAGCATGGTTTTGATTTCCCTCTAAGACGCGAAGGAACTTTATAAGAGCGTTTCAGCTGAAGACTAGTTTGCGGATTTCATAACCGGTGATAGAGTTTTTCTTTTTAACCAGAAACTCGGTTTTTAATCCTCAGAACAGATACACCAGCCAGAAGAAAATGCAGTTAGGCAAACTAAAACATTACAACGAATAGTCTTGGGGATTTAATAACATCAAGACTCAGAACCTACCCGGCCATTGTATCATAATAAGCTAATTAATTAATCAATCATCTCCAACCACTCCATCACACAGTTTCAGAACATGAGAATGTATGACAGCATGATACTCGAACAGCTGTGAAAATTCATGTTACATCGATTTCAGTCGGTCACATTCACATGAATTACCTCCTCCGTTCACAAACAAGCAAACAAAGTTTCTAAGAATAAATTACCGAGAAAGAAAATATATACAGAGCTTAATACTGTTTTATCAATAATAAAAGAGTTACGAATCTTCATCTAGTAGGTCATATTTCTTCCATTGTTTGCTCTTTTCGAAATACCTTCTCAGAATTCTAATACTCATCAAGAAGTACGAAATTATCAAACACTCAAGAAGAATGCTGCTCTGATTGGCCAAGTGAAAAGTCCTTCCATTAAGGGGAAAAAAACTGTCAGTTCAAGTGACGATGACGTGGAGGTTTATGAATATTCCACGGATATCTTTAGGTGATAAGTCCTTGGACTCCATGGAGGTGTCACATAGCAAAAGCAACAATAATAATTGGTGATGATTTTCGTATCCTGGTATGAAACTACCACTCTGTTTAGCGGTTTGTTAATGTTATTATATTTGTCTCTGGTGCACGCTTTATAAATATCATACCAATAGACAACAAACTCTTGTTTTCATAGGACAAGGACGCACGCACTCCAATTTAAATCTGAGGTTCTAGAAATTTGCTATTTCTAGACGCATAAGTATTTCTGCATGCATAAATAATTCTACTTTGACGTCAGAAAGTTTTAGAATTAGGAACTGGAGAAATTACTTATCCTGACACTTTCAAAGTCAAAGTGTTTCCAGAAGGAAAAGCCTGTTCCAGTTAAAATCATTTCAGTTCGAAGAAAACCATACTTAAACCTGATTTCGTGTTTATTTCTCTTGAAATGGATCTCATCTCATTCTACTCGCGATATTTACCACTTTCTATATCTTCCAAGCATCTGGCTTGACATCTAATGCGATCCTCTTCAGTTGATCTTTATTTTAATAATAAAATCATTTTCACGACATTAAGTAGTGAGATATCATTGTTCTTCCCATTATAAAATACGGCCATTTTAATTTGCACATAAATTACGGGAAATGTATTGGAGTAAAATAAATTACTGAACTGGATCTAGTGGGCAATATTTCTCCTGCGATTAATCTGTCAGCATTTCGCATTATATTCAAGAATTATGAACCCAAATATGAGAAGAGCGGCAAAATATATTTACTTTATAAATTTTTCCATCGATTATTTATAAGATAAATGGCAAATATATTTTATTATCTACTTTATTACATTATTACTCTGAAATGAAGTATCATATGGAGAAAAATATCATTCTCTAAGCAATTAATCTTTGTGTTATAAGAAGTCTTCACCTTGCGATCAGCACAAGTTTATAAGATAATAGAATTCACGGGATATAAGAGAAAGAGAGAGAGAGAGAGAGAGAGAGAGAGAGAGAGAGAGAGAGAGAGGGAGGGAGGGAGGGATGCCTTAGTCAACCTCGATTGTTCCGTAATTCCCCGGTGGTTAATGTAATGATAATAAGAATTCTCCATTGGGATTATTTACAGGAAAATCAACCTGCGAAATTTCGGCTGTGGTTTGAACACTTATTAAATGAAGGGTAGCAAGTTAATGGGCTGGATTGGATCGTTTTGGTTAAGATCCAAGAGAGTCACGTGGCTTCATGTGATATCGATTGATTATATTTGAGGCATTTCACACAGTAAAGAGCTCCTCTTCTGAAAAGTATATTTGATCATCGTCATCATCAGGTATGCGTCTGCCCTTTTTACTTGAATCTAACCCACGAAAATTAGTAAAACTATCGTATATTTATTTCAGTGAGCCTGGGAGTGGATATTCCAAGAATCTTACTCTTGATACTAAACACGGTATTTTTTTTGTCTTAAGTCTACAAAAACCATGACAATGGTCACATAAGTAGCTTTGAAAAATCGTCAACTACTTAGAAATCTAAGATGGTTCTGTATGTATATTTAATAGATCATTATCATCGGTGGTTCTTGACAGGCCCTTAAGCACCCTTGACTTTCCAAGTATCCTTGGGATTTCGGAACCACAATTCTAGGATAATAAGGTGGACAGCCCCGTCTAACTATACTTTGATTGAGAAAGAATTGCGTGTGTTCTCTGGCCAGTTTGCCTGGTTAGGCAATGAAACCCCGAGTTTCCAGGGCAGTGTGAGACCGGATAACCTTCAGTTGTAAAGGCCTGATAAAGATTCTTTGCGTCCTACATGGGATTTGAACGCAGGTCTTTCTAACCAAAGGACATCGTCCAAACCGACTGAGCTACGAGGTTCTACCTATATTTAATACACGATTATAAATCCACAATAAATATTATTTATGTTCTCTTGGCGTTCAATAATACCGTATATCGAGTAGATATCGTCTGAAGCACTTGAAGCAGGGAGAATCTTTGCTAATAAATATCTTGTGAAGACATGTGTTAAAGATGCCTTCCATTTACGTATGTGACTACACCCATTTCGTGTTATTCCTATTAACACGATGTTGTCATGTATTAGTGCTGATAGGCTTCAAATAGAAATGAGTGGAACCTTTGGAAAGCCACAAAGTACAGTGGCAAGAGAGCTGATATTCGCCAGATAATATCTGTAAGAGCGGAGCAGCAAAAAGAAAACCACCGAACAAAATATACAGTATAAAATTATCGTTATTACCGAAGACGAATTGAAAAAGTTAATAATTATCAAATATTACCAGCCCACATGGGATTCGAATCCAAAGTTTATAAAGTAGATACTACTCACTTGACTATTGAGATAGACTAGAATAAGTTTGAATAATAGCTGGAATTGTGCATGTGCGTGCGTGCGTGCACGCGCGCTTGTAACATCAACTGTCGATTTATTTTTCAATTCTGAGTCTCCTGAGAACACTCGTATTTAAATTCATAACCTTCTTATCGCAATTGGATCAAGTCAAATATCCTCTGTTTCGAACTAATTTGGTTTCGAATCTTGTCAAGGACGAGAGGACCATTTTGCTGCCTCAAAAATAAACAATCTATATTAAAATTATCCTGGTATTATCTAGAAATTAAAAAACAAATTCTCTGAAGCAACAACCGTTAATTTTTATTTGATTTTATCTTTGTTAGGTCAGTATGCGGAAAAAGGAAATGAATCCAAAAATGCAAATGCGTGGAATTCTTTTCTAAATCCATAAAAAACAACAAACGTTTCAAAAAAAAATTCATATATGGAGTTTTTTTAGGTATGGATAAAATGCTATGTATAGATCTGTCAAAACATTCAAGTTATATTGAACCCCCTAATGCCGTAATGATCTCAGCGAAAAGTTCATTCAACCCCAGTCTATTCTCCCACTACAAAAACGAAGCATTCGCTAGATGGATATATCTTTCCTTGCCACTTGAGTTAAATACGTTGGTGGGTAGAACTATTTCAATCCATACTCCAATTCATGGCAAATTGAGTGTTGGGTGTTAGCTGCATCAGAAAGGTGGAAAAAAAAAACTTAAGCACAGAAAGAGAGAGAGCGATAATGCGTCTTCTTCCATCAACTCTCTTTAGCAGTGCAGAGAAGGAGAGAAATTTCTTGATCCCAAGTCAATCGATCAACTAAAATCTCTTACTTATCCGACAGGGAAAGAAGTTGATCATTCTTTAATCTCCTCTTCGTCGACTCGAACAAGCTCAGTTTCATCAGCTAACGTTGTTTGAAGTGACCCGGACAATTGATGGGGCTTTGCCAGTCACCGTAGAAGACTGATCGCCGGTGAAAATAAGAAACAATCAAAAAGAAAAAGAGGGGAGAAAAAAAGCGAAGTCCTTGGCTAAAAGCAGTAACATTAGGTCAGATATAATTGTTGATCGAAGGCAGCGATGATGGAGAAAGAAGTTGCAAAAAAAATGAAGTTCCCGAATGACCTGCTACGGACAGTCAATGCCTTGATAAATGAATTGTTCGGGCATGTGTGCCTGGAAGCGAACGAACAAATTCATCGTAGCTCGCTCCTGTAGATGGTGTTTCGTGGTAAGGCACTCACGTACCATCAATTACATTACACACACACACGCGTCAGTTTTTTGGACACTTCAACACACCGTTTTTACCTCAAGAATTCCTAACAGCGTGGAGCTTTTTTTTCTCTTTGCATCTCTCCTCCCTTCGAGCCACTGTCTTTATCTCTACATCCCATCCAAACATCGCCCTTCTTCTTCACCCACTTAACCCACTCATTTGAGAACCATTTATCCATCTCGTATATCAGGCCACATCAGAAATTAATGTAACTCGCAAACCCAAGCCTCAAATACGATTCTGTACATTCTGCATAAGATGTTCTTCCTTCGCATTCTCTTTTCTTCCAGTTGAAGCATTCCATTCTTATCTCCCTTTTCCTCCGTTCTGCGTGTTTCCTCTCTTGAGAGCATTTCTCTCACCGGAGAAAGGAGACTTACAGGTGAAAATAACTTCCTCAACGATTTGACTCAGTCAAATGAAGAAGCAAATAGTGAATCAGTCAAAGAATCCATAAAAATGGATTCGCTAATAGATTCTCTTTCTGTCTCTCTCAGTACTATTTTTATATTTCCTTCCTTCAGTCATCTGTGATGTTGATGTTCTTGTTCAGCTTATTCTTTTCGTTGCATTTTCTGTTCCTTTCACTAAAAAAAAGAAGATAATTAAAAACGTATACAGGATGATGGCTCTTATAATTTAGAATAATTTAGCATAATCCTTTCTGGCCTAATTTTAAATCGTTTGTGCTACGATTCTGTTTAACTGTGTTTAATTCTGTCTTAGCGGTAGTTCTTTCTTAGAATTTTAAGAATAATTTCTGGATCTCTGAGTATTTTGAGAATGGTCATGTTTACAATTCGTGAAGTATTTATCATTATCGAGTAATTTGAAATTTTATGTTAGCGCAGTGAAATAATGCTTACTGGCCAATCTATCTACCATTTTCTCTCTCTCTTAACTTTCAGGAAGAGTGAAACTGCGTTTCACAGAACAGCGTTTATATTTTATTTCAAGGAGCGCTATTAAAGATTCTTGTGAATGATCTTGCGGTGGTAAGAACACTAAACGATAACTGATGATTCTGGGAAACTTGTTTTGGAATAACGACCGTAACAACTTTGTCGATGTGATCAGAGGAACTCGTGTTTATTAATTTGGTGTGTTCTTCTGCCGGGGTGGGGGGAGTGAAAGATTCGAGTTTTCAGAAGGAAAAACTCTCTCCGTACGAGATCAACTACCTCTCCTTTGGTTGAAACATTAAATAATTAAATAAGCCAATATTAAGTCGAATATTGAAATATGTCTGTGGTTAGGTTCAAATGTGTACGCCTTTGAGGATTAACTTAAAATTGTTGGATAAAACACAAGCATTTGCTAGTAATAAAAGGATCACGAAACCAGCCTTACTTACTTTTAACAATCTCTAGATAAGACGGATGTCTCTTGCTTGGATAACTGTAGCTCTTGGTCTCTTTTCGCATAAATATATTACACATATCTTCTCTTCAACATCCAAGAAAGTCGTTTTCTCCTCACTCTTAAACATTACTTTATCTGAACAGCTATGAACTCTATAAACTCTATATGCAAACCACAAATTTATCCACACGTAAATGCAATTCTCATGTTTGGAACGGCGTTCCTACGAGCTCCCTAAAATACTTTTACTTCTCATTACAGACGAGATCAATTAGGTTGATTAATGAACCATCTCTCATCAATTCGCTCCAGTCTCAGTTCACGCCAGCGTTCCCTTGCTGCTGCTGCTTGTGGTTTCGATACACCCTTCCAAGGTCACTGCTCATCATAACTGACATCGGTAATTCCTGCTCCCCCTTATTAATTTTTAAAACACCTATAAGAGCAGCTGGTATTCAACAACTCTTCACATTTCAATCCAAATTCAAGAGAAATTGTTTCGTCCTTTTCATTTATTCCTTTGATTTATCTTTTTTTTCTTCTTTGCGGTCGATTGGTTCTTCTTCAGTTTTCCTATGTATTTCATAAAGAGTTTACAATCTACAGGTCTTAAAAGCTTCTTATTTCCCCTCAACTTAGTGTCCATTCAGAGTTATTAATGTATAATAGATTAAAATTTGTTATACCAAAAAAAAAAAAAAAAATCTTGACTTCTCACATTGCAGACATTTACAATGATAGTTTTGTAAGCTGAATTACGCACACGCGAATTGATAATTTCTTACTGATTTCGTTTCCTTCATGGATAACACATCGTAACATGAAATCCTACTACCTCTTAACCCTTAGTTCAAAATTATTCTGAAAAGAGTACATTATACGATAATTTACTATCAAATTAAGTTCACCAAAAGTACGTTTTCACCATGACAACACAGACTCAAGCGTAGCTCACTCCTCCTTCTACGCAGTCATTACCACAGGAATTTCGCAATAATCAAGGGACCCCTATTCTGTTCAGTAGTAGCACGTTAATGTTTAGTTCTCTAAACTTTCTGGCCCTTGCCTTTTATTGTTCTGAACACAAGCAATTCCATAAAACAGTATATGTAACAGAAAATACAGGAAAATGTCTAAAATATCAAAATACCACTAGGGAATCCTGGGGATTTAATGCTACAAGCATAATTGCACTATTACACCTGTTTGGCTTTCAGATTTTTTTTTTTTTTCAGTTTTTTCACTGTTGTGAGAATATACAGGGTGGTTCAAAATTTCACGTACAAACTTTGAGGGGAGGTAGAGAACATCAAAATGAACCATATTCACATAGGAAAGCATGACCTGAAATTCTACTGGAAGGTACTAACAGGGACATAAAGATACAGAAATAACACAAGGCAGTAAGTAGTGTAAAAATACTTTTTATTAGGCGTAACTGGACAGTTCAATAGTAGTTGGATACATAATATGGTTTCACATCAGGTGTGTGAAATGAAGAACATGTGTAAAACGACGCATGTTCTTCGTACGACGTCGAAAGCTTGAATGAGGAAGCCCCAATTGCTCACCTGGAGCGCTGGCGAACAGCGCCGCCTATCACTTTCGAGTGGCGTTTCCGGTCATGTTTTCCTATGTGAATATGGTTGATTTTGATGTTCTCTACCCCCCCCCCCTCAAAGTTTGTACGTGGAATTTTGAACCACCCTTTATAAGGTCTGTTCCAAACATATTGAAACCTAGTGTGTAAGAAAATTGAAGATTTCTGAAAATATTTCGAGTACATCATATTTTCCATTGATTTTTGGTGGTTCTTTTGGTTTGAGAGGGATGAACCATTTATAACGCTTGACTTTGATATAGTCCCTGTTGGTAGGATATTCTACAGAGTTTGGTGAAAATTAGGTCAGGAGATCAATAATGATTAGCAAAGAGACATTTAGAGAGATTTGGTGTATATTTTTCGTTACAAAATAAACAAGAGGACTAGAAAGCCTCACGGTATCAGGAAAAAATATTGTAGAGGCTACGAGACTCGTGAGAGCTAGAAAACGACGTGTGTGTGTGTGTGATGCCGAGAACATAATAAATAATTTATTCCACTTTTAATGTAGTCTCTAATGTGAATGCTTAAGCTAGAATTTCTGACTTTATTCACTACTTAGCTGTTAGAAAATATGCTTAGCTTTAAACTAAAAGCGAAAAAAAAAATTTCTTCTGGCTGATATTCAAAGAAAATAACGTATTTGGTTACGAGAAAGGTGCCCAGGAGAATGAAACATCAGGACATTAAAAACTAAAAAAAAAAAAAAATATACGCTCAATAACACAGGATATGAATTACCAAAACACGCAAGCACGAACAAAAATTCTTTCCTTCCCCCCAAAAAATTCCTAAATAGGAGTGCTTTGTACTAAATCTGTCTTGAATTGAAAGATGGCTACTCTCTATAAATGAGATCTGTAAAAACTGTATACTGAACACTGTGTGGATGTCTTCGCATGTGAGTAGACACGACACAATCAGCATCTCTGCCAGTTGTCTGTTACTGAACTGCTGTCTGTCATCAGTGTTCGGTCTGCTGGTCGCCGTGTGTGTGTGTGTGGTGTATCGATTTAGCTCAGCATTCTCAATACAAGCTACAGAGTTGTGACTGCTATATTGCTAAGCAACGTACATTGTAAGAAATATCATCTAGAGATGAACACATAGACACAAAACGTATCCTTGATGGAATTGTTGTAGTAGCTCAGTTCTTCTCTCTCTCTCTCTCTCTCTCTTGTATTTGGGGTTCCTTTTTCTCTAAACACCACTTGAATGCCTATTCACTGTTTTATATTTCTAATTCAATAGTTATTATTAATCTCAAATTGTATTCATGATCAACAGTTGATGTAGAAGCATTGAACAATTTTTTTTTCCGATTGAATCAATCTTAGGTGGTTCCTGTTAAGAAATGAGGGGTTTGAAACCCCCTTTCTTACTAAGTTTCATTATTAGTGTGGCTTAAGGAAAACGTGTATGCTTAAAATATTTTTGCTATGACGTCACGCGCTATTAGTAGAATAATACTGCGCAACTCCAAAAACATGGAAACACAACTGACTTGTCTTTTATTACGACCCACCTCTCTACCCACAAATTAAAGATCACTTTTTACTCTTAGCCAAATCGCCAGCTGATTTATTTTGTCGAATTACGACAAACATTCTGAACAACTACCATATCACCAAAGTAAAACCGGACATATCATTAGACATTTCCTGTTCTATAAGATGGCAATGAAATTATTCTAGTTCATTAAGAGAACAGTCTAAGAGCGATCGTATTGGTTACTTCAGCCACGTTATTATTTTAAAGGAAAACTAAGACATACTTTTTTCAGCCAGTGTTCCGAAATGAAAGCAGATGTGTATAAACCCCCAGATTTTATTTGAGATCCCAGCAAAATAAATTCCCTTAAGACTGCTGATGAATGCCGAATGTGTAGTCGTAACAGACTTTTTCAGCTCTTTCAACAAACCCACCGTAATAACGCCTTTCATAGTGCAACCTACTTTAAAATTCACATTCCTGTGATGACATTTTATGCAAAGAAAGGTGAATATAATGATTCTTTAAAGTCCCAAATTTTTACAAAAAAAAAGTTACAAAAATTCTCTCAACCCACTTAAACTCATGCGTTTAAGTCAGTTTGCCAAGCACTGAATTAGAAGAAGAAAAACTGAGGAGCACAGGAAGAGGAGTAGAGTCGGAAAAGCGTGTAGGGTAAAGAGTGGGGGGAGGGAGGGGGCAGGGGGGGGAGGCGAGGGTAGTGGTTGCATCAGTATCGTCGGCGCCATATTAAAGGCCTCTGTGGCCCTAATTCTCATATCGGCGCGGCTTAACGTGAGCGTTTCCAGCGTTCGTTACTATGGTAACGTCGGCGACAACAAGCGCTACTTTGTGGTGGCGTCCATTGAGCGTGTGCACTAGAATGTACAGTGTGTGTGTGTGTGTGTGTGTGTGTGTGTGTGTGTGTGTGTGTGTGTGTGTTAGAGAGAGAGAGAGAGAGAGAGAGAGAGAGAGAGAGGGGTAGTGCCATCACTACTAATAACGACTGGTTTGGCCGCTTTTAGAGTCTTTCCAGTTCAGAAATATTTTTTCTCGTATTTCCTCCTTTTTTTTTTTTTTGTTCTTTACTTTTTTTTGGCTAAATTCCAACTGGATTTCCTATTACATATGAGGTGTGTTACGATGTGCGGAAACAGGTAATTTTCAATGGCAGATAAGTTAATTATGTTATTATCATGTAGTATTTCCAGATTATTTATTGATTTGCTAATTCCCGGGGAAGGAAAGACATATTTCAACAGACTACGAGAAAGAATTCTTAATACACTGCATTACACCTTTTTTTTTTCTTTTTAACCTGATTTATAGGCACCATCGGAACGAAGCTGTAATTTTTGGTTATTGTCAGAAGATCGGAATCTATATTGCGTCAGGGTTAGTTGGTAAAGTTTTAAGCCCCATGAAAGAGAATGAAGAAACTTGTTAAAATACAGGCTGCGCGATCGTCCAGAACACAACTATGCCATCGGGACAACCATGCATGCTTTGCTACTCGCAATAAGTTGTTGATTCATAAGATCACAGAAATACCAAGAATAATTCGAGTTCAATATCCTCCTCTTTGTTCTAGCTGAACTGCTAATGCATGGAAATAGCAGCAATTAAAATATCTGCACATAAGAATGAAACAATGAATTTTGTTTCCAATATTCAACAGGAAAATGCATAAATTGGGTGCTGCTATTGGCTATCCTCTCAATCAACAATATGCCAATTGTTAAAATGTGTATTTAAACAAAGGAGGTCCTATTAAAACAAAATATCAGTGCTGTAGTCAACTTGCCAATATGTGGCAAATGGATAGATCTTTCGTGTACCGCGAGGTGTCATCTCAATATTTATGAATGAATAACCCTGGCATTTTTTTCTTATGTGGTAACAAACACTACAAAAGAAATATTATTCGGATTATTGAGACTATTCTGAAGTTATTGGATAATGATATTTTGTGTCATACAGAGTAAACTCTTTTTAAAACAAATAGGGAGAAAATTCAAAGTATATGCCAAATGACATCGAATCAGTGATTTTACATAACTCATTCATTTTGATTAAAATAAATTGTCGTTAGTGTTATAAATGTAGCGATTAACATGTGCATAATGTATAAACGATTTCAATAAAACTCGAAATCTGTCTGTTAGTGATTCTTTCTATATTGTTGTGCATTCAGAAAGGCAGTATGCTGTGCATTAAAGAATGCTAGCCTAGTATCGTGAAATTACTTCGCTAGAATAGCCCCTACTCCTTCTGGGTGTTTAAAAGTGGTAATATATATATTTATTGCCTTTAAACAACCAGAAGGAGTAGGGAGCCTAAGACTGCTAATGATTTTCTTTGGTATTTTGGGGAAGAGAGCACTGCATAGATCTTGCTGTCATTTCTGGAGTCAAAACTCTAACATTACATATTATTGTCTGAATTAGTGTGAGTTCTATGGTCGATTTTCCTGGGATGCAATTAAAACCCGAGTTTCCTGTGGGGAAAAATTAAGGTGCCCAGAAATCGACAAGCTCAGAAACGGGTCAAACAAACGTTCAGAAAACACTCCTCTAGCCGATGACTAAAACAGAACTATTTAGGATTTTTGAATTATGTTGAAGTATTTCAATATCATAAGCAACATCTCCAAATGGTAGTGGAGATAGTGAATTTTCCTCCAAAGAAAAAAAAATTGTAGTTTCGACAACACTGTGTCATAAATTTCAACAAACAACGATTAATCGAAAGATTAATTACTGTCCAATACTTCATTAAAAGTCAATTAATCGAAAAATAATCCACCAAAAAAATAAGCTGATGAATTTATCAATAAACAAAAATGCACTTGCTTTACTTGTTTTTTGCAAGATCCTTCTCACCTTAATGAGGAGAAGCTATACGAACGCATAGTTTGTTCTCTTACGTTCATAATCTTTTAAAATCTTAGTAAGATGGATAGATACCGTTTGCTATTGAAGCTACTGCTGTTGATTGCTTTTAATCCCAGAGAAATTTGATTAATATCGGCGGTGATTGTCATAATGTAATAGAACGTGGAAAGCACACGTCCTACTTTAAGTTCTTAATTATTTTTGATGTTATGTAAGTAAACTACTTTCACTTACGCCATTTCAATATTTTCACCCATTACTAATAGTTTATTTTTAGAAAATTGATTTATTGGAGAACTGCTCTATAAATTTTGATAAAATAGTAAAAAAAAAACCCCACTGTGAACGTGCGCAGTGCTCTGTTTTAAATGAACAACGTCTGAAATGTTTTTGCAAATTAAATAAAGATACATCTGGATGAAGAGGGATTAAATCTGGGTACAAAAGACCAAGAAACACATTAATCTTTTGTTTTCTTCTAAGAAAATTCCCCCACAGTACAGCCAAGAACATCGTGCCATATTTCTTCTGTAGGAAAGATATTGGTTCAAATCCCGTCAAATTTGTGAATTGACTGTAGCTGAATTAATGATCTTATAGAGAAATTGCCGATTCTTCTTCTAGAAAATTTAAGTTTTTGCTTCAGCAAACCGGTTAGAAGAATACTTGCTATTAAGAGACTTAAGGGACTCACTGAGTTCCATAATCCAATCATCCAATGGATGATTGGATTATGGAATCATTATCATCCATTGGATTATCATCCAATGGATGATAATGATTAAATATATATAATTAATTTTAGTAGGGTGCGAAATAAAAATTATATTAACTTTATTACTATTTTATTATGTTTGGTTTACTCGTCTGATCTCTCATTTCAGTACCGAAGAGATCTTTTCTCTTTCTCTGACTTACCCTTTCCTCTAACTCTGATTTTATGTGAATATTTGCATTTAAACACAGAGAGTATATCTCAGTTTTACTATAATAATTAGTGGAAAATCTACTTGCATGTCTCTATAGGATTTTATTCTAAATACGATGGACATACATAAATCTGTATTTACGATGATAATATATTTATAAAACATTTGCTTTTTTTCTATTGCAAAAGACACATGATAGCTGAAAGATTATTATTTTTACGCATGTTGTACAAACTTCGAGTTTATAACAGTAAAGAAAGTAGAAATTAAATATCACGTGCATAATCGAGTTATGCACTTCCTAACACAGTTAGAAGCGAAAGCATTTCTTCGGATCTCCAAACTTGAGTTCTGATTCCATATAATGAATTTATTTAAGAATTTTTAAAGTGAAAATAATATTCGCACTGTGGTTCTAAGGCTTCCTCTTGAAAAGGAAAGAAAATCAGAACATATGTTACGAAAAAAGAGCTTAACACCATAAAAATCGTGCACAATGTTATCGGTCGCATCTCAAAGCCATACACATCTGAACAAATAAAACAGTAGAAGGATAGGTTTTGTTCTGTTTGCGATATTCCATCTGTTACATTACAAAGAATGCGGTGTTTTTACAAGAAAATCTCAGTATCCTACACAGCATCACATTTAAGAAAAACTGTTCTGTCTAACTGAGAATCGTAGAAGCAATCCAGCTGCTGGGCATCCTACCATTATTGTATTTTCTTTTCTTTCGTTCTCCGCAAAGGATGCGTGTGCATCTCCAGACATGGTCTCGCGACTCTTTCTGTTGCATTTAATGTAAGTGTTCTTGCTTTCCGATAGCGATGTAGTTGTTGAAATCATTGTTCCCTCATTCGAAATCATTTGTTGGGTCAAACGTTACATTTTCTTTGACCTCCTTACATTTTATCCACTTCATCTCGTGCCTGATCTTTTCTTTTTTCTTCGTTTTTTGATCTAATGCTATCCGTCTCCAACACACCGCATTGCGAAGAAAAAAGGAATGAAAGAAAGAACGAAAAAACGCTTAGTATTTTTCTTAACATTTCCTTTAGAGTGATTTGTTTTTGTTCTCCTCCGACATCCACAGATCAATCCCATGGCAAGAGTAAAGGACGTTCTTTGTTCTGCTCTTTCCGTTTCTATGGTAACGGGATGTGATCACGAGAGAAGGGGAGAAAAAGAGTGTGGCATTTTGTTCTTTGCGTGCACCAAGGGAAGGGGAGAGAGAGAGAGAACGAAACTCGGTAGGAAGTAATGCAGGTTGTGAATTAGAAGTAACGCGTGAGGAATACACACAAACAGACGTACTCACAATATTCATAGAGTTTGCAGAAGTTTTCTTGGCATACAATCAGAATGTTTTTTCCCTTATTTATTCCAAAAAGTTAGGCTGTTGTGACATTAAAGTAACTTAAATAGAAGAGCCTTCAATGCTCTTTTAAAAGAAGATGAAGTTTCCCTTGAGATTCGCTTACGATGACTAGCGATCCTCGTTGAGAACACGCACATGTATCTGCGATCTGATGTAGATTATTACGGGAGAAAAACGAAGATGTTGGAGAGATGCTGTAAAAATACCTTGAAGTCCGTATTGCCTTTGAGTGTACATGATCCGCTGAAACAGCACTGACAAGCAAAACATCAACTTCAGGCTTGAAGTGCACTTCTTTTTTTTAAGAGCATCTTGTTTATTGAAAATCCACTGAAACAAGAGTATCTTCGTTAACCAAATACATCATTAATTATGGACTGTTTGTTTTTCGTTTCAAACTCATCAAAACATGTGGTAAGTTCGTAGAAATTTAGGTTATACAGAAAAATAAAAAGAAATTTTATACAGAAATTAATTATAATACAATTACTAGGAAGCAATCTTATTATTATTGTTGTTGTTGTTGTTGTTGTTGCAGTGTAACCTTGACACAGCCATATTCTTTATTAGCGCTCCTTCCTGGAATACTCCAGAAAGGTGCATACAATTTGTCTGTTCTATCTCTTTCACTTTATTCTTCCCACACTCCAATTTTTGCGTGCAAAGTTTGCTGATTTACTGTAAAAAAAATTGTGAAACTGATCTTTCTAAATGTTTTTTTTTTTCTAATGAATCCAACTTATTTAATTTAATGGTATCCAGTGACTCCATTAATTTGATAAACTCGTAAGATAGTAAAGCCTTTTTGGTAATTAACTGGGAACTCTCATGTGTATGAACACCTACATTACGTTACTAAGTAGAAGAGTGCCATAATTAAATTCAATGAAACATTATCGACAATTTTCTTTATATTTAAGCGCACTTCAATTTACAAAGATATCGGGAAAAAAATATTATTGGAGTAAAAAAAAATAATAAAAGTGTTCTTTAAATTGTTTTTTATTTGGTGATAATTGTAAGGGTGATTACCCTATGCATATAAAATAATATTTCTTCTTATAGAATTAATCGATTATTTTAGTAGTGTTTCTTTCTTTCTTTCTTTCTTTAAGAGAGAGAGAGAGAGAGAGAGAGAGAGAGTTTGTTCATAGTAATGAAAACGACGCACATATTATTATTCTCAGAAATAATTAGAATTCGTTTATCGATTTATCGCAATCATTTTATTAGTTATTCATTACTTTTTTTCATACATTTTACTTTCTTTAAGCCACGGAAATTTCTCAACAATATTTTATTTAAGACCGATTTATTATCGATAGATTGACTGACTAATAACCGATCCAGAGTAGAGTTGAGAGTAATGGACTCAGATGTAATCAAAAAACAATTTGTTTGGAACAAAATCGAACCTTATAAAAAGACAATGACCAGAATGCAATTTTAGAAAAGAACAAAAGCAACAGAGAAAAGGCATTATAGGTTTCGTCAAACAACAAATAGTTCTCGTAGAATTAAAAAAATAAATAAACATTAAATCACTCTAAGAATGACTATTGTTTGCAAATATATTTATGATTTACTCTATAATTTATTCAGAATGGACTTATCGAGCTTGGGCGTAAACTTTGAAAGGTTTGGCTATAGCCGTGAAAAATTTTGAACCATTGGCCAAATATATAGGAAAATACTGAGTTTGCTTCTACCATCGAAAATACAGAAACGAATTCCTATTTTAATCAGTCAAAATGCAATCACCAAACGCAACCATTAAGTTCAGTCGATTCTTCTAACTGTTAATGGTGTTACCGTGGTTGTGTTAGATTATGCGAGTGAACTAAAGCCAGAGCCTCCGTAATTTAGTCTGTTTCGACGATGCCCTTCGACTGGAAGATCTGAATTCGAATCTCGCCTAGGACGAGAAGAACTTCACGCTTTTCAGTTGAAGATGAGTTAGCCAGTTTCGTACGGTTATGGACGGGTTTTTCGTCCTACAAACCAAGAAACTGACCAAACGCGTACCCAATTTACAGACATAGGACGCTACGATAATGAGAATTAACAGTCCTATTCCATCAAATTCTAACCATACGGTAGCAATGTCGTAATTCTTAATAAATATAAAAAAAAAAAAGATTTAAACTTAAAACTGAAACGAAAATTCATGAGCTGAAATGGGACTTAAATTGCCTGTGATATTCAAGTTACATTGTCGTTATTTGTTCCCTTAAATGTTGCCCTCGACATATATCAATGATGCTGACTACGAGAGTAACAACAGCGTGGTTAGGCCTGCATGAAATATAAGTGTAAATAACTGACAAATTCATAATTCATTGCGCGAGCATTTTCTTTAACAAAAGCCATTATAACTCTAATGAAATATGCGCTGTGTAACCTCGAGGGCAATGTTTTCACTTTAGTTTTCATTTTCCTCTCTCTGTATGTTGTAGAAGCGTCTTTGCGACATCAGCTAGCACTTCTTTATTTCTCATAATCTCCTTTTTTTCTTTCTTAGGCATAATAAAGTTATGTGATTACTCTTCGCACACCACGGTTACAGATAATGTCACACGTTCTGTGAGAAGCTAAAAGATCTACAGAGTTGACCCCATGGTAGGTTCTTTTGTGACCTCGACCACACCTCTTACACGGGAAAAGTGACACGTGCAGCCATCGACTTATTAAGGCCATCATCCGTCTTCCCGAAACAAAACGATTCCGGGCAGGGTTCGGAAGTGAGGTTACGAGAATAGGGAAGATACACATTAATCCAACCATCGTTTTTGCTAACACCAGCAACTTTCGTTCCCTTCCTCTCTCCCCCACCCTCTTTCCTAGTGTGCAGTGATGCCACTCCCCCAACCATTACGTCAACAAGGACTATGACAGCAACTTGACACAGGATGCCTCTTTCCTCTTTACACGTTTCCTTCTTTTTTCCTCTCTGCTTACGGCCATGTCTACAAGTCTGTTGCCATTCTTCTAAATTTCCTAGCAATCCTGACGAGATTTGAACTTAGGTCTTTCTAGACAAAGATGCGTGCCATGCGTCTCTCTCTCTCTCTCTCTCCATATATATATATATATATATATATTCTATAACATATTCTATAATATATATATATAATGTGTCAGTCGGCCTTCTCTCCTGTCATCATCTTTACATCGGTCCATCTATCTGATTAAAGGCCTGTTGTTTCTAAACATAACGACCTGTATGGGTGGTGTACGTTCGTAACAGCCGAATCAGGTGTAACTTCGAAAGATAACACGTGATCGTCTCAGTTATCGAGTCTCGCGGGGGAACAAAGCACCGATGTTCACCTGGACAACGCCCATTTTATTGCACCACTGTTGGCAATTTCCCTCGTGTGTTAATCTGTATGGAGTATAAAGTCTATTAATCACGTTCAAAACACAAGCTTGCTCTGCAGAAGATACTGCATTGTTGCACCTGAACAAACATGCGGACTCACAGGACAGTACATGCATCAACCTAAAGGTGATCAGTAATGTGCAGTTGTTTGCATTGTAACGGTGTAGTGTGCAAGTATGGGAAAAATGTCAGGCAATGTATTCATTATGAGTTAGGCTTAAATTCATTCGTGCATGTTCATCTACTTGTGTTTAATTTGCAAGAATAAGTGGATCGAACTCCTTTTGTTTCTTGTCTTTATTCTGTAGCGGTTTATTCTTCCTCTTTCTTACACTTGTTATTGTCAAGCATGAATAAATCGCCTCCGGGTCCACTTTCCTGTCTTTTATTTCTTTCTCCTATAAGTCTTGACTCCATGTGACATTGCTAACAATCGCTGAACCGTTGATGCAAGACTCCCCCCCCCCTCCCCATTTCAACGAAAGAAGAGGATGGGAATCGGGAAAAACGGTAGGGGAGGGATTGAAGACGACTTACGAAATAAAAGAAAAGCAAAACACGAACAAGATTTTCGAACTTAGAAAGGATTTTTATCACCCGGTTACACAGCAGTCCGTCATCCTCCACACCATCAAAACTGCCTTCCCGTAAAACGCAGACAATACGGAAATGGCCTCCTATTGTCTGCTCGGTCAGCCATGCGGTCATCCGAGTTTGCCATTCCTTCTGTGTAAAGCTATGCTTGTTGTCGATGTCCGATGTCGTATTGACCCGCGGGATGAGATCGACCTTCAAGAAGACCGCCGACTCGCTTCCCCCGCTGACATTCGCTCGAGCAACGTCCATTAGTGACGAACTGCTTCTTATCGTTAGTGTAATGGACGCTCGATGTTGGCCTTTGACCTTTTGTTTTGAAGACGTATCATCAAGTGTTCTAGAGAAAATCTAGAAGAAGCGTAGCTCGATTAAAGATGAATGTTCCTCTTGCATCTCCCGTGCTGTCAAGTGAAACACAGACCCCCGCTTTGCACGTTTCATTAGCTTTGACTTAAAGCCATGTATATTGGAAACAAGCGTTATATTTTCGTTGAGGCTGCAATCCCATCTATTTTCTTGATTATTCCTCGGAGAGAGTCGGGGAGAGAGAGCGAGAGAGAGAGAGAGAGAGAGAGAGAGAGAGAGAGAGAGAGAGAGAGAGAGAGAGAGAGTACATATGCATCAATGGCATCAGTTTCCCGTTGACTATAATACTCTATTATATATAATGTTATAAAAATTCCTTGATATAAGTTCTCCTGTTAAGCTGCTCTTCTGATTTTAATCGCTACAATTATCAAAAGCACACCTTTGTTTATTTATTTTATTTTATTATTTTTTTTATCGAATCCTTGTTCAGTAGGAAATCTTCAATAATTACCTCCAATAGTATTTATATTTGGAATGAGTTTTTTCCGTGTTTTTTTTTTTTTTGAGTTAAAAATTACAATTAAAACAACATTGCTTATCAGCCAAATTCTAGGTTGTAGCGTACAATCATAGCACAAGTAACAATAAGCTACTGTACGAACGGCAATTAAACCAACTGCTAGAAGCATTTCTACAAATGGCTTACTAACAATAAAGGTTAACACAGCAAAATGCAGTCTGTGGTGACGTCCAGCGTTATGACCTGGATTACTACGTAATTTTGAACTAGTGGAACACAACTCAAAATAAGAGAAGGCTGCGAGACGGGTGAATAGGGGTTCATGAACGGGTTAATGTGCCTCGATTCTATACTTGTTTGTCTTCATATGCGGCATCACGCATTTAACAAACGCTTAAGCCCAGCTTTAGATGCGAAACGGTAACATTAATTGTGAACTTCAGTATGATACATAATCCAGAAGGCCCCGTGTGAACTCCGTGCAACCCAGATATAAATCTCCGTGACTTTGACACACACGGATCGGATGGAAAAGAACAAGAGGAAAGACCTGGAATGCCCATCACGTGGAAGCGCACGAGTTAGGTTGTTTGACCTGCACTCGCATCCGTACAAGAAGGAAGTGTGTTTAGAACTTTTTTTTTTTTTAGTAGCACCTGTCGCCGACGGTGGGTCAAATGACGGCAATAGGGTTCACGCACGTCCACACTTTTAGCCGGTGATGGATAGAGGCGCATCAGCTCTGCAAGAAGAAGCAACGCGTATTGGAGGCGAATGTAAAGAAGGGGAGGTCGATACGATGTTGAGTGTACCGACCATCTGCTTGTTTCTGATGTATGAAGGGTATTTCCTGGACACGCTAGCACCGATATGTATTACACTAAACAATTTATTTTTTTCCTCTCTAGTTTGGCCCCAGAGAACGGATTCAGAATAGCATTTGTGAGATCTATTGATCGTCTTCGCCGGTTGCCTCAGCAACCTTAAAACTGGCATTCGGATGTGGACTTATGGAAGGCGACTCGCAGTGCGGTGATAAAATATTTATGCACCTTTCTTGTGATGTTCTCTTCACAATTGAGGTACTTTATGTCTAGAAATAAATGCATCGCTTTCTACCCTACCTATTACCCTCTTCGGAATTATCCTAAGTGCTTTTAGAAGTTTCGTGAAATTATAATTATTATTATTAAACTCAATTCAATTATCTTCAAACATTTTTTTTTTTTCAAATATCATGAAGCGGATCACTTACTTCCAAATCTCGTCAGAACCTCTTGTTTGTCTATGACTGTCTACTGATGGCTTTCCAAAACACAGATTTAAGAGAATTAACAATTATCGTATACAACTTAGCTTCTGTTTTTCGATAAATGTACAAATCACCAGCTCAAGAACTTATAGCTGCCCATACAATACCAACTGTCATCTATCATTTCATCGATAATTCTAATGGCAACTGTTGTATATCGAATCCCTCATTATTATTATTATTATTATTATTAAAAATAAATATTAGTTTTAATCTTTTTTATTTCAATTTCTTTTAAAACATTATTTAAAACATAAGTATTTTTACACATTTTAATGTAATTTATTTCAATTAGTCAAAATTTAAGTAATCTTGAAATACATTTTTCTGAATTGAAAGTTTAGTAATTTCGCAAACCATTGTTGCGAAACCATTTCGTGTTTAATTCTGCGCATGCGCTTTATGCCAATTCATCTGCTGCATTATTGATCTGTTTACGAAGGCAAACAATGATAATTTATTTTTAATTATATAAAATTATTACCGTGTGTACCATTTTACCATAATTAGCACTTATAATCAGAGTGGGCGCTTATCTAAATAAACAATTTAAGAAACAAATAAACCCCCGCATGTGGATGTGGATTTGTTTCTTTGTGAGTCGTACGTAATTAAATATGGAATGGATCGGAACAATTTTGGAAAGCTGTACTTGGAAGGTATCTGAATTTATTTAATATTTGATTCCTTCTTCTTTCTATTCGTTGTGCTTAACGCGTAAGGAAAAAACTACAGGTAATCATAAAAATGGTGCGTTTCGATAGAGAGCATTCTTGCATATCCTTCATGCCACAACTGAATCTTCAACTTCTTTTTTTATATGCAATATTGTAGACTTTGATTAAATTAAATCTGATCTATTAAAACTAAAATTCAAATTATACGACAAATATTAATCCAAAGATTATTACATAACACCTGCAGGGAGTCCAAGGACTCATCGAGGGAGGGCGCATACTCTACAGCTCTCCGTCTCCGCTAACCACAACTACCTTCATCATGTACACCAGCGCCATCTACCACCCCTATTTTCACAGACAATAAGAAATATCCATGCCCACGACAAGATCCGAGCCCGCATCCTTTTGGCTGGAGAGCGGATGCGCTAACCACTCGGCCAGCCAGGCCGACAATATCAAATATCAAAATCCAAATAATTATTTCGATACTTTTCCCCTTTGTGCCCGTGTAAACAATTCTATTGAAACATAAATTAGAATGGCCTGGAAAAATTTTATTAGAATTCCCAATACCAAATTTCATTAAACCAGTTCAGCATAGTCCCGGAATAATCTGCATACTGACAGACGAAACATATCTTAAAGGTTTGTTTCGCCTATCATTTCGCTTTTCAAAGAGCTCTACCGAATGGTGGTACTTTAAAATAATAATAATAATAATAACTTAATGGGAAAAAATAGCATTATTTTTCTACTGCATATGGTCTTTTGCAATGACTTAAAATTTTTATAGCGATCCTTATAAAACTAATTTAGTTAAATTCTCTCCGTCTAGTGCAGAATTGTTAATAAGAGTGCGAATCATTTTGCCAATAAAACGTCCGAAATGAAATTAAATTAGGACCACGTGGGTATATTCTTTTCTGCATCCCAAATTCCAAAATCGTATTCATTTCAGCCAACCAGAGTAGAGTTATTTCAATACAATTTTGATCCCCGTTTGCCTTCGTACTACTCCCTTTGCAAATACTCTAATTGAATCGAAATTGATTTAACAAGACAAATGTGGATTTCTGTCCAGATTCCAATGCACTCCACCTAGCCATCGTTCACCAATAACTTGGTTATTGGCAGATGGATCAATACAGCATATACAATCAATCCAACAAATCTAATAGATGCTTACGTAAGAAGTATTTTCGAAACATACCTGAAAACTGAAGTCGAGTATTATTGGAGTGTGTTTATATTGCACGAATTTCACGTGGCTTAAATTTCTGATGGTTTCTCCATGGTTTATATAATTATGTGAAGGTGTGGCACCGTCCTATATTGAAACTATAGACGCACATTCGTGGGTACTGATGTGGATATTAGATCATACTTTGTACCCTAAGTGAAAATATTTCTCACATATGATTCGACATTTACTGTATTTGCACACCCTTCTCCATGGTGTTACATACATTTGGATTACGAATTATTTCTAACAACCCGTAGCTCAGTCGGTATGGACGAAGTCCTTTGTTCGGAAAGAACTGAGTTCGATTCCTGTCAGTGATGTGAGGAACTTTATCTCGTCTCTTTCGACGAAAGGTGAGTTATATGGTCTCATACGAAGGTAGGGGTTTTTTCGTTCCCCCAGAACAGGCAAACTGGCCCTGTGAACACACGCATCTACCCACATAGGACATTCCTGGAATAAGATTGACCGACCTATTCCGTGGGATTTCGTTTCGAATTCGCAATAGGCCACGAACCCTAATACTTAACCCGTAACCCAGGCTACTAGGCCTAATACGTAAAGGAAGATGATTATTTTCATTTTTTTTCACTTTTTTTTTTATTCAGAAAGTCGTTGATGTTATTTGGGAATAAACTTGAGTTTACCAAAGCAATTTCTTAAATTTATCGAAGAAAATATAAGTTAGACATCCAGTTTGTATTTATTATTTACATTTTGATCGTTAATTTATCTCCAGTTTTACTTTATTTATTACCAATGTGCTAATTCGTTTAATGTTGTAACTTGATCCTCAAACAAAGATGAAATCAGATTTTGAGATCAGAAGTATAAAAAAAAATTCGGATATCTCGACAAAGACATTGACGAAATTAATGAAATAATAACAAAGTAATCGGATTATCGTTATTTACCGAAAGCTAATGAATGTGATTTTTTCAATGTTGTGTTTACAGTTTCTAACTAAACCTAGATTTCTTCAATTAACTGCAGAAATCCCATCAAGAGAAAACGTCTTAGGATAAAAAAAAAACTGTTTGTTTACTTCTACACGATTCTTAATCCATATAAAACTAAACGGTCTAGACTAATTTGTTTCTTCTTCACATGATTTTTTCTTCCAAATGGAACTAGTATGGATGGTCAGAGATAATCATAAGAAAGTGTGTTTTTGAATATGGCATTGTTGTACAGTGATGACGTCATTTTTCGTAATAAGTGGGACTTGGGTTATGTATCACAAATTATTTATTGAAACGTTTCACACCATTTTTTGTATCATTTCAAATCATCATTGCCTAATTTTGCAATTATGTATTATGTGATCTCAAATAACGTAAACTTGAGATCACATAATAAATTTTAATAGATTCTGTAGATTTATTAAATTTTATTCTATCCCTTGAAAACATTAAGAGACATACAAATTTTTGCACAAATCCTTATTTACGAAATTTCATCAAATTTTCTAGTCATTGAAGAATTATTACTTTATATACATTTAAAATCTTTTTTTTTTTTTTTTTTTTTTTTTTTTGCTCCTGCAAATGATCGGATTTGAAGCAAAAGGGAGATAGATCTATAAATTTTCGTACCGATTTACGATACCAAATTTTATTAAAGTCATAATTTGCTAAATGATGTTCCCGAAAGGGTCTACTTCTATCTTGGATTTCACTAGAAGTATGAATTATGTTCATTATGTGGTTGTTTCAATGCTGCTTTCAAAACAAGAGGAGTCAAACGAAGGTTCCTCTGTTTGAGAAATTTCTTCACATAAATTTAGCATCCCGCAATAACTGTTAATCAATAATGAGGGGGAAATACTAAAGGGCAAAAATCCCACAAATCCAAATGAAAACTATACCCCCCCCCAAAGTGACCTTCACGAGGAAATGAACGCTAGCAGTAACCTAAACGGGCCCCTTGAGTAGTAGGATAGCTGTTATTTACTCCAGCCATTCATATCTTCTCTCCAACATTACTTATCTTTTTTTTTTCTTGTGCAATTTTCTCCTTCCTTACAGTTTAATTTTCTGACTGTCGCCGGTCGTGTGTGGCTTTTTTTTTTTTTTTCGTGACAGCAAACTCTCAGACAAGAGTTGTACTGCTGTCGTTTCTACATGCAACTTCTCGCACGCCAGTTCTTTATAATAACAGTAATAATGAAGCAATCGCACGTGAGGCGAGTTAGCCTTTTCGAAAGGACTTTTTCGCAGTCTGACTAACTGCAAATATGCTAGGAATGCTTAAACAAATTAAATTTGCTCATCTTGTTCCCGGTTTTTCGTACGTTCTCCCTACCTTCCCCTTTAGGAATAACAACACGTAATTGGAAACAACCGGAAGTAATCAAACATCCTCAGTGCGTTTTCTTCTTTTATTTCTGTCGTTCTGTAGGAAAAGATATCAATAAGTCCTTCATATGTTGCTACCCACCTGAAGATCATAACCAGAAAAAAGAAAAGAAAAGAAAAAAAAACGTAGCCATCACTTAGCTGTTAGTTCTGCTAGCCGGAGGCAGTTGATGGCTCGAGCAGTGACTCATCTCTTCATGTCCTGGGGTTTGATTAGCTGCGTGGTCACTAAAGAAGAGAAAGAGAGAGAGAGAAGGGGGAAATAGTTTTTGCTCGCTGACTTGCTACAAACCCTAAGTTACCATTACATATCCGTGGTGCGGAGATAAATGCCATCCAAGCACATTTCGCTGAAACTGTCATAATTTGTAATAAATGAACGTTAGGTGGGCGTTACCACCATCCGTACACCATCGTATGTCTCCCCTTAAAATACCTCTACACGCTGGACCAAATATACGGGAGCTCTTGTGTGATACTTATCTTGATCTAGCGCACATTACTCATCCAGTTTGACGGCTAATCATGACGGCGTCTTCCTGCGCGTGAAGACGTTCAGTACGAAGCAAAACATGGAATGAGTGAAAGAGAGAAAAGAGAGATGTCATTGATAATGGCGATTGTACCACGCACGCTTTTCCGCCTTTTTTTTTTTTTTTCGTCCCTCCCAGATAGTGCAATCAGGTGCAGAGCGAGTCCATACAGCTAAGAGTGGCCCGACAGGTAGTTGTTAACGTTGCTATAGTAACGACACCATATACTAATATGTCAAAATATTGGTAGCACTAAGCCTAATGGATAACACACTCTCTCTTAAGACAAAGGAGGACGACAATCATACATCTAAGGGTTTTAAAGAAGTTTAATAAGCCTCATAGAATGTCTTTTATTGTAGCGAGTTAAGCTCCAAGTAATTTTCAAAGCTGGTATAAAGTTCCAAATCGGAATCGATGACAGAAAGTAACCCGGAGCAAATTAGAATAGGAAATTGTGAAAGAATTTGTCGTTTTAAGTTTAAAGCAGACTAGTTGGATCTTGTAGTTGCCAACTTGCTAATAATGGATCGCATTCATTTGTCAGGTGGGCAAACCGTTCAAATTGTACTTGTCAATACAACGTCCCTTCTTGAATGTTCCTTAATTAAACCAGACTTGCGTGTATTGTTTCCACGTCATTTAAAATCGGAACATTCCGTACTACCTAATTGGCGAGGAGGCCATCAAAGGTAAGTGACACAGGGCGTCAACGATACATTACCAAAAGCTAACATTGATCGACTCGCTATGGAGGCGATAAACAGTTCCATGGGCGGTGAAAGAGCGCGCAAAGTAGGACCGAATGAACTAACTTCTTAGTTTTCTTTCACTTTATCGCGCGATTCTTTTGTGTTCCCCGGCCCTCTTTCAATTCTTTTATCTTATTTCAGATATTTTGTGCAAAATAAGTAAAGATATTTAATTTTCGTGTTGTAGTTTGTTTGTATGCAACAAACTCGTGCTGGCTGGACGAATTTGAGTGAAATTTGGAATTTGGAGTATTTAATAAAGTTTTTGACACACTTTAATTTTCATTTGAAGTAATATTCTAAATTATGGGAGATCTATTTGTTACTTGGCTTCATCGTGACCCAATAAATAAAGGTTGGAGGATACTCGAAGTCCTTGAATGCTGAATTCATCTTTTTAGTACTCTCCAAACATAATAGCTGATTAAAAGATAACTTTTGCATTTTAACTTATGTTGTCTATCATTTATTTTTTCCTTTAGATTTATAGTACTTTTTTATTTATTTATGAGTATACTTGTAGAAATAAATTCGATGTATCTTATTTTATTTTTATTTATTTAGTTATTTATTTTTGATTCTGTACTTCAGTAAAAATACTAAATGAGATACACAAATAAAAATTATACACTATTGCAAGGAAATTTTGAAACATTATTTCAGTACACTAATGATCAACGAGTCTTTATTTTTATTTGATTTATCAGTTTATCTCCAATGATTCACTTAATGACCCGTTAACTTTTTGAGTATATTTTTTTATCATTGCTCAAATTAAAGGTGCTTTCGTGCTCGATGTTTTGTGTGTGTGTGTGTGTGTTATTTTTAACGAAATAAATCTAAATTCATCTGGAGTTATACGGACTGTTTGAAGATATTAGCTGCATTTACTCAAAATGAGGCTGTCCTGGTAGTAGCGCAGAAACAGCTAATAGTATCACTTTCTGCGCACTTATTATAAGAATATTAAAAAAAAAAATTCTGTTCTAATGTTCTTAATTTTTTTTTCGATTTTTTTCTTAGCATATTAAACCAGTAAGAAGAAAAACACGTCATGTTAGACCTTATTTCAAAGAAAAATAATATATACAGATATTCCCATTACTTAAAATTAATACCATCGAAATCATGCACAGCGACAGTCGTTCTCTTTTCTGCATGAGAGCAATGGCCGATCCCGTGTGCACATTCGCTGCTTCCTGACCAGCACAAGAAAGATTACTCATTTGGGGAGATTACTAAAGGGAGTTAATCTCTGAATACACGGTCGCAAAATAAATATCCTTTCAGATCAATGTAATCAATGACACAGAGTAGAGCTTTCTGCCTTGCATTTCCATAATTGCACCCTCACTACCAGCATTTAAAGGGAACAGGAAAGTAGATGGGGGGGATTGGGGGAGGGGGAGATGAGACTCGTTTCATTTAAAATGAATGCAGTTTTCATGGCGGAACTTCTCATGAGTGAATAAAACGGAATTGGGGGGAGGAGAACGGAGCAGGAGACGGGGACAAACAAGTCACGAGGAGGGGGGACGGGGTGAATGCGTTTGAAGCGCAACCGTCCAATCGATATCCTACTACTTTTTTCCATCTCTGTGGTGTCCTAAATAGATCGAGGAAAGTCGTACAAATATGGCAAAGATAGATTTGATTGTATTTCATTTAAGATCATCCATAATTCACGATCGAATTATGAACACAAGCCAAATCGTATTATGAATATATACATATGGATGGCAAATCTTCAAATGATGGCTGCCATCGTGATCTGTTCAGTTTAATGCGTCTGGCAGAAAACCGATCACCGATTTCGTTGAGGAAAGTAGGCTGCGACTGATTGCTCGATAAGCATATTTGATCCGTCTGTTTATTGGCTTGATTGCTGAGAAAACTTTGTTTGTTGGAAATTGCTACCTGCGTCTGCAAGCATTGCGGCTTCTAATTCATTTCTTTCTCTTTCTGTATATAGTATATGTAATATTACATTGAAAAATCTAATAAATGCGTGGAAGTTGGAAGTTTGAACTTATATCGAGAGAGAGAGAGAGAGAGCGACGA
This sequence comes from Typopeltis vanoorti, assembly GCF_054136105.1. Lineage (NCBI taxonomy): Eukaryota > Metazoa > Arthropoda > Arachnida > Uropygi > Thelyphonidae > Typopeltis > Typopeltis vanoorti. The sequence goes on from NC_143549.1 coordinate 126,288,290, forward strand.
AAAATTACAGAAAATAAGCATCCAAAGAAAGACAAAGAGCACCCAAAGAAATAGGCAGTCGACAAAGTGAAGATAATTAAAATCAGCTTAAAACCGACGAGTTTAAGTTGGTTCAAACTTAATTCTTTAGAGTTGAATGACACCACTTCTTCAGCACAGCTTAACATAAAAAAGCAGCACTTTTATTTATTTATTTATTTTTTATTTTTTTGGTTATGTTTTTTGTTTTTACTTAAATCTTATTGTCCTTCCTTTAAAATATTTGAACTTTTTCCAATCCAATTTTGGATTTTCTTTGGGAAATATTCGTGCATCTCACTTAAGAAAATGTAAACTGTTCTTTCCGTTGATCAATGCACTTTCGACGACAGGGCGTTGGTTTCTGTCGTGCGACCAATGAAGTAGTTTCTGCGCATGTAGCTGCGCACCTGTTTTGTTATTATTTTTATTTAATGGCGTTCTCCCCATTAGACGAAACTGTGCTGCCGGGCTGCTTTCAATGTAAAACAAATGACTTGAAGAATTGCTGACTCTGGGACACTGGTGAGTTTGCATTCAGCATGCAGAATAAACATTTATCAAGAGATTGAGAGTCGAACCCGTGAAGTGCTGTAGAAGTCGGAATGATGAGATGCCATAGTCTCCAGTGAATACGGACACGAACTTTCATAGATGTTTATGTTGGATAAATAATTCCAGTCTGTGACTTTTGAGATTTCAGAAGTCTACAGTTGCTGAAACTACACTCACTGACGACTGATTGTTGAAACTTTACTATCAAAATAACTGTATATTGTTGTCTATTCTTAATATGATTTCTCTCCAGTGTTTCCAGCAGCAAGCAAGAACTGCCTTATTTCAGAAAATAGGCAGGAGACGTAGGAGACATCTGGGAATGCTCATCTCAGTACAGTTGTCTGTATGTTTTATGCCTTATTATTTATTTATATATTTATTTATTGTCTACGTTAGTGAATCCACCTGATTCTCTAAACGATACTTTCGCTCTGTCAAGTTAAAAGGAAAGTACAGGAACTTCTCTTATGATGCAATATGTTGCTCCACTTTTCCCAGAAGACACATTGCGATGAATGGAAATAGACTGGAGGCGATGTGGCAGAAGTGAATGGCCGAGAAACGACACATTCTTTCATCCTATAACACTAGACAGCCATTAGAAATGTCACAAGAAAGAAACGCATTGCCGGACATTACATGATCACAAAGTAACGATCAGGGATGTGTCCTTCCTTTTACGTACAATGCACACTCTTCAGGCATCGCCCTTTCAAACAAAAAAGTGATAAACACCGCATTGAGCTCTGAGTGATTCTCTCAATTTTTTGGACCTCTGATGCATGGTTGCCGAAGATAAGACAAGTTTTTTTTTTTTTTTCATCTTTATCAACAAGGATTTGGTATAGCAAAAGAAATAAGAGGGCAAGTCGCTAGTAAATGCATGTGAATCCCTGTACGTACAGCAGTCGATCAGAAGTTCCGAGATGTGTCCCTAAGAAAAGTGTAAGGATTGGCATACTAATTAATATTTGAATGTATTGAAATAAAAATTCGATTAATAAAAAAGTATGAATAAGAAATCAGCAAATTATAAAAATCATACATGTCTTAAGATTTCTGTTTATTATGATCTCAAATTGTGATATCGTCTGTCGTACTTCGGGTAAAACTGTGAAGAAAAAACAACATTTTAATTCTAAGTCTATTCTAATTCCAAATTTAAAAAGGTCAATAAAATAGATGCCTCTTTCGGAAGAACCATTGTGTCCTTTGGTTAACTGGACCTGATTTCGAATTCATCTAGGAAGAGAAAAATCTTTGTAACTGATTTTAACCCGAGATGAATTAGCTTGTCTCATACGAAGATCCCAAAATTTTTGATCTAAGAAATTGGGATCTTGTTCTTGCTAAAGAACAAGACCTTAGAACACACATATTATTTTCTATAGTCTACAGAAATGACGGCTGTATTATAGCATAAATTAGATTTATAAAATGCCAAAGTAAATGGCCAAAACTGCTAGAAAAATTATACAATATCAAAGTTATTCTGTGTCCAAATTTCTCTCTTGTAATACTGTAGATGTGTTGGTGTTACTGAGATGAAAGCAGCATGGCTGGAATGTTATGTGCTTCAAGCACTCCAGGCTCATTGCCCTTGTTCATAAGTCTACCCAGCACGCTAATCTAAGTTTGTGTGTTATGAAGACAGGAGACCACAACGATTGGCTTAAGTGAACTGTTGAGAAGATGATTCAATTAAGGGAACCAATTATAGCTTGTGGAATGTCAAAAATAAAAAAGTAAAAAAAAAAGATTAATTGTTTATGACGTCACTTACAAACTAATCATTCAGCAACAACAGAGTTGTTTTAATGTCCTCATTGTTACAAAAACATAACTATTAACAGGAGCCGCTAATGTCCAAGTTTTATATACAAGTCTAAGTGACTCTTTAAAATGGTGTCATTAAATGCTTATTTCGTAGCGCAGTTAACGAAATGACTCTCTGGATGTGTAAATGAGTTATTCACGTTTTCCTGTGAATTATAATCGTTTTCACGAGGCATTTCTGTCGGCTTTTCCGTGGCATGGCTACAGCAGGTGGCAGAAGCCACATAGTAACAAATGAACGGCTAATAACGTAAGCCTGTTCTACTTCGGTATGGTAGGTGACGGTGCACGTCATGAATGACCCTTATAGTGCGCCTATTATTCGCGGTGGAAGCCCGTCGTAAACCGCGTGCCTCTTGAAGGCAGGTGTTCACAGTCTGCGTGCATTTTGGCGCCTAACTCAAGGGAAAGTTTTCAGGCTTGTCTGGTAAACCTGACAATATGGGCGGTCAATAGTTGTTAGCAATGATAATATCCCTTTTCCAGTAGCCTTGAGCTGCGCTGCACATAACGTGCTCTATTGTCTTCTGTGGAAATCGACGCAACAATGGACACATCACGAGTTTCTCTGTTTGTTAGGAAGTGACATCATTTACAGATCACGCAGTACAAGAATGATTGTTGGTACTAAATGCGTAGAAAGCAACGTATTTCCCCCCCCCCCCAAGTTCTTTCTTTTCTGATTGCATTACTTTTAACAACACACGTATGAATGCGCTTTACGATTCTCCTCCGAGCATCCATTTCTCAATCGTCTCCTTGACCCGTTTCTTGTAGACTGAATGAATTTATAATAAAACAACAGAACGTTTTGATAGGTTTTTACTTAACATTAGTTGTTGAAAAACACAACTCCGGAGGATGCATTAAAAAAGTACAAAGCAATCCGCGATGAGTTTAAGCTTTTATTTTTGTATTAAATGTTTAACTCTAGAGTTTAAAAAAAAAAAATTGTTAGAAATTGCCCAAGTTTCGTCATAGGAAACCATTTTATTGTCCCTATAAAACATATACACACGCCCGCATGCACGCGTGATTCAAGAATACCAAAATATTTCCGTCTGATAGTGACGTACATTTATGCATCACTGGAACAGTGGCGAGCCTTCGGAGCACCTAGCAAACACACACATATTACAGGATTACACTTAGTGGACCAACCAGCGAAGCCTCAAACACATGACTAAATTTAATAGCCATCTGGGCTGCTGCTGATAGTGCAATATAAAACGCACCAACGTACTTGGCTTCTGTTTTGTCAATTCCCTTAAGAAACCCCCCCCCCCCCCATAAATCGTGTTTTTCTCGCTAGAAACGTTAAAAGACAGTTTAATTTTTTTTTTTTTTTTTTTTTTTTTTTTTTTGCTGAGAGGCCAAAGTGCGTTTTAAAGGGGGAAAGAGACAGGAAGTTTGACCCCAAATGTGAATAATGAAGAGTGGCATCAATAAAATGGTATTACACGCGATGTTTTTCGATTCCCACGCACTGGACAGATAAAGTGATGGGCGAATTATTGGAGCGTTTTGCGAACGTCATTCTGCAGTCGGCAAATGTTATAGAATGGTGTGAATGACAAGGGCGTGAATGTAAATGACGCCAGGACACGGTTATGATTCCTTAGGATCATAATTATTGTAACTGTGAACACACACGTAGGCAAGCGTTTGACACTAATATCGAGATTAACGCAGTGAAACCTATTTTGAAATAAATGCATTTAGCTACTCATATTAAAGTGGGTGGTACCAGGCGAGCAAATGATTGCAATCATAAAAAGGCTATTTTCGTAAGAACATTGTTGTACAGTGATGCCGTTCTTTGACGTCACTATACAAGAACGGTGATATAATTTTGTTTGTTTATTTTAATTGTGCCATTATAATGACCCAAATGAAACGAGGGGATAAATTTTAACAGCGATCTTCGTCGCCCAGTTTTATTAAAAGAATGATTATGGCTCATTCTCTATTGAGATAGAGAATGAGCCATAATCATTTTTCTCGATAAAAATTTTGCCCATCTGAAGCCAAAACTGAATCTTGTGAATACAAGTATGCTTTCTAAGCATTGTTGTGTTTTTTTAAAAAAAAATTCTTATTCAGCCAGAAGAGAAAAATTACAAAATAATCTTTCGATATATTTTACCATTTTGGGTCCCTTCAAATTGCCCTATCGAAACAGAAATGGAGAAGATGGAACAAAATTATGTACTGATTCCAAATTTGAAATTTTAATGAAATCCATCCGTCCAGATTCCTAAAAGTGTCTAAAGACAAAAATGAATCTAACAACTTATTTTACTCATATTGCAAAAGGTAATATTCACAACTCACTCAAAATTCTACATACATATCTCGTACAGGAGCGTACCCCTAAACGGTAGACGTTAATATCTAAAAGGAAAAACTAAAATTAAATTCCATTATAAAGAAGAAAAAAAGTCCACACTAAATATTATTATTATTATTATTATTATCATTATTCGTGACACCTCCAACGAGTCCGAAGACTCATCGTGGGAGGACACCCACTGTACAACTCTCCGTCTCCACCACTACCTAACCGCTGCTTCCAATCAACTACATCAGCGCCATCTACCGCCCACAACCACCACACTTTCAGACAAGTATTTTTTGTCTGAAAATTGTGCCTGTTCTGAAGGGCCGATTTGTCTGTATGCGGGATGAAAAACCCGAGTTTCCGGAAGAAAAAACCCTGTTACCTCCGTGTGAGATCGGCTCACTCACCTTGAATTGGAAAAGTCTACATAAAGATTCCTCCCGTCACGACGAGAATCGAACGTAGGCCTATTCCAATCGAAGGGCGCAATGTACCGTCGTTCTTCCAATTGCGCTACGGAGGCAATTAATATTCCTCACATTTAGCCACCTCCCAGTTCAAGAGCACATGATCGCTCTCCTGTACTGATGGCAAAGTGGCCACCTCGCCTACAGACAAATCGTTTGATGTTATTCACTAGAATCATTGCTTTCAAACCCTTCGGATTTTCGATCACTCAGTCCCTCAGGTAATTATTCTTTAGTATCCGAATAAATTAGATTGCATAAATGTTATTTGTGATACATATCCGAAAATAAATGAGTAGCTAAGTAATGTATAGTTTACAACGTAATTAATAACTTTATGCTGTTAGAGGAATGAATGCTCAGACTTTAGGCACGATAATATTGTGACTCCAGTAGCTATACTTGGAGCATAAGAAAGATCCACGTTGAATGACAGAAGAAGTGCACGGCTGCTCAAAGATGTTCGCTAACCGAAGAAGTACATTGGTAGTAGAAGTACGCCGATAGCTCAACTAGATACACCAGTCCCGATAGTAGCACTGTGTAACTTGCAAGAGAGAGAGAGAGAGAGAGAGAGAGATTCTTAAATCGCTTGTCGTACCAGCACACAAAACTGATAGCTGAATTTATCTTGAGTATTCCAGTTGGCATAAAGAGCCGTTGAAGTCTGTGTTTACAGACAAGATGAACTTTTTCATGTCCTTATGCGAGTAAACCCTCATAATCTTGTAACGTTGAGAAGAAAATGCGCGCTGAGGTGGGATGTGGTATTATTTCCAAGTGGCTGTATTATTCAAATAGTGCTGTTGTTATTTCTAACACTTCAAAAATAAGAACATCATAGTGGAATGTGTGTTTGGGTAAAAGTTGCACACAATTCACTTCTGGTCCATCGAGATACTGCGCTATCATCTCACTAGAAACAGGCATTTGAGCCCCCACCACTTAAATATAAATGAATCCACACAGTTGCTATGAGACGTTTCTACTCCAATTGGATATCTGCGAAATTCTCTTTCTAGTGTGCATTGGTCACAGTAACATATTCCTTCTACATCTTTGTTTCTAAGGGAAAGCCAACACCTTTTTGAACCCCCACACTTGTAAGTGTGTTCATAGAGAAAAATAAAAAAAAAGTTCCTCCTCAAAGTGGGTGATATATATGCGCTGTATATAACACGTAATGCATTTTAGGAAGTCAGTGGCCTCCACTCGCTGTCAAATATAGTAGAAGTTATCCCAATAGTGTCAGCTCTCTTCATATATCAAAAACGTAAGGACTATATTTCAATCCTATATACGACTACTCGAAGAAGATAATCAAAATTCCATTGGGAGACATTGCTTGTATGCGATACTGCCTAGATGCATCATTAAAATACATTTATATTGCTGCCAAAGAAGAGCGATTGTTGCGTGTGCTATGACGCAACAATGCATCTCAAATAGAACCAGCCAACATTTCCTTTACAGCTTTCTATTGTTTATTTCCGTCTCCAATATTTTATTCACGTTAAACTGCGAGTGTAGCAATACGTCTAAAACAATATGTCTTTTTTTTTTCTTTTACGTAATAAATGGTAGGGAAGTAATAAAAAATATGCATTATATAATAAAAAAAAACTGTTTTTCTTGCATTTTAAATATGATAAATCAATATCGTACCTCTTGTTTGTTGTTTATAAACAACAAATAGGATAACAAACTTTATCGTAAAATAAAATTCGATTAATATTTATGCTGTATTTTAATTTATGCTAGTGAACACCGGAAGTCTCACGATTTTCCACTGGTCTTTCACCTTATATATATATATATGGAACAATAAACTATGGTGTCCTTCTACTTCACGGTATATGTGCACTACCGCCCACACTACTCCCACCTGTAAGATGTCACACACACACATCGCCGCATTCGCCAAATACCAGACAGGACAGGAGAGGTAGCTAGGTAATCTCGTTCTAACGACAATTTTCATATCGTGTTTCTAGAAAAGGTGATTGAACTCTAAAGACCATCCACTGTGATTTACCGGCACTATGACCAAGTCACCCCTAGTTGACAAGGAGTAGAAACATTAGGAAGCTAACAGATGATGTGTCTAGGAAACTATGAATGATGCAGTTTGAAATTTGCGACACCACTTATAGACAACTACTTAAAGTGCACGCTAAGTTAAACAAATTACGATTTCTTTTTTTTTTTTTTTGAAAAGAAAAAAATTATATAATTAATTGTTTTCTTTTTTCATTTCTAAAACTGTAGGTGAATTTAAAATATTATTCTCTCTCTCTCTCTTTTTTTTTTTTTCCCTCACACTTCAGTGATTAACTTTCTGCAGTCCGATTGCATTAATACGGTGTGAGTCCGGCAAAATCAAATACACCATTCTACAGGTAACTATGGTTACCGCAAGAATGTCATGGAAACTTAATGCCTGGGTAGACTATTGTTTCTGTAATACAATTATCATTTACGACTAACCCACACACACACACACACACACACACACACACACACACACACACACACACACACACACACACACACACACACACACACACACTCACTCAAGATGGTGGCAATAATAATTCTCTTTTTCTGCTATTTATCCCCACACCCCTTATGATGTTCTTCTCTTAAAAATAACCGAATGTTGCGGCCATAAAGGTTAGGTAAAGGAATAGAAGCAATCTAGAAACCATTACTGGGGAGAATCTAAAAAAAAAAAAGTCTTTTTATGGCTACGGGGCCTGAATTCCACCGCAGCTTTCGCCTCATTACCGATACTACAGCTGTACTGCCTACAGCGGGTGTGACGTCATTAAGGAAAATTTGATCTTTTTCTTCTTTTCTCTCCCCCCCCACCCTGCCTCTTTCCCTTTCTCTTCTGGAAAAGAGAAATTGAGCGAGCTAGCCAAGGTATTAGATCTTTTGGGAGATCTTTTGCTTTCATCTTTCTCCCTACCATCCTTTGTTGCTAATTGTCTGTCATTTTTTTTTTTAAATCTCCAACGGCTCCACTATCGCTTTTCAAATTCTTTTTACGCCTTCTTCTTCTTCTTCTTCTTCTTGGAGTTCCCTCTCTCTCTCTCTCTCGCTCTCTGTCTCTCTCGGTCCCTTAACATGAGACAGAGCAACTGTGCAGCAGCTGTTTTGCTCACCACACTGCGAACAGATCTGACGGTAAAAAAAAAAATGTCATTAATTGATTAAGAAGTTTAGAGAGCAGACCATTCAACGGTAAAGAATTGTTACTTTACTCCTTTGTATCTGAGCTCCAACGATCTTAAACAATAAGTTCATTTTAAACAGGAAGAATTTTTTTTAAATTATTTCCAGTGTTTAGAAATGATAAAGAACGAAATCCATTAGGCAAACGACCTCCACACTTGAATATATTTCGCATTAAAAAAAAAAAACGTACACTTACACAAATTCCCTTTCTTACTTACAACGTGCTTCCGTCATCAAATTCCCAAAGCGTTTAAAAACATTTTAATATACAGTATATATTATATACACACTGAATAAACACAAACCAGCCTCGGGAGGAAAGGAATATTTAATTAAGTAAACCTTATGCCAATCAGTTGCTGTTTGATCCTCCCCCCCCCCCTCCCCATGGGAAGAATGTGTTCGATGATTGGTTAATTATTCAGAATGAAAATTTGAGTATGTTTTAAAATAACTCTTGGAATTTTACTCGGAAGATCATTTTAAAAAATATAATAATAAATAAATACACATTCAACAGAATACTTTTAATGCACTACCAACATCTAAAATCTTCAAGATACAGTTTATTTATTTATTTTTTCCTATTCTCTGTATCTTGTAAAATAATGGACGGAAGACATAATTAAAACAAGCTTTATCTGAATGGAAAGATACTATTTACATTAATAAATGTTGAAGTGACTGTTATACGTGGCAGTTTAGAAATAACAGGACATTTGCCGAAACAATAGTCGCTGCAATTTCATTATTATTTTAATAATAATTCATTATTGTTATTTTGATTAACAAATGAGTTTGTTTCACTTTATTAACGGATGTTAGTAAATAACATTATTTTCTGCACATACGTTGGAAAATATTTCGTGTTGCCAATAAAACTTTTTCTTCGATGTTTATGCCCTATTTCTTCATCAGTACCCTGTGTAATCCAAGAAAATACTGCGAAGGTTAAAAAATCTCGCCTTCAGTTGACTGAATGAGCAAAAAATTTCTAGAAAAAAAAATTATTGAATTTAACTCTCTCTCTCTCTCTCTCTCACACACACACACAAATCGTATTTGTGTTTAGAGCTCTACTTTCACCAGTTCCTGTCTCAAACCTATGAATATGGACTACTTATACGCAGTTCACATGACACTTTTTGTAGAGAAATTCCGAAATATAAATAAAAAATAATAATATAAAATAAAATATAAAATATAATAATATAAAATAAAATATAAAAAAAAATAAATCACGGCATATAAAACTACTACGTGTTATCGAAGTATTTTTATAGCTTTCAAAGGTATGTTATGTCTCTGTTTATTCAACTTTCTAGACATTAAATTTTGAACTTTGTCCCTAAATAATAAAGTAACACGTGCTCTCTCACAATCGGTTAAATGACCTGAAATTACTGTTTAACCGCGGTAAAAAAGGGGGGTTTGAGTAAAAGAGATAACCGTCCTCATTTTTTCCTTGCTGTTCAAGAAAATTATCTTCAGTGAAACTGTTCTTACGTACTTTCTAATCTCTTGATAACCATTTTGAGTTCCAAGCAACCACAACTTCTTCGACCTATATTCCCGAAACGATCTTCCTGATGAGCATCTTAAGTGTCATAACTTCCGTGTTGCTATAAAATAATACGAGACTTGATCGGAAAGATGGCAACCCACTATTACTGGAACACTTCTGCTTTTTGAAGACTGGTGCACTCTTCTGCACGAACTGTACATCAATAATAATAATAATAATTTTAAAAAAACGAAATTAAATAACCTGCATTTATAAAAATTCTTCAGCCACATTTTTGAATGACTCATGTGTTTATATAACGTTAGGTGATACTTTACAGTAAGCGTAGCTTCTTCCTATTCGACATTTAAACAAAAAAAATCTTACTATTTCCATTTAGTAGCTTAATTAGAACAACTAGTACCGTTTCGTCGAACAGATCCGCTTCGAACCCGTATATATATATATATTTATTTATTTTATTATTTTTTTTTTCACGTATTCCCAGTACTAGAAAACACCGTTTAGCTGTAACTCATGTTTCAAGATTGCGGGAATGTCCATCTAGGAAGTCAGTCTCACTATCACAGATAGCTGGCCCAAGGCTATCAGTGATTTTACTAGACATTTTGGAGGGAGAGTACAGACAACTGCAGTCCATAACTCTAGCTATGTGTTATTGTCGGACACTCTATGGGTGCTTTCTTCAGACAGCTAAATGCTCTTTCCACTAAGCTACACAGGTCTCTTTAAAATTTATTTGTTTATAAAAATTTGTAATTTTTAATTTTTAAAATTTAGATGTCTGTGAGTATACTTGAGATAATGTTCATAACTTTAGATCGGATGAAGAAAGATCGTCATGTGTTTTCATTGTAGTCACTGACAAAAGAACATTTTCTAGGCCGGTTTTTTAGGTACTTCTCGAGTGGTCGATCTTTCGCACAGACGAGTAGAGTTTTCTTTGCCACCTCCCAGAACTCTTCGAGTTCTGGGAGATTAGTGTATCCGCTCTTCAGCCAAGAGGCCGCGGATTCGAATCCCGCCTAGGGCCGGGAGATTCGCAATTGTCTTTCACCTTCATACATTCATGTGTGTGTGTGTGTGTGTGTGTGTGTGTGTGTGTGTGTGTGCGCGCACGCGCGCGCGCGCGGGCTCGCGCACTGTGACAAGCCCGACTGGGAGTCTTCTCTAAAGTCGCATCATCATGCGGACCCTGCACCAAGCGGGATATAACGCTAGGTAGAAGATTCATGTTAACCTCTACCAATGATTTGCAGATTTATATATGAGGAGAGTGCAGCAGACACTTGTTTTCACCCTATCCCAGCAACTTGCGACTAAAAATTGGGAGAGAGAGAGAGAGAGAGAGAGAGGCTGACTGCATACCGATTTCCAAAAGTTTGGCTAAAAGAGTTTCTCTTATTTCCCTTTGGGAAGTAAGCAATTTTTTTTCGAATTGCTATTTTTATTTAACGCATTTTATTTCTACGACGATCTATATTTTCAACTAATTTCTAAAAATTGTATGGCACGTGTTGCCTTTTCTATCTGGATTAATAATCTTTTGATGCACCACTGAGCGCTCACGTTTTTCCTTCAGTTCCTTACATCTAATAAAATATTTATCAATTCTTTAAGAGCTCCGCTATTTTATGATTAATTCCTCTCGAAGCGAGTTATTCATTGTGATTTCTGAATCTCATTTGGAGTCGAGATTTCAATTCAATACACTTTTCCTTAAATAAAGAGTTGGTTAATGACTGGCATTGTTTGTATTTCTCATATTTAATAGCCATTTGGTCCTCTAAGACGTTTCCAAGTCGATTGTTTCATAAGTAGTTAAACTTATTTATTCAGTTCGGGTGCTCTGTCGGTTATTAAATTTTCATTCAGATGTTTTTTTTTTATCGCTGCAATGTGTGAAGAATGCTTGCATATTATTGATTATTTTTTTATTAATATTGTGTGCAGTGTATTATCATAAGCACACGAACGTGTTGCTGGTTTTTAAGTAGAATTTTTATGGCATCTCTGGCGCACTCTTTGCAAATTGTGGCTGCTAGTTATTGGTTTCAGAACTTCCTTTGTTATCGGCTGTTTCTTTTCTAAAGTGCTATTTTAATTCAATCGATAAACAGCACTGTACTATTAGAACACTAATCAACGCGTACTCATTCTTTTGAGCAACAAAATATGACCTTGGTGTGAACCACCTTTGCGCACCAGTCAGTTGTTTTAAGATGGAATAATTCCAAGATATTTTTCCCTGTTGAGCTTCTCCCAGGACAGATCAAACACCCGGTTTTCTGTTTGCGAAGTAATCAAAGTTGCAAGTGAGCTGGTGGGAAATTTCTCACAGTCCTATAATTCAAGGACGCCATTGTGATCAGCATGCTAGATAAAGTGTCTGTGTGTTGCTCCGGTGATATCCGTTCACACAGAGGTGCAACACATGCCAGTGGAGGAAGAACACAGAGCTCCATCAGACATCGGATCACAATTCAGGTGAAATAACGTTAGAATATTGTCTTAAGTAGTGTGTCTTTGAAATACTCTTATGAAGAACAGAAGAAAAGTGTTTTCAACGTATGTCTGTCGTATACGGAGCTGAGGGTATACATCCGGAGAAAAAAAAACGTTTATTTTTTCTCTCGAATTCTTAAAAAAATACAGGATTAAGAAAAGAACAAAAAAGGAAAAAGAAAGGAAATGTCATGCCGTGTGTTATTTCTTCAAAACATTTTTATTGAATCCCTTTTAGATTGTTGGACAACGCTGAGGTGTTCTTACTAGCTTATATGACATTAAATACATACAGACATCGGATCTGTATGTATAGAGAAGGGACTAACAAATTTGATCTATAGGTTAAAACTGGTCTCTCGCCACCACATTTGCCTTCCGAATTGATATTATTTCTCGTATAATGTGGGTTAATATTTCTTCGTTTTGTGAGTAACCATGGATTTTTGTTTCTTTTTTACTGTTCTATAAGTTTTATCTTTTTTCATGGCTCTCACTCTAGTATATTTATTTATAGTTTTTTGCATATTTGAACGTAACGCTATCGGCTTTATTTATCCAGTCATTCTCCGAAATATCTACTGGAAATTATGAGATATTTTAAAGATTTGTTGTGTGTCTATGTAGATCTTTAAAATTCATGACTATCTATAAAAATTGGAACATATGATCACAGCAGCGATAGTTTAAAATCCTGAAATTTTATGAAACTGGAATAAGTGCAAATTCAGTAAGAACTGAATCGTGCATTCTGAGAAAAGAAAAAAAAAAGTCGTCAACTTCATTAACGAATCATGTTATTGTTATGGTAGCATCATTTTATTAATTACAAAAATACGTGGGATTATTCACTAAATCAGAAAAAAAAACCGTTTACATAAATTCACGCAGATACATACAATAAGTGAACTTAGACAATAATTCCCTCCTCTTGTTATTTCTTTGTCTGTCTATCTTCGCAGAAAAGCCCCTAATAAGGCTGATACCATCAAGTCGTTTTATTCATTCAACTCCTGATCCCAGCTTCTTCACGTTGCTTTTCACTCCAATCCCTGATCCTTCAGCACTCCTTACTGTACCTTACAGAACGTCTTTGTAAGCATCTCCCCTTCACCTTCATAAATGCCAACTCTTCAATATCTTTTGTCATTTCCCTTTTCCATCTCTCTTCCTACCCTGTAAAAGCATAAAAATATTTTCAAAGGTATTTCCTCCTCTACTATTTGTGTGTTGTTATGAACCATGAAATCTACAGCTTAACCCTGTTTCAAACGAAGCTAAGCCAATACAATTTGCTATTTCAGTAGCCACAGATCTTTGGCTTGGGTTGATACCGTAACAATATTTTTTTTAAAAATCCCAGTTTCGTTCATCAAGTGACGACTACATATTATAAAAAGATGACCTACAAAACAGGTCTCTCTCTGTGTGTGTTCGTAACCCTCTTCATGACACTGAAACATTTTTAGCTCGTCTAAACGACCAGGAAGCACGAGGCCGCACATGGCCTTGAGCTACTCTTTACAGTGTACAATGGCGACTGGAGGAAACAACTGGAATATTTGAATATGTTTGCGCATAAAGGCAAGAAATTTCTTCGCTTTGTTATCGGGTTTTATTTACAGCTAAAAATCAATTTAATTTCTACAATTGACTTATAGAAAAATATTAAATAAGCAGTGAGCTCAAACTCAATTCCTTTCTTGAAGAAAAAATTATATATATATGTGTGTGTGTGTGTGTGTGTGTGTGTGTGTGCTATGAAGTGTTTCAAGATGTATTCCACCCGTGGAATGTTAATGATCCTTACTTAATGAGCAATATAATCAAAGTCAGTACCGAGAGAAAAGCCCTGTACAAAAATAATCTCATCTAAAGTAGTGCAGAACGTGTTATGAACATGAAAGAGATTGGTTCCCACGCTGTTGGCGCCAGGAATACTCTATCCTGAGTTCACTCCCTTCGAAAAGGCACTACACCTGACTGAGCTGTATATCCTTGGACATAATTCAACCTTATCAAAGGAAACGTACATTAGTAGTAGCTCGTTTTTCTTGTACGACAAAAATCGGATGACTCGGATAAATGATGAGATGACCTCTCTCATATTTGAATTTCACTGTCATGTGATATATGACGCCAATAACGTCACCATGAAATATTACATGGTGATCTTTTCTCATATGCGATCGTTACTTTTGTGAGCAAGTCGGTGTACAAATTAAAAATTACAAATTTTAATTAAAAATTTTTAAAAAATTAAAAAATAAAGCAAATTGTTATTTGTAGAACAAATAACAATTTGCTTTGAGCGAGACAAGGTTAATACGGTGTTTCAATGAACTACCGAGCCAGCTAAGGAAAGAATGCGATTTGTCTAACGATTATATGTGTTCATCAGCTGGTTTGTTTCGCGGATTAAAAAAAAAAAAAAAATAGATTGCCGTCGATTTAACTAATTTTCATCTGAAAGTATACTACTTTTTATTTCCTTGAAGGAAGAAATTAAAACCTAAGATTTTCAATAGGTTTCTCAAATATGCTAAAATGGATCTTGTTTTAAACTAGTCGACCGGCTCTTCAAGGAAGTCTGATCCTCCTATTTATTCTAACTCACGAATTCCATTAACACACCGCTGAGTTAAAACGGTATTTTAGATGTGAATTAGAACATCGGAACATTAAGCGCTCTCCTCTTTCGTCACCTTGTTACAAATGCGGAGAAAAAAAAAATCTAACCCCATCCCAACCTGAACCACCTCGTGATCCTTTTTGACACGTTTGATTCTTCGGTGTTCCTGATGTAAGAGCTTGTGGTATATCAGGTCACCACTGTTAGGAACTGAAGGTCGTAGAAGAAAAAAAATTTTTTTTTTCGATTCACGGTTAGAAAGATCAGTTTCATGGGTAATACTGCGATTTGTTGTTGCTGTCACCTGGTGACCGTTTTTGAATAGCGTGACTTCGTGAGTTGCCGGGAGTATACAACATACAGTGTGTGTATGTGTGTGTGTGCGTGCAGGCGTCTTTGTTGCCTTTCAGGAGTGAGCAAAAAAAAACCTGTTCGACAGGTCCCATTTCGTAGAAATGTTTTGATCTTGATTTATAAGTCCCCATCCGTTTGTGGAACACACTTGCAAAATATCCTTTTAACATGTTGCGAGCCCGAGGGGGTTTGCAAAAAAAAAAAAAAAAGAGTGGGGTTAACTGTATTGATATTCTCTCTCTTTGTGTGATCCATTCCTTTTCACTCTATTGATTCGCTACTTTTTTTTTTACTATTATTTTTCATCTTTTCTCAGGTTTGCTTCATTGTAGAGTCTCAATCTATTCCTTCGATCGTCTATTTGTTTGCATTACTTAACCATCAAAGTTCGCAAAGTCCAATTAAAATCGGAAAGAGATAATTGATCACATAATACCGCATAGCAGGAAAATATCTTCGGGGAGCAACTTGCCTTCTGTAACTAATATTTTTCACATGGGAGGGTGCTTAATAGATTTGTAAACAATACACTTAACTGGGTGGTTCTTTTGAGAGAGAGAGAGAGAGAGAGAGAATGAAGAAAACTAGTAGAAAAATAAACTGTAGTTAAACAAGAAACAAGAAAATGAGAAAATAAGGGAGATGATGCAATAAGAAATAGAACGCTATGTGGTTTAGTCGCGTGACTCCTTCTAATATCTCAGAAAGAGACGACCAAGTTAGACAAACAACATCCTGTTTATGCCAAGGTTTTCCCTGGTTTGATCACCGTGACCTAACCTCCCACCCATGTGTAATTTGCGTTATGCTCGGCACACTCTAAATGGCCGCGTGGGCATCCTAAACAACTTGTTTTTGTTTGTGTGTGTGTGTAGATTTCTTCGTCGCCCCCAATCCATCATCACTTGCACACTTCTCGATGAAGACTATGGGAATGTCGTCATTAATTTTACAAGCTGAATTGGCGCTCTCCGCCATACGAGACGCTCCCAGGTCACGTCATCTCTTACGCTGGATGATGAAAACATGCTAAGGATGTTGATGGATTACATCCAATGAAGTAATTCTCAAATTTAACTTTTCCGTCTTAAATCAATTGACTTGTGATGAATACTAAATTTTATTTCCTGTTGTATATGTTTATGCATCGTATTCTCTCTCTCTCTCTCTCTCTCTCTCTCTCTCTCACTCTCTCTCTCTCTCTCTCTCTCTCTCTCTCTCTCTCTCTGTTTTGTGATCAGTGATTAAGATTGCTATACAGAAATTTATCTAACATTACATTTGAAATTCCTAAATCCGCTTCACAAAGTTATATAAGAGATGACATTTTCTGTGTCCCATTTGTACTTTTCTTTCTGCTTGTCCATCCATCAAATAACAGTCCAAAAATGCCAGAGAGATTCTTCAAAATCCAGCGATCGCAGACTCCTATAGAGTATCTGGATTTTATCTGTCTACTGTCTGTCACATTACTTGAAGTAAAACATACGTAAGAATGGAGACATCTGATTTTTCTTTGCAAAATTCTTTTGAAGCGTTGGATTCACAGTTATCAAAAGGATCGACTAAATCCGTCTATCAATCATGAGAACTGAAAATTGCTGATGTAATACAGACCCTTACAAAAAAAATTAAGAAATAGAGTCATTCTAGCGAGATGATTTCAATCTCGATTTTCTTTTCTTTGTTCCCCTCTTGTTTGTTAAGAAATGTATCTCAAAACGTATTTTGATGGAGCTTCCATCCACCAAAGGTTTTATATAAACCTAAGGTACATTGGTACTGCCGTAGGTGGTCTGAATTTATTTTATATTTTTATTTATTTTTACATAGCCCGGAAATCCTGCTATAGAGAGCAAACGTGAAAAAGCCACTTCAAGCCTCCAATAAGCGGGGGTGGTAGTAATACATTAGATGTTGGTCTCACATTGACCACTTGAATCCGTTCGTGATAACATTAGCTCTGTTGTACTAATGCGTAACTGTGTCTGAATGATCTTAGTGCGTAGAATGGATTACCATGATAGAGTACATAACAGATGATATATTGTAAAATAGGTTATCCGAAATGCGCGCCATGTCTTATGATCATCCCTAAGTGAGAGATTTCCAGAAATTCTCCGTTCTTCATGGACATTACAATAATACAAATAAACTAATCTTATGAAACTCCAATATTACCGTCATATAAAACTAATTACTGTAGTTACTTTTCTTGACTCGTAAGAACACATTGAATCCAAACTTTACAAAGATTTTTTAAGGGCAGACAAAAAAAAAAAAAAAAAAAAATTCCGGTAGTTATTAAGCCTACCGAGTCTTTTGCTGCAAGTGTGAATACAAGAAGCAATTAAAGCATAATAAACCACCAATAATGTATCGAATTCTGTACACTAATGATCTAATAAACTTAGGAACTGGTTAATTAGAGAAGACAAATATCTCGATAGGGGTGGTCGTCGACAGTCTGATTTACTAATGTTCAAAATTGTTGGTTTCTCATTGAAATAAAGACATAAAACGTGTTTCGGTACACCCAATTAAATGCACTAAATAGGAAAGGGGAGCACGGCGTTGCATTAACTCAACGTAACCCATTAAATGTGTTGCATCTCATCATCCCATACATCATTCCAGCTTGGTCGATGGAACTCATTAGGAAAACTCATTAATACAAACAACTACGCACTTTGCGCGGATTTCATTAACCTCGATCTCAGTGTAACTCAAGGCGACATACCACGCATACAAAAAAAGGATGTTCGGGTGTAAGCAGAGGGTCAGGGGAGTTCCGATGACATAATAATACATCCGGGAAGTGGCAAGACGGAAATATATTCACCTGCAGTTCGACAACGAGGTAAATATCAGGGTGGAAACCTAAATCGGTGATTCCCTTGATGCTGCTGTGGACAATGCAAACAACACCCACGGTCTACCATTTTCGCTATACTTTGCAGTTCCAGGAAACCGGATCGTCAGCGAGCACGTGCGCTTAAATCCAGTAATTTTGTTTCTTTCTTTATCAGCGAGTTTTTTTTTTTTTTTCCTTTTTGGATCGCATTTTTTATTTGAAGCAGACCTTGACGACTTTGATAGGCGAGTGTTACGATGAATTCTAATGAAAATAATGAAGCGAAAGAAGCAGCCAATTAAAAAAGAAATATTCTCTAGGTGCAAGTACATAACGAACGTACCCCGTGGAATAATTATGAAGTGTGTTAATGATGTCATGGGTCAAGCAAGATTGGGATCGCTTTGTGAAAGTATTCCCCGCTTACTTGCTGCCATCGTATTTATCCCTGTATTTTTTTTTTTTTTCATTAAATACTCGATTAATTCACAGTTCCGAAAATCCACTGGGCTTCAAATACTGAATACTTTAATAATAATTCCTACCGAAATCAGTGCACGTCCAGGGCTTGAAATAAAAACAAGAATATTTAAGCACAGAGAGCCAGACATAACTAATCTATCATCTGTAATGGGTACGTACATACAGAAGCGCTATCCTTGTAAAACCTACTCCTATTCCCATGCGAAGTGTTCCGTGAAGAACTGGTAATCCGACGAGCAACGAGACATGAGAAATGGACGCTCTTAACAAGCACAGTGTGACGTCACTGTGGACCATTAGCGTGTTCTCTCGGGATGCATTACTTGCATCGAGGTGGCAGCAACAGAGGGTCTTTGCGACGGTGAGGTTTTGATCTACGCATTTCCTCTCGTCCAACCATCTCTTGAACTGTCACAGAGCGGGTGCACAATGAAATATGTATATGGCTGTTTGCAGTTGAAATTGTCAACAACAAGGGGAAAAACATGGCGGAACTGTAGCGACTATAAAGTCTTTTTTTCGCTCACTTTATGGCCACTGGTAAGGAATAGATGACAGATGATAGAATCCTGGACAGATGTTAAGGAAAGGGACGTGATCGAAATAAAGTCATCTAAGTTACGAATTCACATGACCTGAATTCGTACCGACGCAATGAACTTAGAAGTCACCCTATTGGCTATCCCATAATATAACAAATACTCATGCTGTCTTTTTAACTGTGCTAAGGGACACTTTAAAGAAGACAGAAAAGTTTACGGGTGTTTCCTCTACCCAACAAACATAGTTCCCCCTCTTGGCAAAACACCATTGAAGTTTGTAGTGCCCTCTAGCGACAGCAAATATCACTTCATCCATAAAAGAACTCTTTTAAATTATTCCCACTAAACAACAATCAAGGAGTTATGTCATATCCAGTCACATATGGTCACCATGGAAACCAAAGCAACAATCGAGTTATGCTATAGAGTCAGCTATGTTCGAGGAACTCATGGAAACATTTCAACAGGAGAACGCAACGTTTCTGTTGCACCGGTGAGTAATTGACTGCAAAGACTGCGTACTAGGGAAGGTATGACCACACGCCCTTCTGTTCACAATATGTTGAGCGTGCGTGTATCAACAACACACACACAAGTACAATTAGATTGTGCTATGCCATGTTTAGCCAGGAGGAACTAATGCAAAAGCCAACTTGAAGTATACACTCAGATGTTGGGAGGTGGGGTATGATACTAACCCTCAAACCTTTTAAACTGTTCATATAATTTTTATTATGCATTAGCCTATGCATAGAACTGTATAGAATCGAAATTAGAGATGAAAAAATCAACGTGATTTTTTCATCTCTAAGATTGCATAACAATGAGAACAGATCAATGCATAAAAAGAGATAATAGAAATAACTAATTCGGAGTCACAGGTACATCCTGGATGCGTAAGATGAATTTCAAAGTGATGCGTAAGAAAAACTATTCAATTCATTTAATCATTTAGTACAACTCCTCTACAGATGGACTAATTTAAATGAAATTTAGTACTCGTGAAAATTTGTTATATTAATCATACGTCTAGGAACAAAATAAGATAAGAGGATTCAAGACAATACCAACTCATCTGATATACATGATAATAAACTATTCAATATGTAAGATATGGCTGTAGATTTCAATGCTGTGATAGTGAATGACGTCACTACAGGAATGTTTTTGCATCATTGTTGATTCAACTAACAACAATTAAATTGAAGTTATGTCATATCCAATCACATGTCATCACCATGGAAGCCAGTGCAACAATCAATTATATCACTATTGCTTTGGTTTTCATGACAATTATATTGTTGTTGTTGTTGTTGTTGTTGTTGCTGTTGTTTTCAAGTTTATTTCAGTTCTTAAAAGAAATTTTAAAAAATACTATTTCGCTGAATACATTCACCAGATAATTTTATAAAATAATCTGAGCTTAAAAGAGCAAAATAAAAATTAGCATCTAAGAACTAAAATATCACTAAAACAGCATTAATTGAAAAGATCCAAAATAAAATAATTCTGAAGTTGTTGTGGCTATCACCGATAGAGGGCGTCTCCATTATTGCACGTACTTTGGATGAATAGAGTTGTCAGTGGACAGTAAATATAAATTTAAAAGAGAAAATAAAAATTTCTTCTACACCTCTATTTGCCTGGAGAATAATACTTCATCAAAATGTAACTCCCGTCCTCTATAGATAGACATAAACATTCATAAAACATCAAATATAAACGATTATTGACATTCCAAAACACAGATCCAGATGCCTTAGCTCCCAAAGCATTATCTGTATTGCATAGAGAACTTCGGAGCTTGTGCATTTTGCTCCCATTATCTGAAAATAGTGATTCGCTGTTAAACTGGAGGATTCCGTCATTTGTAAACACAACAAATAAACAATCATGGCCATTCTGGAGTATGAAAGAAAGACCCAACAGCTATCAGATAAATCATTATAAGCATCAGCATCGCATTGTACGGGGTTCATAAAAGCAGCGAATGCCAAAAATTATAATAAAATTCAGTTGTGGTCCTACTTATTGGAGAGAAAGGAAGAGGATCGAAATAAAAAGACAATAAAATATTTTAGTAGCAATGATATATGAGAAAGCAAAATAACAAAGAATTACGAAAAGAAAAATGCATATTATCATATTGGTAAGCATGATGAAGAAAGATGGCTGATCAGCATACTGAAGATAATTTTCTTCGCATTGTTTCTTTCTCACTGTAAAAGATAAGACATATTTCTTTCACGATGAGAATGAAATGCAAAATATTAAAATATTTTTAGTTCCTTTAATCTATTTAATTTTAATTTTCTTAAGAAAGCATAAAAAGGCACAAGAATTCAATCTTAGAACTTTTCGATTCCATTTCCTAGAAATATCTTCTTCCAACGCTCTTTATCACCATAAGATGTTAAAAGACACCTTAAGAGTTCTAACAAGATATTTTGATAATATCTTGTTAAACAAGATAATAATAATCATTCCAAAAACAAGTTTTATCCTATAGGGATTTTCATGGGCGCCCTTCGGTCAAACCAAGAAAAAAGGAGGAACTATCATTCCTCCTTTTTTCTAAGCCTCTTCATAAACACGAGACAGTATACCCTCAGAACCAGAACATTATTTGTCCACCTTCCTACTGTATATATAAAACTTTAAATATGATGGAAAATCGACAAACTCCTTTCGGATTTTGAAAGGCATGGAAAATAACGCCCAAAGAAATTAAAAAAGCATTCCACCCATCCCATGGTATTTGTTTATCCTATGCTAACCCTGCAGTGCTTATAGACTTATTGAACCATTAATGAAGTTGAATATTTTTTCAATAATCAATATTTTAACTAATCCTTCAAAGCGTGTCAATAATGAGCAATTATTATTTGTGGAAGAATCGAATATGACCGATGCGTCTAAATAAATATATCGTCATCTGTCAATAAAATATTAATGACTCATTTGCCATCTTTCTCTTGTATTTTTCAAAATTCTCCTTAAAAGGCATTGTGAAAGAATTGAGTTTTAAAAAATTATAATATTATGTAAAATGCAAAAATAAATGGATCGATTGCATGCTACAATGATGGGCAAAACATAGTTTAATTGAGAGCAAGCATCTTCTTTGTGTGCGTTTAAATTAAATTCTCGCTGATGTTCGTGGTTGTTGTTCCTAGACTTATCTCACAACACATGCAAAAAATGCAATAAAAATCAAGAACTTCAGTCATAAATGAAGCAGTTGTCCTTGCGTTATATCGGGAACAGGTTATGCTACAGTTAGAAATGAATCTGCTCTTACCGCTATGCATTTTCGGTGACGATTAAGTTGTGAGCCGACCAACAGTTTGTAGCCCGCATCAAAATGAATTAATCACCGGGATTTTGAGAGGCAGTGTTTTAGGCCTAATGATCTACTAAGAGTATCCAAGTTACTGCCATCATTATAGGCATAATACTTTAATCCAACCTCATGAAACATGTATACATAACAGTGCTTAATGTCCCCCAGTAGATGCCAACCCCCCACGTGCTTACAGGGATTCTGTTTCTCTGTTATTAAGGTAATGACAAGCATTTTGTGTATAGACTATAATCTGTAACCACATTAATAATGATGGTGCCAAAATGTGACTTGAGGAAAGGGTTCATTTCGTAAATGATCATTTAATCATTCCTGGTGTCCCTAAGTATATACGAAGTGTTTCAGATTTAAGAAATAAATCGAGAATAATTCCATGAAGGTATTTATTTGTGCATTAGACTGTCGCCACTACTGTAAGAAAAGGAAGAGAAATTGTATGTTACCGTTATTAGCGTATCTCTCTCTCTCTCTCTCTCTCTCTCTCTCTCTCTCTCTACTTTCTGTTGTTGGTTTATTCTTCACTATCGTGATAAATATCAAACACAAGTAACTTGTTTACCAAAGTCATTCTTTGTCCAGTAAGCTTGGAGGTGTAAGTTACTTTCCCCCTTTTAGTATTTTTCCTCAGAAAAACTTCGAGAATTTCTTTCTTTTAATCCAAAACGAAGCAAATAAGTTTCTTTCTACTATTCTGCCATACTTGAAAAGTATGTCTAGAATTTGATGTCTTTGATTATAGCGATTTTTAGAGTTCCATCTCTAGGATGGTCTAACTGATCCTTGATAGGATCTCATCAATTAACGGATCTTCAAGGACACCCCCCCCCTGTTAATTTCTTTCACATTTCATAACTTATTGTGAAGAAAAATGGTCTGTAATCGTGAATCAGAGTTGTCTCTCATTAGTTTGAGATGCCAACAAAGATCAAAAGATCATCCTGACGAGGCTCAGTAGACGATATCTTTCCAGTTAAATAGATACTTCGAGTAACTTGTGGATAATTTTCAATCACACTCAGATTTGCTTTACTTTAGACTGACAATCTGATTGGCCGTCATACGTAGCCACGTTCCATAACACACGCAAATTACTCATGGGCACAACCTTTAACTGAAATTCGATATCTGGAATCCACACTTGCGTATGTCGGGAAGAGTGGGCAAAACAATGTGATGGGGATAACTCATATATATAATCAAGTGAAATGACTTATGTTAGCAAATTTTGATAATTTTATAATAAAATATATTTTTCTTTCTACTTTTACAGGTGAGTACTCGCTGTAATAGAAGGTTGGTAGAATTAGGAATAATCAGTTGTTCCATACATTCCAATTCTTCTTCGGTTAAGTGAGTAGTTAACAACGTTTATCCGTTTTTGTTTTTGTTTATTTTTAATTTTCATATTCTATGAAAATTTTCATTGAAAATTTCATATTCTATGAAATTATCCAAAATTATCTCTTCCGGTTAATAAGAATGCTGCATTCATTGCCGAAACTGGATGAGAAGATTTCTTTAAGGTATATTTGGTTTAATCGAAGCTTTGCATTTCTTAGTATTTTCGTTCAACCTACTGAAAACACATAAATATCTTATAATAAAATCTAAATTTAATTTGTTTTATAATTTAAATGATCATAGGAGATTTTACTTGAAATAGAAACTTTGCATTAGATTAACCACAGTTCAATTGTAATCACTTTAAAAAGTTCCTGCTATGACGTCATAATGGTTTGCAAGCATTGTTAACTCGGAAACTGGAAAAGCTAGTACACCCAAACATCGGAACCTATGATTATAAGAGGACAAAGCAACACTCCGAGTATCATAACTAGTTTCTTGTTTCGCTATAACTTCCGTGCACACCCATCGGTATGTTGTCCAATTCACTGTTTAACCCTTTCCACCCACACCGCAACTGTCAAAGCTGAAGGGCGGAGGAACATAATACTTCCCAAGTCAAACTTGATAAACGAGTATTAAAAATCATGATGCTAATACTTCTAACTGGTATCAGGTCAACCTCATGAATAAAAGGGATGAATCAGCAATGAAATAATAATTTTTTTTTAATAGTTTTTGCTATTAAATTAGAGTTTCGAGTCTGTATTACTAAACCTATCTGGTATGAAACATAACGATTCATTGCATAGAATACCAAAAAATATTTTATATATAGATAATATTTTAAGAAAATTATAGTATTTTAATTATTAATAACAATAATAGAATTTTCATAATATCTTATTTAATAGAAGTCTGGAGGAGGATAAAATACTAAAGACTTCGTAAGATCTATTTTTATTCCTATTCCCAAGACTACAGGAACGATGGATTGCAACAAGTACAGAACTATCAGCTTGATTAGCCACGTTGCAAAAGTCCTAATCAATATAATATATAGAAGGATGGAACAGATGATAGAGGGGGAATTAAATGAAGCACAGTTTGGTTTCAGGAAAGAGGGAAACCTGGTAGCTATCACAACACTAAGGATACTGGGGAAAATAATGATCGAGTGCAATAAAGATTTATATCTATGCTTTGTGGACTATGAAAAAGCTTTCAATAACGTTAATCACTCTGTTTTATTTGATATTTTGCATAATAGATGGGAAAAATTATGAGAATTTCATTCTGAATATACAAAACTCAAGAAGCCAGAGTCAGATTTGAAGGAGAGGATACTGAATGGATCCCCATAAGAAAGGGGGTGATGCAAGGGTGTGGGATGTCCCCACCCCTTTTTAATGTCTATAGTGAATGGATGATGAGAGGCCTTGGAAGATCTGAAGGATGGAATAAAGATAAACATACATCTGATAAATAATATAAGATATGCAGATGATAATGTACTTATGAGCGAAACAGAGGAAGGCTTGCAAAGAACAGACTGAACAGAGTTGGAAATGAGATATAAAATGAAAATAAACATTCAGAAGACAAAAGTGATGAAGATTTCAAGGAAAGGAAATGATGGGATGGAAATCACTTTGAACGGACAAAGAATAGGAAATAAAAATCTTTGTAATTGGATAACAGATGACAATAGATCTGATTATGGAATTAAGAACAGAATTAAAAAAGCAAAACTAGCATTTTTCCAAATATACCACATATTAGGAAACAGAAATCTGAACAAACAGTTCAAATTACGAATCCTCAAGACAATGATCTGGAGCATGGGGACGTATGGATATAAGTCCTCGACGATCAATAAGGAGATGAGTGACCGATTGAATGCATTTGAAATGTGGTGCTTGAGAAAAATGGATCGTATTAGCTGGACTGAAAGAGTGAACAAAAGAGGTTCTTAAAAGATTCAAGATGAAAAGAGACAAAACGAAAAGTAGCGTTTGCAGGACATTTGATGAGGAGTTCTTCTGGAGAGTTTCCCAGAATAGTATTGCAAGGGATGGTGAAGGGAAGGAGAGGAAGAGGAAGATCCCGACTGCAATGGAAAGACAATATCAAAGATTGGAAGAGCAAGAATCTTACAGAAGCAAGAGACAGAGAGGCATGGAAGTGGACTGTTCATCAGCTGCAACCCTCTTAAAGAGGAGACCACAGGATTAGATTAGATTAGATTAGATTAGATTTTTGAGGACAGTATTGATAAACGTCATTGATGTTTGATTTCGAAATAATAGGTAAAAGATCAAAAAGAATATTCAAAATATTCGTATTCGTAAACAACTCATAATTTTTAAGGCAAAATATTAAATTGAATTCTTTTGCCTGAAAACATTACGGTTATTTACCAATTAATCCATTAATCTTTTATCATTAGCTAATGCTTTCGAATATCAGTGTTTTTATTATTATTCCTTCAGACTTTCTAAGACTTTGTAACCATTTGAAATCCCACTTATTCTTGTAACTGAGACAAAACACGCGAACCGATATTTGTAAAATGCAATCATTCTACCAGGCGGCAAACTAATTAAGAATGTCACTTGGAGCACACTTAATAATAAGTCATAATTCATCTTTAATCTCCTTAGACATCAAATAAATGTCACTTTTTTGCTAACAGAGTTCGTAAAAAGGGGAGAAAGCAAAACTTCATGAATTATACAAATTATTGACGCCAACTCAAAGATATTTAAATTGCAAACGAAGGGCTTTGAGAGATCATTTTTCTTTCATGAATATTGAAGACGTCAATGTACATTTAATCCGATTAATTTAGTCACTTATATCTAAATATTTAAGAGCATTACTATTAAACAGAAGAAAAAAATCGAATGTTGCGAGGGTTAAAAATTAATTGCGTATACAGTTTACTTGCAGGCCGATGATCTACGAATACCCAGAAGTTATGGAAACTAAAAAAAAAAATAATTTTTCTGTCTCTGACTAAGATGTAGTAATTAAAAAGATATTATTATTATTCCACCCTCCGAAGGAATCGGCAGACTAACCTTGGGAGGTTCATTCAATGGACCACATATTTTTCATACCGAATCTTAAAATTCTTAACATCCCTTGCATTAACAACACATTCTGGTAATGCATTCCATTCACTGACAATTCTCCATGTAAAAAATCAACTCTTCACCACACTTTTACATAACTTCCCGGGATGACCTCTGGTTCTTACATTCTCACCTTCTACTCTTTTAATCCAGAGGGGGATTAATCTGATAAAATCGTCTCACGGACTTAAATGTCTTTATCCTATCCATATCCACCGAAGTCTGCAATCCACATTTTTACAATCTCTTCTCTCTCTCTCTCCATAGCCAGCAGTCCTGATATTGTCTTAGTCACTCGCCTCGGCACCCTCTCCAATGTCTCCACATCATATTGAAAACCAAGTGATCCTATTTGAGCACAAGAGTCCAAGTGTGGTCTGACCAGTGCTTTATACAGTGGCACAACCACTTCCTCATCCCTACATGTTGGCTAATTTTCCAAGTTTAGTTATCAAGTCAACATTCAAACCACAAATATACAAAACGTATTCTAAACAGACCATCCAAATTCACAAAAATATAATTATAAGAATAATAATCCGAAAGATTACAATGTAATCAGTGTAAAAGAGAGAGAGAGAGAGAGAGAGAGAGAGAGAGAGAGAGAGAGAGAGATGGAGGGAGAGAGGGAGGGAGAATGGACTAAATAAAACCAAATCAAAATATCTACATTGAATGCCAAATAATTCTTTTCTTAACTAGAACTCTTCGAGATCGTTTTCTACTATTAAGACTGTCACGAAGTTCTCCTCAGTAAATGTTGTAAGTACCACTGGATGAACGTCGGGATCATCTGGTGGTTGGAGAGGTGATCAGAAAATATATTAGTAAACAGTGATTAGATGTCTGTACGTTTTTAATCCAGAACTGAAAGTGGAAATTCTCCATAATCTCCACTTCCAGTTCTTGGTATGCTATTCTCCATACTAGTCCACAGCAAAGAGGGGGAGGGGGGGAATAGTAGTGTTAATTCTTTTAACACGTTCATTGCCAATCACGCGATATCGCGCGATGCGAGTTCTCACCGAACTGTCAATCACTCGTTATCGCGTGGACGTCGCTAACTAAATTAAAAAATTAAAAAAATTTGGCTACCACACGAAATTCCAATTTTCAGCTTGGCAATGAAAGTGTTAAAGAAGAAAAAAAGCAGCTTCATAAACTCAAGTATTGTTAAATACTCATCCAAAGAATTCCACATCTTACGACAAAATCAAACCCGAAATCCTTTCTTTAAGCAATTTGGTAAATTTTCTCAACTGAACTACTCAGGCACACTTCATAGCTCACTTGGTAACAATACGTTGGAATAACTTCAGGTAGTTATTCTGTTGTATTGTCATACAGCTATCAAATACTCAGGAAAGTTATTCAGAGTTATTAATATTGTTAGAAGAGAGGGGCCAACAATTAAAAAGAGAGAAATACACACAAATGATTAATCTTTAATTCTTTTAAAAACTGCGATATTTGCAAAAAAATTACTGTTACGCAACAATAGAAAAATTATAAAAAAGAAATGCGCACTGCAATGTTTAATACCAGATTTTGATCATTGATCATTGTACGCTTTTCTTTTTATATGAAGATTATTTGCTTTCTATCTCACACTTTGGATATATGTTTTCCACAGTTACTATTTTGTCTGCATCTGTAATTCCTTCACTTTCTTTCTAATATATTAAAATGCATGCAGCAAACATTATTTATTTCTTGATCTCCAAATACATAGAATTCGCTCTTTTTTCTCTTCATTTTTCTCCATTGTTCTTTACAACAACCTCCATCCTTATGCAAATATTTGAAACTTTGTCTTTTCAAATACTGAAATGAAATGTTAACAGGTTATTTCTTTTGATTCTGCTACTCTTTAAGAATACAACTGAAAAATTAATCCTTCTATGTCAGAATCATAATAAAAATATACAAAAGCATTCTTTACGAAATGAATAACACAGATCACAAATTTCAGAAATTGCAGTACGCATTTCTTTTTCGCAATTTTTCTATTGTTGCGTAACAGTAATTTTTTTGCAAATATCGTAGTTTTTAAAAGAATTAAAGATTTGTGTGGATTTCTCTCTTTTTAATTGTTGGCTTTTCTTCTAACAATACTAAAAACTCTGAACAATTTCCCCGAGTATTCAATAGCTGTATGACAATTCTTCATGTAATAATAGTACATTTTCTATGTCTACTTAAATGCGTGACAATGAGACTCAAAGTTTGCATTTCATACTACGATAGCATGTGTTGACAATAAGACTGCATTTTAATCGCTCACTAACTGAAAGTTCATACGATCAATTCCACAATATTAATACCACTGGGAAGCAACTATTAAACCTGAAGAGTTACTAGTAAAAGGTGCATTGTGCTGGATGCAGTAAGAGTAATTCACTTCCCACAGTAACACGAGGCAAGTTTCGTGTTTCTCCAAGTATTTATCATTTTCTGCTTCTTTCTTCCATTTTTCTACGTCTCTTCCTTCCTTCCTTCCTTCCTTTCCAACGTTTTTACTCATCTTCCCTACTTACGTTCAGTTCCTTCCGTCCTTTTACTCACTCACAACACCCTCACCTCATCGATGCACGCACGCGCACACGCACAACCCTCGCTGCATTGTCATACTTCACGCGGATCGTACCCACTGACCGTTACAGTTCCAGACTGCCAACATCCGTGTTTCGTCGGACGCTGTAATCTTCTGCACGTCGGGTGGTGCGCGTGCCGTAACAATGACGACATTCATCACGTCCACTATTGCCACAAGGAGATGAAAGAAAGAGAGAGAGAAAGAGGGGGGAGATCACATGACATGGTGATGAATACTCCCCACCTGACAGCAATGGAGGTGAGCGAGTTTGGAAATATTTTAACTCCCCGAAATTTAATGAGTGTGTAATGGGCGCTGTTGGTGTCGTGAACATAAAAGGATGACAGCCATCATTTGTTCTAATGGAATATCTGCCTAATAGTTGATAGATTAACAGAGCGCAGTGCGAGCATCAAATTGGGTTCCTATTTGTTTTCCCGCATGATTGCTACGAACGAAGACAGGCGATGGCCCAGCAGGGAGTATTTTGCGGCAGTCTGTTGTTACTTTCCCACTGAGTTATGCAAATTTTTTTATTATTATTTTCATAATTCTATCAGAGAATCTCACAATTAATAAAGATTAAAAATATCTTTCTAAATAGAATCGAAGTGTAGTCGTGTTAACAGTTTATAAAATTCTCGAAGCGAGAAATGTTTAGAGATAATTTAGGAGTTATTTAAGGCGTTGAAACTCGGTTATTACATAGCCACCAGACTATGTCTGGGGAACCATATGCCTAGGGAAGGAGTGTCCTAGGTTCGATTCCCTTCGGTGACGTGAGGAGCTGGAGGATCTTCCTCAGCCATAGCCAAGTTAGTCAGTCTTGGGAGTGAACAGTAGGTGTTTTCCCCAGTTTAAACCCCGGTAGTTTACTCCCGGGGTTTTCATCTCACCACGCAGGCAAACCAGCCTTGAGAACTCAACACTACAGACATAGGATACACCGGGGCGTAGGGCTGACCAACCTATCCTGTGAACGGTTTGAGGTCCGATGATTAATAAACCCTCGACACCGCAAGGTAAAAGATGGTAAAAGGAAGATGATGAACTCGGTTATTTATTGGATTCCTTCTGTCTTTTTTTTTGAAGGTATTCCTAAGTATCCTCATACAATTTTCTAAGTATTGAGAAGAAATCGAAACGTCTGAATTTTTTAACCAAGCTGAAAAGCAACTATCAGATAGCATTCTTTTCTTTTCTTGTTTTTTTTTTTTTGAAACCCTTCTTTTTTTTATGTTCCCTTCTTTATGCACTGCTATAAAGAGACTCGGTCTTGGTGAAGGGTCCACATATTCCTTTATAAAAAGTCAGGGTTTCCCTTAAGAGTTATTCGGCTCCTCATGGGTAGCTAGGTAGAAATTTTAAGTGTCCTACACAGAAAAAAAATCTTTATAAAATACTCGTTTCTGGTATTTAAAATTTATAATATTGTCTGAAATTAACTGTTTTCATTTTCCTTCATATTAAAGTAACTTCCATTACCGTATTGAACGGGTGACCTTTTTTCCCCAGTCAAATAACTTGGTTTTTTTTATTAACCTAATTAATCGAATGATAAAGGGAGATAACCAAATTTCATAATTTGCTATGTCGGTATATCGAGTGTGTTCACCGGCTGGTGTGTCTGTTATAGTATTTTTCGAGAAGGAGCTCTGTCACCTCCATATAAAAGAAACTAGCTGGCCTGATTTGTTTGTTTATTTGTTTTGGATTTACGACCGAAGCAATTTGAGGTCAGTATCATATATATTATGTCTGTAAACTGCATGTATACTTCCGGCTGGTTTTGAGGTATGAAGAATTCTGTCATCTCCGTATGAGACCGGTTAACTCACCTTCAACTGAAAGCTAAGATGAAGGTTCTTCGCGGGATTCGAACCTACGCCTTTCTATCTGGTAAGCAGGCTGAGTGTTTACGCATTAGCCCTTCAACCAATGATCGTGGTTAGAATCCCACTGTAGCTATGAATAATTGTGACTGCATTTAGATGCCTAGTCAGAACCCCATCCTGCTTAATGGCGGCTTGGAATGTCTTCGAAATAACAAGCAACCATTGCTTAGCCATTGT
Organism: Typopeltis vanoorti; assembly: GCF_054136105.1. Taxonomy (NCBI): domain Eukaryota; kingdom Metazoa; phylum Arthropoda; class Arachnida; order Uropygi; family Thelyphonidae; genus Typopeltis; species Typopeltis vanoorti. The sequence continues at coordinate 126,320,158 of NC_143549.1, forward strand.
ATGAAATTTCTCACATTATGTATGCCTCAATCTATCGCAATACTAAACATGGGCGCATGAAACGTATTGTGTGTGTGTGTGTGTGTGTGTGTGTGTGTGTGTGTGTGTGTGTGTGTGTGTGTGTGTGTGTGTGTGTGTGTGTGTGTGTGTGTGTGTGTGTGTGTGTGTGTGTGTGTGTGTGTGGTACTGTCTATATTCTTCCGTGAACCCATGAAAATATGGAAAGATTCTTTTCATGTATTGCCTTTTCGGCGGTTATGTACCAAATTCCGAATTTACAAAACACTTGTCTTTCCAGAAGTGGAAAATGGTCTTTTTTTTTCCCCTCTGAAAGGAAGATGTCGCTCTTATTGATGGATGCTTTGAATTTAACCTACAGGAATCGCACGCATCATTGTAACGAGCTAGAAATGCAACGTCCCAGCGTATAACGAGCTACTTTACTCCAGTCGATAAAGATGAATCAGAACTTTCACGAATGTTTTTGTTTTTTTTCGCTGAAGTGATTGACCGTTTACGCAAATGGAAAAGCTAACTGAAGTAAATTGATCTCGAGCAAAGAGAAAACCAACAGAAGTTATCGAACTAATCTAGGGAAAGACTACAGAAGCATCTTTAGGAAAACGAATATTGACTATTTTCCATTGAAGTAAAAAACGAAGAAAAAAAAGATAAATTGTTGTTAAGATGATGTTTCAAAGTTTTGTCCACTGACCAAATTAATTCGAAAAAAAGGTCACATGATATTCCAGGAGAATGTGGAAGCAACCAATTGTGCTCTCAAAACTGAGCACAGTTACACTGGCTACCTTCGCTTCCTGTGATCTGATCTTCATAGATTTAATTTAATGCGTAAAAAGCAAATAAATATGGCCTTCCTTCTCCTCTGAAAATATATGTAAATAATAATGATAATAATAATATTTCTAATTTTTTTAGTTCTTTAGTAATAGCAAAATATGGAGAAATGTATTTTATCACGTGTCCTGATCATGAGATTTGGTTTTTATTATGTTCGTTTTTCCCATCCATCCATCCACTCTTCCGTCCGTATTTATTCCTTAACTCTGACAGATTTCACTGAAATTTGGTATTTTGAATCCGAAAGTATTACTAAAAATGTTTGACTTATTCCGTTTTGTTCTGAGTGGATCCATTTTATCGGAAAAAGTTTCGAAATGACACAAAGTAATTCAACTTGGGAATGGATCAAAATTTGATCGAGACCTTAAATACTAAATACCAATAAAATAAAATTCGACATTAAAAAAAAATCAGCAAAATAAACTTCCGTGTCAAAAACAGTCTAGATTCAACTATTATCAGTATATACAAAATGCTATTAAGAAACCCACGTCTTTTGATGGTTTCCACTAATAATTTATTGATTTGTTTTCATCCTGATATTGTTGACTTTATTCAATTCTAAGTCCCCTGAGCATTCTAATGCTGGGATACTAACCCACATACGGTAATGATGATACGGGTTTCCACTCTCATGCCCGCCTTTGTGTAAATAATTCTGCGTTGTGCATCGTATCAAGGGCTTCAACGGCATCCTCCAGAACACCTTTCCTTCCTCCGTAAGTAAAATTGTCTTAATGCTTTGAAAATCTGAATCGATTTCTTTTCATCCTTCTAAGTCCGCCAACCACCAAACTAAAACCAAGCAGTGTAGCTAGCAATAAATCTATTGTTGGAGATGCCATTTGTCTTCGCCACCAGGTCCTTCTAAGGGTATGCCAAGCCATAGAAGTTTCTCTAAGAACGTATCCTTCATGCCAAGCAATAATTCTTTTGTCTGTTGTCATTCGTCTTCTCCAACTGCAGGTGTTTTTCTTACGTGTTTTTGAAGAAGCACAAGTAAGACTTGCTGAACGAGACTTGGCTCTGAGCAATTGTTTCGATCAATGAGCTCTAATCCTGGTAAAGCATTTAAGTGATAGGACAATACTATCGATTGGCAATAAAAGAAGTGTTCCAGCGTCGTCTATCGGAAACTTTGTATTGCTTTATATTTAAACGTGGATAAGAAGTCTAAATCTAATTCTGTTTGGACTTTTTTTGTTGTTGTTGTTCTCAATATAGATTTTTTCAGTTCACCTAAAGATTTACTTTGCATAACTTTTCATAATCAGTTCATATAACTATGCTCGGAACTGATTAAAATTAGAATAGGATAAAAATGAGCAAAATATCTGCATACTAAATATTGAAAATTTTGCCATAATATTTTGAATTGCTGTTCGAAAATAATTTTGTATTTAATATTTTAGCAAAATGATTTTAGCAACTCGGATCCAATTTGAATTGCCGAAGTGACCCATCTGTGAGAACGCATTTCATGCTTTCGGAGGCTACTTCTTTAGGGAATAAAAACCACTGCACCGCACAACAATCTCGTGAAAATCACTGGCTATTGAAGTGAGATTTAAAAGTAATCATCCATCGCCATACTAATCATTGATTTCGCAAACACCAATCTTCCCACGTAAAATTTGAATGTAACTACATGAATTCGAAAGCTGTTTTGGGAAATTATCTGGATTGTAGTTTTGGGGAAATGCAGGTGGAGGAAGCGTATTCTAAGTGTGGTAGCATGGAGGAAAGACGTTTTATGTTAAATCCGCAGGTCATGAGTGTTTATGACCTGCGTGGGAGACTGTACATTGTGTAGATTCACCTGAAATAAATTATATATAATAAATAAATGCATTTTTGATAGGTTCTGAATAAAACATTAAACTTAAATACTTGCTGTTTTATTAATAACAATTTTAAAAATAATTGCTATAAAAAAATTGAAATTAATAAAGAGAGAAGTGCCTCCTATCAGTAGTTCGTTTGTTTGATGGAATTGTATGTAAACATTTAGATTTCGTACAGTTTAGATCAAACTGAATTTCTTGGACACAATCTCGTGTGCGCATACTTTTCTCCTCATGCCACATTTCAAATCCACCAAGTTGCGTGCGAAATTAAACCTTAGGGCGATAAACAGGATATACCAGAACTCATTTACTAAATTAAAGAGCCAAAAGGCTTCACTTCGGCGATGCAAAATGATATAAATCAAGTGGATATTAAATCCAACATTATTTCAAAACAGAATATAGAAACTGTAAAAGTTTTTGCGAAGTTTGACCAGAGAGCTTACGGGAATACACTCTCCTCCACATACTACGAGTTGCCCCAGCCAAATTTAATATCCACTTACTTTATATAATTTTGCATCGTAGAAGTGAAGTTTTTTGGCTCTTTATTTTAGTAAATACTTTACGCACCGACCGAGAGTTCGCTAGTGAAACCTTATCAAACAAACCAATAACCAAAAGGAGGAGAATATACGGACGCTAACTAGTGATCGTGCTCCCTATGGTTTGGCTGGGGCAACTCGTAGTATGACAAGTGTATTTCCGTAAGCTCTCTGGTCAAACTTCGCCGAAACTTTTATAGTTTCTAACTATACTCGGCACGAAACCCTTATAGTTTCTGTATTCGGCTTTGAAATAATGTTGGATTTAATATCCACTTAATTTATATAACAAGTCATTTCTGCGAGCATTGATATGTTATTAAAGAATTATAATATTAGGAAAAAAAAGATGCATTTAAAATACATGTTTCTTTTAGGAAGTTTTGCAGAAGATTTCTGGGAAAACATTCCCTATTCTTTATGTTATAAAGTGGTATAAGTAGTTCCACTTGCCTCCGTAGCTCAATTGGAAGAACGATGTAACATTGGTCCCATCGATTGGGAAAAAACCCGAGTTCGATTATCGTCGTGACGAAGAATCTTTATATGGACTTTTTCAATCGAAGATGATTTAGCTGATCACGTACGAAGATAGTTGGTCCTCCCCCCCCCTCCTCCGGTAAACTCAGGGTTTACGTCCCCCATACAGACAAATCGGCAAGAGAACATACGTAATTACAGGCAAAAATACTATTGATGGGAACGTAGTTGGTGCTGTGTGTAGCTGGTGGTAGTGGCTTAGTGCGTAGATAGAGCATCAGGTAATGTAGATAGGCGGTTGTGGGAAAATGAGCCCTTAGACTCCTTGAAGATATTACGCAAAATAATAATAAATATGAGCGGAATCAAGGTTGATGATTGTACGAATATTATTTAAGTTTATTTATTCTGTGGCGTATTTTAATGAGATAGTAGAAATATGGACCATCCGCACATACGAAAACCAAAATAGAAAGTCTTACTAAATTAAACAAGACCTTTAAAAAAAGTTATAAAACACGAAAATGAAAGTAAAAAAAATTGGAAAAACAATAAAAAAAATCAAAATGTGTGTGTGAATGGACATGATTGTGGGAAACTAAAAGATTCAATTAGCCTGATTGAATATTTAAAAACCCAGATACCTTGAAAAAAAGTAGAACTAATGATTTTTAACAGATTAATGATCAATGAATAAATTATAAAGGACTTGGGCGAAACGTTTGGTTCAAGGTCAGGTGATGCTGTACAATCTCAGTTTCTGCTGCACGTTGTGCGGTGGACACGGATCATCAAATAAGAAAAACCAATCAATATTTGAAATGAAATTCTCGAGAAAATTAGCCCACGCAATAAAATACCGAATTCAAAACAAATGAAAAAGATAAGTTTTAATAGTAAAGAAATAATTACTGAAAAAATACGCAGTAAGGCACCCACGGGGTATCTTATTACCTATTTGTTTAACCTACTAAAACAAAACTCTATTTTTTGTCTTCTCTCTTTTTTCTTCCACTGACTCATATCTGTGGATAACTGGAAATTGCGACTTGCCTAGGAAACAACGTTCCAACCAGAGCTTTTAAATAATTCCAACAATGGACGTGATGGTCTATTATTCAACAGCGACTGAAATAACTTGTTATTGAATAAAAGAGCTTATTCTGTTTCTAGCAACACAGAAAAAAAAACTTGACAATTCTGTTTTCAGTTAATATCGGTCTGTTTGATAGAAGATCTTCACACGTTTGAATATTTTCTTATGTAGTTTTTTTTTAATCTTTATTTATTTTACAAGCAGTGATAGCAGAGTGGTAAAAAACACTGAACAGGCATCAATCAGGATGGCTTTTTCTACTTGAAGTAGAAAAAGCCATCAAAGGCTTGAGATGTGGAAAGGCAGCAGGAGTAGATGATATTCGACCAGAAATGCTGAAGTATGGTGGTATAAGAGTCTTACAGTGGCTGCACTGCATGGTTCAGAAAGCCTGGACAGAGGGACGAATTCCCGATGATTGGAGTAGAGCTCTCGTAGTACCCATATATAAAAAGAAAAATAAAACTGAATGTGAGAATTACAGAGGTATTTCCCTACCGAGTGTTCCTGGCAAGATCTATGCAAGTATACTTGAGAAACGGTTGAGAAGAATTGTGGAAGAAAAGCTTGGTGAAGAACAAGCTGGATTCAGGCCAAATAGAGGCTGTCAGGATCAGATCTTCACTTTACGACAAATAGTCGAGAAAGCATGGGAATATAACAAAGATCTGTATTTAAGTTTTGTCGATTTGGAAAAGGCATATGCAAGGTGCCAAGAGAGAAGCTATTCAATACGCTGCAGTTATATGGTATCAATGGGGCATTATATCAAGCAATACTTAGTCTTTATTTGAGTTGTAAGTCAGCAGTTAGAATTGAAGTACAGGAAGATGGTTTAATATTAAATCTGGTGTCAGACAAGGATGTACATTATCCCCTCTGTTATTCATTATCTATATGGATCACATTATGAAGGAAAGTGGTATTAAACATGATATCAAAATTGGAGATGTTAATCTCAGCTCTTTGCTTTATGCGGACGATGTTATACTTCTAAATAAATCCGATACAAGTCTGCAAGATTCTCTGACTAAATTGAATAGCTGTTGTAATAGATATGGTATGAAGGTCAGCAACAAAAAGACAAAGACAATGAAAATAGGCAGAAACATTGAAAATATCAACTGCATTGTGAATGGAGAACTTATAGAACAAGTAAAACATTTCAGCTACTTAGGCACGATTTTTAGTGAAGATGTAATTTAAATATGGAAATAGACAACAGAATCAACAAAGCTGGTATGGTAGGAAGTCAACTGAATAAATTCATATGGAATAAGAGAGAAATTAGTCGGAACACTAAATTAGCTGTATATATACAAGACAGTGTTCAAACCAGTTTTAACTTATGGATCTGAAAGCTGGGTCAGAAGTAAAACACTTGACCAAAGACTAGAGACCACAGATATGAGAGTCCTGAGAAAGATTAGAGGCGTGAACAGATGGCATCAATGGCAATATCATATTAAAAACGAGGATATTAGGAAAGAACTTGACATTGTCAGCATCCAGGAATGCGTTAGCAGAGCTAATTTCAGGTAGTATGGTCACCTAAACAGAATGGGCGAGGAAAGATTAGCAAAACAAGTGTTCTCTGCCAGGTTGGCAGCAAAACGACCCAGAGGAAGACCAAGATATAGGCGGATTGATACGGTACAAAGTGCCTTAGACGATAGAAATATAAGATCTGATAATGTTGGAGTCACCGGAAGTTGGTAATTATGTAAATTTTCCATCTAGCACTATCATATCCTATACACCCCTTCAGGGTACATGGCACAAATTTGATGATGATTTATTTTACAGCATTGGGATTTCATGCGCTGCACTTATAGCCTTGTTCATCTACTGCGTTTAATAAAAATTAAAATTATTATCAATATTAGCTCGAAACTTCAAACTTCGCCAATATAAACGAATAGATCTTATCTAAGTTGGAGAATAACGTGTGCTTTGGTAACCACGAGAAGACAAACAAAAGTTTACAAAATCAAATACGATCTCGGAGAAAGTTTTGAAACTGTATACAAGAAAACCATTGTTTCCATGTGAAATATCTTGTTTGCTTTGTGCCTGTTTGTTAAAGAATTTTTATCTGACCAAGAAAAATCAGGTTTCAAAGGTAGGGTTGCTTCCTTTATACACTAACTGTTCTTTCATACGATACACAATTAGTCACGTAATCTGTTGTCTGCCTCTGTGTGTGTGAGGTATTTCCTTGTAGGCTTTGTTCAAATCGTGATGTTTGTGCAGAATATCCTCATTAGTTTCCTCCACCCTTTTTTTCCCCCTACAACGACTCTGCCAACTAGAGCCTCAAAGCATTTCGTCCCGTGGGAAGGGCCTCCTGTCAGTGAGTTGCCTTTTCTATTCCCCACCCGTTTCTTTCTTACATCTAGTGTACCATGCAAGACCCATTAGGAGAGAGGCGAACACAACTCTGTGTTCTACTACTTAGCCTTCAGCGCTTTGTTGTAGGGGTGGAGCTTAATTTTGTTCCTATCGTCCTGTTTTTTTCCTCCTCTTTCTGCTTCACTTAGTATTCGCTGACACGAGCTGAAGTCGTGTAAATATGACAGCGAATATTTTCTAAAAAATCATACTGAAAGCTAATTTCTAAATTCAAATCATGTGTGTTTGGAAGGGTTTGGTTTAGGTTTAGATTAATATTCTACATGATATTTTCTAGATTACCGAAATTTACCAGTTTTCGATTTCAATCTATCACGATTTCCAACGTGTGAATATAATATAGAAACCGCTTAACAGATTCATTCAAAACATTAATAGATGCGATAACAATTCAAGCCAAGAAGATTCGCGCTAATGAAAGCCTGCTCGCTAGAACTTGCAATCCTAGAACAGATTAGATATATGAATAAAAATGTTAGTAACCTCCGATAACAGCTAATTTTAAATTCTCTTCTATAATACCTTGAATATCTACCGTCCTTTTTAATAGTTATTATTACCCTATGACATCTCGATATTATATAAATAATATCAAGAAAATATCAAATTATTTTGTATACCTTTATTTATTTTAAATAAATAAATTCATTTATTTATTTAAAAAAAAGAAGAAACACCCCTTTAGTTTCTCATATTATGTAAGCAAGCATATTGAATTCATTGAGAGAATATTAAGTGAATTTAATAATAAAAAATATATAAAAAAATCAGCTAACGCCTTTTTATTCCCGTATACGGGGAGTAGGAGAGGTCTTTTTAGCCTTATCTAACTTTTGGAGACTAAGTGGGCAGTTCAATCTCCATTGGTACCCAATCAGAGACAGCTGGCCCAAGGCTATCACTAATTAAGCGCACGCAGTGAAGAGAGACGGCTCTACAGGTTCCGCCATCTTGTGGTCCCTAACCCTAACACTCGTATTTAATGTCTGAAATAATGTAGGTTCTACGGTCGATTTTCTTGAGTTTACGGGACGAAAAACCCGTAAACAAGTTTCCGCGAGAAAAAACCCGCTTGCCCGTGCCAGAGATCGACTAACTCGGGAACCGGTCGAAAAAAGGCTTAGAAAAATTTCCTCTAGTCACCGACTAGATCGAAACCAAGTCTTCCTTCGTGCGACCAAGCGCTGTGGTGTGAAAACGCCACATCCACTGAGCTACACAATATGTTACTATTAAAGTACTTCTCTACTACAAGCAATTGATTCTTTTCAATTCATTCTGGCCTATTGTTTTAGGGAAGTACTTCTCACATACACTGTGATTTCAAATAGAAACGAATTGAAGTGGTGCACGATCTTCTATAAAATCGCCAGCAGGAAGCCAATTTTAAAGGAAGCGACCGAATGCAGAATGAAATTACATCACTTTCCACTAGATAGAATACAGCATTCATAGCTAATTCAAACAGTTCAATGACAAGATCATAATCACTTTATAACCTTCCGGTATCTTTCAGTTTCTTTACAAGATTGCAGACGTAGTTCCTAGCCTGGAGAGGATACCCGCTGGTTCAACCCATAAGTGGCTTATTGAGCAAAGCACTCCGTATGCAGCAAAGCTTTATGTGGCTTACTTCACACTTCGCTGTGCTTCTCGCACTCAAGGTGTATTGAATGTACACTGGCAGAGTAAGAGCCGTGAATGGCATTGTATGCCTTACAACAAACTTGCAATCGGTTCCCACATCAGCTGAAGAGTTTTAGCAAAATTGGATTAAAACATTGAAACAGATAACTTCAACAATGGTTCTTTTAAAAATCACCGGAAACGCGATGTTGTCTGCTTTACGTATTATCCATTCAAGTTCAGTAATCACCAGTTTCTATGGTGACGTTTATGACGAATATACAATTAAAATCTCTATTCCGCCTAATCAAAACTAGTATAAATCATTTTCCAAAAAGTAGACTGCCAAGTTCACGTGACTTAGAATTGGCAAATAGGAAGAACTTTGATTTTAAAAACCAGTCGCAGAGCGCTTGTGGCGCCATCTAACGGCATGTGATATTAATGTTTTCTAATGTGAGAATTTTTTTTTCTTTACTTGAACAGACGTAAAATTACATTACTGCGTTTTGATTTCAGTAATTGGAAAACTCACTGAAAAGTTTGCATTCCCTCTTTCTATCTCTAATGTCTTCCATTAACAGTCTCTCTCCGAGAACTTAGTTTTTCTCTTTGCAAAACACACTGTTTGGAGTAAAAGACATAATATATTCATCTCGCAGGTTTAGTTGTTTGGATGTAAGTATGACTAATAGCCTAAAACAGTTACAAAGAAATTAGATCCGTTCTTTCTTCAAGTTAAAAACTGAGCGCAAAATCTCTTTGATGAGGTGATTAGCTTTGGAGAAAACGCATTAGCTTCTCTAGAAGCTGGGCGAACTCCAGCCGCAATAATTCTCATTTTAAAATAAGTGACCTCGTTCTTTCCCCACATATCTTTATACTTTTTACATTTCCAGCTTCAAATTGTGTGCAAAAACTGGATGAATCAACCGAGAGATACATAAATGTGAAAGTATGACATGCTGACCTGCACTGTCGTCCATGCACGCAGAATCTTCCTCATCTCGTTCATTCTGTGTGGAAGACTGATATTCGAATAATAATAATAATAATAATAATAATAATAATAATAATAATAATAATAATAATAATAATAATAATAATTTTTATTATTGTAATAATAAATTATATACAGGGTGTTCGGGATAAATTTGACAGTTTCGTAAGGAAAAAGAAAATCTTCTTTGTATCTATTAAATTTAATGAATTGACAAAAAAACATTACAGGCAGAGTTAATAACAATACTATCAACAAGATTTACTCAAAATAACCACCATTAGCATCGATCACAGCTTCAATTCTGCTTCGGAACCTCGAACAAGCTGATGCTACAGTCTCCCTGGGAAGGGCCGCAAAAACTGTTTTAATTTTATCCATTAACTGGGCTTTTGTATTACTGGAAGTGCGATTGGTGTCTTTTTCAACTGCTCCCCATACAAAATAATCCATGGGGTTAAGGTCTGGGGAGTTTGGAGGCCAAACATTTGGACTGGTGAAGTCGTAGAAAATTTCAGACAACCATTTTTGACTTTTCCCAGAGGTGTGGCAAGGGGCCGAATCCTGCTGCCATACATACGGCCTACCATTGGCTACCCTTGTTATCCAGGGCTTGACTACAGTTAGCAACTCCACGAACAAAGCCCGAATTCCAATGCCAGGGTTCTTCAACACCTGTTCCTGCAGATTTGCGAGGAATTCTGCTGTACGAACGCAATCAGATCGTCTGCTAGGGATCTTTCTTCTTGCTACATCCTCGTAGTCACCATTGCAAGTCTCTAGTTCATGCCTGATTGTTTTTACTGTATTCAGGGAGCATTGGGCAGCAGTCGTAATATCCTTATTTTGATGGCGGGCACGAATCATCATGATACAAGTTATTCTCTTCCATGATTCAGGTGGGTTCCAGCTATCCATCCTTTCTGACATCTTGTATATGAATGAAGAAGGGTCCAAACTTTTAAATGAAGAGAAGTGTGTGTTAATACATGTAACTTACGGAAAAATATAATTAATTATAAATATGTCAAATTTATCCCGAACACCCTGTATATATATTATAAATTATATAAATTATAAAATATAATATAAAATAAAAATTATAAATTATATAAGAATGTGTTAGACATTAGAGAAGCTTTTTTTTTGTGAGATGTTTGGAAAAAAGAAAAAAATTAACAAAAACACTAATTAACAGGTTAGTAATAAGTGTTTTTGAGATAGCAACAAGTGGGAGTCGAAGTGTCATTTTTATTACTGCCTAATGGACTTTTTTCTGTTCAGTACTGAGTTAGCTGGTGCCAAGAGCGATACATATGAAGTAATTTTTCCTAAATTTCTCTTCGCAGTCAGATAAACAAGCTGTAAGACGTCCTCTACCATTTCAAAAAGCACACACGTATCAACATGAAGAATTAATTACCCCTAGAAGAAAAAAAAAGATGAAGCGTTAATTGCAAGGGAGTAGTTTAGAGATAAAAGATTTTCTCATCAGCCTTCAATATTGTCAAAAAAAAATCGAAGTCTGCTTCGTAGATCTTAAATAGTTAGGGAAAAAATCGAATAGAAAAAAGAGAGAAGAAAGGAATAAAGGAAAGGTGATGGAGAGAGTTGATCTCTTAGTTTTCGTTTTCGCCGCGCCGTCTTCTACTAATCATTAAAAATTTATCTGGTTAAAGAATTTCCGTTCTCGTGATGCAAATTCTGCAGACGATACGCTGCCCGTTAAAAAAAAAAGAAACTGAGAGTATTAGGAAGAATTCCTGTCCACAGTACACGAAAAGAAATTGACTTTCTGCCCACCCTATCTGTCAGTGACGAAACGTTTGGATCTGCGTGATGGCATAACCGAATAATGGGCTGCCGCTACCGTCGACCAAAAATGGCGATAAACCCGAAACTCATCAATTTCTACTCACTTGGTGCACGACTAAGGAAGTAAACAGAGCAATATTCAAACGGCTGGAAAGCGTATATTGCAACTTCCTCTGCATCGATCTATTTTTTTTATCTAATACTTCTCGGCATGACAGCTGGCTTTTTAAAGTTTAGAAACACGGAATCTACATTTTCCCGCTAGGAGTTCTCAATATAACTACGCTTTCATGTTCGGACAGCGATCTTGACGTCATTTACTTTATTCCTCCACCCACTCTTCCCTAAATATACCCTTCCTCGCTCTAATCTACCCTTCGAATCTGAATACCACTCTTCTCCGTGCAAAGATATTAGTTACTGTAACGAGTGTGTTGCTCTTCGTTTAAAGAAGTCTTCAGAGTTTAAAATAAACAAGGCTTAGAAAAAATATCTTTAGAGCTAGCTCAAAAGAAAAGCAATGGACTGTCGTCGAAAAGAAGAAATCTTTCAGAACACTTCGGAACATTCTGCAAGAATTTCTACCATTGAAAGGTAAACGGGCTTTTTCTTTCGTCTAATCTTTCTTAGGTGAACTGTTGTTCCCTTATCTTAACCTATTAGATAGTTCCTGTTGTTCGCTGACATCGAAAATAACACTCGTAATATTTTTTTTTTATCCTCATCAGTTTCTTGTCGAGTGTGCTGCGTAATTTAGCGGTGAGGTTTGACAGCTTAGTAATTCCAAACACGCATCTTCCACAATTCCTCTGAGAACAGCATCGCATTGCATTTCTATTTTTTAACATAATTGGAGAATTATTCAGAGAGAGAAAGTTTGTATTTTTATTTCGGATACTTTGAAAAATGATTATAATAATAAAAGAATACTTTTGTTTAAGAGTTTTCCTAATTTTTTTTCCCTTTCAAAATCGCGCCTGACTTGCGTTTCTTAAAAAGAAAAATCTAACTCGAGAAGAAGAACAAGAAAAAAAAATACAATGTCTCTAGTATATCAATCAAATTCCGTGAACTGACAATGTGTTTCTGATCGTGAAAATTTGTGGCATTCTTCTCTGGAGCACGAGGACGAAATTGACAATCAGCTGCCAATTGACAGTTGCCAACTGACAATTGGCAGTTCGCATTCCAATGTGGAATTCCGACATTTTTCTCGTTTTCTTTTACTGCCAATTGGAACAATCTCGCCTTTTTTGATAGCTTTGTTTTGGTGTGCAAGAATCTGTAGATGTTTGCAGCCAACTACTCATCAAACTAAACCGTTTGAGGAGTAAATGGGGATGTAAGGCAAAGATCTTTTCTCTCTTGCTTCTAGTCGCGTGACAACATGACATCTATGGGGTGATTTAAGTCAATGATATGACCTCCCTGATAATTTGACTTTTTTATTTTTGCTCTGGGTTTATTAAGAGTAAAATTAAAATGATTTTAGGGGCTATAAATAGAGTGCGTTTCGTTTTCATATTATAAAAATCTACGAAAAGGAAGACGCTGACTTTTATTGCAAGTTTGGATGTTTAGAAACAAATTTTGGACTTAAATTGGAAAATAAATTAGAAACGCGATCTATTTCTGATTTCAGATCTCTTAAAAAATGCTGGTCTTATACGAGCCAGCGCAGTTTTAATTTATGAGAAACAAAACTTCAATAAATAATACTTAATCCCGTATGCTACTGCAGCTCGGGTTATTATCGGATCTGGAAGTTGTCAGAACTTCCATTTAGCACCTTTTTTTGGAGAACATGATAACGTTAATTATTGATTAGTGCTCTTGATGACGCCCTGTTCAGATTTTATCTACTTAAAAAGAGTAAAATAAATACGAAAACATGCATTGTATACAGCCCATTTATGTTAATAATGTTGCTTTATTTAACGGTCAATTAAATACAACATTTGGAAGGTTTAGCAATATTTAGCCCCTTTCTAGACCAGAAAATAATCCAGTATTCAACTAAGACGTTTTGTCTGACTTTTAAAGAAAAACTTCATAAATGCGAAAGGTGTCACATAATAATAATAATAATAATAATAATAATAATAATAATAATAATAATAATAATAATAATAATAATAATAATGTTTAAATCACAGATTTTGGATGTACAAGCTCGCTGTTTGCCTTCTGTTTAATTTTCCTGCATATTTCATTCCCTGTCGATGATGCGTATAACGAAAATTTACGATCCATTTCCTATTTAAGTTATGATTTATTTTGATGAGAATTCAGTACACTGCGAATGCTCATTTTAATACGTTTCTTTTAAGGTGCCGGTGATTTTTAACTCAAACATCGCTCTTATTGAGATTTATATTATGCGGATATCTTGCTCATCAGTTATTTCAAGAAGCTCATCTCCTTTGCTTTCTCCTTCCATTAAATGAATAGAGAAATTTTACTATAAAACACGAGTGCACGTTATGTTTAGTTCATTGTTTAAGTTTAATAGCAATGACGCCAATAGGCAGTACTTTCCATAAACATATAATATTCTAAGCATTAAATACTAATTCAAAATACAGGGTGATTTACATAGAACCTAACCCAAAAATTCTCTTATAGATCAGAAATGGCGACAGGGATTCGTCTGCGAAACCATTCAAGATATATTTCATGAAATCCTTGAGAATCAAAACTTTCACTACAATTGATTATCCAGCGATAATCAATTTCATGATTTTTCATGAAATTTCATGAAAAAATGTTTCATGCTTCATGATTTCCTGATTCGTGATTTTTATGTTTCATGATTTCATGAATTTTTCATGATTCCTATGAGTTCAAATCTCGCCATCAGGGACATTTTGTAAATATCTTTAGACCGGTGATGAATTTCATCGACCGGTATGAGGCCCGATATTGACTAGAAAATGCTTTATTTAAGTCTTTCGAGCAGACGTTCTGGATTATCTAACCCTTAGCCCATCTCCAATATACTACAACAGTTTTTCTTGGGTGAGATTCACATAAACACCCAACATCATTTATTATAATGTAAAGAAATCACCAAAATGGAAGTTTTCTCCTCGATGTCCGCACAGCCATCGAGAGAAAAAAAGCGTCGAGCAAAACTAGTCGAGAGAGCTTCCTCCATTAACAAGTCCAGTCTGCTGCACAAATCACTCAGAAAGAGATAAGTCCGATTGGTTGAGGTGTTGAAACATTGTACAGTCGAATCTTGTTTCCGTGAATGTTGTGAGTTTATCCTCTTAAACAGAATGAGAAAGAAGGGGATTTTATGATCAAACAATGAACAGAAAACTTATAAACATCTCTCTCTCTCTCTAACACGCACGCACCAGCGGTCACATCCGCCAACATCGCTCACACTCATCTATCCAGGACGAAAGTCAATGATTTAATGTCACTGCACTCCCACATATTAAAATATACAGAAACTAAGACCAGATGACGTTGAGAGCCAACATGTTGCTCTGTAAACAAACCATAAATGTCCTTGGTTAATATCTCTAGCTCTAATGTGAGCAGCCTCTGAGGCTAAAAATGATGAAATGTCTGTTTTCCATATCCATTTAAATGAAACAGTAAATGAAGATTTATTAGTTCATTATATATATTGATAACGATACCTCGAATTATCTGTCTACTCATCGTAACATTTCTCTATTAATAAAATTCATAAAACAAGCTGCCGGTAGGATGGGCGTCAAAACTGCTAAACTGTTCAATGAATTTTTTTGTACAGAGACTGAATGTATTTTTACTGACGAAATTATGTTTACAATGACTGTTTTCTTCTCGACACTTAAAGATGCCATTTTAAGTAACAGCTTGTGTAAAATACCAGCTGGTTTACCAACGTTAGATCGTGCTATTTCCCATGTGGAGACGACATATGGGAAAAGTTTGGTGTTTTTATGTCAGTTAATAAAAAATGCAACACGTTTAGTTAAAATGCCAGCTGTTTATGAAATCTCTCTGTTTTTTTTTTGAAGTTTTCATCGCAGTTTTTTCTCTTCTAGATATCGTTATATTCAGTCAAAAATGGTTACATTCTTGAAAAAGCGTCTTCACATAAAAATCAAAAATAATTTACATCATGAAATAAATATTTCCTTGGGTTACAATGATGGTAATCGTAGTAAACATATAAGAGATGGTTAGACATGTTTTATTTTAATATCTGATAAAAATAAATAAATACAATAATACCGCACGATATTTTCTTAGTGTTGCGTTTTTCTAAATCACAACAGCTGTGATGTGTTATGCGTAGAAGCACTCTTCAAAGGGGAAGTCATTGTTGGCTTCAGGTCTAAAAGCAGCGGAATCTTTACAACTAAAAATGATGGTTTCAGATTTTACACATTCAAATTAAAATCGGATATTCGTGATTCTTTCATCATATTTTGTTTATTATGACAAATGTATTCACATCAGTGTTTACGGTGGATTCCTTCGGTGCAAAAAAACTCGGATTTCTAACAATAAATATATATTTAAATATTGCTTTACAGTAACTAAATTTTTCATTCAACACAACTACAGATAATAAGCCTTTAGCATTCACCTCTGACCGTTCAAACAAATAAATTTAAAGTGGAATTTGCTTCATACTCGTAACTGTGCGGTTGTTGAGTTCTTTAAAGGGTTTTTTCTCTCTAAATATATTGCCAACGAGGTTTACTTTATGTGGCCAGCATTAAAAATACACTCCGATAAAGCGGGCATCAGAGACGCGCGCTTATCGGAGTCTCCCATATTGCGTGCTGAATCAGACCTCCCCAGACGTTCTGGTAATTTATTTTGTAGCCCTCTACCATGCCTATACAGGCGGCTGTATGTACTGTGTGTCGGAAAAGTTGCAAGTAAGCGTGTACACCTGCACCCAACTGCGTCTCCGTTAGGTCGAAAACCGAGTGGGGGTAAAAAAAAACACTGCCACGGGGCTGACGTGTTTCATGTTATTATTATAAGTGGCAATTTTCAAAACCTCACTCATCCGCATAATTTGTATTCGGTCTCAGAAGAAAGAATTTGTTTTGAGGGTTTTTTTCTGGCAAAATTCATTTCGCGTGGATTTTTATTGCAATTTTGGTGACTATTTTTAGTGGGTTTTAAAATATATAATTTTATCGTATGCATATCGTAAATATGTTCAGTTCTTATCAATTATATAAGAGTAGTGTAAAACATTTTAATAATTGGTAACGAAAGAAAGCTTCCTCCGGGTTCTCCTGTTTTGAGTTGTGGGAGGGGGAGGGAGTGATAAATGTGCATTAGCGTGCAAATATGCAATTTATCCTGCTTTAGCATTGTAGGAAAAGCATTTATCAATTCTTGAAAGAGGAGAGAGAGAGAGAGAGAGAGAGAGCTGGCCCGGAAGCCATTCCAATTTGTTTTGGTTTTAAAAAAATGTTATTTATTCTAGAAAAAAAAAACTTATGTGAGTTTTTCATAGCCCTTCACGTAGAATTCCGTAAGTTAATTGAATAAGGTTGTTTTCTTTTGAATCACAACCGAAGCATCTGAGATTGTAAGGCCAGTTTATCATGTGTGTGTGTGTGTGTGTGTCCTTCAAGCTGGTTTTTGCAAGATAAAAAATTTGAGTTTCCTGAAGGGAAGCCCTTCTATCTCTGTATAAGAACGGCTAGCTCACCTTTGAACAGGATTCGAACTATTCCATCTTCCATATTGGGAACGATGGTGATATATCCCTTCGCTCTTGACAGTATTGACAAAAATCACTTTATCAACCACGAAAACCATTTGTACACCCTCCCTTCCATCATACATTATCTTCTTCTTCTTAAGCTTTCACGAACCATTAAGCTTCTTAGCTGTAGATTTCACAACAGCGACCATCTCGAGGATAAGGTGATCCTATGTCTGTAGATGGGTGTGTTCATTCACGGGGTCGGTTGCCTTGTTTTGGGGGACGAAAAACACGTGTTTCCGGGTGAAAAAAAACTCTCTACCTCCATTTGAGACCGGCTAACTCACCTTTAGTCGAAAGAGCCCAGATAGAGGTTCCTCAAGTCACTGACGACAATCGAACCCACGTCTTTCCGACCAAAGGGCTTCGTCTATACCGACTGAGCTACGAAGGCTCACATCATACGTTATAGCAGAGACAATAGAGTCCTGTTCATGAAGTTGGTGTTTTGGTTCCAGCTCCGACGGTGCTTCCATCTAATGAAAACAGACTGCAGCGAGGTTCATCACTCCCATTTCCCCATTTCCAGTGGTCGTCTAGCTTTTGCGGTTTTAGCACTACCACCGCTACCTCTCCGAACATGAATTCTTGTTATCACGTTCGAAGTCATTACGTTGTACTCTGCCTGCCATTTGACTTCAAATTCAACGTGGTGCTTCGAGGTGCTCATTGTCGTCTTTTAATATAAACTGTCTTCCTCTTCCTAGCACACCTTTTACATCATTGATAGGCAGTCTATTCTTTACATCGTTCGCGTGTTTGGTGGAATGTTAAAATATTTTTGGAAACCTAGCGTATAATTAGTACACTAATCTATTAGCTTTTAGTTTTTTCCTTTTCGGGAATTAATTTCAACTGAATTAATTTTTTCTAACTTACTATTAGATACGAATAGAGCGGAACATATCTGGAAGTTTTTTTTTGTTTGTTACTTGAAAGAAAACACCAAGATTACAAGGAAAATAATCATAAAGGAAAAGATAAAAAAAAGGAGACCGATAGTTTTTCTAAATACCTTGGCTCGATTAAGGCGATTGGCACCGCTCTTCGGAACAATTCCCTTTGCATTCACAGCTTAGGGCCTTTGGCTATACCAGTAATTACATTCGGGACTCTCTCTCTCTCTCTCTCTCTCTCTCTCTCTCTCTCACACACACACACACACACACACACACACGCGCGCGCACACGCACACACACACAACATACAACACACGAACTCTGCAGATAAATTGATAGCAGTTATCTACTCTAGAGTGTTACAACCTGATGGAAATCTCAGAGATCGTAAGGCAGGGTATGGAATGAAATCGGTCCCAGTATAACGCACTAATTGGCTCCACTTAGATGGCTTTTAGTTGGACGCCACTGATGGACTTCTTGTGCACGACCAACCCGAGAGTTGATTGTTCGCTGCCGAAAGAGGTGAAAATTCGATAGTCGCGCAGCAGCGATGGTGGAAGCATTCGAGGACACTGGAAGTAATGTGCTACTATTATTTTCATGGAATATTTCTTTCTACACAGACCCAGAGGGAAGAACGGAGGGGGGGGGGGGGGTAGAGTAACGGCGATATAAGTGATTTCAAGGAACTCGTCCCTTTCAAATATTAGTTGGATATTTCGATTTGATTCTCCATTCATAATAATGAAAAGGGAGAAAAATGAATATTTATTAATTCAACAATAAAAAATGTTAAAATAGATGGAATGAATAAGAGTTTATTATCATGGAATAATAAATATTATTCCTTGATAATATTCGTTTTCACATCGGAAATGTGTAAACAATCAGAAGATTAAAATCTTTAAATATTTATATTAATATTAATTATAATATTTAGAATTACGAAAATCTTCAAAAGTCGTAGAGAAATCGATCGTAGACTTTACGCACTTTCAAATGATAATATCAGTTGTGGTTTAGGAGTACAACACTCTCTCCCTGAAAATTTCAAAATCATCAGTAACAATGAACTCAACTATCAGTGACGACTAAGAGTGGGATGTGTGTGTGTGTGTGTGTGTGTGTGTGTGTGTGTGTGTGTGTGTGTGTGTGTGTGTGTGTGTGTGTGTGTGTGTGTGTGTGTGTGTGTGTGTGTGTGTGTGTGTGTGTGTGTGTGTGTGTGTGTGTCATTCAAACTATAAATTCAATACGACAATACGAAATGTTTAGCATTCAGTTTATAATTTAGGACACGAACTACACAAAATTTCTGAATTTATGGAAGTTCCATGGAAGCAACCGCAATCAAATGCTTTGGCGGATTTGTGCTTTCATCTTCACGACGTTTTCTAGTAAATAGCTCAAATACCATTTTTAAACTATCGCACGGTATCGGTCATAAATTATTCACTTTTATACTTTCGATGACACACGCACACACCACTCACCATACATATTGCATCAAACATTCCATTTTACAGTGCGTGACGCATGTGAGTTCTGCTCTTTCTTAAAATATGTAAGCAAACGTTTGGCTAAAAAAGAGTTTCTGATGCAGTTATTGAAATGCGTTCTTAATGTGTATTTCCAGTAACTTATAGCAAGTCTTCAGTTACGAATATAAAACGCTTGTAGACTTTGAAAGATTTCTACACCGCATAATTGAAATAAAATATAAGTCACTATATTACGTTGGAGTTCCAATAATTACCATTATTTCTTTAATTTTTTTTGCTCTTTCCGATTTCTGCCAGAAATTGAATTAAAAATAACTTAAAATTGAATTAAAAATAACTTAAATAACTTATATATATATATATATATATATATATATATATATATATATATATATATATATATATATATATATATATATATATATATATATATATATATATATATATATATATATATACATATATATATATATGTTTTGCAGCAATCAATACAATAAGTACAATTCTTCAAAAACAAACTTCTGTTTCATTTTCGCTTTATAACAACAATGACAAAAAAATGCAAGCGTGGAAAATCAGAATTCCCCATTTCTAGGAATTTGAATGACTCTACACTGGATGACGTAATAATGTTTTCATGAAACGTAACAATAATAAGGGCGCGAATTTCTATTTAATTTTATTATTTCCTTTCGTTATAAAAACTTTTTTCAAGCAATTCTTTGTGTACTTCTAGTAACAGTAGAGTTAGTCTGCATGTTTCGAAAGCTTCCTTCAGACTGCTTCAGAGACATTTCCATAGTGAAGAAAGAAAATTTAATCTAATTGCTACACACACGAGTAACATTAAAGTTCGGGACAAGCGTTTGCCATCCACAGTAGCGACTCTCTAACGTGCACGACATCCAAATTACCAATACGGTATTCAATGTAGTGTTAAGATTACAAAGTATCCTGGCAATAGCGTACTCTTAGCTTTTTTTTGCATTCCGTTCTGATGACAAGCACGCTCTGTCCCCACCCCTCTTTTCGTCGAATTATACAAATCCATCAGTCCATGACTGTGCATGTGCTGAATGTATCTTTCATTCTCTGTCTAAAAACATCCCCGTTGACACTTAAATTGAACTTCACGCTACAGCAGCACGCGGCACGTTATCGAAATTTCATTGTTAACGTCAGACTTGTTGCCCAGACAGCAAACAATCGAACAGTTATGACGTCATTGCTTGATGGCTTTATGAAGTTCACTTAGGAATATTAGAAGTTATTGTTTTTTGGAGAAATTGTCATAATTTTTATACAATTCGATTCTTTAAGAATCTCAATTCGATGGTTCGCTGAACAAACTAGGTTTGATCTCAACTGGAAAGCTACCATCTTTTATTATTATTATTATTATTATTTCTCCTTCATATTTCTAATTCTGTTGTAAGAGGTGCAGTCAGAAGGAACAGGCTGTTTAGACTGGAATCGGACAAAGTTTTGTAAAGTGTGTTGTCTGAAAGCAATGCCTCATCCAATGTGACAGATGCAGTCGATGTTTCCCAGAATTGAAAAACTAAAACGTTGCATAAGATTACATGATAAGGATAGACTTTAACGAATGGCCAAGGTTTTTGCTTTATCGATTGACGTTATTTATTATAATGGGATGAATGAGAAGTCGCTTTTTTTTAACGACACTTTCTCCAACTGAATTCTTCTATCGATGATACAAAATGCTTGCCATAACAAAAAGAATAATTCGCATTTCCATTTTTTATCTGGGTTTCCGAAAACAGATATTTTAAATGAGAAAGGAAATCTCAAGAAATAATAACTAAAAAGATTATCCAATATTTGAAAAGTCAAAATCCTAAAGAGATAGAAGTTTGATATTTGGCTTGTAATATTTTCTGTAATATATTATTTAATTTATAATTTTGGAGTTTATACATTAAAAATACTGCAATAGACAATAGACTGTTATATAGACCTTGTTGCTAAGTTCCACAAGTTACATGTATGTATGTGTGTGTGTGTGTGTGTGTTTATTTTTTTAAGAGACATTTCGTATTGCAATAGCTACCCATCCTTGCCGGCTTAATATCTTCAGAACCATAGTTCCTGGGTATATAATATAGAATTATTATTCGTGACGCCTCCAAGGAGTCCGAAGTGTCATCGCGGGAAGACACCTATTGCACAACTCTCCGTCTCCACCACCACACCGAACCTCTACTACCAATCATCAACAACAGCGTCATCTACTGCCCACCACCACAGCTAGTATTTTTTTGTCAGTAAATTGCGTCTGTTCTGAAGGGCCGATTTGTCTGTATGCGGGATGAAAAACCCGAATTTCCGGGAGGGAAAAACCCTGCTACCTCCGTATGAGATCGGCTAACTCACCTTCAATTGAAAAAGTCCATATAAATATTCCTCCCGTCATGACGATAATCGAACTTGAGCCTTTTCCAATCGAAGGGCGCAACTTATCATTGTTCTTCCAATTGCGCTACGGAGGCGCTTAATACTACTTTATACTACTGAATTAAAAAGACGCAATCCTAAGGGAAGCCAGCGGAGTTTAGTTAGAGGACATGACATTAAATTTAGGCATCTTTAGGCGCTCAGATTGGTATCACAGTAATCAAAGGCAATTTTTTGTTGAAATTTGCACAACGGGATTATTCAAAAACATTGAAAACTATTCTGAGAGATCTTTAGAATATATTTTTCAATGTTTTTGAATAATCCCGATATTATTTAATATTTCCTGTACCTCTACGACTCGATGAATAGTTCTAAAAAAGGGAAAAAAATGAATAAATAAAATAAAAAGAGAAAGAAAAAGGAATTCAACATTCTAACAAACAACGCATATTATTCGTCGAAGTGTAAAGAGACTTACAAGAAGAAGAAGAAGATCAAGATTATCTACAGCATCTGCTTCATCATTTTCCACGAGTCTTAAAATTCCTTTACTTCTAAAAAAAAAAAAAAAAGTAGTAAGTTTCTATGAGCGCACTCCCGTCTCTTATTTGCCATCGCAATGCGACATCAAATAAACAAATAAAAAAAAAAAGTTTCGCTTGGTTTGTTAACGACCAAGTATTTACATAGAACTGATGTCTTGAAAGGGAAAAACAAAAAATGAAAACTTCCGAAAAGGCAACTTTCTAAGACCAAGTCGGTTGTCTTCCATAAGCTGCCTCTTCAACCGTTCACTGTGTAATGTTCCATCAGTTCCACCTACTCCGATGACGTCATAATAGGAATTCACGCACCATCATCTCCAGCGGTGAAAGTCACGGTCCAGTTGTCAAAGTTTCTCACGGGCAACGCTCGAACTACGAGCCCTGAAGACAAAAGGACTGGGAATATCTGTGCCCTGTTTGACTGTCGTCCTCGATGTGCTTATCTCCTAAAAAAACAGGAAAAAAAAGTATAGATAGGATGGCGGAAATGGAAGATGGGTGGGTGGGAAGCGCAGTCATCTATAGGTATACACGTCTCCCTAGTCGACATTAAACTCAAGTAGGCTTGAAGTGTTTTGTTTCCAGGGTAATCAGATCTCTCCCACCACAGCTTCTCCTAATGTAAGGGTTTATGTGACAAAGTCAGGAAGCGTTGCGTTACTTCACAGCCACCTGCAACTAGCAGTAAAAAGATAAGGCTTGTTTTCCGCTCGTCACTTTCTCACTCCTCCCAATTCTGAGCCTGTGCTCGAACTCAGAATGCTGGGTTTTGAACAGCGGCATCCCATATTTGATCATAAAAAAATAGGCTTAAAAAATAGAATCTGTTGTCGCCCTTCTAACAGCCTCTCTACCTAGAAAAAAATGCACCCTTCCATTACCTAGCAACCCCTGAACGATAGCCATGAATCGGAAAACGTTAGGGCAAAATGAAATCGCATACTCATTTGCGTTTATAGACATTCAATTTGCAGACCTTGCTGCAATTTTCAAGGCATAAAACACAAACAGTGTGGTCATAAATCCATTGTGCAATTGCGAAACCGTTTGCATGCGCCTTATTTCAGGTGGTTATGCGTGCGTTGCGAACTATTACATTATAAAGTTACCATTTGAGACTCGATGACCGCATATGATATCCACTTAGGTTCAACTTAGATCTTATCAGGCCGTATACGTGACAGGTATTATGAATAATTGGGCAATCTGACCGCCCCCTCTTACTCTACTTCTTTGTTCTGTTTTTGTTGTTGTTTCCTTTTTTTTTTTCACCTGGTAAATGGAGCCTATTTCCTTTCTCTCCTCCCCGCCTTCCTCGTATTTAAAGGCTCGCAGATCTTGCTACACCCCCCCCCCCACACACACACCATAGGCTTGACGATTGTCAAATGAATCTGATCGCGTTTCACCTCGCGTCACTTGCGTCTGCCAGATGGATAATATTTAGTACGCGATCGTCACGGACGAACACCCACCGACTGCGCCAAACACAACCTCAACACCAGACTCTTCTCCAAGTAGACCGTTAATGATAGCAGCTGGCTGAAAACACCCTTCCTTTGCTAAGCCTAACTTTGTTGAGTCCACCACACGAAGACCTCTATATTACGTCGCAATGATCGGAATTTTCCCCTGTACACTGTACTCTTATTAAGCTCGCTACTCCGTCTACCGCTAATTATCTTTGGAGTCCCGAAAAGTCCATTTGACAGCGTGCTAATGATGAATTGTTGATTTTTTTTTTTTCATTACTGTAAAATTTCTTTTCCCTTTTCCATTTGCTGACTAAACAAAAAATTTAGCCAACCTTGTTGTTATAGTTCATTTGACTGTGGTGAGATTTTCACTGACATGTGACTTCCCAATGCAGGATTATCTCTAATGACTTCGTGAGTCACGCGTAGAGTAGATGAACTACTGAAAATGTAACTTTTCAGCGATGCGTGCCTTCAGATTTTCGTTCATTACAAGTTTCAGCCAGCAGTAGAGATCCGTAACCGAACTATGGTGGCAGTTTTAGTCATCTAAATGAATCCCAAGAAAGGAGAGAGAGACGGTCTACTGGTTTTATTAATTGAGTGATTCCCACCTAGGATCTCTAGGGTCTTTATTTCTTTATTAAGGCACATGTAAGACAGATATTCGTGAAGTAAAAAAATTGTATAGTCTATATGTTTACTAGAGTAGGTTCAGTTAATGATACTGAACCATTTAAGGCATGAATTTGTTGAGGGTGCTCGGCAAGTTCTTACCGTCAACTGAACTTACTGATGCAACCTGTATCAGTAAGTTGTATGATAAATGGATTGCCAACCTTACAGATAGCAATCCATTTATCATTATATTTGATGTGTGTTTTCAAATTATTGCGACATAAAGAGAAATTAAACTAAGTACATAAATATGTATTTTAATATGGAACGTCCGGACATTTTGTCTGTCAGAGTATACCCATCGCATGCTTACCAATACAAGTCACGTGACTTGTTCCAGCAGAAATACTTCATAGTGGTCCAAAAAAACAAAGTACAAAAGAACTAAGTTACGCCTCAGGAAAAATAGCCTCTTGGTTCTTTATCGTAGTTAAGTACAAAAGACTTTCTTGTACAATTTCTGTCACTTTTCTCCAGCACATCCCATAAAATGGCAGTTAAGTGAAGATCGGGACTGAATCCAGCAATTCATGAGTACGGTGTTTTCATCTTCAAATCAGTTCTAGGTTATCCGTATTTGGATGAGGGAGAGAATTTCTGGGATGAAGGGCTTTGGGACTTTTATCCTTTCATGAGATACATTTTGTGTAAACATCCGGTGAGTGTACCATCAACGGAGGAAGTCCTTCAGTAGTACACCACGGGAAGCAGTACAGTCCAATATTCACACACTTCCACTGACCTGACATTATTCACCGTTTGAAAAAAAAAAAAAGACTGATAAAAGTTCAGCTGTTTTCCAGATCCTGATGCATCCATATTTTCGTAGAATGAAAATATTAGTGGATTCATCGCTGCGTTCAACTATTTTCACTGCACAAAGTGCAGAATGTATAGGAGCACTCTCCAACATAAGAGTTGCTGGATGCTGCATAAAAATCCAGGAGTCTGATCATGAATTAGTGGATTGTAGCTCTTTCCTAAAGGTCTTTGTTAATCCAGTTTCCTTTGTTTAGATTTTATTCTGTCTCGTATATGTCTGGAGGAGTTTTTTTGGTTTTGTTTTGTTTTTTCAGATGTGAGTGAGATAATTGTATGACCGTTCTCAAGCAACTTGCTCACAAGTAAGCAACCGTCTGATTTCGCTGTTCAACATTCGTATGACCTTTTCTCTTCCTTTTGTTTACGATATATTCCATAAAACTCTCAGGAAAGCGATAAGCTTCTGAAATCCGCCAGACAATCATCCCTATAATGTAGCATCCAATCACTGTTCCCTTTCTAGCACATTGATCTCCGTTGGTTTGACATTTAAAAACTGCAAATAAACGAGGAGCACTGTGCCATTCTATTTATAGTCCAGGTGATACTAGAGCTCTATCTGTCATTACTACAGTCCATATTGGTATAACATAAGCATATCAGGTGTCTGCTTGTACCTCGAAAATTAACGGTGTTGAAGCCTCCTCTGTAGAGCAACAACCACAAGATCGGTCGTGATCTTCAGTTGAAAAGACGCGGGTTCAAAACCCATCTAGGACACTCGAGAGGCCTTTATAAAAGTTTTTTAATTGAAGATGATAACCGATGAATCTTATGCGTGTCTAGCAGGGGGCCCCTCCTCTAGGAACTTGTATTTCTTTCCTCCCCAAAATAGATCGATAGAATAGCACAAGCAGTTTTCAACATCAAAATTTTATACACGATAGGATTAACTATTAACTAATAAAAATAACTTTTTTCAAATCCTAGTTATTTGTCCGTAATACACCCTACACTGAACATAGAAGATTAATTTTTTACGTATCAGTCCCACCCACACGAGAGGTAGGGAGGTACAGCACATTAATGCAGTGCGTGAGGAATGAGGTACTGAAATCATTGCTGAAGAAATAATTGTTGGGTTGCTTTTGAATTACAACTGAATCAGCTAAGGCGATGAGGCCAGTGTGTTATTATGTGCGTTGCTAATATTAGCATCCTCTTTTTCCTGTAGAGAGGTACAAAGCTACAACTACTACGTAATAGCTTTGTGTGTGTGTGTGTCGAAAAGAAGATATTCATTAGATAACAATGCAATTTTACAAACTGAAGATCGATTGTTTTTTAATTAGTTTCAATTTCTATATAATCATTTCCACTTTTTGTACCCTTTAAAAGCATAAACATTACTTTCTCATCATTCCCCGGGGTTATTCCAACGACAAAGTCGAGAAACTGTTCTCTAGATAAATATAATCAATCTCTCTCTCTGCTGCGTCTGTTAGCGGGGATTAAAAATATTTCAGCTAACTGGGCGCACACCTGGTGGCTATCACGAACACCAATTACATGGCGATAAAGGTGCCGATAGTAAAGACGATAAAACATTAATGGACTTCTACTTAACTCCCACATGGGGGGGTCCGGCAAGAAAAGTTCAGAAACTCTTAGACATCTTTGAGCTGTCTTTAAACTGTTGTCGATAGCGCAACCTGGTATTTTAAAATGTGTTGTTCTCTCTATGTGTCATCATTTCGGGGATGGCAAAAACATAGTAACGGAAGAAACCCGCCACACAAAACGAAAGAGATGAGTTTCACGAGTGGTAGCAAATGTTCGTAGCAGCACGCCGGAGTTGGCACATTGCCAAGTCATCAAGAAAGACAGCGATTTGTCTGGCCACTTCCGCAGTAGCTTCCTTAATGTCTTATTCCGCCTGCCGTCATCCCGCTGGTTCTTTTGTGCGGGCGCGCGCGCAGTAAAAGATAGACACGTTTTAAATGCTGAATTTCAAGAAACGATAAGACACCAGAAGGATGTTTGTGTACAGGAAAAGATTGGGGGGAGGGCTAAAGGAAAGAGGGGGGGAAAGAACTTCTCTGACCGCCGTCATGACAGCGTTCACGTGCAACACTTAATCCGCTAAAGCTCGTGAGCATGATGAGAAGGTCAGCTGCTATTAGAGGTCATTATCTACCCACGGTCTGCTCTTGTACTTCTAATTCCTGGCGTAGATTGAGGTCGGTGGTCCATTACCACTTTGTCTTATGGCGTCCCACGGCAACTCGAGAGTGCTTAGGAAACACGCACGAAATCATCTTTTATTTGCTCATCTGTGGACGACAGCACTTGCGGATATAACTTCGATAAATACGTCACTTAGCAGCATTGCTCTGCACTCATAATACATGGGGGGGGGGGGGTTATATTAAGGATAACAGCGGCAACTGTCTCTTCCAGCTGCTGTTTACTTTATTCTGAAGAAACTGCATCTCTCTCTCTCTCTCTCTCTCTCTCTCTCTCTCTCTCTAGTACACACACACACACACACACACACACACACACACACGGTCGCGATGCAACAATGCATAATTGATGTCAGCGGTTCATTAATGATCAGAGCATCACCTTGATCCACTCCAAAGTGATGACGTCATCATCAATGTTTTATCCCTGTCATTGCGTAGATCAAATAAATGTCTACAACTACGTAACACTCTCCGTTTTACGATTTATTTATTTACTATTAATTTAAAACAAAAATATATTATAAAATTTTGTCAAGTTAATCCTTTATCTCACAGAGATTCAAAAAACTTGAATGTAAGTGAAACAAATCTCAAAACGTCCGATACTAACCGCAAGCAATCTTATGCAGAGAAATTTCAACCAATAACTCATAACGTTTTGTACTCGCTTGAAATATTTCATTCTTGGAATGATGCCAACTGAAGAGTTGGACTTTTCAACTTGTTAAGAATGAAAGCTGTGAGAAGACAGTGGATTATATTTGTTAATAGCGTATGTTCTTTCGACCGGTTTTTCTGTATTGCAGAATGAAAAACCTGAGTTTTGGGGGAGGTAAACTACGAGTCTCTTTATCACTCATTTTCAACTGAAACTCCCTGATAAAGGTTCGTCGTGTTCTAGACAGGACTTGGATCCACGTCTTTTCACCCAATGCACGACTGCAGAAGTAAAAAAATAATAATGATCACGCAAAAAAAACATATATTAAATGCAGTTTCATATCATGAAAATTGAAATAAAATTATATATCTTACTTAGGAAATAATTTCTTATTCCCAATTTTATTAAAATCTATCAAACAATTTGATATGTTTTACTACTGTCCACTTTCTGAGTAAAAATCTTAATTTCAAACAGAAAATAGTCAAAATGACTTTGTAATTATTAAGTTTTGTTTTAGAGTAATTAATTATACTTTTCCTGATACACATATGCACTTAATGGGTATTTCGCTACACTCACTCGTTCGTTTTTTTTTTTTCTGTCTCTTCTTGGCAACTCATGTTTTAATTTTCGAAATGCATTATCAATTACAGCAGTCGTTCGATAAAGGCCTGTATAATTATTGTTGTTATTGATATTATTATTAATTTATATTTTCATACTCAACTCACTTATGCTTTAGTTTTCAGTTTGTAATTACCTTTATCAAAAAACAAATATTTAACTGATAATCAGCGTGTTGATTTAGTTTAGGATGCTGTGATATCGTTAGCTGAGTTGAAGTGAACCATTGAGGTTCGGTTGCTAAATATCATATGTGCCAAATGCGTCAATCAGGATGGCCAAAGATAGAGAGAAAAGAAGAAAGACAAAGACAGAGAAAATAAATATAATTAATTCTTTTATTTGGGTGGAAGAATATTTGTTATTCATAAATGGATTAAATAAAGGCTATAAGAATATACTAATAAAGAATAGCATGCTGGGTCGAAACAAAAGGCATTTCGATCCGCTGTACATTGATGAGGCAAATACAATACTGATTGTTTTCATGAAAGCGAAAACACAAACACGTTGCTTGTTAAGTCACTGAGGACCTCTAGTGTTCCATTGAATGAAGCGATTTTACATAAAAGAACCGAAGAAATAGGTTTAATGAGAAACAGAATTTATCGCTTCAAAAGAGATTATTGGATTTAACTAAGAAGAGAACAAGTTAAGAATACAAGGTGGTGAGCCAGCGGTAAAGTCAATAATAGTTTGATATTATATATAAACAATAATAATGCCCATGATAATGGCAAATTGTTAAATAGAAAATATATTCATATTTTATTTTCTTTGTTCATACGTAGCGAATAATAAATTGATAAAACAGACTTGTTTAAACAATAATACAAATTCTCAACGATATCAACAAAATAAGTTATATAGAGAGCATTGATGAAATAAGCGAATGATTTCGTGTGCAATTCTTTATGACGTCATCGACTGCATCATTTTTTAAAAAAATGTTATTGTTGTTGAATGTGTATTTATAATTGTTGACAGTTTCAACTAGAATGATAGATGGCGCAGCTTCATATCGAGTTATAATGCGTGTTGAATTTGCTTATAAAAAATGAATTGTTTAAATAAACGATAATATAAATTCTCAACAGTATCAAACGACTTTAAAAAAAAAAGAACGCATGTCTTTATTACTCGTCAACGATTTTTTACCCGATCGATTTTTAAATTACATCATAATTTCCTTCTATTGTCTTTTAACTGAGCTCATCACTTTGTCAAAGAAGCATCGATAAATGTGCACATTCGCTCTATCTATCCATTTTATTCTTTCTGATGATACTCCGAGTATTCTTTTTTTTTTTTTTACAGTTGGGGGAAAAAAGTCTTACGACATCACATGTAGAAAATGGTATCTGAATCGGAAACAACCATCTCATTTGGCTCCATAAAGACTTTTGTATGAGATACACTTTTTTTCCAAGTTTCATTATTTTTGATGTCTCCGTCTCTGTAATGCCAGTTTAGGGAAATTTCTAAGTGCAATTTCGTTATCGATTTTAGTGGTTTATTTCTTGCATTACAATTGATAAAACCTTTATGAGGAAAGTTAAGATTTGCTTGATAAAACGTTTATGAATTCAAGTTTTCCGAAATGCTTAAAAAATAATTTTAGGTTGGATAAAATATCATGACGAGACTATTCATTGGACATTAGTCGCTGTTAAGATCTACTGGATGCACTGTTAGCCTAGAATTAAACAAATAGCACACTCAAGAGGGAACGTTACTGTTTAATCAGATTTAAAGAAAAAATAGGAGGGAGCTGCTACAGTTATAAGCGGTTAATTTACATTATTTTGAATAAGTAGCATTATTGCCTAACTGGTTGATCGATGGTTAAGGTACCCGCTATCCAATCAGACTGAGGGTTCGAATCCTGCCGTAAGCATGGATGTTTGCGATTGTCTTTAGGTAAGAGATGATTTTCATCACCCGGTGTGAGGAGAACCTCCCACTTATTAAAGTCCTGAAGTGACATGAAAAAGCGTTTGGTCTCTAGGATAGGGTTTTTTAACTATTAACACTTTCATTGCCAAGCTGAAAATTGGAATTTCGTGTGGTGACTAAATTTTTTTATTATTTTTTTTATTTAGTTAGCGACGTCCACGCGATAACGCGTGATCGGCTGTTTGGTGATAGCTTGCATCGCGTGATCGCGCGATATCGTTCATTGCCAAGCTGAAAATTGGAATTTCGTGTGGTGGTCAAATTTTTTTTATTATTTTTTTATTTAGTTAGCGACGTCCACGCGATAACGCGTGATTGGCCGTTTGGTGAGAACTCGCATCGCGTGATTGGCAATGAACGTGTTAAACCTCACTCCACCCGCAGTATACTAAAGCGTGTACAATAGATATATAATCTTCTGTTGAGTGGGATTCACAAAAAAAGCAAGTCATATTATAGGTAGTAATGCAAGATCTTTTTAGCAGAACAGTGGTGGAAAACCTGATCAGATTGAAGAGAATCCTGATCTCAAACCAACAAAACTTCTTAGCGATGAAATGGAATGTGAGACGGAGATCTGATCAGTGTATTCAACAACGGCACATAGTCTTAATTACGTCAAGGAGGTTCGATATAAATGACTCGTGTCATCACCAGATGGTGGAAAGTATGTCTAGAAGGATGGAATGTGCGAAGGACAATCGGATAGTCCTCATCCAGTAGACCATAGAGTAATAACGTAACAGCAACAACAAAAAACCCACTAATTATTAAAAAATTATTAATAAGTGGCAGTTCAGTAGCCACTTCTATATTGCATCCTATCCCTAGATTTCCGCTGTTTGTTGGTCATCGATCTCCTCCTGTCACTCTATTCAAATTTAAAAATGGTGCCCAATGCTGACAGATTCGAACTCACAGACAACGTCCGTTTTTAGGAACATCCTTCTCATGAGCAGTAAGTGCTTGTTTGCTCGAGGGACATAATAGGGTAATCCCGCTGAGTAATCATTTTCCAAGAATCGCCCTTACCTATTTTATTAAAATGCGCAGTGTGAAAGGTGAAGGCTCTTTTGTTTAATATCGTCTGCTCCGTTCTTTTAAGGGGCGCTTTAAACATCAAACGAAATTGCCGTAAATTCGAGTGGAAGATTGTCACTTAGTGAATCTCAAGTCCACACTCGTACGACTATAACGATACTTATCGCACTGCGTTTGCTATTGTCGGGATTTTGTTCATTCCTCCGATAGTCGGATATTATTTTAGAATATTTGGATGGAATTTCCTCCCGTAATTCCCTCCCATATCAGTACACACTTATCGACGCCTTGCGAGCACCGATGCTTACAGGGTGGTCATAAATCCTTGTAATACTTGCGCGCTCTGATTAGAGCTGACTGCCGTCTGCTTTATTTAAAGGGGTTTGGGTATTGTCTCCGTTGACGTTTACCATTCGTAATCCTCAGTAAGGTAATCTATTTTCTTCAAATGGACAATAAGAATAAGATTAAGAGAATAAATGCTGCTAACATGGATAGCACCGTGAGGGTGTAAACATGTTCGCTAGATTCCTATAAGCATTTAAAACACAAGGCGGTAAGAGTTTAACGCAAGAAAACCTAAATTATTTGTCAATTGTCGTAAGAAAATACATAAGAAAATATCAAAAGATAAGGCGCTCATAACTGTCTATTAACACAAAAAAATACATCGGTGAAATAGGGTTAAAGATATTTATGTGAGATAATCGCTTTCTTTGCATATGCTTGTTTTCGGTTTAATTTACGACCTGTCTGAAGTTACTTGCTTTACTTAGAGCAAAACGACGTTCTTTACCACTATTGGTTATTGTGCAAACGTTGCTGGCAGTTTCAATGTGCCTCGGATGTATAACTCACCAGTATCAGAACGTACACTACCTTGCACAAGCCTAGTAAAATCAACTCATAAATGGTTTCCCTATTTCACCATTGAATTAGGCGAAACGGTTTGTTCCTGTGAAGCCCACTAAATAAACTACTCTAAGTTCTGCATCATCTTCGGGTATCTACAATGTTTATTTAGTGAAAAGCTGGCAACAATTCGTTTTTTTCTTCTCTCTGAAAGAAACGCCGCATTATTTCATAATGAAATCCATTGGGTTTCATTCGAATATTGTTGCCAAGAGCGAACAATAGCTTTTGACAATAATCTGGGTGAAAAGTTTCCGGGTGAACCCCCCCTACTTCCGTATGAGACTGGCTAACTCACCTTTAGTCGAAAGAGACCAGATAAAGGTTCCTCACGGGAATCGAACTCAGATCATTCCGACCAAAGGGCTTCGTCTATACTGACTGAGCTACGGAGGCTCGCCTATCGCTATACCATACAATAAAATTGAATGTTTTACATTTCCAAATCTAAATGTTTAAAACGATCTTATTATTTTTATTTGAATAACAGAATCTGATGCTAACATCAGTCAGTGTTCTAACAGGCCGAAACTAAAGCATAAAAGTAATACGGATATGTACTTAGTGAAATACAATTCGAAATAGAAGGCATTCAAAAACCACATAAAGAAAAATGAATCTTTCCACAGAGGGAAGACAAATAGTTTCTTGCAAATGGAATTTATCATTTGCTAGAGGAATCATCAGCCTCTTCTTCTCTACACGACAATCCCTTACACAATTAAGATACGGGAAGATCATCATTCAGCTTACCGTGTCCACCAACTTCTCGCAATTCTGTCTCTCGATGTTAACTCCATCAACTCTTATCTCTTACCGCACATTATCAAGAAATTTTCTCGTCTTCCTTGAGTTCTATTCGGCACTCGCATATTCCTGTTTCATCAAACTTTCCGTCATTTCTGATCCTCAGAGGTCTAATTTTCGCAAAAGAGATCTTCCTCTCGAACATCCGGTTGTCATAGCAACACGAAAAGACGAGAGAAGAGCATCGAAAACATGGGAAACGGATTATGACTTTGCAACATGAACCAGCGAATGATGCCGTCTGTCATAAAGTCCGCATCAGTTAAGAAAACGAGGCAAAAATCCGAGCCTGCCGTGATCCTTACAAGGCAAGTTAGCTCGTGCCCGCCAACCCTATCTTGTTCGGCTGTAAGTCATCAGCCAGTTGCGCGCTTATGGAACTACCGATTCGACAACATGCAAATAACTCCTCGCTCGTGGTTCGAATACTCAAAGACAGCCCTCCTTTTCGAACAAATCCCGAAGTGGGAGAGATGCGGTGGGCTCCTAATTTAATTCTCGAATACACAGACAGTGGGCTACTAATTTAATTAGAGAAAGTTACAATTTGCATAAAATTGCGATTCCAACCTCTGAACCATTAAGATCTCTTAGCTGACTACGGGACTTGTGAATACCGGAAAGATTAGTGCTAAATTAAATGGCTTGTAATAATAATAAAGACACACCAACTCCGACAGTTAATGATCTAATAAAGGTGGCTTCGGCAAACTTACTTTTGAAAGACGAGTTTTGTTCTATTAAGCAAACCAACGCGCATTAATAACTAAATATATGGTCACACACACACACACACACACACACACACACACAAATAGCTAAATTTGAAATTTTAGATGCATTTTACAAAAGTGGCCTAATTTATCGGTTCTGAACATATAACTGCTGTCTGTCTACAATGATTTTATTTAAATTGGTATTTAGGAAGTCTATAAAGTTTACTGAGTAACTTCGCATATGTACCATTAACAGATGGATTATCAGCTGCTGTGATAATCGCGGTTATCTTCCGATATCGTTTTCACACCAAAAGATTACTGTGAGTGATTGTGGATAAGCAATGTTAACAATTCATAATGGATTAAAATGCAATGCGACCATTCCTCGTGATCGTTAAGATTTCTTACTTCATAAGTTGGTTTTGTACATTTCTTCCACTATTAAACCTTTTTTTTAAAAAATTGAAATACGAAACAAACAAACAAATCTTTCAGTACCTATCTTTTGGGTTACTTTTTTAAGATCCATCTTCTATGATATTCAATTTTTAATTAACTTCAATGTAGTAAACTAAACATATATGGTGATAGCTTGTTACTGATCAGTTGGCAACTACCTTTTAAACGTAGCTTTAGTATCGGATTACTTAGAAAACATAAGTTTTCAAACAACAAAAAAGGCTCGCATATCCGAATTTTATTAATGCATTTTCTTTATTATTTTTTTTTCATTTATTAACCTGTAAAAAATAAACTAGTGATGTCGCGTAATGAGACCTAAAATTAATTATTATAAGAGAAATACGCCGCTTTTCAGATATCATTTCTGTAATAGTATACTAAAGTTCCTTGTATGGATCTTAAATGATTAAATACAAAGTCGCAGGACTACTTAATATTTATTTTTTTTAATTGTCATTTTGCATGTCAAGTAACAATCGTGATATCAAAACAGATCGCTGGATTTATTTTTGTGTTGTATTCTATTATGGGGTTTCGATATAATGTGAATATTGTGATTTTTTAAACACTTAAGATATCTATTTATTTTCTTATGAACTATCAACTCTTCTACCTCTTTCTAACTACTGCTATTCACTAGTCGACAAACATAATAAGTGATTTATTTTTTTAATAAATGTTTCTTACCTATTTTGCTGTTTAGCCTGACTTATCTAAGCATGAAATCAGACGACCCCGTCACTTACTGCTATATGGCGATTTGCATTTTTATTTTCATATAAGTTGTGTAGGTATACTCCTCTGAATTTGCTTTTTGCCATTACATGGCATCGTTAACAATACAGCTTATATTTTGTTATTATAGACATCCGTACCGAAGTTGAAGTCTCTACTTTTTTTTAATGGTACCGTAAGGCGCTTATTGATAGCTTAAACAAAATGAAGTATTACTGAAGTGCACACTTATGAAAAATGCTTTCAAAGGATTAATAACTTCATGGTTAAAATACTGTGGAAGTAGAAGAAATGTACAGATCGAGCAGATTTGTGTGAACATGACTGGTCATTAAAATCGACAAAAAAAAAAAAATCTAGTTATCGTAATGATGAATTGCAAAACTTTGATTTAAAACTCGCTGGTGGAGCGAAGGCAAATAAGGCAAAGCTATTTACCTGTCGACGAAAGGGTTAAAAACTAAAGGGAGGAACTGCAGGCTTCTTAGAAATTAATTGAAGCTGCACTCAAGGATGTGGAACTGCTTATCCAGAAAGACGATTAAGTAAGGAAATTAGCTTGTCAAGAAGCAATTATACAAAGTTTATATTGTCTTCAACGTATGTTTTGTTGGTGGAGAAGGCAATTATCAACCTCACCCAAATAAATCTTCGTGCGTGTCTATCTGTGTAGGCGTCGTGATTCGGGTGTCTTCCGGAAGTTTTTCGAGGCGGACAAATTTCAACGATTATCTTTCATCCTTCTTTAAAGAAAGGAGTGGCAGGGTTTCATTCTTATTACTCCATCGTTCATTTTTTGTTGATTTCTTTGCAAGCGTGGGTTGGTAATTTGACTTTTTTACATTTTCAGGACTTCAGTGAACATTGCATTGTAAGTAGAAAGTGATACCGTCCTATTATTAAGAAAAGAAAACAAAAAATAACATCGTTTGTCATCCAGTTATCTTCCAACTCATGCTAAAGGAATGTAAAAATATACAAATACGTCTGTCACGGTGCTCTGGAAGAAGTTGAGGTGATTTCTTCATCTTTTTTATCGAGTCGGTATAAACTGCGTATTCAGTAGATTTTTGTTGTTTTGTTTTTTGGAGTGAAACCATCGGACTGAAGGAATTCATCTGAGGGTGATTTAAGTTTCATATGGAATCCCAAATGTAATGTCATTTTTTCTACTCTACAAAAGTCTGTATTTTATCTATACATGTCTGGGTATATGGAATATCATCATGTCGAAATGTGTTGTGTTGATCTACAGACAAATTTTGACCATTGACGACAGTCTGGTTTAGTAGTAGATGGACATAAAAAAATCAAACTAAAAAAACATGACAAATAAAAGAAACACAAGTAGACTTTATTAGTTCGAGAAACAGACTAATGTGACTAACCCCCCCCCCTCCAAAAAAAAAATAGAGTTTATGGAACTGCGTGAGAAGAAATTCCGACAGTTGTTCTGTAAGTTCTGGCTAAAGATTAGTAAATGAAACACGTTCCAGACAACCTTCAGTTTAAAGATTACCTGTTAGTCATAGTTTCAGAAAATCTTAGTGTATCTATTCAAGAATTTGCCCTAAAGCTCAATTCCACCATTCTTGGCCATTTACAACGGCTGAAAAACAAACATGTCCACAGTTAGATACGTCGGTTCTCAGCGTGTCACCACCACACATAATCTTAAAGAGATCAGGTAAACATTTACGCTTCATTGCATTTTTATGAACTCACTTCGAGTGTTGCTTTTGAATCGACTTAATTGCCGAAGATGAGATATAAAAATGAGACGGATGCCTTGTCGCCGCAATATCAAGCGACGATAAGGCATCAGCTAGTTTTGCAGGAGAGAATTCGCTCACCACATCCAAGATAAACTCTTGTTCCCCTTGAAGATTTCGGAAGTTCCTTGAGACATTTAGAGGGGGGGGAGGGTCTTATTTTGACCCAATCATAAACAAACCATCAGATTAAAAGTTTTCTGCCAGCAACTCCAACATCTTTAACTGCATTACAAGAAAACACTTCATCTCCGATTAATTGCAAGCGTTGATTTTATCAAAACGTTTTCATGGAGTCCCATCAAGTGTGTTAAAATTGAGGATCATCAAAAAAAAAATTTTTTTTTTGATGATCCAACTTTGTCAGAAGAAAATTACATATTTGCCATTAAAAATTGGAAATAAACACGAAAAACTAATCCGAATAAAAGTCACGAAAAGTAAAACCAAAGAGGAAAAGCATTCGTCAAAGTAACGCGAAAGTCATGAAGAGAGTTTAAAAGATTAAATGGACGCGAGAAGCTCTTTTTCAAGTGATTGTTTCTTTTATGCTTTATTTTAAGATGTTACCGATCTGTCTTTGATCCTTTCTTTCTTTGATCCTCTTCCCCCCCCCCTTCATCTAAGCTACCAAACCACTCTCGGCACCGGATCTCTTCTTCTCCTCCTCCACTATTCTAGAAAAGGCTATAAAACAAACGCCCCGGTATAAAACGGCACTTCGCATGCCCCCCATGTAGACTGAGTCGAGTTTTCTCAACTCGGAAAGCTATTAGTTTCCGTATCACCGCCGACGGGTTGTGAGTTTCGCTGCCATCCTTCCCGACAGTTCATGTTGCTGTCAGGTGATAAATGGTAGTGAACTCTGTCGCAGGAAATGTGCGGACGACACGTGCTTCGCGTCGCCTGTTCGTGGCCTGTATCTGATGTCGCTCGAAGCAGAAGAGATGAAAATACGCATTCTTGTTGGGAGGAATCACAGACTTTAAACTTATCCGTGACTACTCTCGTAGTTGGAAGAAATCACTTTCTCCCTCCCCCCCTTCCATCCTTAAGCCATTTCCTTCTTCCATCCGTTGATCTTTATGTCCCATTTTCTGCCAATCGCATCCATGCCGTCTTCTTTCTTTATGGTGTCCACCGTTTATGATGAATGAAAAACTGAGATAGATACTCTTCAAAGCCACTTGTTCCTATTAATTTGGATGAATATATTTTTTTCTGGAAGTTTCTATATATATTATGAGCCGTTTGGATTGAAAGATTAGGTTCAAATCCAGTCCTTCATGATGGCTTTTCAACTGAAGGTGAAGTAACTATTCTCATACAAGGATGGGATAGGATTTTTACTTCCTGTAAATCAGATTTTAATCCATCCATAAATAAATAATCCATTTGGGAAACGCAGATAATAATAATAATAATAATAATTATTATTATTATTATTATTATTATTATTATTATTATTATTATTATTATTATTATTATTATTATTATTATTATTATTACACACCTCCAGGGAGTCCAAAGACTCATCGAGGGAGGGTACCTGCTCTACAGCTCTATCTCCACCACTGACCGCAACTACACTAGATGGAACTTATTATATCTGGTTGGTACACTAAATGAAAGTAGCTCATTCATTTTCAATATCTCCAAGGCATTTGATCAAGTTTCACCAGAAGATCTTCTGAGCAAACTCTCCTGTTTTTTTTTTTTTTTTCAAATCGGTGTGTTCAATTTTCTCTTATTCCAGTCGCTTACTAGCTTTTTTTTCTCTTCAGATTTATTTAATTTGAGTATGGATATTGGAGTATGGATCCACACTCAAATTGAGTATGGATGTTTATTAAGTGAGTATCTTCAGGTGGGAAATGAATTTCACTTCTCGATACGAAACCACCATCTTGCTTATTGGAGGCATGAAGTGACTTTAAAACGTTTCAGGTTTGGTCACTAGAAAAGGATTTTGGGATTATCTGGCCCTTGTTACGGTATTACTATTAATGGTGTGCAGGTTTAGAATCTTTTGCATCTGGGATCCCATTAAAATTAAAAAATCTATACTGAAATATCTTAAAACTATTTGTAGACTGCTCTTTCGCCTACTCTTGCCTTCTGTGTGAGGAATATTCTATCAATTAGCTCTTTCTGAGAAAGCAAATCCAAATTAGGCTTTATGGTTGGTCATCAAACCATGTCCATGCGTTATACAAAAAAAGCAACACCTTAAGAAAATCTACAATTACAACTTAAATGGTCGATCTTCAGACCACTCACCAACGGATGAAAGTATAACCTAATTAACTGATCTGACTTTAGTGCTCCGAAAGGCAACGATGTAGCTCTCTCTCTCTCTCTCTCTCTCTCTCTATCTCTCTCTCTCTCACACACACACACACACACACACACACACACACACACACATACACAACCGTTAACTACTTCAACTTACAAAACTAAATTTCATTTCAGTCAGTTCCACATATTTGAAACGAGAATAGAAAGAACACAGAAACCCCTCCCCCCACCCACCCACCCTATGACAACTACTTACGTTCTCTAAATCACAAATTCCCTTAGCGATGAATTATTGCTGGTTTGGCGAAATTTTTCAATTCCTTGTTAAAATCTTTGGACTCCATTTACTGGTAACAGTTGGATTCATCGCTGATTTATTAATTCAAATCCTTCATAAAAATTAAGGAACTCCTATCCAAGAATAGGGGTAAAGAATGTACGAGACAAAATAAATCTTGTCTCGTACCATCTATAGTTAGTACGAGACAAGATTTATTTTATTTTTAATAATTTTTATATATTTATGTTTTTACATCATTCGTAAACCCTGCTCTAGAGAACAAACATGACAGCAGCTGGATTCGGACCTGCAGCCTGTTGGTTGGGGAACAGTATGAGATCCACTTGGACAACCACGTTGGCAATAGACACTACATGATAAGGAGTCAGTGGTGTATATCAGCAAGAAACGACGGTATTTTTCCTGTGTCTTTTCTGTAAATGGTAAATCCTTCGGTCCCACGATTCACACGAATTCTGCAGCTACAACCATTTTCTAGTAAAACGCAATGAATATCTTTTTCTTTTACTAGCTAGTGGGTATTGTAAAAGCTGTGTGAATAGGAAAAGACATAATACACTGCTTTACTAATATATGTGCAGTAAATAGGTCCACTTGGAGGAAGGATAGGATTTTCAGTGTTGGCAACATTGATAATCTTGAATTCAACAATCAGCTGTGGCACGGTAGAGATTGTA
This sequence comes from Typopeltis vanoorti, assembly GCF_054136105.1. Taxonomy (NCBI): domain Eukaryota; kingdom Metazoa; phylum Arthropoda; class Arachnida; order Uropygi; family Thelyphonidae; genus Typopeltis; species Typopeltis vanoorti. The sequence continues at coordinate 126,361,082 of NC_143549.1, forward strand.
ACTCACCCCTTGGCTGGGCTGAGGTTTTTGTAAAATATGTTTCGTTTTATTTATTTATTCATTGTATTTTAATTTTTTACCTAATCCGAGAAAACTGCTCTAGAAACTAAATACGGAACTTTTTTCCAGCCACTTCAGGCCCCCAGTAAGCGAGGTGGTGGTGGTGGTGGCCTCCCACTGGGTGATAAAATTCATCTTCCACCTAATTAAAAATATTTTTCTTTAATTGTTCCGATAACACTAACCACAGATCAGTGTAGTTAGCTACCGATTAGCCTGAGAGCTAAGTGTTCTGCGTACCGTCACCTGTTTCTTTTCTGTCTTTCTAAAACCGATATTTCGAATCTTCAAAATGTAAATAAAAACCACATAAAACCATTAAACAAATAAATCTAATTTGCACTGTTTTAATTAATTCAGACAGCATTTATTATATAAAGTCGTAATACGTGTAGAGAAAACTGATATGAGACATGTAGACTTTTCTATGCAAAGTCAGAGCAATTTTCATTAGTCTTTTCTGTCGTTGTTTAGAATTAGGATTTTTTATGCTAAGCCAAATAAGGATTGTAAAATAGGTTTAGTTTTATTTGACGAAAGGGAAGTATTCCCACATATTAAAGAGGAATATCGGGATTCGATAAACTGTGGTTTACTATAGTGGATAGTAATACATACCTCTGCAATAGTTAAATATCTACTGAGCCCTAGATTTAGAATTAAACACTTTAACTGCATTCTTCTTAGCATTTAATTCGAATTGAAATGCGAAGGCAATTGTTAAGGAGAGAAAGTGATAATATACCGTCTAAGCTTCGCCCAATGTCATTACTCTTGTAAATGTTTGCAGGTTCTCGTATTTAAAATCAATTTATGTGAAGCTGGTAGTCATGCTGCAAGTGAACTTGATCGCTGCTAAATTAGGAGTCGATCTAAAACTTTTAACCTTCATTTTACAATTGACCACCATTAATTCTCATTAAATTCTACGAAAGTTTGCAGCGCGTGCAGAAGCAAAAGTTTACTTCCGCAAGGAGTAACAATCAATTCTCCACTCCCCGATTTCTGAACTTCATTCCCTAGAGGGCGCCACTGCGGAACGGCATCCTAAGTAAGATCGATAGCTATCAGTAATCAATACGTGACTGTTTTCTACACCCTGGCAAATTATAGCCTTTTCCAAATGGAAAAGTTCCTGGAAACAAGTAAAAGGAGAAGATAGAGTATAACGGAAGACGAGAAAAGGATGAGCAAGTGAAAAAAAAATCGATGAAAGAATGGTAGAAATATTAAATATTGTATTCAGCCAAAGTTTGTTGATATTTTTGTTAAAAAACTTGATGCTGATGGCAGATTTTTGAAGGTTGAAAGAGTCATTGCAATCACTCATTTACTTTTACTACGTGTGATGTCTGGATACGTCACAATGCATTTTTATTCCCATTGTTACAATTCAATACCTTTATATTTATCATTGGAAAGTTTCAATACTGCTGTTTATTAATAACAGATACGAGCGATTTGGATATCGGCTTCGACATAAGGACAAATATCAGTGGATACACGCGAATGTTCTTAGTACATGGCATGTGTGAAAACACACATGCCGGCCACTGAATTAGAAACGTTAATGCAGATATACGTAAACTTCACTTACGCAGCGTATATGCAAAATACTTGATCACGTGTTCTCGTCAACTATTTAAGAGTGCTGCTGCTGGTCATTAATCGTCAATAGTGTTGATCACAATGTGGAAACAAAGGCTTTTTCGGAGTTCAATAAAGGTTTATTGTGGTTTCCCGTCTTGCTGGAGCCACGATTTTGAAAGCAGCAGACAGGTTTCCTAAAGGTGAGATATCCCGGGTGTTTAATCAGTGAAAAATAACTGACATTGCTTGCCTAAGAGGCGTAACTGTGGTCCTAAGACAGTCTGCCAAGAAAAAGATCACCATCGTCTGAGTAGGCTTGTACGAACAAACAAAACTTTCTGTGTGCACAATTGACCGAAACAATCGATGAAGACTGTTTCCGACCCATATCTCCCCGACATATGCACAGGGAATTGAAGAGGTTCGGTATTGGCAGTCGCATGTCTATATAGAAACCATTGGTTTGCGAAGAACCGGAAATATCGTCTACAGTGGTGTCAGGAACATCGTGACTAGACACTGTAAAACTGAAAAAGAGTCATGTTGTCCGACGAGTCACGCTACACCTTGTTCTGTACCGACGGTAGCCAGAGAGTTTGGCTGGAGCCCCATGAAGCAATGAACCCAGCTTGCCTTTTAAACACAACTCAAGTTTCTGGAGGTGATGTCATGGTGTTGGCATGTTCTCGTGGTACGAAACGGATACTCTGATATTGCTGGAAGTTCGGGTGTGCTCCAAGGAATATTTCAACATTGTTGCCGATCAAGTCCATCCTGCAATGCTGACTTTTTATCCAGAAGATAACAGTTGTTTAATAGACGACAATTGCTACTGTTCGTCGAGCAAATGTAGTTCAACAGTGATTCAGCGAGCTTGACAGGCTTTCCCTGGCTTTCATAAAATTCAAATCTGAACCCCATTGAGAATATAGGGGACATGTTAGAAAAACAGATCCGGGAGCAAAGTCTTCTTCCACCAAATCTGAGCCAGTTAAAGGACTGCCTGGTGAACACCTTGGTATGTTGTAAAGGTAGATAAAATTCAACACCTTGTAGAATCTTTGCCAAACCGCATATGTGCAATAATTCTGGCTAAAGGAGCTCCAACACGGTATTAATTAAAATTTTCTGATTCAGTGGCCGGTATGTGTACATATTTGGCTCAATACTATGCGTACGCCAACCTGATTGACCAGCCAAATGAATACAAGTTAGAATCCTACCTTTGGCATGGATGTTTGTTATGTCTTTCATTACTTCATGCACATTCATACATACAATATATGCCCTCTCCCAAGATGGACTGGGCCACCATGGGAGAAGTAGACATACCCATTATGGTCCTTCACTGAGAGATGACCGAGATTAGTGGCAGCTCATACTATGTGTGCAATATTTCATTGTGCACACAGTATGAGCATTACCATTTCTAATTATTAATGCGTTACCATTTCTCTTATTAGTGTAGGAAGTGACTTTATTGGGTTCGTTAGTTGTGAACTTTTTTAACTACATGTAGTATGCGAGAGAAAATCTTTGGTATGTCCCATTTGTCATCTCTGGTTTGGTTCAAAAATTAGACCACAGAGTTAATTCTTTGAAACACTAGACACTTCTGCGGAGTTTGCAATTTGGAGATGAACGTAATGGGAGGCATCTTCCTTCCATCTGTAAATTACTCAGAAACTGTTGACTTGTTCTCCATTTCACTAAAAATTTCAGGTACTTATGTATTGGAGATCTTATTTCGGTGTGGACAAAATCCATGAAAATGAGGGGGAAAGTCTGGAACACAAATATAAAAATCAATTAACAGTAGGTAGTGCAGGAAATATCCACAATCAGTCTTTAAATGTTTATTTCTTGAATTTCTAGTAGTACTGACAGTTGCTTGACATTGCAACACCTTTAAATTAATCTGTATTGTATTGAAAAGAAGCCAGCGCCCCTCAACTCAAAATCATGTACTATACTTTGTTATTCAATTGTTTTCAACTAATTTTCAAGTAATCTGTATAGTTGGGTTAGTTTCAGAGACGATGAATACTCTCACGATCTTACTGTTTATCAGAAATATAGATTACTTGATATATCACAAGGCTGAACAGTAACCCGTAAGACTATAATGCATAATGTTGCCATCCATATTCGGATGGCAACATTTATACATTATAGTCTTATAATGCACAAAAAGTGCTACGTTTTGACGTTTTTAGTAGAAATATTGAAGATTGTCCTATTTCTTTTATAAAGTCATCGCTTGAGAAGTCAGGATAGGCGCTGTAGGAAAAAAAAAAAAAAAAAAAAAAACGTCGCGTGGCACTGTGATTTGAGGATTGGTAACAGATTGACCAAAACAGTTTACAGCACGCTAAATCGGCAATTAGCGAAACTAGTTAACGAAACTCTTATAGTACCGCTGCTGAAGTACGTTAATTGTTTATTATTATTATTATTATTATTATTATTATTATTATATGGACGAGACACTAGACAAAATAAGAACTTATTCTGAGCGTCTTAAAGGACGTCAAATAGCGCACGTATTTTTGCAAACACGGGGATGTGTTCCATGTTGTTGTTTCTTAGGAAATGCAGCCAGCACGAAGGCCCATTACAGAAATCCCGTGATGTTAAAAGGATGACGATCTTTATTGTGTAGATGGCCAAATGCCAGAAAGATACTTCACACACACACACACACACAAAAGCTATTCTAATATCGTAGTTCAGGCATGCAATTCTCACTTCCTGTCAACACACTAAGTGTTCACACCCGCTCATTAAAATGCAGCCTGCACTTCCAAAAACAAACCAAAAAACAAAACAAAAAGCCCACATACCCTGTAGTAGACGTCTATGATTTCATCGGTTAGAAGACTCTCAAGTTTTAAGCAATTTTACCAACAAACAGTTTGCCGAAACAGAATAGCGAACGCTTTGCAGATTATTAAAAATAAAAGATTAATAAATAAAATAAACTTATTTTCTCATTTCCTCAGTTTTCCTTTTCTGTCAATGAAGAACACCAACGCTGATTGCTGCTAACTTTCCTAATCCAATGTCGGTCGAGAAAGTGAACAAACAAACAAGTGAAAAAACAAGTAGATTGAGATAAAGAGAGAGAGAGAGAGAGAGAGAGAGAGAGAGAGAGAGAGAGAGAGAGAGAGAGAGAGAGAGAGAGAGTGAAAAGACGGCGCACCTCACTCCTTAATGTCTAGAGGGAAATCAACAAACAAATTATCGATTCCGTTTCAAAGTCGATACGAAGAAACACTTAAGACGGTCTGCTTGGGTGCAAGCGATAAACTCAATCATTAAGTCTTCGTATCTCAATTCTTCAGCATATTTTTTTAAACTACTTCCTTTTGTCCTGTCTTCAAGATAAGAAATTAATTATCAGGGTGATTGTTGAACGAGACAGTTCGTCACATCTGTCTTAAGAGTAATTGTAAGATGCTTGCTATGATGGATGTCAAGAAATATATGCTGAAACATCACTTGATCTGATAATGGAAATTTATCACGATTTTTCTTAAAATAATCTTGCTTAAAGGTTTGGAATAAACGTTTTAAAGGTTTTAATAATAGCTACCTCCAATGAAGTCACCCAGGTAAATAAAAATAAAAGTTAAAATCAGGAACCCTAACTTAGAAAAATTGTACGAAAGTAGTGTAATAAAGATATTTGGCTTCAAAAAAAAAAGAAAAGAAATTCTTGGAAGGGTAAAAAGTGGCAAAAATCTTTTACCAATAAAGTTCGATTGTCACAGCCTCCGAATTAAGATGTGATTATCTGAAGGGATCAACGGGGATCTTTATCTGTGGTCAACAGTGGATGGAATTTAAAAGGGGATTTGTCTCTCTCTCTCTCTCCCACACACACACACACACACACACGCTCGCGCGCGCGTTTTAAGACCTTTTCGACTGCAGACTATAATCTAATTATAATTAAGCTGCATTTTTTTTTCTTTTGTTTCTATGTGACCATAAGTTTGGAAAAGGCGTTTTCGACTTGTTCTTCTTGACTAATAGGGGGGTGTTTCCGTGTATGCGGTGCTATCTTCCTTTGACTAAGCGCATTTATATTTATAACAAAATCGTTATTACATGAAAATGTCGTCCTTCAAAAACTAGTATTCGAAAAATTTCAAGCCTCACCCTGTCTTTCTACCACTTTGGATACGGACGGTTAGGTCTGGTTGTAATTAACGGCAGAAGCAACTACTTCCTGGATGAGTTTCCGAGAAAATCCTTACAGCTGTATGAGACTGGAGAACTCACTTTCACTTGCAAGCCCTTACCAAAGTTCCTTCCTTTACAAACAGCATTCGAAAATAGTCCTTTTAGACAGAAGGACAATTCTTACGTTTTTCTCTCAGCTGTGCTACGGAGGCTCTCTAGACAGCATCCCCGTATCTCCGTTGGGAACAGCGCTGTTAAATTATAGTATTAAGGATGAAAAAAAAAATCCTAGACACTTTTCAAGAAGCCGGTCTCAGTTTCTTGGATTTTATTTCGAAATCGTAACAACCGAGGTTTAGAATGTACCTTTTTCAGACACTTCCCATCGTTACCCACTTCTTCATGGGCGTAACTAGTAGCCTGAACTAATTTAACAAAGAATTTTAACATTGAGTAAATCAGACGTGGCAACTCGTCGTTTAAATAAGATCTAACTCATTGGCAGGTAATAATATGTATACAAGAGGAAAATATTCAAGAGGCTGTGGGTTCGAATCTTGCCATGGGCATGTATGTTTGTGATTGTTTGGGAAAATACTAACGGTGGGGGTGGGCGATAGATGGCGTTGGTGTGGTTCGTTTTAGGTGGATCGAATGCTGGAATTGAAGAGTTGTAGAGTAGAAGCCCTCCCTCGATGAGCTTTTGGACCCTTTGGAGGTGTCACGCAATAATAAATACTCGTCTCACCATTCACAAGTTTTTCATCCCACGAAACAGGCAAACCGGCTTTCGAATACACGCAATTAACAGCCATAATACATTTCTATTAGCCTAATATTTTTAGTTGCTTCGGTCAGAACTTTAAATAGAGTAATAATTTTATGTAAATGTATACAACATCAGCACTTTCATTGCCAAAACGAATAAAATTGGTAAAGAGGGATGTGAAAATATATACAAAGTTTTAAATGCACTTTATTATAAGGTAAAGCGTGGTTACCCAAACATATTTTCAATAAAACTCTTAAATTTACAGCGACCTAAAAAAAAAAAGAAAAAAAAGGATTTTGGCACCATAACCAAGTTAAAATATAAAAAGCAACGTATAATAGCAAATTTAAAACGATGGTCTGATCCTTGTAGGGATCATATTTCTGGTTTTCTTATTTGAATTTTATTATCATAACATAAACACATTCACTAATAAATAAGCCTAATCCAAGACAAATAAACGCAATCCAAGGTAGGTGAACTCGATCCTCTTTACCTATAGAAATGAAGCAAAGGTATATTCCTCGAGAACAACTAAATACCCAGCACTGATCCCTAAATAGAGATGAAAAAGTTAAACAAAGCTCTGTTTACAGAGATTTTGAACTTTTTCATGCATGGAACCTTTTTGTTATGTCTTGAATTTTTATGTATTTATTACTGAATTTATTTATTTATTGAGGAAGGAAACAAGCTGCAATTTTTCTTCAATAGTCCAACATATCGTCATCGCTAACAAATATTAATTCTTTATATAAGAAAATATTCTTTAAACGAATTAAGTATCCTCTTTAATGCTTCTCTAATCATCAAGGATTATTGTGACTTGCCAATAAAATTTCCAGACAGGAAATTAATGTAAGTAATACAGCTTTGGTAAGACAGTCTGAATCTTCTCACTCCCTTTTGGGATCGATCGATCCCTTTTAGTCCATTTTTTTTTGTTTGTTTATTTCGGGTTTTTTTTTTTTTAATTTTTTTTTTGTCAAATGTGCTTACTAAAATGAAAACAGGCGCGCTGGGTAACCATTTCGGACAAGAAGGCTTATCGTAAACGTAAGATTGTAATCGTTCCTATCCATCTCAGTCAACTGCAAAACACGAACAACAAAAATGCCATCTTCAACCGCCATAAAATTTCACCTTGCGTATTACAGCCATTGCAAAGGAGTGTCTATTAACTGCGCATGCGCGTTGGAGGAAAATATCGAAGATGAAAGTGGCAGAAGACTCAATCTGCCGACGGCCTAATGTCTCCTTGAGTGATAAATCATTTAGTTCCGGGCAAAGATGAGCTCAGGCATCGAGTAATGTTTCAGTCATGACGCCACACTTTATTAACAGACTACATTGTTTTCGTTAAGGTAATAGCAACATATTTTGTGCTATAGTAATATGTATTACTGTGTATGTATTTCGTTTGGATATTTATCTCATGTCTCAGCTATTCGACCAGTTGAATAAATATAGTACAATAGTTAGTTCAGTTTGCATTATCTATCATTGTTGATGTTAATGTTAACAGCCGGTAGAGGCGCTGCTATTATGAATGAGAAACTAGAATGGAGTGACGATATCTAGAAAATACATTAATGATGACAAAGTAAAAAAGAGAGGAAATGATGGAAAGATATGCGAAATATATGGAAATAATTATAATTAGAAAAAGAAGCAGATTTTTTTTATAAACAAACTGTTCAAAAGCTTCAAATTCTGTTTATCGCTAAGTGCAGTTATTTAATTGGTCTGTTGAACAGTAAGTGATAAAGCATTAGGCGTCAGTAGACGAAGATTGGTCTAACTGTAAAAATTAAAAAAAAAAAAGTAATGAGGGGGGGCGTAGGTAAACCAAACATAGATCGTTAAGTGCGCTACGATAATTAATGTATCACCTCATGTCCTGGCAATCGATTAAAAAAAAAAAAAAAGTCCAAAGATGACAGTGAGCTGCAAATATCGAAACGTTGGCACGTTAATGACAGTAATTAAAGCTATCGAATTCGGGATGATAATTAGCAGCGAAAAATTTTATTTTTCTCTCTGCCATATTTGATATAAGAATAGGAAGAGATGAGATGCATTTTTATTCACTTCTTTTTCGGACGGACGGATATCAAAAACATATTTACCTGTTCTGATTAGCGGAAACCCACAGGAAGAAGAAAGATCAAATAAATATACGACTCTTGCACCTTCCCACGAGCAATTTTAGTTCTCTGTAAAGAGTTATTTCCTTTATCTATCGAATAACAATTCGTCTCGTAACCTTAAAGCGGTAATGTAACCTTCAATATTCAAGATACGATTGGGGGGAAAAAAAGTACACGGTTTGCACTTAAAGTAGAAATCGTATCTACAAATCAGAGACACTTTGCAAATGAAAAGGCTTTGAGTTTATCTCGACTGGGAAAAGAAGTATTTTTATATGTATTTCAATTAAAAGGAATGCATTATTATTAAGACAAGCAGCGACCTCTTTGGACTCAAAATTACCATTGTTATGAATAAGATTTTTTTTTAAAAAAAAGGGAAGTTACGATATTTCGATTTTTGTTTTTCTACTGTCAGTCAATACGCTTGTATTGCAACGCCGAGTAAAACAGTACGCAGTATTCCGATGTTTTATTCACTTTATGGTTTATGGTTTATGAGTCGTATTTCTCCAAACATAGAATTCAGTTAGTCTAAACTTCTCTGTTTGCAAGTCATAAAAAAAAAATTACACGAAAGAAATGTCCACACTTCCTTACAAAAAAAAAATGTTTTTTTTTTTTTGTTTTTTTTTTCGTACGCTTCATTTCAAATGCTCTAAACACATCGCTTTTTCTACGACGTCTTATGTATGATTTACATATATATATGTATTTATATGTGAACGCTACACATGCGCTAACGACCATTAAAGCAGATGATAAATTTTGGAACTAAGTCATTCCCTTGAGGCATATAAAACACAAACAGCCCAACAATAAATATTATAAACATTCAAGGGAAGCAAAACATGAAAAAAAGTAAAAAATATGTAAAACATAACTTACGAATTAAAGTCACACACCAGTTAAACTTTGCTGCAGTTTTGCTTGCGATGTTATCGTAAATATAAGCGTCATTATATGCAATTATATTTATAATTGCATATAATGAGATTATATACAATTATAATGCATATAATGACGAATATTATAATTGCATGACTAATACATGAAATATTATTGGCTCTTTAATTTTTTAATTCTTCAATTTATTGACAGGCAAACTCGGTAAAAAATAAAAAATAAAATAGAAGTTTTTGTTCCTCAAATCTAAATTTTAACGTTTCGGGAACGTTTTTCACTCCACTCGCAAACAACATCATTTCCCTTGTATCATAGTTCAAAACAAAAACGAAGTTATTCAGACAACTAACTTAAGAATGAGAAAATCTCATGATTGTGTGATTTTTCGCATCTTTAAAAAATCTTACAGCCTTTCTGACAGGAAATTACAAATATTCTTTTCTTCTTAGAATAAAATATCGTAATTATCAACATAAAAAAGGCAAAAAAATGCAATTCATCTGTATGAAAGTTCAATGGATAAAATTACACAAAAAATGAATCAAGAAGGGTCTAAACGTGAACACAAAGAACAAAAAAAAAAGTTAAAATTCTTGTCATTTGTTTAATAAACAAATGACAAGAATTCTTTGTTTACGACTATTCCCTTCTTATTTGGATAACAACTTACTTTACAAAATTAATGAAAGAAAATATAACCTACTCGAATACTGCAAGGATCTTTCAGTGTTCATGCGATTGCAAAAATGAAGACAATGAAAAGTCACAAATTAAGGTTGATAGCTGAAAACAAATTCTCTCGCCACCTAGGGAGAAAATTTAAAATGATCAAAGATCGAGTAAATAAATGATAAGTTCCTGAATGTTATTAAAAAGAAGAAGAAGAAGAAGATCTAATATAAACAAAGTTAATAAAGTGATTGAAAAGACATATTTGAATAAGGTGAGGGATTTAAGATCAAATGATTGTATGAGACAGAAGACGTAATAATTCGAATAAAAATGGAGTGAAAAAAAGCATCTTCACTGTCATCGGAACTAAAGTTCATAACCACAAGAAGAGAAAACGCACTTTCATCCGAAATAGGGGCGGCTTGTGCATAGGTACTGCGGAACTGCAGCACCCCCCAAATTTTCTCGATACATAAATGTATTTATTAATTTATTTATATTTGCTTGTAATATTTAATTTTATCATCAACAATCCTATACAATTCTCTTATTTTGTATAAAAAATAATAAAAATCCGTCTTGTAGCACTTAGGAGGGCGAAGGACGCTAGCGGCACTGTGTTTACCACAGTGTCATATTGCTAAGCGCGTAAGCATATGCACGTCATAGTAAGGTGCGAGCTGTTAGCGTAATGCGGCACTGTCCGTCGCGCAGTTCCACTGTTGTTTATATGCAGTTTACGCCAGTAGTAGATTCATAGTGTTTATCGTGTTTACTCCGTCTCTTTAAATATTTGGACATTACAATTAAAGACATAATTGTAATAAAACATTTGTTATAGTTTTTATTTTAGAACATTATTGAGGTTATGATAATGGATTTTATTTTTAAGTACTTTTGAATTATACCAAACTGTATAATTTTATCGATAATAAGCAAAATTTTTTCATGCATTTTTGAAAATTATGGAGACAACTATGTTTGAATAAAAACTTTATTACATCCGCTGCACCTGTAATTTACCATACATTGGTGAAACAGGACGGACAATCCCTATACACAAGAAAGAACACATTAGACACATTAAATATAACCATTATGGTGAAGCAGGCCTCTCAGACCACGCCCTGAACACCTTACACCAAATCAACTGGAAAAGCACCCGCTCTTTACACCACACAAAAACCTGGTATGAAAGGAAATTTAAGGAAGCCCATCAAAATCCTAATAAACCACCCAAATATCAACAACAAAGATGGCATGAAAATTCCAAGGATCTGGATGGCACACAATCAGCCTACCTAATATATAAGATCCAGCATAAGTCAGGACTCTAGCCAATCTTCAGCTAGTATTAGAAACCGTTCCATATCAACTGACTGGAATGTACAAGCATAATCATGATGTTAATATATGTATATAGATAGATACTTGTTGTTGCGCCCAATGTATTTCTACAACCAACAGATAACACCAATAATAGGACTCTAGCGTTGATGTATAATTTTTTCCCCCACCAGAGGTCAGGCCAACAATTGTTGTAGCGGTTGGGCAGTATCTTTAACAAACCAGTTTGATTGTAGTGTAGCTTGTTTCCTGTGTATAGTTTTATGCACCAGAAGATGACCTTAACATAAAGGTCGAAACGTCGAATGTAGAATTTAGTTATATTAAATTAAAGTTTTTATTCAAACACGGTAGTGGTCTCCATAATTTTCAAAAAATGCATTCGGATCACCGTGTAAGCTTAAAAGAAAAAAAAATTTTTTCATGTTTAATTTACTTTTTTTAATTTTTACCATAATTTTGATATTTTATCCAAACACGTATCACTGTACTTACAGTGTGTATGTATATTTCGAAAGTAGCAGCGCTCCCACGATTTCAAGCGACGAGCCACCACTAATCCGAAATATAATTGTAGCAATGAATGACATTTTGAATAACACAGCGAAACATCTCAAATAATTATATATATATATATATATATATATATATATATATATATATATATATATATATATATATATATATATATATATATATATATATATATATATATATAAAGAAATGAATCATCTGGATATGATGTTATTTAGCACCCTCAAAGTGTAAATTCTAAATTCCTTTTCTTTCGGAATTAACTTCGAACATTAACTAAGAGATAATAAAGGATAGTAAAGCTGACAATTTTATGGAACGGATCCAATGAATAAATTATTGTGAAAGAGCAGAAAAAATATTAGAGAAATTTTCACGATGATGATGGAATCCACATGATCAAATGATCGCTATATACAACCAGGGACTGGGAGAAAGTGTGTATCTGAATGTGCCATGCGTCGAACACTGTCCAAATATAACACCAGTCAACCATTGAGGGTATCAACGCTTATCCAACAAAAGCAAGCAACTATTGTTAAGATGGACGAAGGAACAGCAGAATTGGGGACGGATAAACCACGTTTCTGTTATTTCATGTGGACTTAAGGACGAAGCCATGGATGGGTTACGCTTAGACACACAATGGAAGGCAGCTGAGGAATATTTTCCTGACACTACTTATACCCGATGATGCCAACAAAGGAATGATGAAGGCAACCTGAGCATCGCTGCCACTCAATCAGGTACATCCATATTTACTCTTAATCCTACGTGATGGTCATCTGTAACAAAATAATGCGACACATCTTCACAGGGGCGTGTTTCCAAACTATTGTCACAGGAACATATTAACGGATTGACTCCTCTTCGGATACCTGGATCTAAATCCCATTGGGCATCTTTGAAACAGTGGAGTGGATTCTTCGTTTTCTCTGGAGTAGGATACCTGAGCAGTGTTTCAGGAAAACTCGCAGTGGTACAGCACACCATTAGACGGTTATATGTAATAAAGTATCCACGCATGGTATACAGAAAGACGATTTGGAATTAGGCTTTCGGATTGGACGCAATTAAAAAGGTGACAATTGAGTTCATGAGGCCACAGTATTATGCCTATTATTTATGTGTACCGCCCATTCCAGTTCGACTTTTGAGGGACTAAAAACGAAGTTTCTGTGACAAAAAACCTTTTCCTTCCACCTAGAGGTGGTTGACTAACCTTCAACCAATGCGACTTGAAAAAGTCACGTGAAATTAGGTGAATTAAAATGAGCCTAGTTTAAATGAAATTAAAACTCGAGAGGAGTCTTTCAATGTTAATCCCAATTTCACTCACAGAAAGAAACGAGTATCAAAATTACCGAAAATTACGTTTACTTTATAAATTCGAAGCATATAATTTGTGATTCTTTTCGAACAAACCCCACATAGAAGATTCATCGTCTTTGTTCTCCTGCAAACGCCGTCTCATTCACTCCATTAAATTCAGTTTATCCATCTTCGTGTAATTGGCTCAAGTTACATTCATAGTCCACCCCTCTTCATTACTTTCATCGATCCATATATATTTCACTTGTCACAATCATTTTCACGTTCCGCTAATTTTCAAGCCAATTTTCTGACTTCACTCTTCCAAATAACTATCAGTCTCCCTTCGAGTCATTTCACTTTTTCGCATTCAATTTATTAAACATCAAAATTAAATTCTTCTTTCTGTTCATTTAACCTCATCGACCTTCTGGGAGTGGCACCCTTTCATCTTTCCCATTTCACAATCTATCGTTTTATTTTATGGAATGAATATTATTTTTATTCTGATTCCGATTTTCAATCTCACATTTCATCCATCATAGTTTTTCTTGTTTTATTTAAGTATTATATTTTTTTTTACTTTTTTCTAGAGACCTCGTCAAAATAATTCTCTAAATATTAGCATCTTAAAAAAGTGCCAATATTCATTGCTTATTTTGAATCAACTTTCCATTGGAATGTTACGTCATTTTATTCATAAACCTTTTGGTCTATTCTGTTTTCATTTCATCCTGCACCCCTACAATCTTTCACCTCAAAAAAAAAAAAAAAAAAAAGAGAAAAAAAAAAAAAGACTAGCTGACTTACAGCTGTATCTCTGGCTACTCGCACAATGTTAAAGAATTGGATTATTTTGGTGTGTGTGTGTGTGTGTGTGTGTCGGCCATACTTCAGAGTATCTCGGCCGTACGCCAACCTCGCCAATCCTTCATTTTGAGACCATTTGTCCTAACGCTAGCCAAATGTTTAGAGAATCCTTCTCACCGCTGATGAAATTTTACTCTGATACAATCAAGTGCACCGCAAGACATCAAATATCACATTTGGAAAAGAAAATTTGATCAGTAAATAGCAAATCTTTTCATTTAAACCTAATACTTGTGGAGTAGCCACAAATTATTTATAAAGTTAAAACTGGATAGAAGTAAGATGCATAAGTATGAACTAAACACACGCGAATCGGATGTATAGAATTACGTGTTGTCATCTAGAAATACCTTAAGGTCAATTCATACATCAATAGGCATCAATTTTTACCTTATTGTCCATTACCAAGTAGGGTTTTGAATTTAAAATTAAAAAAAAAAAAAAAAAAGGAATATAAGAATACACAGTTATGTTAAAATCACTTAAATTAATTAATAACATGTGCTGCCATCTTTCGACAAAAATGAAAATATTACTGCAAAAATATGGAAAAAAAATTGTTTCCGAAAAATATTTGGAAATTTTTTTAAAATTAAGAATGGTTTAAATAAATTAATTTATAAATGTTTTTTTTTTATCAAAGGCATGCGAATATTATTTAATGCGAAATGCATATTCTACGTACGTTTTATTTTATAATACGGTTCACTTAGCCAACTAGCTCGAATGACCAATTGAACGACATCTGCATTCTCCAACTGCTCAATAAAGGAATTAAATCCATTGTGTGGCATGCGTGTTTTTGAAGGTCTTCAGTTGGGAAATGAATTTCATTGTCTGGTGTGAGCCTACCACCCTGTTGATTGAAGGTCTAATGCGGCTTGAAAGAGTTCCATGTTTGGTCTCTGGAGTGGGATTTATGGATTATGTTCCTTAGTCTACGGTACCAAATGCGGAATAGGCTTCCATCTTTTTCGTAGACGGCACTAATATCCCTGAAAAACGAATTATTTTTTCTCTTTCAAATATTGTCAATAAAATATCTTCCAATGTTCTGATCCTTATGATTTTTTACATTCTTCTCTTGGACAAGCTGAATTTATTCTAATTCAACTTATGTTTAGGCTTCATTGAAAATCAATTCATCGAACGAACTTTAAACGTTGCCTTGTCATTCAGATACTGAAAGGAAACTCTTCAATGTATAAACAACAAAACCCACTTCTCTACAAGCGAAAAGAGCTTCCAGTAATACAACCCCAGAAAGAAACGTTGAACGTAGTTCTCATGAAACACATGAAAGAGATTGAAGCCAAGAAAACAAGAAGACACAGATTTTACGCACCGTGCATTTAATGCAATCAATCGTCCATCTGGTCCTTTTTTAAAATGCATTTTTTTTTAGTTTTCTTATGAAGATCTTCAAACCATAGAAAAGGGATAAAGTGAGCGGTAGTCTTTGGCTTTGTTATTGGATATGTCCGGTTGCATGCAGAGTGACAAAAGAGGTCATTGACATCGTTGAGTTCCACACACACGCACACGCGCGCGCAAACAAACAAAAAAAAATCCATGTGTGAGTGTGTGTGTGTGTGCGTGCATTGTGGCAGTGTAAACAACTAGATTAAAGCCTAGATCGACAGCGGAATACAACCGTACATCGATTCCGGAGTCAGGGATGGTAGAGATGGTAAGGAAGCGGGGGGTTGGTACTGCTGAGGAGTAATCGCGGGTTGGAAGTGGGAGTAGAGAGAAAAGGTGTGTTTCGACGCTCGCGTCATCGTCCTATCGATTAGCTAGTGTCGCGTGACGGTCATTTGGTGCGGTTGACTGACCATGCTGTTAAAACGTTGGGTCACGAGCAAGAATGACGCACTCTGATAAGGAACGCTTTGTAGATTTGCTGCAGTTTCGACTAGTTATTGGATCGTATCTGGCCGGGGAAAAGAAAAAAAAATTGAATTTTTCTTTTATATGTATAATGGGAGCGTGGGGTAGGGATTGTTAATAGTGTCCAGTCATGCGGAGAGAGAGAGAGCTGGAGTCATTTCCACGAGGTGGTTTCCGGTGGTTGATGAGGAACAGGAGGTTTAGACATTGACGTGTCTGTGGCGGCCCGTAGATAGAAAACGGAGTCCACACATGAAACTAACTGGCTTACGCTTTACGGGCTTTGTTTCTCTTTGTTAAACCCACCCAGATAAAGGCTTTTCAACCATCTGGAGGATGTTTCTAAAAAAAAAATGAATTAAATTAATGTCTCTTCGGATTCTACCGTGTACTATGGTACGAAACAAAGCACTTCCAACTACGTACATCAATTACGGTTCATTAAAAGAAATTATGTTCAAATTCCTTTATCATCTGAAGGTATTATTTATCAGTGGAATTAAATTATTTACTTGGCAAATTACCTTTGTTTATATTGATGGTCGAAATTAAAGAATTTTTTTTCGTTTATCAAAACAACAACAACAAAAATATAAAACATGGTGATCCCTTCGTTAGTGTCCGAACCAAATCGAAGAAAGCAAATTTATAAATAGCAGTGAACTAAAAGACATGACCTTTTTGTCGCTGTCGTCACCATTCATCTCATACCAATATATAACAGAACCAGGAATTTGACCAAAGAGGAGTTGGACAAAGGATTAATACAGTGCTGGGTTATTTTAAATAATTTTCCAGGACTAGGATTATATGTTAGTAAATAAAATCCGAACTGTCAGTTTATTGCCTTAAACATCAAAGGAGTAGATTGGTTTCTACTTGCCAGGAGGATCTTCCTCTCCTCTCGTGCGATGGGAATGACAATCGAAATGTCTTTAAATTGTAGAAATGATGCTCGTAATGGACCGTGAAGAATAGTCTTGGACAATTGTCAATAGGCAATCCTCAACGATTGGCAATCCTTAAAGAACGCCAAAAATGACCTCGTTATGGGGGACAGTGTCGTAGTGTCAAGAAGTCAAAAGTTGTTTGCATTTATTCAAAAATAGCAAAGAATTCCCATTCAGTCCTATACCTACTACGGTCTAATTCTCGTCGACCAATCATCAGAAACCAAAGCAGTCGGGGAACACCATTTTTATTCCCCTTCCAGAGTAGAAGGCGCCATCAACAGATGCTGATATCCGTGCGTTTGCATGTGCTGCGTTCGCGGACAATGAACGGGCAACAAGAGGAAACGGCATTTCGAGGCTCCAGCCAATATGGCGCCAGGACTAACGTCAGTGACTCACTAGATGAGGGCACATTTCACGCTTTCTGTCCTCCCTCCCTTCCATCTTGTGCGTGTCTTGCTCGCTCTACTTCAAAAATGAGATTCTTCTCTTATAATGACAGAGTTATCATCAAATTACCACTTCGTTATGTTTGTAGTTTAAAAAAAAAAAAATAGTCTGATCTGCGCATGTGTTGAAGTCATTTGTCTCCAATCGAAGAAGTGAATACGGAACCATTTAGCTTCTAGGTATATAATTAGCGGCTTGCTGCCAGGTGTCTGCTGATTGTCAACAGGTGTATGCTTTAAAAAAGAACTAAAGAAATCGGTATTCGAACTGTCCCCCTGGTCACGCCATTCTCTAATAAGTAGAGACAGCCGTGTACTTTCGCTTGGCGTGCGAGTCAAGTTGAATAGCCTCCGTTGAAGTGCTTTTCTTCCACACGTCTGATAATTTAAGGCCTCGTCAGGAGGAGCGAGAGGCTTTCTGGAGGCTCCATTGTTGTCAGGTTTAAGGCACTTGGTTGGGGGGGGGGGCGTGGGAATAATGCGCTCTGGGGAATTTAGATAATCTTTTCCAAGTATGTGAACGAACGAGAAAGATTTAGAGCAGCGATAAGGAAATGGAATTAAAAAGGATTTTTTTTAATTCGTTTTTGTCACCATCGTTAATGCTAGGGATTACACACTTTCGAATAAAAAAACTTGAAACTGAAAATTGAAGCGGAAAAGTGAGAAAATAGGAAGAAAAACGAGTGATGCTTTAAATGTTGAAAACGGTGCGAATACAGCTTTAGATGAAAATGCTTAAAGAATGTCTGATGAGATTAGAGAAGTGTTTTGGTGATTGATTCATCATCTCCGCATCTGTGTGTGTGTGTGTGTGTGTGTGTGTGTGTGTGTGTGTGTGTGTGTGTGTGTGTGTGTGTGTGTGTGTGTGTGTGTGTGTGTGTGTGTAAGCATTATTAGTAACTCACTACCTCTCTCTCTCTCTCTCTCTTTTGGTCTTACTCTATCTGATTCATGGACTGTTTTCCTCTTAACATAGCCGCGCTTTCCGCGAGCTAGCCAGCTATGGAAATAACACCTCATCACACCCTGAAAAACAACTGTCGCTATCCCCCCCCCTGCCTATCGCCCTCCGTTTCGGACGAAATGGCAGCTACAGTCGTTCTGAGTTTTATCGATATTTCTTCCTTCCGAACTACCACGTAATGTAGTATTGATTATGTGGGGTGACACGTGCGACAGCTGTACCCTCTCCTGGACCTCTAACCATCCTTACTTGAAGGCCGCCACGGAAAGCTCGCTCAGACTTAGATACATATGGCGACCCTACAGATATGACGCACCCGTTTTCGCTTGACACTACAACTTGAGGGGGGGATAGATACTTTATCCCCCCCGCATATACTTTCCATGTTGGCTAACCATAATGGAAAACGAACTTTGTGCTTTTGTGTGTGTGTGTGTGTGTGTGTGTGTGTGTGTGTGTGTGTGTGTGTGTGTGTGTGTGTGTGTGTGTGTGTGTGTGTGTGTGTGTGTGTGTGTGTGTGTGTGTGTGCGTGTTGTGAATTCGGAAGTTTTTCCTCAAGATACAAACACTTCGAAAATATCGAAAAGTCTTAAACGATGTGGAATTTTGTTGTTCTTGGCTACGTACAGAAAACACCAGGCAGCCTTGTTCATCTGCATGAGCAGGTACTGTACACGAGGTTCCAGTAACGACGTTATAGTTCTCGCAATACATCGCAGGAGGAAGTTTATGATGAGAAGATATGAGATTCGACCATGTTTTAATGTATGTTGGCTGTGGATGTCTTTACGTTTAATTAACTCGTAAATTGGCCTTTATGAACTGACGCTCTCGCATGGTTTCTTATCGTTACAGCGAAGAAAAAGAATAAGGAAGAGCACCTTACGCGAAGGGAGATCCAGAGAGAGAGAAAGATAGATGGATATTGCTTTTGTTGTTAAAATATAATCATGCACGAAATTAACAGGCACACATTCATTTAGTAGGAATTTCTGCAAAAAATATTCGAGGGGAAAAATCGGAATCAGATTTCTAGAAAGAAATAGCCTTCTCTCCCTCTCTCTCTCTCTCTTTCTCGAATGATGTTATCTTTAGATTGCTAGGATGATGTTTTCCTACTCTAAATCGAGAACCGAGATTCTTTTCATTCAGATACGGATGAAATATTTTTTATCCAACCTTTTACGACTATGCTCCGAAATCAGTGCGAAGCTCGTACAGACATTTTAAAATATTTATTTCAAGGGGGGGAAGGGAAGCCGATATAAATTATAAAACAACGATATAAATAAGAATTCATTACAAAGGAAGTTAAATCACTATTCACTGAACTGAATTCGAATTCCTTGTTCTCTCTGGTAACGAGATTAGAGCAGCAATGAGATTTTCACCTGGTGTGTTGTTACTCAAACTGACTGAGTGATGAATGTCAATTATCTGTTGGACGTTTTTCTCTTGTCGAGAAGGCTACTAGCATCTACTTCGCCCATACCAAACACGACTCAGAATATGTATGGTTGCAGGTGCCAGGATACGTCTGGCCGTGTATAATCGTTTTGTGTCTAGAAAGAAATCCGATGTATGTGTGTGTTCCAAAGCTGGAAAGAAAATCTAATTCTTTCGGTTGGAATTTGTGGAATGTTGTTGTTGTAGTTACATGGTGTTCCTCAATTTCCACTGTATGTCATCTGGTTTGATACTCGTGGGCGTGTAGAGGAAAATCCCAGTTGAAATTGGTCGGCATGAGTAGGTATGCACAAGTGTTGAAAATATGAATGCATATGAAAAGTCTCGTGTACTTATATACGATTGGTCTGAGTAAAGTTTTTTTCTCTTGAATTCGCAGGTAACAGAGGTAGAGAGGATTCCAAAGATACAAGTCAGAATGTGAGTTCGAGGCCCACTGTAGAATCTTTGTACGTAGTTGTACCTGAAGATGTTCTTGTTTTACTTTTGGGGTTTTCAACTACATGCTTTTGAAAATTTTTGCGCTTTCATATTCTGGGTGAAGAGAATTCATTTCATTCCCATTTTTACTTAATTTCACTTTTTTTTAATTTTTTATGTGACTCTCCCCCCCCCCCCCAGAAGGATTGTAAATCTATATCGCATTAGCAATGTGGGTAAGCTAAGGATTTATTTTTTAATAATTTCTTTGTATGTGTGTGTGTGTGTGTGTGTGTGTGTGTGTGAGTGAGTGTGTGTGTGTTAATATGTTACATCTGTGGATAAATACGCAGCGAGTGTAGAACGTTACTCGCATTAAACTGAAACACGTGAACACATTTTTTTTTCTGAACATAACAGATGCTTATACATAATGACCATGAAGTATGCGGTGATTTAATTGATTTATTTCTTTAAAAAATATAGTAGCTGTATTAATGTTTACAAATATGGTTACTCTTATCTAGTATCTTGATTTCTTTCAATAGCAAAAAATAATAATAATGAAACACTATCTTCGGGGGGGGATAGTGAAATTTGTGTACCTACAAACATCGGTGAATCGGTTAGTTAAATTTTGTTGACTGTTTACCACACAAAATATTTTTGTTTTGTTTTGTTTTATCAAGATTCTCGTAAGATGTTGTGTTTACTACAAACAACATCATAAATGTTCAGGCTTTTTAACTATCGGGATTAGTTTACTGAAAATAAGCAACGCAGCTCTTGGTCGGGCAGCCTTCATTTATAACATTGGTCCTGTAGTCAAACTGTTTCGTTATCAGCACCTAACCCAGAATGCAATGGGCCAAATAACCGATAATGTTTATGTTGAGTAACAGTTGATATATCTCAGATTTTAATAGGTACTCCGTGCAAGTAATTTTTCTTCGAAATTGTTTTCAATTTAGAGTCCATGATAACAATCAATGCGTACATTAAATATTTGCTCTGCTGACCTGTCGTCATATTGCAAAAATGAATTAACCTCTCGTGGCCCTAAATTTAACTCTCTCTCTCTCTCTCTCTCTCTCTCATTCTGCACTCTTTATGTATATGAATAACCCGATTGCGTATCAAACATCAAACATACGCTTCCAGAAACCACAATGTGCCAAAAACCTTTCACTAGCTCCATAAATACCCATTTCAGCCAAAATATCTCAATTCCAAATAAAAATGGATAACACATTTTTATTTCTTTCAAAACTGATTTTTTTTTCCCATCGATGTTTAAATTCAGTCTAAGCAGGCCTAGATGGGCGAGTAGATGGTATCCCCTTTTTCCATCCAACAAGCAGTGAGTTCGCATTCCATCTTAGGCATGGATGCTTGTAAAAGAATGCTCTGGACGAGCTTGTATACCTCCTGAAGTTTATAAAACTTGTCTTTAAAAAAAGATTATTTTACTGGAAATAGCTTTAACTCTTTAATCTTCCTTTATTTAAACTTTTAAAATAAAAAAAGCATCATCCTCTCGTCGTCCAATGCTTCCTCGTCCTTCAGAAGATCTCCTAAAATACTTAGAATCTGATCGAAATTGAGCAGATTGAAATTGAAATAAAATGAATTAGAGTAATTGACTCTAATTCATTTTATTTTCCTCCTCAGTGTTTCGATTAATTTGCCGAACTAACATCCCTAACTGATTCCATTTCATTGTCGAAATCTAGCAGATGACGACTTGTGACCACAATTCAATTCCAAATCAACCGAACCCACCGAATTTTTGGTTTCAATTCTTCATTGTTCCTATCTTCATTCCTCAAAGCAACCCTCCTTCCTATTTAATTCCAAAAAAAAAAAAAAAATACAATCCACAGATATTCCTATCCATTTAAGACATTTCTGGGTCCTCCTCTTCAATCCCTCTGTAGCATCAGAAACAGAATTTCTTGTCCAGCTTTCCACAAAAAAAGTGAAAAGTCATGGAAAATATTTCGCTGTCTAAGTGCAGATTTCTAAAAGATTGCTGAAACATGCCGTTACAATTTATTCCATTGCATAGTTGGGTTTCTCGAATGAGTGGCCCCGTCTTTCACATCCTTTAGCAGCTACAATGTCACGTCGCTCTCTGTCAAGCGGATAAGAGACTCATTAAGTGATCTGCTCACCAGAAGAATTAAATGAAATAATTATGCGATTTCACCATTTTGTGGAATGTTCCATTATATTTTGATTCGCTACAGAACATTGGAATTTGAATGAGAAGGAATTTGATTACCTATCATTGGAATTCATAATACTGTGTTATGTGACACGTCGATCATAATTCATATTGCTAATTTCGCATTCAAATAAATCACTGCGTCAACTATTCCACTGACACATTCCATATGATTTCTGTTCCAAGTTTATTGTTAGTGCTAGTTTTTGCGCAAAATAAAAACCCTCTTTTTGTCTAAAGTTATCCGTATAACGCAAACTACAATTTAAAATCAATTACCTCATCCTAATTAAAGTTTCAGAGGTGGCCGTTAGTGTGTACACCTCAGAACAGAGAGAGCACAGCTGCCTTTTATTGGATACAGAATTTCAGGCCCAGTGAACAATTAATCAACAACAGCGCAAGCGGCCCACGTGGATTAGAATGCCTCTTGCTGGGACCGGTGGTTAATGATGTCAGATTTCACAAGCGATTGTTTGGGAGTTTTTGATGGCTCGGTACGACCACCAGGTGGGGTAATTACCGAACTCGCCCTAAGTATATATTTGTACACGGGTACAGTCGTTGGACCACACGTGTACTGGCATGAAGCTTATGCATCGTTGGGCATCAGCGTGAAGTGTTACGTATCGAATCTAGGGGAAGGCCAAAAGGCAATCATTAAAAATCCTGGAGGCTTATTAGAAGTACGGGATGAGCTAAGAACATTAGCCTGTTGGTAGGTTGGTATCAAGAATTAAACTGTTGTTGTTGTGGGGAGAATATATCGGCACTTCATTCGGTTTCAAGGTCCTTCACCACCGTCCATTCAATACACAAATCACTTCTAAAGAAGAGTTATTTTCCAACTCTTCTCTATTTAATCACGTCCATTGAACATCCCCAACGCCACCTATTGGCATTCGCCATATGCAAAATGTCCAGACACGTGCGTCAAGTCTTATTACATTTCATACACTAACAACAACGACTTTTCTCTTCAGCTTACTGTATTAGAGGTGAATGCTGTGCTGGCAAGTTATCGATCGATATTAATATTCAGCTGCTTCTAAAACCGGCGTCGACTATCCACGTGCTTCTAACGCCATCTTTATTTCTTGCTACAATGGTTCCGATCCTACAGGTAATGAAGCGTTGTCATCGGAGTTAAGACTGCTTCTGGAATAAAAGCTCTCGATTGCACGCACAAATTTAAGGTCATTTGTTTTTGCATCTTCACGGTAATTCCTTCGCGTCTTCTCATGGGATAAGAAAGAAAGAAAGAAAGAATCAAGGACATAATGTTTTCTCTTCTTTATGCACGTGTAATTTATTATTGGGAATAATTAGATATATTTAGAAATAAACTACGTTATTTTCTCATCTTAGAAAAACGAGTTTTGCACTGAACAATATAAAAATTATATACTTTGACCGAAGCGCCCTCTAATGTCAAAACTTTTCGAAGACTTCATTTTTTTATGAAAGCCAGACTTTTCCATTATGAAAAATGAAATGGAAAAAAAGTTTTATCGAAAAAATGGACTAAAAATAGTTTACAAGTTGTAGCAATCAACTCTGTTTTCGATAGCTGAGTTCTGTATCAAATTATTTTTTAGACTGAATTTAATCTTGTATCTCTCACTAATCTTTTTTTTTTCTTTATCGGTTAATGATTTCCTTGCCATAATTCAACAACAGGAACATTAAGCTTCTGTCGATACTGCAGTTTTGTTCAACACCTTTCGGCAAAAAAGAAGAATAGAAAAAAGAGAATGATACACATGTCGAGAAATGTTGGATTTAAGTTCACTGCTTTGTTCGTTGTAGATTTATTAATGTTGAGAATTTTATTTATCTTTCTTTTTCATTTCATTTTTTTCCCACTTTCGTATACTAGGAAACATCACGCTCCTTCGTTTAGTTGAGCACACCATGGAAACAGCTGCAACTGGCAACCACAGCTCGCGCTAGGTGCAACAGACCAACTAATCAGAGCCTGGTTCTTTATTTAGTGCGCACCCAGCGAGTGGCTGTAAATTGCAGGTGTGACGTCACCTACAGCTAATTATGTGACCAAAAATGTAATTTTAGACAAACCGTAGCTTTAACAGTATGGCTTTAAAACGCTTTAATTATTTTTTATGACCCCTGATGCTAGCGATATTGATGATAATACGATAACAGCTTCAACGCCACTAACTCGCTCGGCTAAAAAGGCAAAAAGTACAACTTCGTCGTGTTCAAAAAAAAAAAAAAAAAAAAATCGCTTTAAAAAAATAATATTAAAGGCTCACATATTAAGAATGGAGAGTGACAGCTTTTCTTTCAGGCTAACTGCTTTCTTTAGTGTTGCTTATTATTAAGAAGCGATTTTCTTTTGAGTAACGAAGAGGGGAAAAAAATTAAAATTAATTTACAGCCACTCCTTATATCGGTAACTCACGAGATAGAAACATCAAGTTTGTTTTTTTTTTAATTCACAACACAAATTTCTAAAGATTTAAAAAACTTACAAAATAATAAAAAAAAACTCTGAAAATTACTTAGCAGTGCGTCAATTTTATAATTCACGTGACAACGCCTTCTATCGGTGCTGACCAGAAATATTGTAGTTTTTTTTTTTTTTTCATTCCTAGAGCTTTTATTAACTCCGAAAATAGGGCCCAGAAGGGGGTTGATGTGGGGATGAAAACAGATATTTCTAATTTAAGACATTAACAGAAATTCAAAATTCAAGTTCTATGGGGACTAGATTAGCATATTGGGGAATATTTTTGTCTTTCAATTGTATAGATGAGACAAAAAAAAATGGCTACTAATTATTATCTACAATAACATTATTTATAACGTGTTACAATTTCAAGAAACATTGGAATAATTTGGATATAATAATTCGCTTCATTAATCACGAATTCAATGGAAAATAATACAGTATTATTTTCCATTGTGACGTCACCTCGCATAATTTATATATTAAAATACTGACGAACATTATTTTCGTCAAATTTTATGTACGAATCTACATACGTCACCAACAACAGCTGTTTTGTGGAAGCTTGCAGTTAGCAAACATCCACAACCAAATAAACAAATATAAAAGAACATTTAGTGACCATATCTTTCGGACGCAAGTGAAAGAATGCAGAATTTATTGTTGCCATGGTGGAATGACGTCATTCTATTATGGTAACAATAGATGTACTAAGGATATATATTTTTATTTTTTTTACATATTTTTATTTGTTCATATTCTTCCACAGTCTGGAAACAATGCCCTGGAGACCAATGAAACTTTAAAACTACTTCAGGACTCCAATAAACTGGGCGGTGGTCTCAACTCTTTTCAACTTCAATACTCGAAGTACAGAATGGTCTAAATTTCAACTATTGCTCGTATACACGCAAGCAAAGTAAATAACCGTGTGTGCACGTGTGTGTGTGTGTGTGTGTGTGCGCGCGCGCGAAATGAACGACTCGGGGCCATTAAATAGATGGGAATGCCAAGTCTGGAGCCACAGCTAACTATAATGTGATGATTCATGTTCGATGAATTATCGATTCTGTCTATTCGTGTCTGTACATTAATAAGGTTTAACGACTGCAGGTGTTGTTAAAAGCTACGAAGGATAGGGCGCAAAAGAAATAAGATATTTTTCTTTTTCTAGAAAAGAATTTTTATGCGATGATGCCGTGGTATAGGCAGCATTACATTTCGTTTCTGGCTGGCAGAATCAAAAGAGTATTGAATGTGAAAAGGGCCAAAACATGTTTACTTTAATTGTATTTTATATTTTCTGTATTAAAAAAAATATATATCTGTTTCTTTCGTTCCTTACGAAGGTCTGAGGTGTTTCATCTTTTCGAACCTTACCATACAGCGGAGAAGTTTTAAGAAACCAGTGAGTAAGCAGTAGTCACGTGTCGTATATAAATATGTTTAAGATTGATACACCCCGCGTTATTGAAGTGCTTGAATTAATCATCTTTTAAGAATAATCTCGTTTCATTCATTTCTTTATTATATACTACTGCATAATGTTTTTAATTAAGTGCTTCGGCACATTAACATATTACCTATTTAGTTCTTAAAAGTAGGGTTGAACTACTTAACTAAATATGCTTATTACTATCATTAAATACTCTGCCTATTTATGGCGCAGAATATTTTTAAAAAGTCTGCGCCATAAATAGGCAGAGGATTTAATGATAGTGATGAGCATATTTCATTCTTGACGACGTAGAAGATTCTGCCTGTTAGATGTAAACCATTATTATAGAAAAATTTGTAAGGTTTCCAATTCCTCATCCTTTTAATGCAAAAAAGTCATTCTTTTGGGGATTATTCAAGACCTTGGATGATCCCGAAGATTGCACAAACACATGAGAATTTATTATTATTAGACACCTCCAGGGAGTCCAAAGCCCCATCGAGGGAAGGTGCCTGCTCTACAACTCTGTCTCCCCCACTCAATCCTCCAACTGACCACAACTACACCAAGGACATCTACCGCCGACCACCATCACTAGTATTTCCACAGACAATAACAAACATTCATGCCCACGGCGGGATTCGAACCCGCAGCCTGGGGAGCGGATACGCTGACCACTCGGGCAGTCAGGCTTTTTCATTTTTTTTTTTTTTCACTTTTCTTGAAACAGAAAAGTGTTAAATAACTTCTCCCCATCTGATAAGTCAAATAACTTTTAAATGGAGGATTAAATCAAAAGATATTTTAAAAATTATACTATTTTATATCAGCCTGAATTACAATGATAAATATTCTGACGCATGCGCAAGATAACGACAAGATTCCCCCCCCCCCCGAAAGCGAAATATAAATTACCTAAGTAGGATCTAATGTATCTAGAATCACCACAAGTCCAGACACATTAAAGATCATTTCGAAATTCGGGATTTTATATAGAGGGAACATTATAGCATCCCTCCCTCTTCTCCGGCTACCATCACCATATTTCAGTGCGAGTGTGGTCCAACCCAAATAGAAGAAATAAATCAATATAATTGCTGTCATTACATTAATTGTGTTATTAGTGAGCAGCGCACACACACCTGCTTATATGACTTACTATGAAACCACAGTCGATCGATACCGAACGATAGGTAATTCGATAGTGGCGTCGTTGGGTCTGCACGTGAGTTCAATATTGACGTTTCTCTCTTTTTTTTTTTTCTCTCCGTCTGTGTCCATGATTCAGTCTTACGCTCCCTATTGGCACCCACGAATAAGCGTTTTTTCCATTATCTGAATGTCACGCGATTACTGTACACGAGCTGATGACGAGAGTATCTCCCTTTTCGCTCTCCCCCATCCATGCCGAGTGGGAACGCAAGGTCCCTAGAGTCGGGATAAAACTAGACAGAATAGTGGGAACCATGCTCTCAGTTCTTTGATAAGTATAACGTACTAAGAGACAGAGAGAGTGTGTGAGGTGGGAGAGATTTACGGCGTCTCTCACGTGCTTTACGATTGCCCACCAGGGTAATAAAGTAGTGGCAGAAAATCGTACCTACACTGCGCCACTACGGCACCGTGAACACCAATGCAGTAACTGAGCAAGCGTTTCTTTGTAGTGACAACCGAAAATGGTTTGTCAGTCATAATACGAAGAATTTACATTGCGTGTGGAGAGTACGAAGAAAATGACTTAAACGGTATCAAAAAGTGTTCAGCGATATTCTCACTATTTCGAGCTTGATAATCGTGAAAAATAAAATAGTTCATTCATTTGATATATTAAGAAAAACAATAATGTACTCCAGTTTTTAATTCCTTCTCTGTGTGTGTGCGTTTCGCACAAATGGTAAACATCGACGAGTATTAGAGTCGTTTTACCAATTCATACGCATATAATATGGATGGTTAAAAACGAATCCTAAATAGAGATCCTACATTTCCATTAGACATTTCAAAGTTCGTTAAATTTCATTACGCAAGAGCGGTTGGGTGAAATATAATGAACCCTAGGATCCCTATTAAGATGTGTTCTGCTGTCTCATTTGAGATTTAAATTCGACTATTTTGATAACAAAATTATGCAAAATAATTTGAAGCGATACAAGGTTATTATATATAAATTCGTCAAAAAAAGTGTTCGTGGTTTATTTGGTTGATTGTACTTTCTTCTTCTTTCTTCTTTGGTGCATCAATCCGAAGATCGGTAAATATAGCAGCACATCACAACATCCTGTCTTGTGACCTCCTTTTTATATCTTCTTTATTAAGAATTTATTTGACAGACTCACGAAACGTCGCACACTTATGAATATTTTTTTCTATTTCGATCATTTTAATATATTTTTAATAATTCGGAAACCCTACTCTGAAGACCAAACATGGAATTTTGTGAAGCCACTTCAGGCATCCAGTAAGCAGGGAGAGTGGTCTCACACCAAAAAGATAAAATTCATCTTCTAGCAGTTCCAAAAAAAATAAGAAAGAGAAAAAAAAACATGATGAATATAATTAATTGCATAGAGAATTATGTAAAGCTTGTTTAATATTTCGGTTTAATTTAGCTTTATTCTAATAATAATAATTTTGTGAACCATAATTAAAATTCTAGTTCACGTGATCAGCTTCGCTATGCAGTCCACGATTAAAATTCTCGTCTATAAGAATTTTAACTAGAATTTTTTACTAGAATCTTATTATGATTCGTATATTTATTTATTAGTTTCGTAATAGAAAAGCCGAAATGCTGAATTTCTTTATTTTAAAAAGTCACGTCTACAAAAGTTCTCTAAGCAGATTGCCTTCCTAAGATTTTTCGTTAACGATATCAAAAGCGGGCCTTCTTCCAAACTTATTCCTTATCAAATGTTACACGTATTAAAATGCTTTATTGATGAATAAATATACCGTTAATAATTGTCCATGTTATAAATCTTATTTTAGTTTGGCCTTTCAAAATTTCCTGAAGAACACTGTTAATTTTTAAGAAAATAAAGTTATTCCTATTTGTAGACTTCACATTATATTCGTCATCATGGGATCAGTCTTTAACTTGCTTATGGCAGTTTAAGACAGCTGACGCATTCGCAATCTCCTTTTGTCCATATTTATGTGATGACTGGAGTCCATTAGAATTAGCTCTCGTATTAAAGTATCAGCAAAGGCAATTAAATGAAAGCTCTTTCACTATAAATCTATGGCTGAGAAGAGGGATAGCGGACAGATCAGCTGTGACCACGAAGTGGCCTGATAAG
This sequence comes from Typopeltis vanoorti, assembly GCF_054136105.1. Lineage (NCBI taxonomy): Eukaryota > Metazoa > Arthropoda > Arachnida > Uropygi > Thelyphonidae > Typopeltis > Typopeltis vanoorti. Next base: position 126,391,065 of record NC_143549.1, read on the forward strand.
TTGGACTCTATCTAGAGAGATAGATGGAAGATGGATAAGTGATGGAAATTCAGGTTAAGTCAGCTTTATTAGAACGTGTTGGGTTGGTTGGTTGGTTGTTTTAATTATACAAAGGAAATAAGGCTTTGTTGTGGCGAGTGTATTATATCTGTAAATTTGGTGCTCTGAGACCAGAGGGCGCGCCAGTAGTGTCCGGCGCCTGTGTGTAAAACTTTAGTTGGCGGCCTAATACCCCTTCCTCCCAATAAAAAATCACTTTATAAAAACGTATCAGTGAGTTAAAATGAAATACGAAATTTATTAATTATAAGTTTATTGAACAAAAATCAGAAATTATCTGCTTTTTGTATTAAAAAAAGCAATATGTTGATCCAAAATATCTGACTTTATTGATATAATGGCAAGATTTGAAAGTCTGTCTTGTACCACTGTGGAGCGCAAGTATTTTTTTTAATAATTTAAGTTTAGAAAAGAACTGTTCCGCAGATGCTACAGATACCGGTAATGACAAAAGAATCCGAAGAACAATTAAAGTTTGGATAAACTGTGATTAAGTCGTTTGAATAAATATTCTGAATTATCTGATATATATCGTTTTTAAAATTAGAAATAAATGGTTGACAGTGTAAAATTTCTTCCATAAATCGTCTGTGTCAATGTCTGAATGATTCTCATGTGTTAATTTTTGTCGTAACTTTTTATAACAAAATAATAAATTTTCTTTATTTCATAAAGTACAAATACAAAAACTGAAACGAATTCATGTTCTTTTAATCAAGTAAATCTTTCCTTCAAAGACTGTAATATTTCATCTATTATGCAGAGAAAAAAAATTACTTTAAATGAAATTTCAGCATCTACTATATTTTCATTTCCATGTTCATAATCAAATTGTGCTGTTTTTTTTTTTGTTTTGTTTTTTTTTGCATTGCCTTAGTGGTCTACTACTGCAAAATACAGATTCTGCGTCAAATTTTGCTGCAATTAATTTTGAGCTTTCTACAATTTTTTGAAAGTTTCATCACACGTATAATCATTTAAAAATTAATTTAGATCATTCAATGCATCTAAAGTAAGTGGGAGATTCATAGATGAAGACTGCAGTATTTTGCTGACCAAATTCACTTTATTTAAAATATCATACCAAATCTTTGGCGCCTGTGTACGTCGCACATATTGCTCATATGGCCGGCGCGCCCCTTCTCTCTTGAGCTGGAAAAATGATTAGCATTACATGACATGTGTTCTAACAAATTTTTTTCGCTGGAATATTTTTAAACACTGTACGACTGCTATTTTATTATATTTTATAGTCCGTTGATCTGTCTGCTATATAGAAAATCAGGCATGACTAGTAAAAAAAAAAAAACTGCATCCAGTTCCAACAGCAGGATATGATATTTTAAATGCAATGCAATAAATTCAAAATGTAGCCAGTTGCTAAATGACTTAACTACTTCGAGTATTTCAACACCTTATTAAATATAAATTATAAATACTCCAATCAAATTACAAAAACAAAGCCTATGTTTTCAAAATTAAATAAATATATTTCTAAATTATCGATACCTACGCTAAATAAAAATAAATTAATTAAAATGAAATAAATATATTTCTAAAATATCGATACCTATGACTAATGTTTTCCCACGTTCTTGATCTTATAAAAAAATATACAAATCATAATAAGGTGTTACTGTTAATAAATAGTATACTTTATAATTAGAAAAAAAAAATAATTTAAAATTTTATTAGATTTTCACGATTTAACACTTGTAATTTAATTATGTTACATACATTTAATAAACTTTAAACAAAAAGCAATTACGCATGTTAATTTGAGGTTTTATTATAACACTTGTGGACAGTATTTAGCGGATGAAAAGATAAACGTTGAAAGCAAAGCGTGGATATCCTGAAAATTTTAATTTTCATCCTCAGTTGCAGTATGGAAGGAGTTTCCATACTGAAAGTTCTAAAATATAAGTAAAGGCAAGTTATTTCTTTATTCTTTCCTTCTTCGATTCAATTTCCTTCTTCTATAACTGGTTTAAAGAATTACTAACAGAATTAAAGTTACGTGGATACCTAAATTTTCGTGTTAATGAAATATCGGCATTCTATTTAGGGATGGGAGGGAAAGGTTGAAAATTCTCCATTTTATAATTCGGTTGCTCGAGTCCAAGGGTTTGCGCTTTCATTTTGTGGTAATCTACAAGAATCCCGCAATTAATTTCCAAGCAGGGCGCATCAGTTTCGTCCAATTAAGGCGAGAGTGTAGTGTGACGAGAAACATAGGAGAAGTCACGGAAGACTGAGTTCAGTGATAAAATTTGTATGCCTTTCGCTAAAATCACGTATCAACGCCGAGTGCGCACTTGATACATCATTAGGATTTTAAGCAGAGACACCGTAAGGAGAGCTTTAACAGAAGTTACTCCTCATTACGAAGATGTCTACATTTTCACTGAACCTCGATGAAAACTGATTTTAAATATCAGTCAGTTGAATTACGTGCATAGCTGAGTAACAAAACCGGATTAAAATGTTATTCGTTGAACTTCCACGGACAAATGGATTTATTTTAATGCTAAATCTTATTCTGATTAATTGAGGAAAACTGATGGTGAAAGGAAACTAAAACAAGTTTGAAAAAGTATCTTAATATGAAACTCGACCACGTTTCTTGGCGGACCCTTGCACTACCAAAATGGACGACTAGTGACCATGGATATTTGGATTTTTTTTCTCTTGTGTTTGTTGTAAGACTTATCATATTTAGTTATATCGTGCGGGAAGTATCATCCGAAAAAAGTAGTCAAGGTTCGCTTTAGGAATATCTTTTTACTTCGTTTCGTGCACATGGGCGTGTCTTTATGGCATGCTTACAAGTCTCACTGGATTGATGTGGTTGTTTTATTGTGTGGTCTGCTTTTCTTCCCCCTACACGAAAGCAACGGTCGGTCAGTACCTAATTACAGGCACAAAATTACAAGGAGAGCTCTTTCAAAAGGGGTGTTCTCATAGCACGAGGATATTTTAATGGCTGGGAACTAATTAAGCTTTTACTTTCAACCGGTCTATACCAACCACCCTACGTTATCTTCATCCTTAGTCTTTCTGCCTGCGCATGTCTTTCGTTTTTCATAGAACGTCACTAGAGAGGGGGATTAAGATAATTATGGAGTCTTTTGTGTGATCTGTGGCCACGTGGATCTTAGAGAATTTTTCCTACCCTTTTCTCTTCCCCCCCCCTCCCCAACCTCTCTTTCTCAGCCACACGTACGACACAAGAGACGTACTTAAAAACCCGCTACGTATAAGAAATAATTAGTTGTAATTGTCACATTATATTCCCTCAAAGGAAATCAAGAACCCACGTTTACAAGGATGATGCCATATTACGAGGCTTAAGAGAACTTAATGAGAAGATCGCCATTTTTCAAGTGTGAGAAAGCATTGACAGTAATCTCTGAGTTATGGACGTCGGGCAAACCCGCTTTTCAGAACGATAAAAGCTGTCAACTCACACACGCGCTTAAGAAATATAGTGATATGTGTTCATTGCTTGCAGTTACAGAGAAAATGGGACGAGGGTTTTTTCCTGGAATATCATTAGTCATCGCTAATTCAATTTCTCGGGTAGTAAATTTACTTACATAAAAATAAAGAAATAAAATAACAGAGACCGCTAAAGATATGAACAATGAAGTTATGTGATGCCCTCTGTTGGCGAAAGTGCAAAGGATAATTGGAATTCCAATTTTCTAGATTTGTAAATCAATCTCCGAGAAAATATTTCACCGGTACGCCCTCTATCAGCAATGCTTGAAACCATCCACAAATAGAATATTTTTTTCCAGCAGTTTCAAAATTCTAATAAGCATAATATTATGTGTAGCGTTGGGCTAGGTGGCGCCCGTAGGACTTCTTCCGACAAAATACAATGGACGAATTGTTGTTTGCGGTAAAGGCATAAAATGTTATGTGCAGTTGACGAACCATAGCGCACCTCCCTACAAAACACAATTACTCTGGATGCACTGCATTCTGGGTAATGGTTGTTACATCATCAGCAGCACGCTGCACGAAAGCGTGAGATGGCCGCTTCACAACTTCAATTAATTCTACGGCAAATGAAACGAAGCGACTTTTAAGGAATGTTAAAACTTCTCGCTTGTTGAATGTAACAGCTGCTCAGCAAATCGAAGTCGAGTTTCGGTGGTAATTTAAAAATGGCTGATCGCATTACTAAACTGCGGCACATTTTATTGTTTGTATTGAAAACAAAACTAAAGTTGATGAATAACTTTTGTAAATCGCTTTTTAGTGATCGAAATACAAGTTTCAATTTGATAGTTTAAAAAGGTTCTGAATCTGCCATACACATAGAATTATTAAAGCTAATTCAAATTCTCTTTTTCTCCCATCAAAAATTTCTAAATTTCAACTTGTTTCATTGATCTGTTTTCATTTAAAAACTATGAGAGGTCTCAGACTAAACTGCCTTTAAAGGGTTTGACTTTTTTTGCATTCAGAAATACGACCGCATTCGTGGTTTGGAAGGATCTCGGCTCAAAAATCTTAATGGCGTAAAAAATTCTTTCTTTTTTTTTTAGGTCTTTACAAACGAGGCTGAGTGATCCGGTCTCAGAGAGACGTGGCACAGTTTTTATTTCCATAAAACAGACAAATCAATCTGAGAAAATGTGCAATGAACAGACGTACAGCTGCCAATCAGTACAAATGTTTTCTTATGTGACTTCCATCCACACAACGTTATAAATCTACAGTACACTAGCACCGTAAGTTCGCTAATGTTTATTTATTTCTACATAATCCGAAAATCCTGTTCTAGACATCAGAATGTGACAGATTTTAAAGTCACTTCTGTCCTAGGTAAAGGGAGTGATTAAACAGTGAGCCATGATCTTTCACATGCATGTCCGTAGCGAGATTCAAACCCACGACTTACTTGTTGGAACGCGCGGACGCTATCTGCTCGACCAATTAATTAATGGAGAAAGACACTTCACAAAGAGTGCTTTGTGAGTTTATGATCTTACTGTATTATAGACTTCTTTAAAAAAAAAAAAAGAAAAGAAAAGAATAATAACAGTCGAGGGTGGACTCATTCTCTAATTTTTGGTTCTCTCATTTTTGTGAGGGATCTATTCTTCTCTTTCATATTATCAAAGTATGAGACAACCTTAGTATTATAAATTATTTCGGTTGACCACATATGCACCAATTCAAATGCATTCCCAAGCCACTGTGATGAAGAAGCTTTGAAATTATAAAATAGAATTACTGCAACTCCATCCTCTACAAAAACAATCGGCTCCCCACTTTTAAGGAAAAGTTATGCTTCTGGTTTCTATCTTTCTCTCATTTCAATAATGAAACAGACAGTAAAAACAATGTAATAATAATATATCAAAATACTCAATTATGAAAACTTTGTTACGGAACACATGTAAACAAATGTCAAATATAAACATATTCTTTGTTTTTTTTCACTAATCTGAATTATGTAAATAGAAAAATGCATGTTAGTTCGGCGCTTGACTCCTAGATGGCGATAATGTTCATTGTACGAAATGATTTATTTTGCTTATAGAGAGCTAATGAAAAATACAGATAATTAAAAAGCCATTTTATGCATCTTCTATCTTACTAATGAATATCTATGAAAACTAAACTTAACTTGGAAAAAATCTTTTCAGTTCCTAAACGCACATATTACCATAGAAATTTTCCGAAAAGCATTCGCTTTCATTTTGAACAGGATCTTCATCCAAAATATTTACTTGTTATTCCTGACTAACTAAACTAATACATATTTCATTCTTCTCTATATTCACAACCACAATATTTGAATTTTGTCCTCTTCAAACACTCGCAATTTCAATCAGTTTCGACATTTTGTCATCAGGCTGATTTCATAATAAAATCAAGGTGGAAAATTAAACCCAGTGACGTCAGTTTTTAATCATTCTCATAATTCAGTTTTCAAAATATCGTTACTTAATAACTCGGTATGGTTCACTTGTATTGTTTGACTTTTCCTGGTATTGCGCTGTTCTTTTTGTGTTATTCGCAGAATTCACCGAGCTGAACACCCTGACACGCGAGAAGTCCATTACTGAGGTACAGCGTAAAAGAGGTCACCAGGTGGCACTGCTATTTCGAAGAAACATTAAAAACTTCAACAATAAACACACTATAGACAGAAGTGTTCCCCCCCTCACACCCACCTCGAAGTTATTAATGAACTGTTCTAGGGACCACTGTGCGCTCGAGATAATAACACCCTCTCCGCATCTGCACGAACGCCTACAATTTAAAGAGTGGTTGGAAGATGGTGTTTAATCAGACAAGTGCAGAGAGTGCACTCTATCATAAACTTGCTCTGCGGTGTATACAATACTGGTTTGTTGCCACCACTTCGCGTGCCTAGCAGACGACACTTTTTCACTAAACAATGCTTTGTCACGAAAAAAAGGGAAAAGCAAATATGTATCCCTTGCATGGAAGGATTATCGGCCTATATTAAATCCCAAGCTATTCGTCTTTATCATTCACAGCAAGCTTATTTTGCCAATAAATAATAAAAAGGCAGGTTATTTATAATGAGTAAAAAATATATTTAGAAAGGCATACAAGATTTGTTAAACTTTGAGTTGTCTTTAATATTTAGATATTCCGCGTTATCTTTCCACATTTTGATTTCCAGTCGATGTCCTGAAGGTTTGTTGTTTCTCTAATTAGGTTATTTGCTCCTTCGATGAAATTTTTTCTTACGTGACAAAATTCAATCCTCTTTCAGCTTTTTTAAGATTTTGTTTCGAGGAAACTCTTTATTACTTCAAATAATAATAACGTACTTTCAAAGCTGTCGTTAGTAAATCATGTATTGATGATTTACGTCCACAGCCTCCATATGTTATCTGACTATGCACTAATATTTAAGTAAGAATATAATTCTTATTGACATAGTAAATGGTGTCTAGTCAACAGTGCGGTAATTTATAGAACAGTTTATGTACCATCGAATTTTTAAAGCAAAAAAAAAAAAAAAAAAGCTATAAATCATTTTTCAACTTGTTTTCTTAGCTTGTCCTCTGCTTCAAATTCGCTCGCTCCGGGTGACATAATGTTGGACAACACTGGATTAGCCTCGCATTAAGAAGAATGTACACTCGCAGCAATAGCTTAACGTTGTTGTTTATAACAATTTATAATTAGTTTTCCATACATTAATGTGTAAAGAACGCTAATTAGGCTAGGGCTTAATTAAAGATCAACTAAAAAACTTGGGTAGTTCAATACAACAAATATTATCCCCATCGCTCTGGGATTACATAAATTTTTCTGTCTTAGCCAATCACCTACCATTCGAATTACAAGAAACAAAAGTTATGATATTTTTGACTTGACGTTTGCTACATTTAGTTACTTAATTTAATTAGATTCTGAAATAAGTAAATAAATAAATAATATATACATATTTATTATTTAAAATTATATATGTGAAATAAGCCTTGCCGATATTTTATAAATTAAAGATAGAAAATAGTGATAAATCCAAAAATCTAAAATTGCATATAAAATTTCTATGAAATTTATTATTATTATTTTATGTAAAGTTCATATATAAGGTATAATAAATAACAAATATAGACGCATTAGTTATAATTATTTTTTGAGAGTCTCATTCCATATTCTCTTGAGGATCTTTTGAATTATATATGAATCTCATCGGAAGAATGGAACCATTTATTGCTATGGTGCTGGTGAAGAGCAATGAAAATTAAATGACGTAAAAAGGAACCAATAAGGAAGCACTCAGACCAATGAACGAGGATAGAAATGACATTAGAACTGTGGAAAGTTGACGAAGAAAATGGATAGGAAATCTCTTAAAAGTGATTCTTGTAAGGACGGTGATGAGTTACAGACATCATGGAAAGCCAAGGCAGGAATTTCTGGAATTAGCGACTAGGAAAGCAGAATATCGTAGCCATGTTCGGAAGAGAAGGATAGCAAGAGATAGAAACAAATGGCAATAAAAGCATTCTTTTTCATGACTACGTTAACAAGAAGATTCCTTTGCTTACTACTGTATGGATCTCAGTCATGAGGGTGCGGTAGAAATCGTAATTCTAACGATCAGTAAGTTTTAGTAGACGCAACCTCTTTCCAAGTCAGATTAATCAACGGTTAGTTCCACCATGGATTCCAGGAACATCTCGGGTGATGCTTAAGCATCATAAAATAGAAAGAGAATTACCGAATCACCACATACTAAAATTGGTTGTATTATTTATTCATCACGCAATAAGTAAGTTTCCTTGGAAAACAATGAAAATCATACACCACCTAAAGACATTCACATGCAACCATGCCGAGCTGGTTTCGAACCCACAGTCTGCTACTTGGAGAGTAGATATCCTATCAATTAGAAGTGAGATAAATGCGGCAACCTTCTTGTTCAGCATCCTTAAATCGAGCCTTGGTCCCTTCTCATTTGTCTCCTTTAATCCCATCTCTCCAAAACTTTGCTTTTCCAGTTTGACATTGCAATACGATGTTGCTATCTTGACTAAGAGTATCCGTCCATTTTTTTCTTGGTTTTACTCTTGACTTTTACCAAAAAATTTACTGTTTGTAGTTTTTGAGCTGGATTAAACTAGATTATAGGTTATTTGTAGAGTTCCTATATAACTCATGGTTATCTGATTCTTCAGAGAGCATTATCATTCACTCGGCCAAATATTTTTCTTTTTCTTTCAAAAGCTGAAATCCAATCCCTTTCCTCAAATACTTTGGCAGGTAACCAGTAGACAAACAATTGTCAATTTGTTCAGTTGTACTTTAGTCTTTAGGCCCAGTTATCTCCATTTATTCGACCCTGCACTTCTACCATCTCATTTGGCTGGCTTATAATCATTATAAGGGGCTGTTGAGAACTGAGGCAATAGGTGGACCCTATTCACGACAGTAAACCGTGGCCTATTTTACACAGTAGGATAACTTTCTCAAACAGGCCATAGTTGTCATGCTAATCATAAAACATTAATAACAATATCGATGCGTCCATTCCGAATGCGAAGTGCATAATAATTACTTAAATGAATTTCAAGTTAGTTGCAAAATTTTTACGACTACTTATTTCATAATGTTGAAAAATCGAACATCTTTGCACAGATTTCTCGGTGTGAGTATTTTTTCTTTCAAGCTCTTCCATCCCGACGATGCTCACTCTGTTTTCCGATTCATAAAGCCAACTACTGAACTAGTGCTTCACTTTCCGATTTCTTCGACTCAGGTTACGCTTATAGACTTGCCTACTTAGCTTATGTGCCTTCGGCAAACAGCTTCTTTGCTCCTCGCAACTTTCGTCAATTCCAGTATCGAATTTTGTTCTCTGATTAAAATGTCCCCTCTTGCTTTACTCTTCCACTGAGTATTTTCTTGCAGGGATTTTCATTTTGCCGTTTCTTTGTACTACGAAATGCGACTTCGGTGCGTCGGGACCACTTTCCTATTCTTAATATTTTAGTAGCAGTTCCCAAGCCTGTCTTCGTAGGCAGTTGTGAAAGAGTTCCTAGCGAAGGCAACAGCCGTCAACGCTACACACATCTCACCATCAAAACAACGCGACACCATTGCGAATTGGGGTCATGTCTCGGAGGAAATTCAAGCAAACCGAGAATAGCAGTCATCCCCTGTTTAAAATTCGTTTCCGTGGCTGTGAAGCATTCACGGGAACAGAATACTAGAATGCATCGTGCAGCGGACTTTTATTTGATGGAGCAGACAATAGACATCCAAGGCTTATGATTGTGTTTTTGTAGACACCTGTATGGAATGGATGCTGTCTGGGTGACGAAAAGGCATCTCACTGGAATGCTAAAATTGGATTCAGAAAACTCGCTCTATGGACCACTAATAACGTTTGTCGGTAAGCAAGGTTATTACAATCACTGAAACACCATTTCTCCGAAATGTTTTTACTGCTGGCGATTATTTAGACATTACAGAATCCTTCCACTTGTCAGAAAAAGGAACGGTACGTCACATGTGTCTTAAGTGTGTGTGTGTTTCCTCTCCATAAATAAAACAAAAAATAGAGCAATGTACTCTAACTTCTCGGGGAAAAAAAACATGTGAAAAGCATTAATTCTAATCAATATAAAGACGAAACAAACCGGTAAAATCACAATTACTTTTACTTCTATACGGGGCGCATTCAAGTGCAGAAACCTACGAAGACTTAACAGAAGACAAAATCGATTTCTATTCTATAAGATTAGTTGGGCGTTTTCCTACCACTACGACAATCATTCGACTGGATCTTTGTTTTCGTAAGAAACCAGCGAGAGACGAAAAATCTCCTAAGCTTTCCAGTATTTCCTTCTAATACTCTGTAACTGCGGTTGGGGTGCTAAACAACCTGTGTCAAGTTTAGTACGACAGCCAGATGAACGCTGGCATATCACGTGAGCAGCACGGGGATAATTAACATCCTCCCCCGCATCCTTCCATCCCGCCGAGAGAGTTCTGTTTATCCTTCTTTCTAGCATCTCCGTAATTACTTCGCTATAATACGTCAGATGGTTCTCCATGTCTTTATCTTTCCACCCCCCCCCCACCAGTCTTTCTGCATTGGTCGGCTGCGTTGAATTTCCGGCATGACGAAGGGTTGACACACACACACACACACACACACACACACACACACACACACACACACACACACACACACACACACACACAGACTGTCTTTGTGGTACAGCGTGACAGCGCAAGAAAAGTATGTTATGTTTTGGGGCGAGATGTTTAGCGAAGATTGCTTTTCTACTAACGCTCTCTTCCGACACAGCTTAAGGACATCTATGACACGGCATACAGGGTCGCTATCGATTAACTTCACATAAGGATATGCACGAAGCAATTCAAAATAGTGGGTTGCTCTCTCAGTCCCCGCAGCTCAAGATAAAACATTTCCTGGAGGTGCAGCACGTCTTGGATGTAAGGGAAAAGTTTTGTTTAATCTCTCTCTCTCTCTCTGTTATCATTCTTTTTCTCTTTTTAACGCCAAACAACTTTCCAATATTTCCCTCTGTCTTATCCTTTTTCTTCCTTTCTATCTGTTCCACCCCTTTTTATTTCTCCATCTTCCAGGTTGCTTCATTCTTCCTTCCTTTTCTACATCTCTTACAAGACAGAAAAAAAAGCGTCATCCGTGCACCATCTCCTCTCTTTCTCTGTCTTGTATCTTTGCTGTACGTCGCATCCATTTCTAATCAAGCGCGCTGCCGAATATTATTTAGCAATTCACCATCCCGATGTCACCATAGCAACGTGAGGGATTGTTTTAGTCTCGTAGATATCTTATCGCTGACTGCTCGGTAATTATCGCTGAAATCTAAGGAACTAAAACTGACACAGGAAACATGCGAATGTTTCCAGTGAAATAAGACCCTCACGTGTTTGTCTGAACAGTGGTGGAGTTTTCTACACTGTTTTTATCATCTTATCTATATGTTATAAAATGCAAATAAATAGAAATCTAAGAAGCATGAAGAATAATACGCTACACATATAATACATGAAATATATTCTGGCAAGGTTTAAAGGTCAAGCCAATTGCCAATAGTGGTGAAAAAAAGAGATAAATATTTCTAAATATTCACTATGGAATGTAAATGTTAGTTAAGAAATGGATATTATGTGAGTTGCCTATCATTTGGAACTGCTGCCAAAGCACAAATTATGAGGGCAGTATATTATGCTATCTCTCTGGGGCTAGGCTAACTCAACTTCGGAAAGAGAAGCCCTTGTAATATTACTCGGCTTCCTATATATATCTACCCTATATATATAAAATGATAAGCCTCAGGGGCTACCCTGAGTGTCGAATCTTCAGAATTCGAGTCATCAGAATTCAAGGAGAACCAGCCTACCAGTCCGGAACTCGGAGGATTGGGCGCCGTAGGATCCAAGGGGGGGGGGGGCGTATCCCCGTAGTATATATATATATATATATACTATGGGGGGGACGTATCCCCCTAGTATATATATATATATATATATATATATATATATATATATATATATATTCATTTTTAATATAAACTGACTATAAACCCGAGAATTATAACAAATTGAGATTTATTTGCAAATAAATTATAACAAATCTTAATTTATTATAATTCTCGGGTTTATAGTCAGTTTATATTAAAAATGAACATATCCCAACCCCGAGTTAATAATAGTATTCATATATATATAGTGTTCAGAGCCCTCTAGCGTTCCACTGTGTATGTCTACCGAATATTGATGTATTGGACGAAACACATCAATATTCGGTAGACATACACAGTGGAACATGGAGATTCGATTTAACGAAAAACCAATAGTACCAAAAGTCGCCAACAGGGGAAATTTTGGCGCTGTTTGCCGAGCAGAATGCATTAATATGAATTATCGCGTTTCTTGTGAGCGATCATGCAATAAAAGGAAAGCCTGTGAGATTTCTTATCTTCGTAGATGAACTGCTTTTCGATGCCTCGTACCTTACGTGAGCGTGCTTTGTTAGTCAAATTCTATTATCAGCGGAATAATAATGCCAGTGCTTGTCTTCCTGATTTTCGGCGTATGAAAAATTTACGAAAAGGACCGATTAGCGTAAAAAACTTACGAAAACTGATTCGGCGATTTGAAACTACTGAAACTCTAGAAGTGCAGGTAAGCAGGGGACGCAAACCAATCACCAACAAGTTGAACAAGTTGCAACTGCTATTGTGGAACAGGAGATGCTGAATGTGCAGGGTATCAGCAGTGCACGAGCAATATCCCGGCAAACGGATATCGCATACACAACGGTGTGGAAGATCCTACATTAGATGTTGACGTTTTACCCCTATAAAATCAGTCGTGTTCAAGAATTGCGCCCTGGTGATGCGACCACACGAATCGACTTATCTTTGAGATTCTTAGCGCACATGGAAGTGGACGATGCATGGCCGTGGCAGATTTTATGGAGTGACGAAGCGCACTTTTATTTGAACGGCGATATTAACACGCGCAACTGTCGCATTTGGGCTGCAACTAATCCACATGTGTCTGCAGATGCCTATCCACTCGCCCAGTCACAGTGTGGTGCGGATTTACGGCATCTTTTATCATCGGTCCATACTTTTACGAGGAAAATCGCCAAAATGGACCAGTGACCTGTTCCGTCAATGCTAACAGGTATACCAATATGCAGAACCTTGTGGTTCCACAACTGCAACAGAGAGGATGTCTCTATTCGACCATCTTCATGCAGGATGGTGCATCATCCCACATCGGACTTCAGGTACAGCGTGTTTTGCGACAACATTTCTCTGACAGAAGAATCATTAGTCGTGCAATTCCCACGCCATGGTCACCGAGATCGCCTGATCTCAATCCTTGTGACTTTGGGCTGTGGGGATTTCTTAAAAGCATTGTGTACTTGATACAATGCTTTTAAGAAATTCCAACTTTGAAAGATCGAATAACGTTACACGTGAGACAAATCAGTTCCGATATGTTGCGAGCCTCTATAGAAAATGTCGTGCACCGTATGCAGTTCCTGGAACATCAGAATGGTGGTCATATTGAACCGCATTTGTAATTAACAATAAACGTCATGAAATTGATGTGTGTTGTCTCTCATTTACCATTTAGTCATTCATTAGTCACACCTACTAAAATTAATTTGGCAGCGCCAAAAATTCCCCTGTTGGCGACTTTTGGTACTATTTTCTTTTTCATTAAATCGAATCCCCATGTTCCACTGTGTACGTCTACCGAATATTGGTGTGTTTTGTCCAATACATTACTCGCTAGAGGGCTCTGAACACTTGACGTTATTTTATAATCACCCGATATATAGTAGGTATATATTAAATACCAAAGATTATATATATATATATATATATATTATTATTATGTGACATCTCCAGGGAGTCCAAAGACTCATCGAAGAAGAGTGTTCCAACAGCATCGAACGATTAAATCCCTTCCAACTACTAGCCGCGCTCAAACTTGCTTAATTTTTTGCGTGAGCCATTAGGCTCTACCAATTGACCAACCTTTTCTTTGGATAATGAAAATATTAACCTGCTGTCATTGTACGTTACCATTTACCAAAAACGCTTACATTTAAACCAAATATTTGGATTGGCTTTGCATTTTCTATATTAATTCTATTTTGCCATTCATTGAAAAATCCGAGATAATAATTTAACTGTAAAATTTCATTATGAAAATAGATTAACGAGAGATGGCGCCACATGCAATCGTCTACAAAGCTTCCATGAATATTTCTTAGTTATGGAATGAGTATGTATTTTATTTATTTATTTTTATTTTTTTTTTTCATTGGGTTTGACTATCACTAGAAACGTGCGTGATAAATCCTGCATTTCTATGAAGAATAAATTCCATTGAGAATCGAACTGAGGAGATTTGTTGACTTGACTTGAAATCCAAAATAGACTTCAACTGAGTGTCTATGTTTGGAATAGTTCCAGTATTCGTAAAGATTTTCCTAATATTACTCAAGCAACCGCATCAAATGGATATTAAATACTTAATGAAGTTTCTATGTAAAACATTATAAGATAATAGGAATAGGATGCCTTCGGGTCGAATGCTACGACATCATCAGACCTTGTCTTTTCCTCGAGGGCCTAAAATCGCTCTTCCATCGCACACTTATAATAACAACAACCTTTTTTGTACTTTGCGGCGTATTTTCAAATTCCACACACGCACTACCTGCTTTCGTAAAAGTGCTTTCGGATACCAGAGTCCTCGTGAGTTTAGCAATGTGGAAACTTGGGTAGACAATAAATTACCGTGAGTAACATTCTCCTTAATGTCCTCCCGTTGATTAATTGACCCTCGGTTCTCGAAGGCCAGAAAATGACCACGAACATGCAGTTTTTAGATGGAATTGATGTTCTAATAATCATTCGGTCGGAAATCTTGCGTATAACAGGCCGATGATTCTCGATGTGTCATCTATCCACCGTTAGGAAATTTGTCAAATATAAAAATTGCCGCGCTATCGGAAAAACTAAGGCGTCTTCTACTAGCCATGGTTCCTTATTAAATTTCTTAATCTCGTCGAAGAATCTTTCCTTTGAATTATGAGAAAGAAGGAAATAGCTCTCTGCCATGAATCCCATTTCATCTTATGACCTCTCTCCGAAAGAGGTCGTTGTCTTCTTTTGCGAAGTCCTTTAACAAACCCCTACAGCTCTCACCACATCACCGAACCTCCTACTTTTTTTTTTTTGGCCTGGACATAAGAAATTCAATTAAATTTCTTCTTGGAAAAATTAAAAAAGAAACAACAAAAAACGATTCTCTGTTTAGATGGATGTCTTCCAAAATCGTGTTGGAGCCAGTTTTATAAAATGTGCTGTTCTCGTTTTTCTACAAAACGAGATGGGTCTGTAGCATCCATTGTATCCTGAGATCGACTTGGCATATATTTACTAAGCATTTTGTTTTAAAAAATGCGTGTAAAATTAATATTTAATTTTTATATAAGATATTATATACCCGTTTTTATACTGAGCCAGATTCAAAACTTTCCTGAGAGTTTATGAGAATATATTCCATGACATTGGGAGTTGCCTCGGTTTACACTACTTAAAAGACACGCATTCAACTCATTAGCTTGTAGATTTGCCTTTTATTAGTGCTTAACAGCCATCTCACGTTTATTGTTTTAGCAATATTTGATTATTTTATTAAAATTACGGTTTCCTAATTAGCCGTTATCAATTCCCCATTAATAAAAACTCAAAATGGTGCAAACTTTATTCATTTACTTATGATTGGATGATGGTTACGCCCTCAAATTGACTTACCCTTTAAAAATGCATCTGATTTTTTAAGTTAATATTTCAATTAATGCTTAAAATAAATAAATAAATAAATTACCTAGTGTATCAGAACCTGACAATTTTTTCAGATTTACAAAAATCTTAAGTTTTTTTTTTTATTTCTGAGGAGTGTATGCTAAACGCCATCAAATCAACACCCTGAAAATGAAGAATTTTGAAAAGGGATAAAATTACAGCTGGAAAGTCCGAGTCGTGATATTTCATTCGAGGCAATCACCATAAATAAAATGATAAATTTAGAAAGATTTAGAAGTGTTTGAATTATTGATGAACAACAGTCAGCTTGGCATTCATTTTTCTTATATTCCAAATCGGGTTTGCCGATTTTTGAAAACTAAATTCAAAATTTGCATAAAAGTATTTTGCAATCACTGTCTACTGTTAGTAAGAAAGAACTGAACCCCTGAATGAAGTTTATTATCCGCGAGGAATATTCTAATTCTTAGGCAATTAAGACTAAGAAATTAATCTTGCATCGACAAAAAGGATCATAGAAGTAAAGTCGGTCGGAGGAGTCACACCATTTAATACTGATCTGTATGCTATTATCATACCCTATAACTAGATAAACCGTCTGTTTATTGCGTATTCTAAGATTTAAAAAATAGTTCCTCATTCCTTAATTGAAAATAATTTAAAACTTCACATAATTTCCATATTTCGAACTGAAAATGAAAGCTTCGCTAATATTAAAATTAATGAGTCATAACAGCCAATCTGCCTGATTAATTACTATTGGTTTACAACACGTTTCACGAAGTACGTGATTAACAATTGCAAGCTGGAAAACAAAAACAGATCATAATTAAATAAATATTTAACCACGTGCTATTGACATATGGATCAAAGACCTTTCAGCGTTTGCTGATATAGCAAGCGGATTTCATTGTAATCTCTTATTAGGTTTTAAACAATTAATACTGTTCAGTTACAACAATGCAACACGCGCCACAACAAAAATTTCTTTGATTGTTTTATTTTATTGTTAATTTTGAATTATTTATGAATTAAATTTTTCGTTGAGCTCTTCTGTAGAGGAAATTTTTAACACAATAGTTTAGTGTTCGCTTACACAGAGAAAAATCAGTAAACAAAAAGAACATTAATCTTTAAAGAAAATAATGAAACAGCCACTATAGACATTTCGTCCGGATGGTATTGATATGGATTATTGATACAGGGAAAGCTGAATGCACTGTGCATAATAAATAGCTTCTTGCTGCTACTGTATTTCCGCATCAGCATCACCTGTAAGGGATCTCTGACACTTACGGTAGAAGGGAGGTTGCTATTGAAATATCGAATATAGACTAACCTCTCTAAACAATATGCGATATCTTCTTTTTTTGTGTGTGTGAGAGTTCGCTAATGGAGCTGGAGTTCTTTAACTTCAAAATCAGACCGTGTCGAAAATCTTCGGCCCTTTTAATTAGTAAATTCTCCCTTTTGTAAATTTTAGCTTTCTTCTGCGGCTTATGATGCTGAACGAAGAAACGTTACCGACGGTCGACTTGCGTCTGTATGGAAATTGATTGAGTCCTTTTTTTTTTTTTTTTTTTTTTGTGAAACGCTTAGTTACAGAAGACAACTGCACGTGAAGGCAAAGCTAGTTGATAAAGGTGTCGTCTGCTTGCCGACGGTTTTTCTCTTTTTTTTTTTTTTTTTGCAAAAATCTCATCTAGGAATTAGCAATTTAACTAGGCTACTTAGTATTCAGATGAGGAAAACATTTTACTTCCTTCCATTTTTTTTTTTTTTAATGAAATTTTAGGAACGTCGAAAGTTGAGTATTAAGACGGATATCAGAGACAGAAAAGAAAAGAACAAAAACAAAGCTTTGACGTCAAACAAATTTTTAACTTAAGGTAACCGGAGAAAGTTCCAAATAATGATTCGTAAAATTGGATAAAAAAAAAAATTCCGTGAAATATAAAACTGGGAAAAAATTTAAATATTGTTGATTCACAAAAATAGGAAGAAAAAAGTAGAAAAAATTCAAATTAGAAAAAAAAATACGACGAAAGGGAAAGACGCATCCATATCTTTATTATATTTACCGTATTCTGCGAAAACAGACGTAGTTGGTATTTACTGACATCTTCAGCGAGGTTAATATCCTATGGAGACGAGGTTAACACACAAAAATGGCTCCTTTACTGTCCGTTTATTGGTTCTTGAAAATACTTACTAACATTGCATGAATGCCAGCGTATTCATTACTCGGCAGCGTCTTTTATAAGATTCTTTTCTCCCGGATCCAAACGACTTGTAACGTTCCTTATAATGCATATGAAGGAGCTCTTTTGTGTATTGCTTTACGTTAAGAGAGCCACATTAAGAATTAATTCGCACAGAACAACTCCGGATATTTTTGGCTGCCTTTCGCTTCTTAGATGGAAGGTAGAGGCAATTCCTGATGTTGTAAGACGTCATTTCATTTTCGCGCTTGTCATCATTCAACCCCACCGGGAAGGGGAAAGCAGTGAGGGGTGCAGATAAGAAGAAGTTCTGCTCTATGTTCGTTTATCCAAATACAAAGATTGCTTTTTTTTTTCGTTTGAAAGAAGGAACTTTAACCAGAACGAATCCTAGTCTTATCTGAAAAAAAAAAAAAAAAAACTTTAAAATTTACGAATATGAATTTCAAGTGTAAAAATCGCAAGTAACTTCGAAAATGTCAACCGCACGCAGATTATTGAATTATACATCATTCTATAATTTTAAAGGAGTGTTTAAGGGCCAAAACTGTGTAATTGGGAGAAGACCCGATCAGGGCCTCTGGATACTGAACGAACGAGGATGGGCTGGTAATTTGGGATTTAGCCGAACAAATTGTATTCTTATTGGCTTAAACCACAATATAAAATGATGGTACAACATGACAGAATTTCGTGCCAGTTGGGGCGTCACCCGGTTAAACAAGGCCCCCATTATTTTCGTTAGGCAACCACGGTGAACAGTGAAAAGTCAGCTGACGGAACAAATCCCCAGAACACGTTCTAACTCAACGTCACCAGAGTTCAAGATCGGTACTATCAACATAAGAAGCCTGAATGCCAAAGAAATGGAGCTAGCTGAGGAATTAGATAAGTACCAGATCGACAAAATAGGGGTGACTGAAACAAAAAAGGCAAAACTGGTGAGATCTTTCTGAGCAATAAATACAAAATGTTATATTCAAGCCATGACAATCAAGGAAAAGAAGGAGTAGCCATAGTATTCAACACAAAATACGAGGCTAATCTTCTTGAATGGCAGGCAGTCTCCAGTAGAGTAATATGGACAAATATGAGAATGGGGAACTGGACAATGAGACTTATTTGTGCCTATGGTCCCACAGAAGGTTCTACTAAGGCAGAAGTGGAGAAATTTTTTGATGCTTTATAAAAAGCAACTGACACAATGAAAAAGGAAAAGTTGGTCCTTGTTGGGGATCTAAATAGCAGAGTAGGAAATGATTGTGAGATATACAAAAATATTTTGGGAAAATTTGGAGAAAAGAGCAAAGCTAATAATAATGGCAAATATCTGTTGGATTTCTGCTCAGGACATGGACTGGTTATTACTAACCCCATGTTCCAACATAAAAATTTGCACAAATTCACACGGAGAGAAGAAGCAAGGAAAAAGGAAAGTCTCATTGACTATGTTATTGTTGATAGTGATGTTTTCTCCCTGGTGCAGGACACCAGAGTGTACAGAGGATTTGAAATTGGAAGTGATCACTATTTAGTCTTGAGCAGGATAAAATTGAATTTCACATTGAAAAGAATAACACGTAAGAAAGTTTTAAAGCGAATCAAGGTTGAGCAGTTTTCAGAGGTGAACTGTAGACTCAAATACACAATCATTGAAGAAAAAAAATGAAAAAATTTGAAAACAGGAACCAATCCTTGGAGACTCAATGTCAAACCCTGAAGAAAACTCTAATTGATTCAGCCAGAGAGGCATGTGGTGAGGTTGCTTATAAGAATAGAAAAATCAGAACTCAATGGTGGACTCGAGAAGTTAAAGAGGCAGTGAAGGAAAAGAAGAAAGCAGATCAAAAGTTCCTGGCAAGTAAGTCGACTTGTGCACTCTCTCTCTCTCTCTCTCTTAGAGAATACAGAGAAAAATGTAAGAAAGCGAAGCACTGGGTAAAACTAGCTAAACACAAGTCATGGGAAGACTTTGGTAAGAACACAGAAAATAAATATCAGGAAGGTAGCAAAATATTCTGGAAGCTGTTGAAAAAGTTTAGAAAAGGAGGAAAAAGTACTCGTGCTGAAAAGTCTACCGTTTGGATCCACGCTCTTTCATGGCAATACTCGAAGGTAAAAGCAGTACAGGAAGTGTCGGTTAGTCTTTAAAAAAAAAATAATTAAATTTAAAAAAAAAAAAAAGATTGAGAGCGGAGAAGTTGCCCATAAAAAATTTCGTGCTGCGTATAAACAGAAACGTAGGAAATAGAAAGACGCGAGCAACAAAAGCGGTGATTCTGATTATACTCAGAATTCTGGAAGAAAATTTAATATTCGGAATTTAGAAACAGTAAAATTATCACATTTCATTCCTTCGTGTCTTTATTGCGTATGAAGATATGACGAAAAGAAAATTGGGAAATTACAGCTCTGCTGAGTGTCATTATCAACCGATTCGGTTTCGCTTGATTCCGCTTTTCATCGGCATAATGTTGAATGCCGCTTTTAGAAGTTCTGTTTCTTTCAATTTTTTTCGTTACTCATTCCACTAATGTTGGAATTGAGATTTCATTTTCAAATCAAAATTTAAAACCGGTTTCGGGATGATTTAAAAGTATAACTCATAATACAAAAGGATAGAAACAATCCATTTTATGATTTAAACAATTATTCAAAATCAATATTATTTTACTCAGGTTGAAACGTAGTTCCCTATGGGGGGGGATAATAAATATAATATATATTTCAAACTTAATACTGTTTGTTTCAAAGTTTAATATAATATATAAATAAAAATCAAACAGTACCGTTGGTTATAAAAATGGAATCCTTTGAAGCATTTCCAGGATATTTTTCTAAGAGCTTTTTTTCGTATGAAACCGACCGACTTAGACGAAGCTGGTCTTTTTCTTCCGACGCAAACTGCAGGTAAAGAGATGCAAAGGATAGACGTAACATACTCGCAATAAGAGACGTAATAATCTCATTATTATGGAATTAGTAGAAATTCGCCTTATTTATTTTGTGTTTCGAATCTCTAGTTTACAACCTACTTTACTACGTATATGAAACTTTATCGACTTTTAAAAAAAAAAATCATAAATGTTTTAACTATAAATAATTACTCCATTACGTTAAATTTGTGCTTATCATTTCTTCCAGTTCCATATTACTTCATCATTGCGATAAAAACAACTCCGTCTTCTATCTGATGATATTTGCAACTGTAGAACGAACAAACGAAAGGAAGTGGATTATCGGCGGACAGAATATTCGCATTAAAAATAACCGAGAATCAAATTACAAAAAAAAAATAAGTTTCTTCAAGTTAAGCCCTTGAAATCTGATACCAAATTTCGTTTACACGTTTCTCTAATATTAACTGCCTCGAGCATTTTCTTCCCTCCGTTTTTCATATCACCTTGGCAGGAAGATGATTATTTTTTTAAGTCCGTTGCTTGAAACTGGAGCATATCGTAGGATTTGATGTTTTTTCCTCCTTTACCTCTTTAATCCTTTGATATTTTTCATATTTTGTGAGCGCCATCAAACAGAATATCAGTGTGTGTGTGTGTGTGTAGCTAGCTAGAGAGGGGTTCTTAACTCTCAATGGGAGGTAAAATCCCTGGTCATTTCTGTATTCATTTTGAATTTTGAATTTCTACTCGTAATTCTCAATATTTTCCAGGGATTAAAATCGGTGGGTATGTAAGAGGATCCAATCTGCATATACTTTTCTTCTGCTTAGGCATGTTCATCCCAACAATAATACCGGTGAATGGTGATCGCTGAACCTTTCGTGAGTTTTGGATAATATTTCTATACAAAAAAAAAAAAAAAAAAAAATGATGATGCACGAATCTAAATCAAATTTCTGTGCTTTTTCTTCTTCGAAGACGTCTCAGTAATGCACTCGTATGAACAACATAGGTTTTCTTTTGACTTGTAGAAATCTGATTCCAGTTCCGCCAAGAAGTCAACAAATATTTCTTTCTTTTTTTTCTTTCTTTTTTCCCAAATGAAGTTGACCCCCCCCTCAGACAAATGAATTCTATTTTTTGTGTATTCTCGCTCATAAACTTAGCTGTTTCTACGTTAACCTTAAAATTTCAATCTTGAACATTCGTAGAATGGAGTTTAAAAAAAATAAAAAAAAATCTTTAAACCGCATTGCAGAATAGTAATATCAAGTTTTAGTTCCCTCACT
This sequence comes from Typopeltis vanoorti, assembly GCF_054136105.1. Taxonomy (NCBI): domain Eukaryota; kingdom Metazoa; phylum Arthropoda; class Arachnida; order Uropygi; family Thelyphonidae; genus Typopeltis; species Typopeltis vanoorti. Next base: position 126,413,408 of record NC_143549.1, read on the forward strand.
CAGGCATCGTTCTCAAGAGTTTTTTTTTTTTCACGTGACGCAATGATATTGATTCTTGTGCAAAAAACAAGGCTATGCCATTATCCCAAGATTGTTTCAGCCAGGTTCATTATATATATATATATATATATATCCCTATTGTTCGAAGGTTTCTTTTTAACCTAAAACATTTCGGAAGAGATGTGTAAAGTAGGCCCACGGGCGCCATTAGATCTGCCGAACTCATTTTCGCCGCCTGCGCAGTCTCAGTGAAGGAATTAGCATGCCAATGTGCGTCGTCGTACTCAATTCACACAATGGAATTTTTTTTTGGCTGCCAATAACAATTCTTTTTTGTAACCAGTACTGTTCCGATGATTAAAAAAAAAAAAAATGCATTCACTGCAAAGGTTAACAATGGCTAAAGTGCAAGATTGAGCGAAAGATTGATTTAAGTCAACAACAAACCACAAATGGATTTTCCGTTCTTGTTATGTAAAGTTTTGTGATGCAAAAAAAAAAGACTGTATAACAATGTGTCATTCTTAAGTCTTGCTTCTGTTGCTATAGTTACTACAAATGCTATACACAAACACAGAGGAGAGTAAAAAAAAACAGATTTTTATTTTTGCTCAAGTAATTTAGAACCATCTTTACATTCAAGTGAAAATAAGTAACCGTTTCTTTCTACTAGATGCGTGTCACAATGCTTAACAGAGGGCGCCCTTGTACCTCTTCCGGTGTTACCACTGGGAGAATGATAAATGAGAATACATTTGCAAGCTTTGCGAGTACGATGCCGCGAAGAACAAGATAAAAAAATGTGTAACTCGAAATGTAAGGAAATTATTTCCTCTTCGCTTACTATTATCCGCAGAATTTTCCCCCCATTCTTTCGTTCTACCCATTACCGCCTTAGCGACGTTGTCCTTTCCCAGCGTCGGAAAATCGTCGGCAGTGGTCTGATAATTCAGTCACATCCTTCCCACAACATCTTTCTTTCCGTGCGTGCTGTTGGAATGCATAATTTGTTTGTCGACCGTCGTGCAGATAAAGATGAGGCAATGACAAGGAAGAAAAAATAATAAAAATACTGCCGCATTCCTTAAGTAATGAGAAATATCAGAGGTAGACCTACTCCATGGTCCAGAAATCGTAAAGATATGCGATACAAATGGATGGCGAAGCAAGTAGGAGGTATTAAAAGTCGACGGAATGGCGAAGAAAAATTCAAAGGAATGTTTCCTGAGGCTATCAAATTGTCCTGATGTATGTCTTTAATATACTCGTCCAGTCGCAGTGAACTGGATATTTCTGGACAGATTGCATTAACCATGCAAACGTCGTTCTCTACATGGCAGTTTGTCTCGTAATAGAGTTGTTTTATCGTACATTTCGGGCTTCGTATGTTATTCGTTACAGTTATGAGCGCCATCTTGGATAATGAGAATAGATCTGTATACCTAACGAAGTTTTTCGGTAGCCGCTTATTGTCATTCTTCTCTTTTATCTATCCTTCCATCCCCTCTGTTTTATTCTCTCTTTTTCTCCTTCATATCGAGCCTTTATTCTTCCTCCCCCTTTTCTCTGTTTTATTACCCTCCCCCCTTTTTTTTTTCATCCGTTTTCGAATACATTACCAGTCGATCACACATACCATTGCCCCCATGGTCACAAAGAAGGGTTCAGTGGCTTTCTATTAAACACGTTCATTAAGAATAGAGTACGATGGTGTTGGATACCAGAACCGGGTCACTGCTCACCGTCTATGCTGGCAATTACAAAGTACAAAAGAGAGTACAAAGCTCTAAAATTCCATTCACTTCAACGTCAGCACTATTTTTTCATTATTATTATAGCGGACATTTTCTTTTGTGTGGTAGCCTATATGGGCAAATTCTCTCGGCTATCAGATGACTCAGCTACGATCTTTTGAGAAGGACAAGTTTGTCTCCCCCCCTTCTTTCCCCAACTCATTGATAATAGCAGAGAGGGATTGAAGACCAGTCCCTAATGTGGAGGCAAGAAAGAATAGAGGTTACATCAGCGAACGACTATCACTAGTCCATTTTACTATGAGAAATAATCTTTCTTGCAACTAACGTTTTGTGTTCTCCATTTTTGTTTGATGTTTTTTTCTATTGAAGACGAAATTCTCTTTGTATTAAATGTCAGCCATCTTAAGGGGGCATGACCTTTCCCGCATTTTTCAAGTTTTATGGTTTTATTGTTGATGCGATATACGAGATATACATCTACTAGTGACTGCCCACTGGTGCCTTATAGAAATAAGCATAAAATAACGAAGGAAAAACAAACAGAAAATATTAACTTATATTGGTTTCTTTCTAAAGCTGTCTCTCCATTGGATCAATTCCGTTTTATTTCGTTAAAAGATGAGGATCTGTTATCTAAAGCTGAACCAATGCTTTATTTTAAACAATATGTACTTCGGTCAAAAACGCACTCAATATTTTCCAGTGATACTTGCTATACTGAAGTGAAGCAGTTGATCCTTAACATTTTTATGTTTTGTTGCATTTATAAAATAGAAAGTAAGTTTATTGTTTCAGACCTAGTCATTTCATAACTCATCTAATGATGTATACGAAGTATAAACCCAAATATCTACAAATAAATACCTACAAAACCAGTTTAGTAGAGAATGGGATAGCAGGTTTAATAAAAGAGGAAATCTAAGTTAACCGAAGTTATGATAGATGGATTACTCTCTTCATTGCTCTTCTCAGAGAGATTTAGAGTACGTTTTGCACTGGCAAATTTTACTAGAAAACTAGTAAAATTATGCAGCCATTTCAGGTTTAAGTTTTTTTGTGAAGAATTGTTTGTCCTCTACTGCTAATAAGCAAAGCTAGCGAACCAAACTCAATAAGAGAGAAAATAGCCAAGTCCTGAGCTATCAGTACATGAGACGATATTCAAATCAATTTTATCTTATAGATCAGAAAGTTGGGTTTAGAAATAAAGCAGTTTGTCAAACAATAGAGATCCAAGATATGGGAGTTCATTACACGAGTGATGTGATGGCATTGATCTTAAGAATAATATTATAAATGAGTCCATCAAGAAGGAAGTTGATATTTCAGCATCGAAGAAAGTACAGTAAAAAAAAAGACGTGGAAGACTGGAGTCGGTTGATGCAGTTTAGGAATGCTTACAAGATCGCAATGTAGGAGGTGATTAAATCAGAGACTTCACAAATATTAGACCAATTTTGATAAAAGTTGAAGTAGTCATGAAATTTTAATTCCGTTTGCCTGCAATAACACGTCGCACACCTTTTAAGTGTACACATCAGAAAATTATGAGATGATGGAGTTCGTAAATGTATAATTTACATTTCTTTCAGTATCTTATTCAAGACAGAAAATTAATTCGATATTAGAATTCTGGAGCGCGAACCACTTAACGTAATGACGATTAAACAACATTCATTTGGAGTCATTTCGTCATTAAAATATAAAATTAATTACATAAATTTAGGATTTCAAACAATTTTTTATAAAAGTCATACCAGACTGAGTTCTAAAATTTCTGGTAATCCTTGTGTCTAAAAAATTGTTGTTTTGTGAGAAAACGCGTCTAAAAACATAATTTTTGATCGGAAATATGAATATCAAATTCCAATGTGGAGGAAATATAAATATTTTATAACTGTAAAGGAAAAATAAAACAGAAAAATATTAAAAATAACAAAAAAAAATATGGTTTATTATTCGTAGTAGTTGTAATGTCTAATACACAGGTGGCAGAGTTTTGTCTTCCGGAAAAGAGATTTTTATACCCGCAAAACATACAAACTGGCCAACACGACACATGCAATCAACGTTAACCATAGCGTCTTAGTTGCTTCTGTCATAATTCAAAACAACCCAATCGAAATCGATCCTATTATCAACCTTTCACTAGAAGATTTAAGTCCATCAAGGGTGACCATGGCATCAACTCACGAATTACTCAATTTGATGCATCCGACTTTAACAGTATGTGTAACCACCATTAGCTATGTTCGAGGTAGGGTTTATTTTTGTGAGAGAAACACGAGTCTTCTAGTGTGATTCCGCTTGAATCACATCAGAAGACTCATGAAGTCTTCATGATGCGATGCAAGCGGATTTGAGTTTTCATTCATGCCTGTCTGAGTTTTCCATTTCTTGAAAATGAGAATAATTGAATATAAAAACAATGTGCTTTGATGGATCCATTGTAAAAGATCCCAAATATTAAAGCTAAACATAATATCCATCCAGCAAGATATAGAGGATAATTTTTGTGCGGACGGAACCAATGAATCTTCTAAGATCAAAATGTCTGTGCATTTACTGTGTGAAATTTAAAACGTCTCTCGATGCGCAGTTGATAATTATCAATTATAATTATTCGTTATAGTGAATGACATTGCAACACGGTAAGGTGAAACGATGTTTAGGATTACAATTCTACTCATTTTCTTGCTTGTTAATCCTCATTTTAACATTCGTCTTTTTCTGTTTCAGTTTCATGAGAAGATTAAGAACGATGAAGTACTAATAAAAATCTTCCAGTTTTGGTCAGTAACAGTATTTGCACCAACAAATTTTGCCATAGAAAAGGACAATAAATTTTCTACGGGTAAAGAAAATAAGACAGTTTCCTATTACGTGGGTAAGTATTTTTTTTAAGCTTTTGCTTTAATTAGAAAATGATTATTAGTTAATACGAATTAAGGATTCCTATATGTCTTCCTCAACACACACACACACACGAATGGGCAAGTAATTAGTTTTATACTAAACAATATCTCGACGACGAACTAAAAGTCTTCAAACTTCGGTTAATATATTTTCGTTCTGTTTTCATAAGAAACAGAATATGGAAGAAAATTGCAAACGTGTAGATGCCGCAGTTAAGGAAACGTGTGTGAGAAAGAACAAAATCAAAGAAAGACCGAATATTGTGAATATTATTACGTATACACTCAAGAGCTAAAACATGACTTTATCAGCCTGTTTCCAGCCACTCGGACAACGGTTGGTCGAAAACAGAGCAAAGATGGTGGCGTTACTCTGGTATGCGGATTTCTCTCATAAACATCACTAAGTCTTCTCATCTCACTGAACACACCTTGATCCCTAATTGTCATCTGGAGATTGTTTCCATCAAATATTTCCCGACATGGTTACAATGATACCTTATGGATCTGGACTATTCTACAAAGACAATGTCCCATGTCAAAGGGCTCACATTTTGGAAACACGGTTCAAAGATCATACCATGCCTTCCGTGTGCCTCTCTCGCCGTGTACTTCTCCTGATTTGAATCTCATCTAACATCTGTGGGATCGTGTGGAAAGGAGTATCCACCGGTCGATGTCACTGCGTCACTGGCCTCCTGTTATTCTGCCTAGTTGGTCCATACTGTCTCAGAATACCCTCTGTAATCTACTGGGGGTTCAGTGCTACGACGGGTGCTAACGGTTATCTCTGCTCAAGGAGGTCATAATATTTTGCCTCATCAGTGCATTTATCTCCATAGGATGATCTATTCTAACCCTTCCGATTAAATCACACTTTAATTCTTGTAGCCAGAGAACATGAATGCTGTTGTCAGATTGTTTAAACCATGCTCCCTCCAGTACATGTGCTTTCTTGTACGTGCAAAATTGAGCTGCATATTTGATTTCCTTTCACTCCAGAGACTCCCTAATTTTACAAACAGATTCCATTTCTAACATCTTTCCAAGAAGTTTTTCTTTATCAGTCATGAACTTCTTTTAAATTTTCACGCAGTTCTTCAAAACCCTTTCGCTGTTCGTTTCATCTGCTTCCCGATTTCCATTCGAGTCCTTTGAGACCTTATTGCCTCTTCTCAAATAAGGCACCAATGAATTCAGAGAAGAAGAAGAGTGACTGTTACTTCCACTCTTTGAACCTTTCTTAAAGTCGTTCTTCCTAAGAAAAGATAATGCATTTATACGAAGATACTGAATAATTTGCTACCTTCTTGGAATAATCTCAATGGCAATTGATTGTCAACTGAGAGGCGTTGTGCATTAGGCATTGCCATGTTCACAGTATCTTTCCATCAGTTGCATTGGCGATGGGCATGTGGGATTTCTCTGCGAGACTCCATTCCTTGGCAATGACTACTACTATCTTACTATCTCTGGTAGAGATGAAATAAATGAGCCACTTTCACCTGACTTCAAAGTGCCAAACTTCAATACAGGCTGTGGAAATTATTCTAATACATCGTATCTCTCTCTCATAGTGATGTCTGTTTCCATGGTTACCAGAGTAAGAAGACGGAAAACCTATTTTTATTAGGGTGTCCATATCAGTACCTTGCCATCTTCTCTCTACTGTGTTTATACCGTACTAGATGAGTAGAAGAAAATTCGAAGAATATTTATTTAGTTTCACTGTTAAATAAAAGGTCAGACTATTTATAAGGTTACCAAAACAACTGATAAAAAATTGAAGATCACTGTAAGCATCGATATGATAATAATTCAGGGACAAGGGTAGGAAATTATGCGATACTTTTTTGCAAATAGAGGAAATTTAAATTTTGCGATTTACTATTACCATCTGCATCCAGTTCTTTCATTTTTATTAAAAATAAATAAAGTATTGATTTCCATATTTATTTTAATTAATAATATTAATTTATTTAATTTATTTGTTATCTAAATACAAAAATAATAATGACATGTAGCGACTCATTACAATACCTAACACTACCATAATCATTTTGTTCAAATCCGATGCTAGTGACATCACACGAACAACGAATGCAGCTGATCATTGTGAAAAATCTGTTAATGTTATTTAGTCATGAATTGAATTTTGATGAAGTGCGGGGAAATATTTTGGTTAAATTTTAAAATGAATATTCATTTCTTACAATTAATTTCTTAGTGCTAATTAATCTTACAATCAGAAGGTTAAAAAATAACTTCTGCTTGGGGGGAAAAAAGTTTTTGTTTTCGTAATATTTTCGAAAAAATAAAATACTTTGAACATTAAAAGTATTAAGGTGCAGAATGTGTTTAAAATTGATTTATTTTTACTTAAGACTGTATTCGTGTGATTTAATTTATAGAATTTTCCATAAAAGAAACACTTACGTAACTTACTAATATGTCTCTGTATGTAGTATTAGTTTTAAAATTCATGTACTTTAAATTGCTTGGATTTAAAATCCATAAATGTATTGCACTTGAATATCACAATAATTGTATGATTATCATATTTTCTTAATAAATTCTCAGTTCATGATTATTGAAATGTTTTCATGAAAGAATATTCTACATTCTTCTGAATCTGTTTTAAAATAATTTCTTCAAAGTATTTGATTTAAATCAAATTATGATTTTAAATTAGAAAAATCTTACTGCTTGAGGCAAGCTTGGTAACTTGGCAAGGGAAAGGATGTCTTTGCACCAGTGCGGTGATATATTTCAACCCCTCCCTGTGCCTCGAGACATTTTTCTATTTACAGACTTGGTTTAAGGATGGCAATAGATCGAAATACGATGATAATGTTGGCCAAAAAAAAAAAAAAAAAAAAAAAAAACGTCAGGAAACATTGAACTTAAAGAGATATCGCTTAGAATTCCTAAGAATTATTTACAGAAAATGTAAGAGAGAAAATAGAATTAGTGATGTCTCACACAGTATCGATTATCAATAGCCGGACACAGTACTTCAAACATGCGTGATAAATGAGAGAACTCGCATCAATAGGCCTAGATGGAACATTCTTGTAAGCTATTAATGCTTATACTGGCGCTGACAAGCTCCCGCTGCTGTAGCAGTGTTGATAAAATACGTTCTAGCCGACTGTCGAGTAAAAAGTGCCAAAATAAAGCTACAGAGAAAGTGCTCAATGCAACTGAAACACTCTACTCTCTTCGTGTTGTCTGAGAATAAGCAGACAAGTGCATATGTTTCATAACTTTCAAAAACTCCTTGGTTCTTGAAGCCACTTTTAAAAGTGTCTGTCAATAGCGAACAGTCAGTGCATGCAATATCTCAAGAGACAGTGAGGTAAATCTCAGAGGATCTTATAAAAATGATTCATTATGTTCACTTAAAATTAACATCTTTTCATGAGTAAAGTAGTTTTAAGTCATCTTCACTTTGTTATTTATTACAGTGAATTTTTTTGCTCCTACAAGCGCGTTTCCAATAACAACGCAAACATCTCTAGCGGGATCGCCCCCTATTTATTTAACGTACTCTGGCAGTGAAGACACTCATAAGGTAAGTGAAGTTCAATCTGTTGCTAATTAATCTCTTGAAGGCACTTAATTATCATCTCTAGTTGATAAATTGTCAATGGATTTCTCAAGAAATGAAAATAGATAACTTTTAAGGTCTTTATGGCGTTTGTATGTAGGAGAGATGGGTGGGGGGTGGGAAGAAACTGGAAACATGACTTCATTAATTCACACCGAGAGTCCTTGCCAGCTTGTAAACCTAGAAAGAATTCTGTTGAATTAATGAAAGACTTGCCACTCTTTCAAATAACTTCTGAAACTTGCTCTATTCTGTCTTCATAACGTAGGCTCGCTTCCCTGAACCATCCCTCCATCTGTTCACGCTTTGACTGTCCACGTTCGCTCGCCAACAAGATCCGTTACAAAAATATCACGGTAAGTATGACGTCAAACACCGGGCAGCCTCGAGCAAAGCACTTGCATTGATTACCACTCTAGTTCTATATATAAGACGTCAATGGAACCAGTGACCTTTACAATAACTTTATAATCTAGTTCTGTCTCTGTTTTTTTTTTTTTTTTTTTGGATGTCTGCACATGTTAGTGGTGCCATCTAGACACTTTACTTGTAACTAAGTGATACATCATGCATAAAAATTGATTTTTTAATATATGGTTGCTACAGACTGTACATGCTAAAAGTTAGCTGATGGGAGATAAAACATATCTCATTTAAAGATGGTACAATTGAATTAGTACTGACAAGTTTATATAGAATTCATGAAAATCAAAAATAATGATCTTCAAATAACGGAGAGAGTGTCGTCTCCATATTCTCTATCTCCTTATTAATAATCACACGTTAAGTACTCGGTTCGACGATGTTCCTCTTGCATCCTCAAGGGAGAAATTTAGATGGTCATACGCTATCTAACTGGAGACACCAAATCGTACCAAATATATTTCCAACGTTTATATTCACCTTACAGCACATTTCTGAATTGTGAAATAAAACGTTCAGTGTGAAAAATCATTCTCCGTCGACAACACCCACACAAAAATAACTTCGGATGATTACCTTCGTTGTCCGTCTGGAGAAAGAACACAGCAAATTGAAATTTTACAACACAAATGATGTTAACCGTCACGCGTCCGTTTGGCAAGATGCCCAGAAAACACACACGTGCAGACAAAGAGAGAAATAGCTTGTAATACTCTGCAATTAAATAGCATGTGATTGCCTCTCTCTCTCTCTCTCTCTCTCTCTCTCTCTCTCTCTCTCTCTCTCTCTCTCTCTCTTTCATTCTATCTGGATTTTCTGGATTTTAGTTCGAGCACAAGAAGCAAATGATTTTAACTACATTATTCTAAAATTTTCACTTAACAACAGTCGAAAGAATGTGGTAATCGAAAACGCCGTCGTTTAGTGTCGAGAACCCGCTATAGACATCACCAAGAGAGAGATGAATATGCTCTTTACATTTACATTTGCAGCGGATATCTTAAGCGCTGCCTAATCATATGAATGAGTCTTCTCTAAATTTCTAAAATTATTCAAAGTAGACATGGCGCTTTTAAGGAATGCCTAACATGAGAGGTTGTTCACCCACCTACGGTACATTAATAACTTTGCCGTGCAACTTTATTAGTACTTTCTCGTCCTTTTTTAATCATGCCGAATTCTGGGAACATGCGCAGATTTATGGTCGCATGTTTTATGGTATCATTAAAAGTGCCCTAGAAAAACAGTCGGATTTGAATTATATCGCAGTTAACCAGTTAGGAGTTTACGACTGCATATAATAAACATTGCAATTCGTCCTCCGGTAATTAGGAAATGCAACAAACTCACGTCTTATCAAAGAATTAAACTAGCATTTCGTCTGTAATAAGAATGGTTATAATAGTTTAGTTCTCGTGTTTAATGGTTTAGAAACGGCAAACGGACCAGAATGGACCTCTTTTTTTATAAGCTTGATGCATTCAAAAATTACTCTTTTCGACGGTGATAGCACAAGTAATAAGGTTCTCGGAGAAGATCGCCTAATTCGACTTCAGTTTACTGAAGGCGAGGAGGAAGGGTGTTTCCTCCCATGAAGAGAGCATCCGTTAAGGACAATGTCCTTTGGCCAAAAATACTTCAGTTCAAATCCTGCTTTTTCAGATAAACGTCGGTTATCCGATCTCATACGGTGGAGAAAGGATTTCTTCCCCCCACCCCTGGAAGAAATCCTTTCCCCCGAAGAAGAAGAAGCTCGAGAGGAAAATCTACCACAAGAACCGCGCAGTTAACAAACGTAATCCACTGATCTTATAGACTTAGTTACTTTGGCTGTAATTCGGAACAATCCCCCAATCCTATCCTCCAGGAACGTGCCGTGTTTTTTTCTTTATCTACAAAAAACAGCGCCCGTTGGATTGGTCACATAGTATATTAGCATAATGCACTGGTCTCGTAATTCAGATACCTAAGTCATAATTGTAGTCTTTCATCCCGGAAATTCACAAGACAACAATAGCACCGTAATTCTTGTCACACGCTATGAACTATGCTATGGTAGATTGGTGAATAATCACGTGATATTGTAAGTTCTTGCACTCATATTAAAGCTGAAATTTAGAGAACACCACAGGACGAAAAGATCGTCTACATTGTGGTAATATAGAAGCTTTTGAAGAAGGAGAGTAGTTGATAGTACATATTCTATCGCGGATCGAACTATAAGACAAAAAAGGAAAAGAAACGCCACAGGTATCGAAACATCATGCTAATCAATTCCCTCTAGTAATGTTGCATTTGTATGAAAATGACGGCGGCTTCCAGGATGACAGCCCCACCTTTGATTATCACCAATTTATCGCTAATTCTCAGATAGGACAAATTAAAGCAGATCACCAGTCAATGATAAGATAATAACGAAAACAACTCCCATAAGTTATAAGTTATTTATTAGTGGGTAACAGATTTTTTTAGTTTAATAGTGGATTATTTTTTGTTGTTTTATCACACTGGAAATTCTTGTAATTCGATTATGGATATTTCTTGATGAACAAAATGATGGTAGATCAAAATGTTGGGGCCAGCTCAGCCTCAATCCATAAGAGTATGGACTTAATGGCATTAAAAAAAAAAAACATTTCGTGCAGATGACCTGGATGTTGAAGCATCAGCTGCTTAGGATTGTCCCTCATTCCATCTTATCTCAGAACAACTCGGCTAGGATGGATTACTTCACCTTCTGTAACATTCTGATTCAATTATCACGTGAGTAACTCCAGAATCGAAAGAATTCGCCTATTAGACAGAAATCTTCAAGTAGACCTCGACATTCAGATACTGTTCCACAGCTAACGTATATTAAGAAACACTCACCACACTATCGCTAGCGGCCTTGACGATTTTTACCTTGAACTGTGAGTCCGACGATTAATACTGATGGCGCATATTAACGTGCTAAACCTGGAACATATTATTAAATGTTAGAATTGAATGATAGCCCAGCAGAGGAAGACCAAGAAAGAAATGGATGGCAACATTAAAGAAAGCACCCACTTAAACTCTATAATAGAACTTCATAAAAAGACGGCAGACAGAAAGAAATGGCAAAACTTCGTCTTTGAGGAACTCAACCAGCCATGAGCGGAAGAGAAGAAGAAGAAGGAGTAACGTGGAACAGGAATTCATTGAGCCCCATCACCTTTTCTCCATCCTTAAATGTCAATACTTCTATGCCTGCAGTCTTTCTTGTCGATACGTCTTGTTTTTTAGTTAAGAGAGTGGAATTCTGCTGCTAAATCTGATCTCATACAGCGGTCGATGTGAAATGCATTCCGACATGCTTCGTTTGTAGATCACCATCGTATTGTTTTGTCATATGACTTACTATGACATATATGTTAGACTGCATAATTCTCGAAACCCTCTGTGTACTTCTCGCATAAACAAGTCCATGGCCATTAAGACTCCACTGGCCTACTTGTAAAATTTATGGCCTATTCTGGGGTGACAATTTTCGGGTTACTTGCACCAGCACGTCTGGAGCAGATTCTCATACCTCGTACAGATCGGGTTGTTGTCCCGTTGTAACGGACTTTAATTACACACATAAGGGGACAAGTCATGGTTGATTGAATGACTAAAGGGACATTGGTTATTTCCAAAACATCATCTAAAATTAAAAATGATTTCATATTTTCATGATAATTAAAAGAATCGTAAATATCCCGAGAGTGACTCAAATGAATGTCTTATCCAAAGTCGATATTGTAAACTGTAAAAAACCACACTGAAATTGATTCATCATCATTTACAGAAAGAAGGATTTCACTTACATGACTGATGAAGTTTATTTTTATTAATATAAGAACAAATTAAAATTCGTTAGTTGTTTACAATTATGGTCAGTGTATTATGTCTGTTTAATTGCTTATGCGTTCTTTCGACGATTTGTCTTTTGTGAAACGAAAATTAACATCTCCTTACGTTAGAAGCAAGCATTACCTTCAACTTAAAATAAAGGTTCTTCGCTTTTTTAGGCACTGTTCAAAACTCAAGCCTTTCCGACCAAAAGGCATCGTAGATACCGACTAAGCTATGGAAGCTTCCTCTAGATGCAGTAGAAACAAGTAAATTCATTAACCAACAGACAGCAACAGACAATATTGCTTACGAGGAGTCTGAACTATTCATAAATGAAATTTGCTGAAAAAACAACCATTTCAACTGAACTAGTTTTAAAATGCGATTAAAATGTTGAGATAAAATACGAATAAAAGTTTAAAAAAGTAAATGATAAAAAATCTAAAGAAACAGACTTCAAAAAAAAGCAACGGAATACTTCTGTACAAAGTGTTCATCGTTACTCCTAATTTAATCGAAAAGTTTATTATTTAAAAATACAAAACGGTCGTATGTGCTGTTATCGTGGCCAACCTTTAACTAGTGCATTGCAATGATGATTATACTTTTCAAACTCATACGTTTTCAATTCTTCATTTCTTGCTTCCAACAAAACAAAAGTTGATTTCGTAAAAAGGTTTCCATAACAGTTATCAAAATAGTGTCGCATAGCTGTTGATTGCTGCTTATAGCTAAGAGAAGATTATGGTGCATATTCATTTAGTCCAGACTTTTTTCTTTTCTTATGTTTTACATTCCTAGTATAATCACCTCTGATTTCATCAAAGAGGCCTGTCGGCTCAATGCATTACATTATACGAGGGCAGCGTGGTTCACAAGAGGAACGAGAGAGAGAGAGAGAGAGAGAGCTGATAAAGAAAATGTGCATTCAGTTTGTTTAAGATTGATGAAATAGGAGAAATTTCATTTGTTTGTTATTCTCGTATTATTAAAATTCTTATTAAAAGAAAAAAGTAATCAGAATCAAGTAAACAGCTAGGTTATGAGAGAGATAATAGAAAACACTCTTTAATATTCAAAAAGAGATGCATCTTCACTTTTAGAGGGAAAGTTATGCAAAATAGATTCACATTAAATATAATGAAGCCTCCCGGCGACCAAAGTAACTCCTTGCCATCATTCTGCTTCTGAAGAAGGCACATTTATCTTACTTTCCTCATCACAGTGTACATAACGACTGTTTGTGTGATTTCGTTATTAAAATTTGTTTATTTGTGGGTGTCAGCTTTTCGTTTTGTAGCGATCATGGAAATTGCTTAAATTATTTAGGAACACAAGAGGGATTGCAAGAAAATGACAGCCGCTATACACAAACATTCATGTTACATTAGTAGTAATATTATTATTGAATTCAATGCACGAATGCTAGGGTTATACAGCATCGATATTGGAATACAAACAAAATCCTTAACAGCAAATCACTCCTAATTGCTTCATTCAATTAATGGTGTATATACACATAAAGTAAACCTTATTAATTTATAATGAAACTAATATATCCACACACAAATTCAGAACGCTGTTTCCTTGTACGTATTCTCTGCCACTAATTCTTGTATATCCAGCGTAGTCTACGGTTTGTTCAAAAAAAAAAAAAAAAAATTGCTTACCATGACGTCAGCTGTCAATTTGGTAATGCACTTACCTGATCCATAATTAGTGTGTTTATGGGGGTGGAAGGTTTAACGACTTCTCATAAAATATTAATAATGGAGTGACGTGTGTGTGTGTGTCTGTGTGTGTGTGTGTGTGTGTGTGTGTGTGTGAGAGAGAGAGAGAGAGAGAGAGAGAGAGAGAGAGAGAGAGAGAGAGAGAGAGGTTATACCAATCTTTCTCTCCACTTCCTGTGACCTCGTGTTAGTGATGCAATTGAAAATATCGCAAAGTGACTGCTGCTAAAATATTTCAGTTTCAGGGTGTGATTAACTGGACCAAATGAATTATATTCATTAATATGTTTTAGCATATGATCTTAAGGATAATAAGATAGGAGTATATTGTAATAAGCACTTCGTTTTATAAGTGAACTGTATATTGATTAATGGGATAACGAACATCACAACTGTAATAGTATGCTTTCTTTTTTTCCCCAGATACATTTATCTAGCTTACGCAGTCATTATTACCAGAGTTCAGAGTTTATCTCTCTCTCTCTCTCTCCACGCAGTGCTGTCTTCACACTGTCACCACGCTTCATTAAATAACAGCTTTTTTTTTTTTTTCGATTTTTGTTTTTCACTCAACTTATGTTACTTGATTCGTTGCTATTCTGAGACTTCCTTTCATCGATTTTTCACCGAGCAAATCACTAACTGGGATATGTTTTCGCCTTTACAATCACGCGATCCGTTTACCTGGCTCACATGTAAAAGAAAATTATGTGAGCCTAATTATATAGAAAAATGGGGAGAAAAAATTACCTTCCAAACAGTTAAATTCTATGAATCAGTCGGTTGCTAGGCAACACTTCACATCCTGATACGGGCGTATTGTTGCAGCTGACCAGTGACTCATTCAGTAATGCTAAAAGGCTACTAGCATGGCGTCGTGCTGTGAGATAACATATTCTGATTTTAATCGCTGAAGCTACTAGTCTCCCCCTAACTCCCCTCCCCCAGCTGTGTGATTCACTGTGTAACCTTTATCCCTCTCTCTCTTTAGGTTATTATGTTATTATCCCTGCTGGTAGCAGGTAAAGGAAAATAAATTAGGAGACAGTAGAACTATACACAGAGAATCGAGATTCTACTAGTCACTTGATGTACTAGTAAATCGATATCTTTCTTTATCTATACGTTCATATGTATACGTTGCGGAGAAGAAAGAATATCTGGAAGACTGTGTTCATCCTTAAATATTCGACTCTTGCTTCCGGAAAAATCTCCAGATCAAAAACATTAGCAACTCTTAGTTATGGACGGACAGAATCAATTATGTTTTACTTTAGGAAATTCAATCTTAACCACAATTATCACAAATATTGACAAATCTAGGATGGGTTAATCATATAAAAAAAAATTTAAGGATAACAAACAGACAAAAAAAATGTCAGCTCGCTTCATAGTTCGTATTCCGCAACTCCAGCTTATTTTTTTTTCTCTCCTCTTCACTTTGTTGCTGAGTCTATGTTTCATAATCTGTACACGTGATCAGACAAACTGTGTTTCGCTTTGTTATCCGGAAGTGAATTGCAAGAAGCGAGGGAGGGGATGGTGATCGATTTTTCTGTTAAGATAGCAGCAACCTTAGCTTTCCCTGCCATCAGCAATTCTCCCCCAAAACAATGTCTGTCTTGTGCTTTCAAAGCACTTTCCGTTGTTATCGCATACTTTTGAAACGAGCTTCGGTTTCGTGAGGTCCTAATTAATCTTTTGTCTAGTCACACGAATTCTCCAAGAGGGTTACAGATCCTGTCTTGTGAGTGACTTTGCGCAATCTAAAATAAGATTGGGAGAATGTACTTTATTAACATGGTAACAATAATGAGTGAGAGATATGTCCCTAAAGATGAACAAATTTATTGGCAAATAAATCGAAGGAGATAAAAATTGAATACATTTATAAAAGATAATGATGACAAAGCTGAGCTGGGATTAGGAAGAAACAATGAGAATTTTCTCTTTAATTTCTTTCATCTTTCCCCTATTTTTTACCTCAAAAGTTTTTCTTGGCTTCTATCAAATTGTTTTTCCTTTATGTTCGCCTTAGTGAGTCAGTTTCCATGTCATTTCTCCATTAAGATTACGTTTCTATTATAGGAAAACAAAATGGCAACCATAACTGTCTTTTCACCCCATAACGGCATCTTTGAGACTTGTTAAAAGTCCTTAAGGAAAAGTCAGTTCCAAAATCTGTCATTACACGCAATTAAATCTCTCCTTTATACGTACAGCTGTCTTTTTGTTCTTTGATGCAAATGACATCCTCCCTTTTACCCTGCGCGTGGTTTCATTAAGCATTCGAGTAGGGCGCATGCTCAGTGCCATTGCCAAGCCATTAGAAGAATTAGAGAAAGGAGTGATGGTGTAATCAAATGCTAAAAGCTCCGAGAATGGTGACGTTGAACAGAGTGTGGAGATGTTGGTCGGAATTTATTGAAACAAGGGTGCGTTCTAAATTCACTCGCGTTTCAGTTTAGTCGGATTCATTCCGCCCAGTAGATTTTTGTTTTCTTTCCTCCCAGATGAACTGCATTTTACTAAGAACGTAAATGGCGCACTGTGAAAGCACTTAGATGTCTTAATTCCACTTACTTTGGTACTACTTGATAAGGAAATGAATAAATTGAACAATTACGGGGAATTATGAAATTCGTGAAAAACACAAAAAATGACGAATTTCCACTCTAATTTGAGGAAAGCAAACGGGGAAGGAGAAAATAATTTAAACTCAAGGCTTACAGATGTACATTTGCTTACACAGTGAAAGTAAATTCGACACTAATAATTACTCCTGTTATCATAAGCGTATCTACCGAGTACAAATCGACTGTAAACCTTATCAATGTATTTTATTACTACTATTGATCAGTGAAGATACAGAATCGAAAAGATAAAATACTGTACTACTTTATTATTATTATTATTATTATTATTATTCCTGATACCTCCAAGGAGTCCGAAGACTCATCGTGGGAGGACATCTACAACTGTCTCTGCACCTAACCTCTACTACGAATCATCTCTATCAACGCCATCTGCCGCCCACCTCCAACACCACCACAACTAGTAATTTTTGTCTGTAAATTGCGTGTGTTCTGAAGGGCCGATTTGTATGTATGCGGGATGAAAAACCTGAGTTTCCAGGAGAAAAAACCCTGCTACCTCCGTATGAGATCGGCTAACTCACCTTCGATTGAAATCGACCAGATAAAGATTCCTCCCGTCGCGACGAGAATCGAACTTGGGCCTATTCCAATCGAAGGGCGCAATGTACCGTCGTTCTTCCAATTGCGCTACGGAGGCGCTTTCTTAGAGGAAAAGATAGATCCTCTATAGCTCAGTCGGTATAGAAAAAGCCCTTTGGTCAGAAAGACCTAGGTTCGATTCTCGTTCAAGACGTGAGGAATCTTTATCTGGTCTCCTTCAACTAAAGATGAGTTAGCCGGTTTCATACAGAGCTTCTAACGGGGAAGAGGACATTTTTCACCCGGAAACTCTGGGATTTTTTATCCCTCAAAACAGGCAAACTGGCCTGTGCACACACAGAGATTTAAAGTCATAAATTCATATTTAATCCCTCATTAGGAGGGCTCAACCAGTCCTAAGGGAGATGGATGAGGTACGGGGGGACCCCCATACGAATAAATAACTAGGAAAAGATATTTCAGCTTGGCCATTCACAAGTCCTCAGGATGACAAGCTTTGTAACGAAGGCGAACATACTCAAAACGTTGGATTTAAGTGCTTTATAAGTAACATTAAAATTGGAATGAGTTTGGAACAAGAAAAAATATTCCGAAGTATACCGGCAAAACTTTTCTAAATTTAGAAACTAAGACCTCTATGAAATGAGAGGGAAAAAAAACAGGCCTGCTGTCATCAATTTAAAATGTGAAAAACAGGGGATGAAATGATTGCATTAACATCAAAGTAAATATTTGGACTTTTGCATACATGTGAGCGAATGCTTATACGCCATTTATGTTTTTTTTTTTTTTTTTTTTTTTTTTTTTTTTTTTGAAAAATATCTAACGAACCGGACTGGTAAAGTTGTGCCTTCAGAAGAAGAAGAAGAAGAAAAACACATTGGAGAGACATTCCACAGAACGTGAGTTGAAGTCCAATGAAACGTTGGCAAAAACGGGTTTCTATTGAATAGCGAGATACTACAGAGCTCAACACCATAAACAGAGAGGCCGGTTTAGGAAACTTCAAATTATTGCTTCTGCATCCATTGATGCGGAACATTTACGTCTTTAGAAATAATGAACCACCTTCGTCTTCCACTTCACACGTTTGCAAAGATACGTAGCTGCAGTTTACTAAAATATAGATGAATAGCGGTCGAAGGCGGCAAGAGCTGAATCATAAATATCTTCGCTACGGAGCTCGTGTGTGTGTGTGTGTGTGTGTGTGTGTGTGTGTGTGTGTGTGTGTGTGTGTGTGTGTGTGTGTGTGTGTGTGTGTGTGTGTGTGTGTGTGTGTGTGTGTGTGTGTGTGTGTCGGCTAATGTTGCAGGTAAGTTAAGCAATTGCACGCGTTGTCAATAAGACGATGCGGTTTGCAAACACGAGTGCTAAAAATAGCCTACCAGCATGCACCGAACGGGAAATCAATCAACGTGTTTGCATAACCTCGGATACAAAGCATCCTTAGATAGCCAGCCAAGACAAACTACGAGGTTATATAGAGAGAGCACTGTTCGCTTAGATAATATCTGCAAACACTCCTTCTTCTCTTCTTAGGTTTTGTCTGAAAATGTCAATCCAACAATGATTAGTCGTTGTTAGCTTTTTAAGCGTACTAATTGAAGTTGCAAAATATTTTATTGCTGCACTTCTTCCTATACTGTTTGTTCATCTATTCGCAACAGCAGTATTTAGTTATTGTTGTTGAGAGCAAAATTTCAGTTGATTGTTGATTCATTAACTGAGCTCGCATTGTTAAAACACTGTAGAAGAATTTCGTATATATTGTTGTTTTTCAATTGCTTGTCATGCATTGTTGAAAGTATGTATGCATATAAAACTATATTTGGAATGTACAATAATGAAAAATCAACAATAGATAAATATGGTAGAGAAATAAACACTGCAATACATTCTCGTATCAGTAGGTAAGCAGCTGCATACAACTAAAAATAGAACTAGGTAGGAAGGTTTCTGGCAATAGCTATAGGATGATAAATGGTACTTTTTGCCATTTGCAAAAGGGACTTGGCAATATGCAGAGAGGTCAAAGTATGAGTTACATTTTTGCAGTTATTACGCTGTCAAGAGAACCATCGATCTTTTAAAAGTGGGACTGCTATGAGAGGCAAGAATTTGATTAAGTCCGAAGCCTAATGAAATATTTCCATCAGTTAAAAGTGAAATATAAGAAATGGCACTTTGATCCAGATGCATGTAATCAAATTATATTAAGACCAAAATGTGTAGATCGTTCGCAATGGCTTGAAAATAAGAAAATAGATTCAAAGGAAAAGTGAAGCGAATTCAGTACCGTCTAAGATGGAAAGGGAAGTTATATGTGTTAGTTTTAATACGTTAATATGAAACAAGAAAAAAATTTTATGAACGAACATAGTTTTATTATGTCTAATTCAATAAGGGAATTAAAATAAAGGGAAAAACCATCCTACCTAATCTCAGCCGATCTTATCTGTCTCGTCTTATAAGGTAGTTTATTGAGTATTTTGAAAAAACAGTTGTGCAAAGAACTTACACCACTCCAACATCGTTCAAACATGTTAAAAGAGTGCAGCAGTCAGAACCTGAATTCTAAAATGATTGCTTTGAGAATACTTCTTGAATACGCAATGAATTGAAGTATTCTACGCATGCTTAGCCACTCAACCAGCTTTTCCGTGTTCCTTCTTTTTTCCACAGGAAACACAGTAATGCGTTTGCAAGATGTGATCGAGAGTGGGATGTGCTGATCTATTCTTACATCAAAACCTCCACACACGAGAGGTTTTAGAATCTTTTGCATATTCTTTTTGAGCACTCGAAAGTTAAACTTATTAATTTTTTAATAAATTCGTAAATAAACTTAAAAACACAGTGACTGGTGGTGTCAGCCTAATAACTATAAGAAGAGTTCCTTGGTCGGTTATCTCAAGCAATCAATATACGCCGCGCGCGTGTCTCTCTCACTCCATCATCGACTTTCCCCCGTATTATGAAAAGTGTCCAGGAATGTGTATCACCTTAAACTGTAGCTTGTCTTTTGTGTCTTTTCTTACTCTCCACGACCTTATTTCTGGGGAAACATTATTTATCGAGTGCCTTCCTGTTGCCATAGCACTGTGCGTCCAACCATGGCATCGCTCGAGCAAAGAACAATGCTCCCATCACGATTGACCAAGTCCTTCACAATAACGTACCTGTGTGTCATCGTTCTCCAGGAGTAGCAAGGCCATAAATTACACGAAATGTCAGCACCCTTTGTGAACGTACTAAATACACTCCGTGTACTTCCATTCTCTGGAAATTCATCGCTCACACACCAGCAACAGAAATTTCTCAGTGCTTAGCCTTGGATTCAAGCATGCGCAGTTGGGTGCGTGAAATGTTTCGACCAAAAATCAGTCGGAGAATATCCTGGAAGGAGATCAGTGCCACTTTTGAATTTCAAGGGAAGTCAGCAAGGAACGTATCGAAATTAAAGCCAAGACAAGCAAAAGATTTTTATAATAATATTCATGCATAATAACATCATCTTGACAATTGTGGAGTAGATGTGTAATTTTATTTTTTCAATAAAATTACACATCTCGCATCTTACACATCTTTGTCGCACTGCACACTAATGTGTGCAATGCGACAAAATTCATCTGACTCACAAAAATTGTCATTTCTCGAATAATTTTAGGTACTAAAAATTACCCACGTAGGTAATTTTTGGACTAGGACTCTCTAGGACCGACTTCAGTTGTCTTCGTCAGCTATATTTGTTCAGTGTTGGTGCCTGCGTTCACATGTGATCCCTGAAGATGGTAATGTAACATTACCGAAATATAGGAAATATTAACCTTTTTTAATTATTATTCTAGTATACGTTGCCTTTCCCTAAAATCTGACACTTAAAAATGATTCAATTTAAACCAAAACTGGAAAAAAAGTGAACAAATGTCAGTATCGATTTCCGTTGCTAAATTTCACTAAAATCAGTCCTGTCAAAGTGAAGATATATGGGAACTGACAGAAGAGAAAAAAAAATTAATCTTATTTCGGCATAGAGAAAATTTGAAAGAAATTTAAGAACAAGGTTTTATTTTTTTTTTCTCTTTAACGTTTTTAACCCTCTCTCTCTCTCTCTCTCTCTCTCTCTCTGAATCGAATTTTTTCTCTCCTCTTAATATTTTCTCCATCACCGACTCATGTACGCATCCATCAATCTTCCATTCACTTTCGTTCTGTTTCTGTCTTGCTTTATTTCCCCATTTCTTTGTATCTTTTTTCCCTTTTCCAACTTTCCAACGCAAGCAGCTTTTGCCAGCATTTTATTTGAAGCACGTGATGCATTTAAACGGAAGGAACGAAAGTGTACGAAATGGAACTCGCATCACATCAACAATTCAGACGCTGTGCGGCAATCATTGTCAACTGTTAAGCAGATTTTTCCGGACGTCTAGCTGACATCGTTCGACTCTTCCGTGAGTTGATAGATGGCCCAGACGAAGATATGATGGCAACCCACTTAAGCGGAAGATCCTTAACACCACTTCTGAGGTCGCTTTCCTAACCACCCTCCGTACCCCCAAGTGACTTCAACGGCAGTGTATCACTCACTTTGAGTGTCTCATCCCATCACGCCACTTAAAACTGCACTAGAATAGTTCAGAACTTAAAATCTTCACGACTGGTCGTGAACGAGAAGACTTCCTAGTTTCCTGCTACAGCATCACAGTATCTCCGGCTTCCTTCCTATTGTATGGTAGCTTTTAAGGTTCCGGACTACCTTCGAAGAAGGTCAAATCCAAAAGATATCGCTGCATTAAATTGCATTACAAAATATCCGCGGTTAGGCTTAAGTTAATGTAAAGTGACTTTAACGCGTAAGCCATTTTGTGTCTGACTTTTCTTTTTACTATCTGCAGTTTTATCTTAATACGTGTCCCCTTTTTTGACATTTAATGGACTATTTTTAAAGTAATAAGTCTTCGCATGATCGAAAATTTTATCTAAGGATGATCGATAAGTTTTGTGACACTTTAAAATCCTTCCCAATCTCTTAAATGCATCGTACGTGTCACGCATTAGTTTGTTGCTATTCGAAATTTTTAATGTTTACACAAGATCGCTACACTGAGTTTTAATAGTTCTTTTTTTGTTTGTTTTTAATTTCTTAGCACAAACTCAATTCTGTAACGATTAACTGGAGAAAAAGTGATTAATGGATTCCATCGCTAAGTTTGGCGTTTCTAAGAAAATACACGAAAACGAGCGTGATTCTAAATGCGTGTGTCGAATGATGGTCTCCTCCCTTAACATACACAACAATGTAACGAACTGTGCGCGACTCACGTTGTGGTTTTTTTTATCATCATTCATTAAATTCCTCGATTCCGTTTTACACAATAATGGCAATTATCCCACACTGTTTTGCTTACTTATTGAACTGTCAGGTTGTTATAGCAACTTGACGTCACCACACGCAACAATGCAAAAGAGTTGTCATCATTTTAAATAAAGCAAAAGATTTATTCCCAGTAATGAAGATATTTGTATGCATTATCGTTATTGGATAGACATCGCTATGTGCAATTTGCTAGCGTGTAGATTGTTCTTTACAAGACATCCAAAGTCTATTAAAATGTGAAGAAACGCATTCCAGGCTTGACCTAAGGAAATGTGTTACAATATCAAGGCTAAAATTTCAAGAAATTATTCGGAACACGCTCCATATATTTTATATATATATATAAAGTGTTAGGGAACGATTTTTTTTTCTTTGCGTTATTTTCCTATTTATCCCTTTCTAATGCAGTAAACGACGCCATTTTTAGCTCAGATAAGCGACGTCCTTTAATCATCTTCCGCTTTCCACATCGATTCAGCTCTCTTTTTTCGGGTCTTCTTTTGACATGCCAGGAAGTTTAGCACGTGTCGTCGGGAACGCTGAAAGAGCCTTCTGTCGCACCAATTTCTGAAAGCTTAACTTTTTTTTTTTTTTCCTATCTTTGTGATTGTCTTTCAGTCCGTGAAAAGGCGACAGCTACCGATACAGCTGCATCACTTCCGTTCCACTATTAAACGTTGGTATTACACGAGACAATAGAGTAGCGCCATGTGTTTCGAGGTTCAATTTTGCATTTTCATTTGGAAAGCAATTACAAGCAGAGAACTGTTTCGTATCGTCAATTTTCACGTTTCTTCTGTTCGCTTTTATTTAGAAAAAATACGCAGGAAACATGCGATGACCTTGGATAATGTGCTTTGGTGACATTGTTCTACAGAGCGTAATAGATGAGCAGGTTGAAGAAGCGCGTCATTTATTCTGAGAAGCTGTACAGTTCACATTCGAGTAAAAATAGACGGAAGAGCTTCGTCTGACTGGATGGATGCGATTGGTTTACGCTTCACTGCACGTGATGTTGTTCAAAACACGTTTAACATCTGAGCTGAATGAACTGATGAAGTAAAGTTAGCAATGATTGTAACCCAACTTGCAGAAATCGGAAGCCTTATGATCTGTGTGGACAAACAACATTATACTTGTAAGAGGTCATCGGTGACGAAGAACCGGAATTTGAGGTTATCTGGTATTCGAACCATCCACAAAAACCTGTTTATCATATAACCTGTTTTCCCTTGTTTGACTTTTTTATGGTTATTGAGTTTCGAATTGTTATGAGAATGAAATATGCGGTAATGAATTCCGTAATAAACTGTACATGGAAACTTTCGCCCAACTCCTTTGCAAATTGTGACCATTGTGATATTTTCTTCGTTCCTCCAGGCATATCTAGCAGAATAGTGGTCGCACAATTATTCGCAAGCGGTCCTGTAATTCAGGTCCAATATACTATCTAGCGACCGGTCTGCAGAATAATATTTTGTAGCTGCATCCTGGAAAAGTAGAAATGTTAGCTTTTCCATGATATCTGATATCAATGAAAGTACCATTTATTATCATACCGGACGAAATTAGGAAAAATCAGGCCTTTGCACTCGAGCCCAAAATGTCTTCTGGCCACTTCAAGTTTTTAGTATGTGAACTAGTGAGTAGTGTTACAACAAGTGAAGAAACTCGTCTCCCACCTAGTGGCATCTAGATGAGAGATGAGTTTAGAGATTTGACCTTTCTTCTGAGAGAGGGGAGCGGGCAACACATCTCGTCCTCTGTCGACTGCAATTCACTCCTGTAGAGTTTTCTCCAATCTGATGGTTTAAAGCTGTTGACTGGGATACATACCATACGGGACCATTAACAGCCCAATTGTGAATTTTGAAGATAAGATTGGTTGCTTCAGATGGACCACACTTCGCCGAAGTAGAGGGGAAGGAGAGTGAAAATGGCCCAAAGAGGAAGATCATCTTGCACTAATACCAAGTGCGCATGAATATTTGTAACTTGGAGAAAAAAATCTAATTAACATATTATGATCTGATCGTTAAAAAATCACTAAAACGAAGGATGAGGTCTCATTGGATACCTAACCACCACCACCACCACATCATTTCAGCATAACTTAAGGTGTAATAACATTACAAGAAGACGTCACACATCACTGTGCAGGAATTGATTCCTTGATGGGAAATACAACCAAACGCAATTGAGACAGAATTAGCGGAATCAAAACAACCTTGTTATCGATCACATTCACAAATACAAGAGAGTGCGACAAAACAAGCCACCCCGTACTGTCCGTCTTCTGCCGACTACCTTCCACGGAGTAGTGAGGAGGATTGGGTTAATCGATGTCTGCATCATCGCAACTCGAATTCGCCTCAAATTAATAGTTTTGGTCGATTATATTTAATTTTAAGTTCGCGTTGATAACCAACTGCTGATATTTTAAGATGCGATTCAGTAATGATGTCACAATCTTCTATGGACCCTTCATAAAGGACAGTAATTGGCGCATGTCAAGCGTCATTCTAAACCTGTTCTCGTAGGAGAGAATGGACGAACTTCTTTGATAGTGATGACGCTTTTTTTGCACATCTTAAGATGGTCATTTGTCTTTCCTCTCAAACTATAGTGAATTTATTATGGATAGCGAGAAAGCAAATGAGCAGCGTATGCAAACAGACTTCCTTCTTAGTAATGAGATGGAACTGACGTCTCGGGTAGTAGCTGATGGAGGATCACGAGAGATGGACATACTCTGAGATTTAGCGTTCGATAATATGTCTACAAAGTCTACAAAGCAGATTATTACTACATACATGTCTCCCCCCCCCATGGGTCAATTAAATTGCCAAGGAAACGGAATGTGGCTAAAGGTACACGGGTATCGATCAAGAGCTTACTACAGAGATTTCGCTTTGGTGCTCATGCGTGATGTGTATTGCGTTCCACCCGTTCTAGAATATCCCTCCACCTGATCCATTCAGACTTCGAATATCTTTTCGTATTGAATGACAAAACAGTAGGATTTGAAGCATTTATGACGTCAAAGGTTTCAGAGGCTTACCAGAAAATGATTACTACTAGATGTCGCTGGCTGTCTTTAAGTATTTTATATTGCGATGTTAGCGGGATTAGGGAAAAAATAGAATTACTTATTTTCGAGGCATATCTAAATACGTTTCTTTCTTTCTTTTTTTACTTTTTCTCCAAATCTTTTGATGCTAATGCAGTTTTGCTCTTTTTCACATTATCACTGACTATTTTTTATTAATCTTTGAACAGAGAGAGAGAGAGAGAAATTTGTGTGTGTGTGTGTGTGTGTGTGTGTGTGTGTGTGTGTGTGTAAGACAGGAGGTTGAAGGATCTTTCCAAAATGTGGTTCGTTTACTCTTGTTTGAAGAAGCAAAATATTCCACCCACTCTGTGCACTCACGTTATGAATTTTGTACTCTTTAGTAAACAGTAGGGACGAGAAAGTATTAACTGAATTTAATTGTTCCAGACGGGTTCAATGTCTACTTTCAGAAATTAATGGATTAATAATAAATCCAATATCGTCTTCCGCCAGTCTCTCGCTCTAAGAGGAGCGAACGATGTTCGAAGGCAGCTAATCGATACAGAAAATTACCGTTTCACGACCTATCACGGGTCACTCTTGCTGTTATGTTTCCAATTTACAGTTCATTGACCCCCCTCGTGACCACCAATTCAACCCTACGCTTCGTGGCTTTCCAACGGAGGCAAGCGGTATTGCAATTAGTGCTTCCCGCGCCTGGTATGATTTACAATCACGTGCTTCAAGACGCCTCCACCTTCGTATAACGTGACACTTCTGAACGGGTTGAAACACGACGTAGCGTTAAGCCTACCTAAATTGCCCGGATGTGGTGAACACGAAAAGAAACCCACAGGGGAGAAGGGGGAGCGTTGACAAGCTAATACATCTCGTCACTTGTTTTTTGCCAGACCTAGGGGGATGGGGAGTGGTTAAAGGAAATACGAAAGCTTGTGTGGTTTGAAGATACTGGACAACTTCGGTTGACCTTAATTGCTCGAGCGGAGGAAGAACACTGCATACTTCAATTTAAATTGTTATCCTCATTATCTAGACTTAATAGGCCTCAGATTCTGGGGGGGGGAGAGAAAAGACTAGGTGGGCATGTTCGCTATCAAAACGGTTTATTGTTGGATCTCTGAAGATCTGATGCATGTCACACATACAGATGGAGAGAATGAGAGAGAGAGAACTAATTACCATCTGTTCTCTTTCTTCCATCCATCTTGACGGAGGAGCTTTGCCATTCAAAAGATGGATCTTTTCACTCCTGTGTTCTGAATATAAATTAGTTAAAAGCCCTCGCTCTGTGATTCACTCTCTCGTTCCAATTCTAATATTTTAAAGAATTCTTCAAAGAAAGCATGTCTTTATTATTCTACGACAACATTTATTGGTTCCCAAGCGAATCACAATTTCTCAGCAGTGCCGTAAGCGACTATGATCTTTAATTTTTATAGTAAACAAAATAGACTTTAAAAAAAAAGACATTAAAAAAGAGCCAAGGAGTAGAGTACGAAAAAACTGAAAAGAAGCAAAGAAATGTTGATCTTAAACAAACTCCACATTATTTAAATTTTTAGAGGTACTGCAACAATACGTTGTTGTTCTCGTTCTGAATGCCACAGTGGAATACTTTAGCTCATCCATTTCACGTCATGTTTACGTCCTCATGTAAGTTGTATTATCTGTCAAACTCAGTTCATCACCAAGTATACTTCATCGCAAATCGAATTTTATATGCTGATCGACGCTTTATTTCTCTTCGGTGCGAATATTACTTTTGAACTTTTTCCATCCCATTGACCTCATCATTACGGAGATGAGATCCCTTCTGTTCAACATCAAATGCAAGTAATATGTAGATTTGGAAGAGAAACAACAGAATTCAACTTTCTCTGTTTTCTAGGTCGTCGATTAAAATGATAGGCGTTTAATCGACTACGAGCAACACCTACTTTCTTTTAAATAATAAACAAACGATTATTTAAATAAATACTTTATTAGACGGCAATGGAAAAGTTTCTCTTAGAAAAGAGTCAACATTATTGAGCGAAAAAATAGTTCTGTAGATGAAGCCACGTTGGTTACTCAATTTTGTACTAATCAATACGGAGCGCAATTATGAACGGTTTTGTTTTATTTTTATTTTTATTTCAATCATAGTAAGTTCGATCTCAGTGTCTAAATCGAAGAACGCAGGTATATAATAGAGACAGATAGCATTCGTTTTCTACTTCTCTGTCAAAATTTCTTAAATCAGATGCCATCTCACAAGTCTCATGTTCTTTCATGACATGTTAAGTATAGTTTCATTTGTTACCATTTAAAATGTTTTTTTTTTCATTGAAAACAATGTTATTGAATGAAGATAACATGCATGGAATCAATAACACGAATTTTCTAAATGTATGTTATGATCTTAGTTTAAAATTGAAACCGAAAGATATTAAAGATGCCTGAAACATATCATATCCACGTTACAACTACGCAATGAGATAGGAACTTTTTTCCTAAAATAATAATAATAATAAACAGAAGAATAGCTCACGTACCTTCTATTGATCACAAGACTGTAGATCTGTTAATATCGACTACTAAGATTAATAATAATATTAATATTACTAATATTTAATATCACGAGGCTCTTAGTATTCAATATATTAATATAAAGTACTGTGAGCCTGGTAGTCCACCAGCAACTAGTTTTAGATACGACAAAACAAAAAATGTTATGACAGTTCAGCAGTAGTAACTATCTGGGATATATTTTTTCATCTTATTCGACTTCTTTGGAAAACATTCCAAGCATAGAAATTTCAAAAGTACTTAAAATTGTAGGAAGTAATATTTGACAGCTATTCAAAATTGATGTATTCTGTTTCTTTATCTGTCAGAATGATCCTGGACATCACACATGCTAACGGAGATGAAATCTGCGTGTTAGGGAAATGAATTTTAGGTGGAAAAAATAGCAAAAAGGAAAGATGTATATTTCTGTTTGTGTTCGTTTAGATTCCAGTATGTTGCGCTGCCATTTATATGGCTATCTGGAATCGTTCGCTAAGTCCATAAAGCATGGATTTAATTACTCATTATACTCGAGGTCAATGGTCCAAAATGTTCGCGTTTCACCCACGTAAAACGCACACATTTCAATCCCCTGCCTAATAACAAAACAGTGCGTTGAGTTTTCAAGCGGGCATCTGTTTTTCAGATATAGTAATTCCCTCCTTTCTCTCCTCCTCCCCCTCCTCCACGTCTATATTTGTACTAAGTCTTGCAGCAGGCAGTGAAGCTATCAAGGCCAGATCGGGTGATTGATCTGATAGTTACGCCTCTCCGGTTACTAAGGTACTTGAAATTCAGCTTAGCTCCCATCATTATCCAGTAGATCACTAGCACTGGCTCCACACAGTCAGCCATTAACGGAAGCTTTATGGCAATGTGTCAGCAGGAGTTTCCAAACTACACTTGTGAGGACCACCAACTTTTTTTTTCGCCATTTAAGAAGACTGATTACCGATCGCCAGTGATGACAGTAGTAGATGGCTAAAAAAATAAATAAAATAATAGGGAGCATGAATGAGTAGGTAGATCAGGGACCATAAATGTGTTTCTAGTATAGTGAAAGCTTGGATCGGGTCCAGTGGTTGATGTGGGATGAAATGCAGGTCGCTAATACAACAATTGTTCCCTCTGTATGGGATAAATCGATATCTGCTGAGACATCATTGAATAAACAGGCAAAAAAACTGGAGAAACATCAATCATCTACGTATTTGTGCTTGATATTTCTACTTTTGACTAGAATGTGTATCCGTTATATAAGATGTACTCTCTCTATCTATCTTTCTTTTTCCTTTTTTTTTTAAACCAAACCCATCAATTTTGAGCCCACGTTCCGTGTAAACCTTTGATGCAGGTGATAATACCATTTGATAGCTACGAGCATTATCTCTAGCTTTTTTTTTATTGTTCTTTGTAGAGTCTAGAAGACAGTCGTCTGTCTTAAGTTTTTTCTTGTTTCGACACAACAAAAATTGGATTAAAACTCCTAAATCATATATTGGATAAAGCCGAGAAAACTTGCGATACTTTGTTACAATTATGGCAATTTATAAGAGTTATTATTTCGGATTTTTTTTTTATTTCTTGTAGGGATTTGTTTTATCTTTTTTGTTGTTGTTGTTTCTTTTCACATGAGCAATTATAGCACTTAAGAAATCTAAACTTCTTTTGCTTGTTCTATTTTCTTCAAGAAGAAGAAAATAGAGCAAGTACAAAATTTCTTTTCGGAACGTGTGACACGGAATTCCAGTTTGCTTTCCGAAGTGAAAGAATAAACAGATGGACCGAATTCATTCACTGACTGGCTCACTCAATTTAAATGCTTAAAAAAAAAATGGTGCATATTAATTGAGAAACTCAACTTGGACATGCATAATACTTATGTGATGATCGCGCCATCTGTGTTTGGCATGTGTAACTAGAATCTAATTTAAACTTAAATGAAAATGCTTCCTCAACCTTTCAGGATTCTCTCTTCCTTCCTCCCCCTCCCCCTTTCCTTCCCATCTTTCGTACGAGTGTGTATGTGGCAGGAATCGATTCTGTATCGATCTTCTGATATGTTCTTCTTTTCGACTACTTTACCATCCAGGAAATTTTATTTTAATGAAAGTTATTGGCCGCCATTATCAAGATTTTATTTTAGTTATAATTTTATGAAACTCATTCATTTTACGACTATTGTTGCTTGGGTGAAACAATGAATAGGAATAACACTCACATTAATTGGTTGTAGATATTGATTGCGATAGCCATTCTTGACATAAAACTGAAGCCGAAATTTTTCTGTTGGTGAGGATTCTTGTCATGATTTTATGAGAATTATTCGAGTCTGGATTCCTATTCTTGAAAAACTGTTTAAATATTTTTAATAAAAAACTGTTTAAATAATCTCGACAATTTCCTTTCGAAATAATCCTCATAAGCCTTCTGTAAATACACATCACACACGGGTTGTTGTGATAGTAATTGAGACGAACTGTCGGGCTAACGGGCTACTGAATAAGACTTTACTGCTTACATTCGGTTAAATTCATCTATCTTTTTCTCTTTTTTTCTTTTGAAAAAAAAAAATATTGTAAATTACTTTAATAAAAGCCATATTCGATGTTCGTTTTGAGCTGTTTTGACAACCAAAAGTTTTCAGCGTATCGCCGAAGATAAACGGTTTATCAAAACTTCGTATTCGAAGTTAATGATGCAAACCTCTATCAGAGAGTAAGTCTGAAGTAGACGTTACGTTTAGCTGTTTGAGATCTGATATCCTTCGCTAATCTGGCAGTAGCGCACGAAGATAGACTCCGCTATCGAAGCAAGATCGTCAGTGTGTGTGTGTGTGTGTTCCATTTGCAACACGAAATCCGTCCGTTCGCTTCTTCCGCTAATGGTTTCGCATTAGAAAGATGCACGCTCCTGTTCTATTTGATTAGCAGATCATTTGCAACTTCGATATGACGTTTTAAACCGAGTTGAGATCAATTATGACTCTTGTAACTCGTTCGATAAATAATCCTAAATGAGTCGACGATAAAAATGATATTATTAAGGCAACGTCTAATTCCGTGCCACGTTATTTAGCTTGTGCGAGAAAATGATGGGAATATGACAATTAAAACTGCGTTACTAAGCAACAGTCGAGTCTCTATTATATTATTCAGATGATGCAAGGAAACAGACGAAATGTAATAATTAAAACTGCGTTACTTAGTGATAGAGTTGGCACTGTTAGCGAACAGACAGATGATGAGGAACACGAATAAACTGGTGAATTAATAGATATTCTGGGAATAAGTTACTCCTCTTTGTATTAGAACAAATTAGGTTGAAGAGGAAGCAAATTTAAATACCTGTCTCTAGAGAAGTGAAGATCAACTTCTGAAGGATGCAGAATTTTCTGCACGTAATAAACACTAAATGCGATGTTGAGCGTAAACAGTGCAGAATCGTATTTATTGGTTTCCTTTTCATCGTGTGATGAAGATTTGAGGTTAGTGAGTAATGTTTTTGGTGTTTAATGATCTTAAAGTTGATTAGAAAAAGGTGTAGATTTTCTTTCTACAAATTAAAGAGCCTGTATAGCTCATTGGATGTGGCATTTGCACACCACGGCGCTTGGCCGCACGAAGGAAGACTTGGTTTCGAGTCTAGTCGGCGACTAGAGGAAATTTTTCTAAACCTTTTTTCGACCGGTTCCCGAGTTAGTCGATCTCTGGCACGGGTAAGCGGGTTTTTCCTCCCGGAAACTCGGGTTTTTCGTCCCGTAAACTCAAGAAAATCGACCGTAGAATCCACATTATTTCAGACATTAAATATATTGTGTTAGGGTTAGGGACCACGAGATGGCGGCACATTTAAGCCGTCTCTCTCTTCACTGCGTACCGCTTAATTAGTGATAGCCTTGGGCCATCTGTCTCTGATTGGGTACCAGTGGAGATTGAACTGCCCACTCAGTCTCCAAAAGTTAGATAGGGCTAAATGGCCTCGCCTACGCCCAGTATACGGGAATAAAAAGGCGTTAGCTGATTTTATTTTTTAGAACATGTAATTAGGCAGTTGATTTACATTTCGATAAACATAAAAACAAAGTTAGAGTATTCTTAGAAATTTGCGTTATTGCTGATATTGTTGACAATGAGGTATTGTTGATATTATTGGAAATTTTGTATTGTTGTATTGATGCAAATATAGTACTGTTCATGTTGATGGATATTTGGCATTGTTGTCACTTTTTGGCTTCGATAGGATTATTGGCCGAATCACCTAATAAAAGGCTCTCCCGTGAACATAAGTCAAATTAAGGTACTGTATTTGGCTACTTATAGATATAATCTCGATCACTTATTATTTCTTAAAATCTCTTTAAAACAAATACACTATTAACGCGCAAACATATTTACCTTGAATTTTCTTGACTCCTATGGGAGGTCTTCTTTTCCACCTTCAAGCTCTATGTGCCAAAAGAACGCTCATCGAAGCAGATCGCGTTACCTAATGAAATAACCAGAAAATTTAAAAACTCAATCTCACGAACAGGCAAATTATTTTAACCAGCATTTCCGAATACCCTCGAGGTGCGTTGTGATAATGTGATTAAAGAAAATATAGAGATAAAATTTTACTGACGCCTTCTAGTGACTTTAAATCCGCTTTTCAATCACGGCTTCATCTTTTCCACAAGAGTAAATGAAAAGAGAAGTACAGTCACGATAATAATGGCGTTCATGGGAGCTTTCGTAAAGTCCAAAGACTCGGGAGTTTAGTGGCGAGATCCTGCTACAAACTAATGTAATAGTAATATTAATAATAACTCATTTACTAGGAACAGACCACCCACTTCAAACAATTGACTGCAACACAAAAGTCTTGAGATTGAGGACGTATTACCTCAGTATGCTGCTATTTTAGAATGTGGGGACATTTCCACTTTAAAGTGATGGTGAGGAATTACAACTAGGACGCTAAAATCTTTCACTTTTCGAATGAGTCTTTTCGAATGATTCTGAGTTGGCTGCTCTCATACGGAGGTGTTCAGGATTTTTTTTCCTCCCAGATACTCGGGTTTAACACTCCACAAAACAAAATTGTTTTGTGGAGTGTTAAATTATGAATAATAATACAGGCAATGTACAGGTGAACATTGAACGAACACTTTTCTCGTATATGAAAAAACTTGAACAGCTGCCCAAATAGGTTTGTTTTCATATTTTTAGACGTGCACTGCACCACACCTGGTAAAGAACGAAAAGTCACCCAGTTGTTTACATTACATTACCTGTATGGGAAGTAAGGCAATAAGCACACTTTCTCGGAGCTTGCAAGGGGTTGCGCAAAGAACGTGCACTAAAAATTCTGATTCCCATTTTGTTATGAGAGTGGTGTTTTGACCGATCGAGGCGTGTGTGTGTGTGAGTGCAAGACGTGATTGGGATGTGGGGGGGTCTACTGCGTGCTCGAGATCCTTAAGAGTGAAAGATCAAATGACATCTGTTCGTATTCTGATAGGATGCTTTCCAATGGGGGTCGTGTCTGGAATAGCAAATGAAACGCAAGAAAAAACATTGAAAGAAATCAGCGGCGGTCAGTCCACAGACTGCCTCCAAATCCAAATAAAGCCCTCCGAAAAGTCCTGAAATAAATAGACGAGAAATCGCCGCCACAGCGCAGATCATTTCGCCAGGCAAAGCCAGGTTATTACGGTGGAATCACGCGACTGAGAATCAGACTTCGACAGTCGAATTTAACTTCTGCAATAGTCACAACTTAGGTTGTAAATCCTAGCGCATGATACAGTACGTTATTTATTTTTACAGTGTTTATTTATTTATTTATTACACAGTCCGGATATCTAGTGACTAAATATGGAACTTGGAACTTTTTTCAAGCCACTTCAGGCCTCCAATAAGCAGGGTGTGGTCTCACAGTGGGCGATTATATTTATCTCCCGCTTAAAGGCAATCACAAAACATCGATGCTCACGACAGGATGCGAAACTGCAGTCTGTTGGGTGAGAGCAAGTCTTCCGACCAGCCAAGCCAGTAATTGAAAGTGGATATGCATGAAAAGTCATTTGTGTTTTTATATTTATTTTATTGATTGAAATATCATCGCTCTCAAATCGTGTCGTTTATTTTACCGAAATCAGCTTAATTTAATCTTGAAGTCTAGAATGTAATTCTCGTCTTAAAACTTACGAGGAAGCCTCATCTGGAAATTCAGAAACAGTTGAATTAAGATGATTATATAAATGGTCTCATACAAGAAAATGAAACTCATATAATAAACCGAACTATTGACTTCGATCATAAAATCTAAAATTATTAAAATAATATTTAAAATATTTCACTGCTGGTAATTAAAAATCATAATATTAACTGAAGTACTTTTCAAGCGCATTTAAATTAGTGATGCTCAACGCCATCTCTATTTAAAATAAATTAGACCTATCGGTGTGATTCTCTTGTGTATGTGTCACTTAGTAGGACTCAAATGTGTCTACAATAAAAGGAATTTCTCAGACATTTTTCAGGTAAAGCTAAGTTAACTAGTCTTAGACGGAGGAAAGGTTTTCTTGTACTGTTGCTGTTCTTGTTATCGTTTGGAATTACAGCCGAAATACTAAGGCTGCGAGGCGACTGTATGATGTTTTTATTTGTGTGTGAGCCTCTATAGCTCGGTCGGTTTTGACAATGCCCTTTGGTTGGAAAGAAAAGGCCTGGGTTCGAACCTGTCTAGGACACAAAGAAATCTTTATCGGGATTTTTTAACAATTGAGGTGGAAGGATATTTCATCTCACAAAAGAGGCAAACACGCTAGAAGAACGCACACAGGACACACTACAAGAATAAGAATTAACCACCTTATTAGGTCGGATCTGCTTTCGAATGCCAGGATGCAGATCTCTGTAAACTTAAAACAGAAAGGAATTGCTTGCCTTTTTAACCGATTTGCCCGTTTTCTCAGAGTGAAAAACCTAGGCTTTCAGGAGGAAAATCTCTGCTACCTCCGTGTGAATAGTTTATCTTACACTAGCTAACTCACTTTCAGGTGAAAAGTCCTCATAAATATTATTATTTATGAGCAGTAGAAAGGTTTCGAACCCAGATTTTTTTATCTCGGGTAAGTGTTCCGAGATTCAGAAGGCTCAAAAATATACGCAGATGGCAGACATAGACAAAGCAGACTTACGGTACTAGTTATGAAGGTAAAATATTGTTTACTGCTATCATTGGTGCCATCTATTGCTAAAACCAGTAACTAGCGAAACTCAATTTTGTTATTAGCCCTAAAGAAGAGGATAAAACCATGAAGTTGTCGTAACAGCTACTTTGTGGAGTTATCGCAGTAAACCACTTTTCATAAAGCATTTCGTCCATCATTTTGAGGTCAGTTCCACAAAAGCAACAATAGCGGTAGTCGTCTCCGAAGAAACTTCATGGCCTCTATGAAATGAGAATATGTTGATATCGTACCTTATTGCGCCTTTCTGTTTTCCAAGAAGAATCATTACCTTACAGTTTACGGGGGTGAATAGCGTCGTTTTGCTTCGCTAAGCTATAACGTCAGCACTTTCTTTGCTTCAATGTGAACTTAGTTATTGGTGTCTGTTTGGGAAGTCGTACGCTGTGCAATACGGCAGGGAATTGTGAGGCTTTACACTAGCTGGCGTATCGGAGTCTTTAACTAAACTTCTGCTTTATGAGAAGTGACAGGAATGAAGATAGGAAGCCTCTTGGTAAACAGACTTTCTATCAGTACACGGACACTTTTATGGAGAGAAAGAAAATCCCAGTTCCTGTTGGTCTTATCTCTTTTTAATTCCGCCTGCTTTTTTTTTTTTCCAGAAAACACGTAATAGCTCTGTTGACACATTTTCTCGACAGGTGTCGCTACTGGTTGCTATCGCTTGAAACTCGCTACATTTTATATCAGAAAAAAAAAAAATCTTACAATTAGTATTTTGAAGGTATTCTATTATTCTAAGAATCAATTTATTAATAACAGAATCTTCCGAATTATAAAAGAGAACAAACAAGAATAAAATTTGCTAACATTATTCCCAAATGTTTCGGATAAGAAACATCAAATGGTGTAAACAATCTCATGGGTATTCTATGATAATGTTGTAAATTAGAAGACTCCATATTCAAACAAACTATGCGACTAGCTAATTAACACGCCACAAATATCGTTTTGTAAAACCCATTCCTTGAATTCCCTTAATGACAAGAAAACATAAATTTTTATTTCGAGTTCTTTACGTGATCAACATATATATACTGCACACGATAGCCAGTAATTTCAACACATGCACACAAATATAAATATTTAAAAAAGACGAAAGAAAAAAAAAGAAAAATCAATAATATGCAAAGTAAAATGTAAGCAGATCGACTTCTAGCAATTTCATACAAGACTTGGCATACTCGCGCCATCTAGTAGACAAAATATTAATTAATATGCAAAATATGAAAATTATACGATATACTAATGACGTAATTATTCTGAACAAGAAAACAGGGATGAAAGAAATGTGATTAGTTTCTGACGTTACAATGAGTGTCAAAAAGTGTTAATCTACTGTGTTTGTATATTACAAAAAATAAATGCGGCTACAGAAATAGCTGAGGTCAGTGACCAAAATTGAAAACATACAAAACTGGCAGTTTTGTGTAAATTCGCAATCTAAAATACATTAAAATATTTTATCTTAAAATTTTAATTAATTTCAGTAAAAGATGGAATGTTTATGACAAATCTGCATATTTATGCTGCAAATCAGACTCGAATGCAGCACCGTTTTCATCTTGTCACTCGGCTTATGCATAATCGCCTATTTCGTTCTTAACGACGCAAACCCTTTACGTGCCATCCGATTAACCGCATTAACCAAAGTCGAACAGTTCCTATGGAAACCCCGAAATGGTTTCGAGGTTTCGCTTATCTTATAAACATTACGTTTATCTTAGACGTGGTGACTCACTGGGCTATAATTTGATGCACCGCGATTGGATGATTGAGTCTGTTGCAGTCATAAAGCAGTTCTCCAACACTTTAATATTGATGTGTTATTAAAAGCTAACAGAACCATATTCCTTCATGTGCTGATCTCATTTATTAATAAATTGAAACAAATTATTTCTTTAATTTCTAGGAATATTTTGTGAACAACGCCAAAATCATAAAATCGCAGGAATACCAGTCTAATGATGGGCATAAACAGATCTTATATGTCATTGACGACGTTCTAAAGCCATACATGTTTAAAACGCCGTTGCCTCCAAATGCTCAGGAGTTCCTGGAAAATCCAAGCATTTATGACATCCATGAACCACTCAGGTAATGTATGTTAAGCAATGTGCATGAATTTGAGTTTAAAATTATTTCAACTGCATTGCGTTAACGGACAATAAATACCTCAGACCACAGTAGTACTTCGAAACACGATTGTCTAAGCAACAGTTTGTGGCCAAGAACAACGTGATTCTTGTCCCACATTGTCTTGCATTCACCAGATTTTGTTCAATCTGACTTCTTTGTGTCTTCCAAGATGAGAATACACCTTAATGGGAAGAGAATAAAAACGTTTCGGAGATGCACAGCGAATTAGCGACAGTGCTAAACATGATCTCAAGAAAAAAAAAAATCGCAGTGTTTCCAACTGTGACAGAAGCGCCTGGACTCGGTATATAAATCTGCAAAGGGACCATTTTCATGGAAATAATAAGAATGAGCAGCTAAGATGATACTTTGTTTCTCAACGAGTCTGAAAAATTTGCATTTTTTGCGTATTTGCACCTACATCATATACTAAGAACAGTGATGTATGCATGCATAAAGGTTCAGTATAATGTATGCACTAAGAAACTTTGTCCTAAAGTGGTTGGCAGAAAACTAAAGTTAAAAATTGTTTGTTGATTTTTCTCTCTTTCTATTTCTTGCTCATCTTTTTTTTTCTTAAAAAATGTAAGTGATCCTGAAGCCTGGTAATGGGCATTATTCGAATGAGAATTTCCATTGATAAGTTACGCAATTAATAGCTTCGTGGCATTAAAAAATTATCAATCACTTCTCTGAATGCCATGTGGTGATGTGAAAATAAATCTGATTATAACAGTCATATTTCTGTTGATTTCTGATTTTTTCCTTCTCTTCTCTTTTTATTTATTTTTTTTTTCAATTATATTTTGTTCATTTTCACAAACACGCTGGCATTCAGAGCTCGATATATTATAAATATATTATAATATATTAGAAATATATATTATAAATATACAATCCAACTTTCATTTGGCAGAAACAACCAACAGGAAATGCGTAACAATTAATTTTTGTTTCATTACACGCCCTGTGCGTGCTTGCTTCAAATTAATAACGGAAAACAACAAGCTCCTAGAATGTTTGGCACGTGCTCAGAATTTTGCATTCTGGCATATTAAATTTCTAAACAACGTTTGTGTGCAGCAAATCATCGTGGCCATTTACAGAAATATACCAAAAGAATTTTCCTTAAAATGTTTCATCAGCAGTTGTTCGTTAATTTGTTAACTTCATATTTCTTTCTTTAAATAAAATAAATGTAATCAGAAATATTAAAATATTAAATCGAAATTATAATATTAATCGAAATCTACTGTGTACAAAGTTTCTTGGATACTGACTTTTACTACACGACTGATTTTTTTTTCTTGTTTTTCTATTATTACATTATCCTTATTATTACATTACTATTTCACTGTATTAACTATTAACTTTTACTTTCTAGCGCCTTTTCATCTAAAATTAAAGCCAACAATTTAGATGCCATTTTCCGAAGGGAAGGAAACCATACTTTCTTCTTACCAGTAGGTGTCGCCACAAGTCAAAACACTAATCGGTTGCAAGAGCTAGACGTTGACGTAAGTCTCAAATTATCCATTTTCACTAAGTTATTGCCTTCGTGTGTTCTTAATTCCCGTTTACTTTGTGTGTGTGTGTGTGTGTGTGTGTGTGTGTGTGTGTGTGTGTGTGTGTGTGTGTGTGTGTGTTTAATCCTTGATAAACTGGGAAAACTAATAAAACAAATCTGTCCGCTTTTAATCGGCATAATTTTCTAGCAGTCTGATGAACAACTGGCCATCTAAAATTATCATGTTTTAAGATCATCTCTGATGATTCTCTGGTTGAATTTTTTGTAGAGTTTATTTTTCTAATGCCTTAAAATTACAATACAATACACCTTTCTCTGATTTTCATTCATATGGTGCATCATGGTGTAAGTTACTGTATGATGAAAGGAACAGATAATAATAGTTGCTTGATAAAAAAAAATAAAATTTATGTCAATGAATCGGGACTCTAATTGTCAAGACATAAATGAAACTAAATACAAAATTTCGATTTGTTGCATAAATATCAATTATATTTTTGAGCATTTTTACTGCTGATAATTTACTTCGAGAAATTTCCAAAACTGCATATATTCTTAATGTATAACTCCGTGTGCTACCAAATGAAAAGCATTTATATAATAAGGCACAGTATAG
The DNA here is from genome assembly GCF_054136105.1 of Typopeltis vanoorti. Classification (NCBI taxonomy): domain Eukaryota; kingdom Metazoa; phylum Arthropoda; class Arachnida; order Uropygi; family Thelyphonidae; genus Typopeltis; species Typopeltis vanoorti. Next base: position 126,453,421 of record NC_143549.1, read on the forward strand.
CTTGAGGGTATTATACACTGTATGCAGGTGGAAGGCATCAACACGAAGATCTATGTTCTGTTGTATTTCGCCTGTAGCTCCTGTATAGGTTGCTTTTCCCACAAACACCAAAGCTATGCAAAGAATGCGCTTTACATTTTCCACAACGCTTTCAATTGTCGACAAGAGGTATCTAAGGTAATTATCCGGAACCCTATGTGTTACTTTGTAATTAACGGGCACCAACATTCCTCAAGTTTTTTTCTGAAAATTAAGAATGGAATAGGAATAATTAACTTAATTAAGTTATACTTGAAGCATGTAGATAAAGTAGGGGGGAAGGGGGGACGCAAGCTAATTAATTCCTTTTCTAATCAATGGAACAACTGAATAAATAATTATTTAATAGGCTCGAACTGCAAGAATTCGAACACCTGGTTGCCTAAAGTTAATACCCAAACCACGATATCTAGTTACTGAAGTCTAAGAAAACGTAAAAATATTTAATCAATATAAGTATAATCAACTCTCTATAATCACGTCATTTGCAATGCAAAATAAGAAAAGTGTTTGATAGGTTCAACTTTCAACAGAGAACATTTCATAATTATTTCGAATAAGTTCCAAAACTATTGTATAAACTCTTCATTATATCGCTCATCTCCCTCTGCATATACAGATGAGAGAAATTCCCATTAAGTCAACAATCATATTTTCGAAACAACTTTAGTGGAAGCTTTCCATCCATCGTTTATTGGGCTAGCTCGCGTTAACTGTTAGATTAAACATGAAAACAGGTAAATTTAAAAATCAGTTTCGGATCTATTCTCCCTAATGTTGCTGAATGTTTCAGCAACATTGCTTTGTTCGAATGTTTTGTTCCAAGTACAACCTATGGTGGTAGGCGTACTTCTGATCCCTTAACCAGAAATTATTCACAATCATTTTTTTCCCTTATTCTGATATAAACGATTATTTAAGCGTTTAAATAATTTATTTAAACATGTAATATTTATTATATGTTTATTTATTTCATAAATTTAACAATAAGTAATATTTATTATTAATTTATTTAAACGTAAACTTTATTACGTGTCTGCCTGGATGGCTGAATAGTTAGCGTATCCGCTCTCCAGCCAAGAAGCTGCGGGTTCGAATCTCGCCATGAGCATGGATGTTTGTAAGTGCCCTACTAGCTCTGCGGGAAAAAAAAAAAGGGGGGGGGGACATCTGCGACCTTACCACTTCTTCTAGCAGAAGACGTCACTTCCAAAACCCAATGAGGTATGGAAATGATCATACGGCGTCTATGGACACCAAATGTCCTTAGACACGAATGAACGAAAGCAATGCTTGACAATAAACGTGTTTTCTTCCAATGTCAACACCATTGCTGTATCTAAGTGTAATGGCGTAGCCTCTACATATGCCGTTCGACTGCATATTAACAGAAGTGCACATGTAGAGTCTACGCCATTACACTTAGATACAGCAATGGCGTTGACATTGGAAGAAAAAGACGTTTATTGTTGAGCATTATTTTCGTTCATTCGGAGTTGGTAGAACAAGTGGCCCAAGCCTACGACATGTTTGTGAGCAGTTTATTCGTCGTTTTCGTAAGCGTTCCCAAAAGCATTAGTGTCATCACTGCCTTAATCGAGAGGTTTCGACGTACCGAGAGTGTTCTAGTGCAATGCAAAAGGCATTCCGGGAAACCACGAACTGTTAACACAAATGAGAATCACGGGCGTGTGCTGGAGGACGTGTCACAGTCTCCGAAACGCAGTCAACGTCGAACAGCGGCAAAAATTGGGATGCGGAGGCTGTCACTACAGAGAACCCGTAAGAAGCCCGGGTGCCTTTTCGTAGTCTATGAAAATTCATCCTTCCTCCATGTTGTCTTGCTATCGGACGAAGCGCATTTCCATCCAAGCGGTCATGTAAACAGACGAACCTACGAGTTTCTTGATTTCGCGGACCTGAATTTCTCCAAGAGAAACCTCTGCGCACAGAGAAGGTTACTGCATAGTGTGTGGTTTCCGGCCATGGCATAATTTCGCCCTACTTTATTAAAGAGGGTGATGTAATCGCGACCTTGAATAGCGTGAATAGCAAACGCTACATCGAGAATGTGTTGGTTCCATTCACCCAGGATTTTCATACGATGTGTCGTGCAAAAATAATTCCATTTCGTGCACGGGTATTCCAAACGACAGAGCAACCTGTCTCACATCACGTGATTCTTGAGTCTATTTATCAGAACGCTTCCTTGGGAGGCTCATTTCGAGGTTCACAGAATTCTCATACCCTTCAAGTTCTCCTAATCTCACATCATTTGATGCCTTCGTTTGGGGTATGTTGAAGGAATGGTTATTCCATCATGACTCGCCTTCAAACCTTGATGAAGTAAGGGATAAAATCACACGATATGTCCAAGAGACGTCCCAACCCTTGTTCTCCAAGATTACAGAGAACCTTCGTGCACCTGTAGCGCAAGATCATCTTGCGCTACGATACCTGTCTTGAAAGACAAGGTGCCCATTTCAAGCACGTAATCTACCGTCGTTAATGCTTTTTTTTGACCAAGATTGCACCAATAATTGTGCACATATCATCATGCGTAAACATATATTTCTTCGTTAATAAACCCATTTACTCCATAACATATGTCGTAGTAGTTATCCAGTACTGTTTTTACGCCATACTGTGCTTAAGGCCGAAGTAACAGCTGTGAGGCCAGTGTATTCAATCTACTAAACTGCATGCGTCTATTCTATGATCAGGTTATGTCAATTTTTGTGGAATAAAATATTTAATACTGTACGAGACCGGAACAAATTGTGGACAAACAAACAAACAGTAATTTAGACAGAATACAAATCTAACTCTAAATTGATACCAGTGAGGAAGTTTCTATAATTGTGGTAATAATGCATGTATACATTTTTGTCATTTCTACTTTTCTTACTGGAAAAAACAAATCTTGAACTTTAATTTAATTTCTATGGAATGATTCTAAGTAATATATTTAAAATATTGAAAACTTTTCCATAATTCTGGCCATTTAACTGGCATTTTTATTTTGAAACTTATTTTTCTATGTAACATTATAAACTATTCATTGCAGGTCATACGCGGCCACGTGGTCCCAAACAATGTGCTCTTCACTCGAACAGTTGGACAAGATGTGTTCAAATCCGACGCTTATAACAACGAGTTAAAAGTAGAGCTAACAGTCATTAACGAAACTAACGCCATGGGCACTGGTTTCGTCCGTAAGTACCGTAAATGTCAGATTTAATGAATATAAATTTTGATTGAGGAGATTATACATTTATTAGAATTTTCAATGAATTACTATATCGGATAATTGCTCGATATTACTGACTTCCGCCTCGTATAGCGAGAATTTTCGCCTATGTGAAAGCTGTCTGAATTCTCGTAGCATTTCCAGCAGGAAACCGATCACGAGTGACGTCATACTTGACTGGAAGCGAACGCGATGCCACGTGCCCTAACAATCGAAGCCTTTATTGAACATTATGGACTATTGAGTTTCTTTAATGCGAGTAAAAGAAAGCACTGAATAATCTGAAGGGATAGAGAAAAAAATCCAATCCAATACTGCACCCCTCTCACACACTATTGAGAGCAAGATTTGATATTAACAGTCCTGAGGCAACAGCTGCACACACTTCGAAAGATTTTTCAATGCTTCAAAATTTTATATATCGAAGATATTCGGTCCTTAAAGCGTTTCCTTTCTAACCTCTGGAGTGATGGATTCCCAGAGGAGAGAATTGAAATTGGCAGTAAAGTGACAAAGTACACATCGCTTAGTTTACCAATAACGCTTCCCAATTCTGTTTGGCAAACAGAGAAAAAAAAACGTATCTGAAGACAGAGTCATTTATTTGGAATTCTGTATTAAATAATGGACTTGTAAAACTTATAGAAACATTTTGTGGTGGAGTCAATCAATAGGTAGGAAGCAGTGGTTGTCTTAGCAGAGCGGAAAATCGTTTTACGTTTCATCGAAAGCAAGACAGAGTTTTTAGTTGAACTGTCGTTTACTGTTGCTGAAGCAGATTAATTTAGTGAGCTGCTCCATCAATGAACTTTATTTTTTATAGTAATCCTATCCACAAAAGATTTAGTCGTCTTTAGATCAGGTACTAAAATAAATAACTGAAAAAGAATTGTTTATTGGATGGCGAAATGACACCGGTGTAAGTTTAAATTTATGGACCACACCTCAGAAACACTCTAATGATTGTAGAGGGGCTTGATGAGACGATATGTCATATAAGTATCCCATCATTAGATGGGAAAAACTTAATTGTGGACTACAATGAGTTCGTCATCGACGTCTGAGCAATTCTGGTTTAGGTTGGTTTTTTTTTGTCCTGTTCTTGCTCTGCAGATGAAGTTAATCTTTTCACCTTAATCTTGGACGTCCGTGGTCTCTTCTTCCTCTAGGTTTATATTTATATGCTAATTGGGTAATTGGTAATTTGATAATTGCTAATAAAATGAGTTTAAGGTTAATAAATACAAGTCTGGTATATTGCTAACCACTCCTTTAACAACGAACTATTCAATTTATTGATGTTTCGTCGTTTTAGTGGATAATCTTTCTTTTCCAAATCACATAACAGTCTTTTTTTTAAAGTAATATAATTATTTTATTTTGTAGGCTTCATATTCTAGTACAAAATGATATGTGTAACCTAAGAGCAACAGCTCGTCCAGTTTACGATACGCATAAAGTTACAAAGTAATTTATGCATATCGTTATGCAAGTAAATAAAGTCTCTTATACATAGTGTTTATTATTTTCTTATTCGATAGGCTTGTCTTGTAGAAATAGTCACTAATATCGCTTCCGTAGCGCAAAGGTAGGAACGTTTAGCCTTTCGTTTGGAAAAGATCCAAGTTCGATTTTCGTCGTGATGAGAATAATCTTTATATGGACTTTTTTAAAAAAAACTGAAAGTGAGTTAGTGGATTTCATAAGGATGTATCAGGTTGTTTTCTCCCGGACACTCTGGTTTTCCATCCCGTATGCAGGCAAATCGGTCGTGAGAACACACGTAATTTACAGGCAAAATTTACTGTGGTTGTTGGTGATGGACTGTAGATGGCGTCGATGGTAGTAGTGTCGTTGTGTGTAGACGGAGAATTAAGTAGTAGGGGAACAAAGAGATTGTGTGTGTGTGTGTGTGTGTGTGTGTGTGTGTGTGTGTGTGTGTGTGTGTGTGTGTGTGTGTGTGTGTGTGTGTGTGTGTGTGTGTGTGTGTGTGTGTGTGTGTGTGTGTGTGTGTGTGTGTGTGTGTGTGTGTGCGCGCGTGCGTGCGTGCGTGCGTGCGCGCGCGCGCGATGAGTTCTTGGACTCCTTGAAGTGTCATGTAATAATACTGCTACCACTAATAATAATTATTATTTATTAACTGTTTAAAAATGACCACATTTTCTGGTTCTTTTCATTTTTCTTAAGAAAATGAAAACTTCGGATGGAAATTTTTATTCCCGAAAACCTTTTTATCTCCGTAAATAAAGCGGACAAACTAGCCTAATAACACACATGCACGTACACGCAACTGACAAACAGAGTAAACGAAAGTGATGCGATCTGTGTTATCTTGACGCAGTTCAACTGTAGTTTATAGGGTGATTGATAAGCGTGGCTCCTCTTGGATCCAGATGGATGTCATCATCTCAAAAAAGTATTAAAAATATACACACATTTACATCATTGTAGTAATAACTAGATGTATTCTTAATTTTCCGCAAATATAAGTTTAGATATGCATATTTCTCTCTCTCTCTCTCTCTCTCTCTCTCTCTCTCTCTCTCTCTCTCTCTCTCTCTCTCTCTCTCTCTCCTATGTAGTTAAGCTTAAGAATATAAGATATAGATCCAGTTGTATCTTAGATAATAACACTATTCCGTGAAATCTATTTTTGAGCTGTTTCAATTTGTGGCAGACTCTATCTTTTGTTGCTCATTCTGGCATGTCTTCCATTATATTCAGCTAGCGGCTTTGCTTTAACGTACATCAGACAGCGAGTGTGTGTGTGTGTGTGTGAGAGAGAGAGAGAGAGAGAGAGAGGTTAAATTTATATTTAATTAAAGGTAGCATTATTTGAGGGCAACCGGTATCTTGTTACCTAGCAACCAGTCAGAAGATTGACATTAGCTAATCATAGAAGGTAGTGCGCTCCGGATTTTATCCATGATCGTAACACGTCACTTTTAAAATTCAGAACTGAAGATAGTATGCAATAAGAAAATAAAAGAAAGAAGAGGGTAGAGGTAAGCGAACCAAAGTGAAAAAAAAAAAGTTTCTTGGGTATCGAGGAAAGAAATGTAAATCAAATTCTTCACATTCTTCGTTTCCTCATTCAATGAATAGCCCGATGGCAAAATGAATGAACGATAGAGGGAAGATTACGCCATCGATGTCGCTTTCCTTTGTGTGAATCTGCCGATGGTTATTTTTATCTCTCGCAACAGAAAATTCTCTAATGATGTTCCCGTCCATCAGAAGAAGGATAATCTAGAAAATTAACAGCGTTATCGTCTAGAGCTGCGTAACCATCTGCCTCTGTGTAGTGGGCACACGTCTATTTGCTATATTGCATCCATCTTCTTGCTCTTATGGAAACATAACGAATAGAGAAACAGAAAGAAAGAAAAACCGAAAATGATAAATAGATGAACTCAACTACCACCATTTACAATTTGTGTGTTAGCATTTTGTTCGACTGTTCTTCTTCAGTGAGTGAGTTCATCGTTCTCTTGTCATCATTACTGCATCGACTTCTATCCGCAGACCGAAGTGGTGGAGGAGATCAAAAATGGAAAACAAAAACAAGGCTATAATAAAAACGATTATGTGCATCTATTTTTTAGCTTTCACATAAAGAATAGAAAGATCGTCTCTTTCAGTTTTCTTGGAGAAATCCTATGGAGCATTAGCTATGCTAAACTTTCATTATTTTGTTATATTATTAGGATTATTATTACTATCTTGGTAATTAGCTTACAGTATACCTTTCATTAGGGTTGTTTTGAATACGACAGATAAGGCTATGAGCCACTGTCTCATGTCTCTTAATTGAGCACATTCTTCTGTGCTGTTGAATGAAAAATTCAGGAAAAAAAAACACTTCCACCTCGATATGAGACCAACTAACTCACCTTAAGTCGAAAAGCCCTTCTATCTATTCTTCGCATCTTATATGGGATTTAATTCAAGGGAAATGCATCATCGTTACCGACTACAAAAAAGTGTACTCTGTCTGATGATTTCATGTTCTGCTGCTTTTAGTACAAAACAACTTCTGATTAATGTTCGTTGCAAGTGCCTCTTGCAACGAACGCTATTCTGAACGCTTGTAAATTTCTTCCTAATGTCATTCTTCAGTTTAGCACTGAGCTTTCTACCTTGATATCTCTACTAATCTATTGTCATAAATACGCTATTCTATCGGTTGCGTATACAAAATATGTCATCTATGAATTATTGTAATAACTTGCATACAAATGAAAAAGAAGTGTTAGCTAGTATTCCCCTGAATTCGAGTAACAATACTCAAAGCAGATATTCAATGTGTAAAATGCATCCACTACATGAGCAAATGATCATTAATATTGTATCACATTGCAGTTTTTTCTGTTTTGCTACGAAAAACAACTCAGTAAGAAAACCAATGAACATGAATTAGGGGTCGTCATGGTACATAAATATCTCTAATATTCAAACTTTTGCTTACAATAAAAAAGAATACTTATAATGCAGTTACATAATGTCTTAGTTCCCCGTGTAAGGATTTCCTATCTTATTTTTAATCGGTTTTCACTTTAAATGTCATAAACGTCAATTTTGAGACATTCTCCAATGTTATTAAGGACTGTTTTGGTAATGCCATTTATCGAATATAATAAAACCATGGGCTAGTTTTGGAAACGCTTATGCAGAAACTTCATGTTATTTAATCTTAAACACTTGCAAAAATAATGCGCACAATCACGCAAACAAAACACGAACGTAACAAATTGAATTTCAATGATGTACATTAAAACGCAAACGTCGTCACTCCATTTTATCTGGAAGATCGTGACGAAGCCCAAACTGTCAAAATATTTAAATGATAATTTCCATTTTTTTAAATCACATTTTGATGCATTTAATAACCTATTTATTCTTTACTAGGTATTCAATTCTTAAAGCTACGTTTTTCTTTTCTTGTAGTGTTTGCCCAGAGCAACACAGTTCAAAGCGATCAACGCCACAAAAGGGGCGTTGTAAGGTCCAAGATTCTACGAGCCAACATCCCTGTTAAGAATGGAGTTGTGCACCTTATCGAGAACCCTCTGATGATTATTAATACGACAGTGTGGAACTTCTTGGAAAATAAAAAGAACGGACGACTCTCGTAAGTGTTCTTAGCATCTAAGCGGCAAATTAGATATGAACTTACATCTCTCTCTCTCTCTCTCTCTCTCTGTATTCAAATATATAAGTACAAGCTCAAAGCAACTATTTGTGAAGGAAGGTTTTTGGATATATATTTCTTTCTATATTCATAGTTATCCTTTTTTCATTAGCCAAGATATATGACAGTTTTATTCATAAAAGCCATTTTATTCTGTTGACTTAGTTCATCTTCATTTTCGTCTTTTTTTAATCTCTTTCTGAAATTTCTCTCCCTAAATTTTGCCAAGAGGTGTTCTTAATTTCATGATGGGTTGCATTCACTACGCAAGCCTCAAAGGCTTTGTTAGTTTGACGTCAACAAGCTTTAAAGACTGGCTTTCTCCTACTTCACCCATACGTAGAATGGAAACCGGGAGCATAGATTGAGATGCTGAAAAAGCAATTTCCATTTTCCCACCAAAACTTTTAAGGTAGTTAATGCATCCATTGTGCTCTGCTTCGATGACTGAGTCCTTTCGATTAAAACATATCTTGCGCCCACCAAGTCAACATAGCGTGCGAATGTCTTGTTTCATTTAGTGAACAAAAGAGGGTAAATGGATGTAGAATAGAAAACTCTTTAGCAGGAAAGAAAAGCTGAGTGAATTACCTTACTTGCTTTGTAAGATAAAAATTCCACCTGTCAGGACTTTCTTATTCAGCCAATTTTTATAAAACGTTCTTGGGTACCAAAAGGAAGGTAATGTTGTTTTTATAAAAGACAGACCGTCTCATTAAGTTACTACACCTTTCATTCTATCAGAGCATGCGTGTCTGTGTGTGTTCCGTAATGAATATACACTTCGTTCTTATTTTTATCCACTTTTTCGTACTTCTTTTTATTGTTAATTTGAAAATATTATTTTTGTCTGTTTCGATTTTTTTTTAACTTTTCCCTTATCTCTAAACACTGAAATCTCTCGGAAAGAAACTAAGAAAAATATCTTCCATCCCGTTTGTGTGTTCTACCTAATGTTCAAAGGCAAGTTGACGCGATAATCGATAGTTACTCCAGGTAGAAGGGAAGGACGTCATTAAAGTCTCTGCTGGAATCAATTGTTATACTCGCAGACGTTAGTGACATCCTTGTCATTTTCTTTAATTTCGGAATCTTTTAGGTCTGAGGGCAAAGATAATTAAGAACACAGTCCTTTCATTAAGTGAAGATCCTCCCGAAAAGAAAAAAAAAAACTCACCACCCTAATGTCCACGAATAAGACAGCAAGGTGAGAACTCGCCTTTGAGCCAGTGAGCATCCTGGATGTGCATTAAGCTAGAAAAAGAAAGAAACAAAAAAACGTGTTACTCTTTCTTAGATGGCTTAAGAAAAGACAAGTTTGAGACGATTTTCTCCTCTACTTCAAGACGTCAAGTTGATAGCAAAAGTAATGAGCTAACCTGCCAAAGTAACGGAGAAAGTGAAGAGAACCACAAATCCTATCTCTCCCATCCTTAACTCTTTTAAAGAAATTAAAAAATTTCTTCTACTTAAGTCTAAAAAAATTACTCATTCTTTTAATGAAAAAAAATTTTTACAACCATCCTAAGAAGCGATGTTGTTTGCACTAATGCAGAGAGTTTGTTTACGGCCTGTTAAAAACAGTTTCTCATTAGTGTTTATAACTATTTTTTTTTCAGGATAAACTGCGTTTTTTGTTCGGAATTATACGGAAATATACAAAATAAATCTATCATTAGTGAACATCGCAAAGTCAAGAGTCCATGACATAGAATGATCAATGCAATTGCAATTATGTAGTGGTTTTATCATACTTTTTGAACATAAATTGTGTATGAAAAGTGATCGATAGTGATTTATTCAATTTATTTATTCAAATTTATTCAAATCTAATATATAAATTAATTATGGAAATATAGCAAAATTAAAGAACAGAATTATTTGAAAAACAGATCACCCGAATCATAGAAAAAGTATAAGTGAATTTATCTTTCTCAGCATCTCTTTATACCACCAGCGACAAAAGGCACACCGAACTCAAAACTATACTCATAAGTAACATAGAATAAGCATTTCGAAGGCAATCGATATCCTTATAGGTTTAGATATTAACAGATGGCGTTTATGATGAAAATAAATTTAGTATAGCTTAAGTACAACATTTCCAGAACCAAACTTTCGCAGACTCCTGATAATGTAAGGAAATACGTAAATTTATACTACGCATTCAAACTTGATTGCAAAAATGGCATACTTTAACTTTTTTTTACAAAGAGGCTTGTCGCGTGTATCAACCAACCCAATCTGGATTGATTAGAATACACTGCAACAATATGTACGAAAATGAAATATATAAAAGAGTATCTATTTCGTTTTTGACATTCACGGTCACCTCTGTTTTTCAGTGTATCTACTCTCTTGCATGGGACTACTTTTATGTAAGTTCTTCCCCATCCCAGACACACAAATGGTAGATTTACATTTCATGGGTTAGCATTCATGGAACATTCGTTGCACAGTCAAACCGAAACCCCAATATTAAAAATGCTGGTTTTTTTTTTTTTTTTTTTTTTTTTTTTTTTTTTTTTTTTACACTTTCATCATCACCACAAAATTAAGAGGCTTGCTAATTGCAACCAGAGTTATCAAAAAGCGAAATTTGTTATCAAAATGCGTTTATTTCTAATTAACTGATTCTAAGCCTATTTTCGTTATTTCAGGGAATTCTACCAGTTAGTTAACTTATCTTCTGAATTTGTTGACGTTCTAACTTCTCCGGATACAAAGACATTATTCGCTCCAACCAACGAAGCCATTCGCAGTCTGCCTAACGAAAAGATGCATTTTCTAAAGGGAAATAGCACAGCTATCACAAATGTAAGTGCTGCCATCTAGTGAGTATAAAAGCAATCTGTATTTGAAGTGTGCCCCTGTTTCTGTTTCATTGTTTTCATTTTATAAAGCATTGTGCTTTCGTTTTTATTTTTGCAGTTATTAAAGCTCCACCTGGTGATGAAATCTATTTCAACAGATGAGGTATGGTTAGGACGTAGTCCAGAGCTTATGACAGCAGATAACAGGAACAGCATGTCGTTTCGGGTTGTTGGAGATGAGAGGAACAGAAGTAAGTACAAAATATATATATAAAATATCATATAGAACCCTATTATATGTATATAAACCTACAGAATGTGATGGGATTCGAATAACAAGTCAACATAAAGTATTTTAACAATATTGAAATATGACACGACATCTTTATATTGTTGCCTTAATGGATACCAAATATTCTTTACTGTAATGTCTCCCTTAATGTAACTAGCACTGTGGGTGGGCGATTAAGGGTTAGATACCTCGTAGACTCTGCAAATGTCTGCACAGCAGTTACGTCTAAGCTTCTAATCTCTTGCTGCTTTCTCGGTATTTGGCGCACACTTTTACCAACGAGATGTTCTTTTACGAGAGATCACTTATTTTTAGATTAAGTCGATGAACTAATCGATCGATTGAAGAAGTCAACCTGTCATGACACCAGCGAGAGGAGGCACCCCCTTCACTAGAATTGCCTCCCTCTTCTAAATTTAGTCCCATTACACTGAAATGAGCTTGCAACCTTAACAAACCTAAGGAACGCCTATCTTCTAAATCGGGTCCAAATTGATTGAACGATGCAATCTTGGGTTGTTCGCAAATAAAATAGAAAACAGAAAAACGTGTTTGAGGTTTTCCAACTATATTCAAGAAGGCTTTGATTCTGTCATTAATTGGATTTCTGTTTGAAATTAGACAAGCAGTATCTAGTTGAATTCTTCGTTCGCATATGAGTAGTAAATCAATACTCTTTAACCTGAAAATGAAATTGCTGCCCTTTGAATTTACATATTCTTCTAATAAGCTTAGTAAGTGACTCTTTCTCGTTTGATCCTCCAAGTATCTTCGCTTTTCTTTCCCCATAACATAAAAACAGAGAAGAAGGAAACAGGCAGTTAATAAGCCTGAATACTTCCCTCGTAACCTTAACAGCTTCGATCATAATTGCAAACTACTAACCCAACCCAACCCAACCCAACCCAACTCTCATATAGGAGAGAAAGCCTGGACTACCAAGGTTAGAGTTGTGTTGTGTCAGATTTGGTTTACGACAGAAACATCTAAGACCGTATTCGAGGCCATCGTATTACATTCGTTGATTTCTTGTGCTCTTTTGTCCGACTAGACCCTCTTTGTGGGATGAAAAATCCAAAGTTTCCGAGAAGGAATTGCACAAAAGTCATAACCAGTTTTGTTATTTTAACCATTGACGCCTATCTGAGTATTTAAATAACACAAAGAACACTAATAAAATAAAAAAAAAAGATGTCGAATTTGTTTTGTTTAAACAAATACATAATAATGAAACAAAGTAACAAAATTAAAATTATTATTTTAAATAACTTCACTAGCAAGTACCATTCTATTTATGAGCATTAACGTTATTGTAGTTTGTCAATGGCAAGTTAAGATCATTGCGATTTCGAAACGAAAGTCCAAATATGTGTTTAAATGATGCCAGTGACGATTGTGATTGATCTTGCTATTATTATCTCATCATCATCTTATCTTCGTCTTAATGGTTGAAGAAGATGAGATGATTGTCTGTTGTCAATTTAAGTTGTTTTCATATAAAAATCAAATTAATGCTCTGATATGTCAGTTAACAATTATGTCTCGTAAATGTGGGCGGTTGCTTTGTGTTATCTGCCAAAATGGTAATTTTCTTTTGCATTATAAAAAAAATTCAAATTTCTGTGACTAAAAATCTATAACTTGGGACCTTTTGTTTCATTCATACTTGCACGATATTCAATGTTTAATATTTAAAACACAAACAGTATCTACTAATCTGTCTGACACGCAATTTGTACTTCTTACAGCACTTACATTGGATGTAGCAGGTGTTAACGCCACATCTCTTCAAGCGGATATAGCTGCAGTAGATGGCACAGTTCATATTATTGATCGCCTCCTTGGGATGCCTTATTTGAATATCTATCAGAAATTACAAAGTGATCCCACGCTTAGGTAAGTTATCCTATTTTGTTTCAATTTTTTTTTTCATTCTTTTTTGTAATATTTAATTGCGTTAAAATTTCTGTTTACGTTCTGTTTCCAGAATTTTTTTCCATGTAACTCGAACGTTCCATCCATGGTTGCTCGTTATTAAGATTTCAGTTGTTAATATCTAGGAAATCGTCCACTTTTCAAAGAGAAATCATAGTTATCATCATCTCGTCACGTGACATTCTTTCAATCTTGCATTCATTTCAGAACAGACTTCTGAAAGCTCATCTTTAATTTGTTTTGCACAAAAGTCAGAACGTTTTGTTATTTTGACCATTGACGCCTATCTGAGTAATATTTAAATTACACAAATAACACTAATAAAATTTTTAAAAAAATATGTCGACTTTGTTTTGTTTAAACAAACCCATAATAATGAAACAAAGTAACAAAATTAAAATTATTATTTTAAATAATTTCACTAGCAAGTACTGCTTATTATTATACTGCTTATGCATGTTTATAAAACTGCTTATAAGCATGTCATACGCATGTTATAACATGTTTATGAACTTTAAATATGGTTGTGAACAAACACATTTGAAATTAACTGCGGTTCACTTCGATCTCACGTTTTATCCATTTGTAATTTAAATATTACACGAAACGCTAAAATAATTAAATATCAAGTAATTATTTTGGAAGTAACATCTGAAAAAAAATCCACATATGAAATGAAGCACCCATCCACACACACGCGCGCTCTCTCAGAAACACTATGAAAGCAAAACGAAAAAATAGTTAATGGAAAAGACAGCTGAAAAAAACATCCCAAAAGAACATTTAAGAAAAAAAAAAAAGAAAGAAAAATTGTACAACGTTCCTTTCTTTTTACTTAAAATAGCAAAGAAAAACGATGGAATGAACAGCAAGTTGATTACAGGAGCAACTGCTACAGAGATAACAGATGATACTATTAATATTTAAATCAATTTTTGTCATTAGTCCTAACATCTGTACCTAATCGTACTAGAAGTCTGGAAACAGTGCGAAAGATAAAATTCTGCCTTTTTACACTCTAATTAACGATCTCATGTTTTTATAGGCTTTCGTTTCCAAACGTCTTATCGTAGACAGTCTTTACCAGTTGCTGTTGTATTTCTCACAATGTAATTATACCGGAAATATTCCCTTTTTTTTTCAGGATTTTCTTAGTTTTCTCTTCGTTATCATCTTCCACAGTTGTGCTTTTTGTTCCTTGTTCATGTTTACAATAACTCAGTTTTATAACATTGTTTTTTTCATTTATAACAGTAAGTGAATAACACGCACGAATTTGAACATCAGTCAAATGAAAACATGTGCAAGGAAATTGACAAACTATATTTCTATAATAACTAGTAATTGTGGTTACTGGATAAGCAGTTCTGACTGCTAAGTAGTTTTGCAATATATGAAAACTTTTTAATTGAAACGAAACTCTTTAATTGGCAAGACAAAATTTATTACGACATATTTAAAAAAAATGAAAATACAATCTAAAAACAGAAATTCCAAACACTTTTGGGTAACCATCCATTATAATTCTGGAATCAGTCCAACTACTAAGAAATAAAACTGCTTCTTCCAGATTTGTTCGATATCAAGAAACATGGCCGACCTGGTTGGCCGCTTGGTTAGTGGATCCGCTCTCCGTCCAAGAGGCTGCAGGCTCGAATCCCGATTAGGCATGGATGTTGGTGATTGTCTTCCACCTTCATACATTCATTCATCCAAGTATATACCCATTCTCCCAAGATGGACTGGATCACCATGGGAGAAGTAGACTCAACCATCCTGCAATGGGAGAAGCCTTCACCCTGTAGTGGGTTAAAAAGACAGGCTGATCATCGTCATCAAGAAGTGTAGAATTCATAACTGTAAAAATTAGTCATTTTTAAGAATATAAACTAATATTCTCTGCAAAAAAGAAGAACATTATAATAAAAACATGCATGAATAGTTCCGATAAAGCAGTTGACATTCTAATTTGGTAGTCCAGACTCTTATAAGAACACAACAGGAGTTGTCCTTTCTTCTTAGGACATTCAATTCTCCTTGAGATGTTCATGGAACAGTGTTTGGATCTCTATGATTTCATCTTGGATATTTTGATGAAGGGTTCATCTTGTTAATTGGGACTTTTGAAAGAAAAAATTAATTGCACATTACTTGCACTCGCCAATATTCTTGCATTGAACGAAACCAATTTCGATATATTGACAAGACTGTGCGGAGCCTTATTTGTTTTTTATCTCTTCAGAAATGATCATATAAAACTGTTTATAATTAATATTCCTACCGCACTCTCTATAATTATCTTTCATGAGACAATCTTAAAAAATTCAACTGCTTTTTTTTCAAGAGTTATTATCTCGCTGTAATTCTCCTCATATTTTATAACCGCCGCATGTCCATTTATATACTTGGAGAGATCAGTTTTCAAACGTCTCTTTACTTACTTAAAAGCGTCAATAAACCATCTCCGGTATCAACATGGCACTATGTACACGTACACACAAAAATAAAATAAGAAAACTGTAAAAAAAAAAAAAAAAAGTATCAACCTGCAGATGCTGCAACGTTCTTTGTCATTCTTTCAGTATCACCTACGAACTGAGCGAACAAAACCAATGGAACAGCATTTTAAGAAACATGGAAAAGCGCTTCACTTTCTTTGTTCCCAGCGATCAAGCCTGGAGGGACCTAGAGTATCAAATGCCCACGGAATTCAGCCAACTTACAACGGGAGCTTTTCCTGACTACGTTCATACGGTAAGCTATATCCACTGCCCAGTTGTTTCCTTGTTAGGCAAAGAGGATTTTTTGTTCTTTTATATCCATGCTTAAATTTTAACTTGTATTAAAATTTTCTTTTGATTCATTGAAATAATTTGCAATGGAATGTATAAAAAATGTTTTTCACTGTTTATATTTACTGTATCTTACTACACATACTTGCCAATGAATTAGAAACCTTCATGAACACATACGTAAACATCACTTACTCAGGGTACATGCAAAAATACTTCTTCAAGTGCGTCACCACGTGTTTTAGGTAAATGGGAAAAAACAAAGGATCCGTTCGATCAAATTCCAAAAAGTTTGACAAAGGCTTATTGCTGAGTGCCCTCTGGCTCAAGCCACGATTTTGAAAACAGCAGAGCTCACCGGATTTTCAAAAGGTGAGCTATCCTGGGTGTTTAATCATTGGAGAAATAACCCATTACTTGTCTAAGAGGCGTAACTGTATTTCTAAGACAGTCCGTCAGGAATGAGATCATTGTGGTCTGAGAAGACGTGTACGGACAAACATTGACCGAAGCATTTAATGAAGGCTGTTCCCGACCCCCTATCTCACCGAACTATGCACATGGAATTGAAGAGGATAGGTATTGACAGTCGTTTGCCTATACGGAAACACGGTATTAAATAAAGGTTTCTAACTCAGTGGCCGGTATTAAGGGAATGTTTCGTTTGCAAGATTTGAGTTGAACAGAAAAGTTGAACAATTTTCGGAGAGAAAATCTAATCAATTCTTATAAGTCTGGTTAACTTACATTTAATTGAAAATTCTATGTGTTTTTCGAGTGTAGTAGTTTTGCTCTAAGAAAAACCCAGACAATCTCTGCATGAGACCGACTAACTCATTGACAGTTGAGAATAACTAATAAAGATTGATCTCATCCTTGATGAGATTCAAATCTGTCTTTCCACTTAAAGACATCGTCTTGTATTATCAATTGAGCTAGGAAAACTATAAAAGAAACATATGTTTCACAAATGAAACCCTACTGAGGTATTTTACCGAGAACTTATGATGTTTGTGGCTCAAAGTTCGTGTTTCATTAAATTCTCAACAGCCTGAGCCTTTGGGAGTTTTTCAAGACAAACATAATTTGTCTACTTGTTATAAACAATGATGAATACGAAATACCTCTCTTTAATGGTGTTTCCATAATTTCTATAGAAATAAAAAGAACGAATTTTATTTATTTTTTTCAGAAATTGTCGATAATATTTCCAGTTTTCAAGCACGAATATAATTCCTACTTTCAATGATAACGCAAGGAATTAGGTAAAGACGTCAAACACAAAAATAGAATCCAGTTAATCCCAAATTTCCAAAACTCGTTAACAATTAATAAGTATTAATTGCTATCTAATTTTAGTAACAGTGCTCTATTCGCTGAAATATTTATTATGATAAAGTGTTTAATTATCATCTAAAGTAATCACTGGGGTTACATTACAGGAAGCGCTCATTGTGTGTATTCATTGGAGTCAAACAACTGACATTTCCTCGTTAATTTCGCGACCGTTTGAAACTAAAGGGAGAAAGCAGTTTTTCCCTCCTTACTATTTCTTGAATTTCGTGTGCTGTTATTAATTATAATCTCCATTAATTAATTTTCGTGTCGTAAATTAGCACTTTCGCTGTTTTTATTTATTAATTTGTCCAACAAGGATACCCATAGAAAGGTCTCTTACTTCCATATTTCTTCACAAAAATGTTCTTTAAGGTAAGCATTTTCTTGTAAAAGAGTCGAGAATTTTAATTAATTAAGTCATTAGTGAGTGTTGTACGGGTGCCGCTTTATCAAAATAATGTACTTTGCTGGCATAGCCAGAGAAAACAAGCACGGATTTCTACGGAGTTACTAAGACTAAATATACCACTTAGCATTCTTTTATATTAATGATTTAAAATAAAATCTATGATTTTATTTAAGCAATTTGCGCAACATTAAAACATTGTACCCTTTATGCAGTTGTAAATAAATTGCGAATAGTGGATATGTGGGTCTTCAGTTCAATTAATATATATATATATGTGTGTGTGTGTGTGTGTGTGTGTGTGTGTGTGTGTGTGTGTGTGTGTGTATGCACACACACTCATGAGTCACACCATTGTGACCACCTACCTACTAGCGCGTTCGCCCTCCTTTGACTGAGATCAGTCCTTCCACCGGAAGGTATCCTGAGATATGTGGATGCTGTGTTCGGTGAAATTCAAATCAGCAAAATTACATTGTGAGGAGAGCACACGGAATGCATGTGTATGCTCTTCGATCCATTCTCGCACAATGCGAGCCTTGTGACAGGGGCGTGGTCTTGTTAGAGATCACATCCATCTGGCTACATCGTCACCATGTACCCCAACTCCTGATCCGAAACTAATTCCAGGTAAGAATTAGTAGTCCAGTGATGTTCATGGAGATGAGAGAATCCAGCGATGTCCATAAAAACAATCCATACATCAGGATATCGTCACTACCGTCTTGTTTCCAGCAGAATGCGCAGTTTGGTTGGCCGGAAACAGGCTAGGTGGTTTTAATGCTTGGTTTCTGAATACGCGACTTTGCATATGCAAATAGCATTTAAAGAGTGCTTTAGGTGTTAAGTGGTGATAAATTTATTATCATGATTTGCATTCAATCAACTCTCTCTCTCTCTCTCTCTCTCTTAATTTAACTTTTTGTCTTTTACTAGAAATTCCAAAATGGAAGAGCGTTTTGTGTTTTGTTTCCCTCACAGTTAACTACAAATACTTTGCCTGAATTGACAAATAAAACAGGATATTTTTGTTTTGTATCATTTAACAGATACTTAATCGCCATTTGATAAATGGTGAAGAATTACTTTGGGACGCTCTTTCAAGATATGAAAAAATTGATATGGTCAAGGACAAACTGGAGATTATCCACGACCGTAATAGTCGTAAGCAATGTTTTTATTTTACATTATTTATAAAATAAAAAAATAAATAAGAGTTAGAATTAAATTTTATGCACATTAACGGAACACTCTTTGAAATTCATTAGTGTAAAAAAAAATGATACAAAATACGAGTAGCAAGTAAATAAATAATTTTTCTGAAGATGCTTTAACCATTTCTGATTTGTAGAATATCATTCATGTTATGCCGTTTCACAACTTTGAATTTTTCACAGTTTTCTCAGCGAGAAAAATGTTAAATCTTTGACTTATATTTCGATACGTGTACAAGCGTTTTATAAGATTAAATTAGTTTAATCTTATAAAACACCCGTCCTTTTGACGACTCTTTCTTTCTCTAAGTCTTCTATTTCCTTCTATATTGCTACGGTAGTGCTTCCATTAACCTCCTTTCTTAATTACATTTAAAAATCTCAGTACCTTTAAAATTTTCGTCTACAAATAACACAAATTGCTGTGTCTAAAATACGCTCTGTCATATGGGTAGAATGAAGCATTCGAGATTTTAATATTTATGAGGTGTGTAATAAGCAGAAGTTAATTAAATGTTCTTACATCACTGCTAATGGAGTCCGATCGAATTTTGCTTTCCATATTTTTTTTTACCTTTACGTTTTCTTTTCCCTATCGATAAAAGAAACTACTTGAAAGAAACTTTGAACTTTAAGACGTCAAATCTAATTAGAAATATAAGATAAAAACCACTTTGCCATTTAAAAGGTAACAGTTCTTAATCTACTTTTTTTTTAAAAAGATAGAGGTTCGTTTAAGTGACACACTTTTTAAATATTATTAAATTAAAATTTATCTTGGAACGTAATGCAGTTGCGTATTATATGGACTTATGAAATGGTCCTTGGGATTTAAAATATAGCAAGGAAGCCATTTCAGAAAAAGTGTTCCTCTGAAAAAAAAAATCAAAAATTCTGAGTAAGGTTATGTTACGAGATTGCCTTGTTAGGGATCAATCAGTTTGAACTCGAAGAGTAGCTGTTGTAAGAAACTCACTCACTCACTCACTTTCAATAGAAAGTTGTCTTTACGACTTATGTTAGGCCAATGGAATATGGTTTCATTATTTTCTTATTGTCTTTTAATAAAGGTTATATAAACGTTATATAGTTTGGTATTATCCTGCGGGAGCCACCTGGCTAGTGTTGTCAATTTCATGTTGAACCAGACCAGATTCATGAAGTTGGATAAAGTAAATATGGCTCTTGTGTTCTGAAATACGTTTTTATCTAACGTTTGACTACAGTATGACAAGGTGGAACTTGGAAAACACCAGATAACAGCAATGCTGACAGTTTGTATTCTGAAAAAGGTATGAGATTGCGGATTTGGCTCATAGGTTTAAAGATAAAGATGAGTTACAATTTCTTCAAAAGCTTTGTCACTCGTTCAGAAAATATATTTAAAATAAGGAAGAGTTCCGTAGAATTCTTATTTCCCTGGTGGGAGGGGGGGGGGATGTTTAGAGAAACTGTACTGATTTCGTGTGTAATCTTGGGATAACAGGGCGGTTTGTTTGGTAGTCTCCAAATCCAGTTGAAGAAACACTTTGGAGGAACAAATTTTATGAGTACCAATATATCAATGATTTTAGAATTCCGTATTTTAAAATGGATAGTGTGAAGATGAAATAGAGATGTAACGACCCATTAAAGTTGGTTCACGGTAGACAGAGGATGAAAGCATATAAGGAAACAGATGGAGATAGAGAAAATATAACATCTTACTTGTGACGAATATTTCTTGAAAATAAATAATTGGTAATGAATCCTCACCAAAAATCAAAAAACTGTAATATCTAGAGAAATAATTATGGACTGGTGCATTGATAACATAATAGCAGTGAGCTTGAGGTTATTTGGTGTGAAGCGGAGGCTAACAGGGTGAAAATATATGATAGGGTGTTATATGAACCTGGCGGTTCAGTTGCACAATATATGACTTTAATTATCAACTTTAATTATAAACAGTACACAATATATGACTTTAATTATCCAAATATTGATTAGGAAGAAGAGAAATCTCACAATAAGAATGAAGAACAATTTATTGAGTTTCTTGCACGACAACTTTCTCAAGCAGTATGTAAAATAATGAACCCGAGGTGAAGAAGTATTAGGTTTGATGTTAGTGTTAGAAGGGGTTTCAAAGGCATCTTCAGCTGACATGACCAAGCCTTTCACATGTTTGTACAGTAGAACTTGAGTCAGCTCAGGAAAAAAAAAACCACAAGAATGGAAAGAATGTATAATAGTCCCATTGTACGAGAGTGGTGCAAAAACCGATATGTTTAACTACGATCTGTCAGTATCTCTGGTGTGGGAGCGAAGAATTTAGAGAACCTGGTAAGAATTCTCATACAGAAATGGGTAGACAGAGAAGTATGCTCTGCAAGAACAGCCTGGGTTTACTAAAGAAGGTCATGTTTTAGCAATTTTCTCATATTTGATAACAATGTTACGGCTGTTGCATAAACTGGAGAATATGGGATTGAATATAACCTCTTGACTTGCATAGGTGAATGGTTGACAAACAGATATTAAAGTGGTACAAGGCGGGTGTGAATTTGCCAGATTTAAGGTGACCATTGGTGTACCTCAGGGTTCAGTCCTTGGGCAGTTATTGTTCAGTCTGTACATTGATGACATCAGGCAGGATCTTTGCAATAATGCAAAGATAGGCAGGACAATAAGGGATGCTACTGATATTCAGCTCTTACAAAATGATTTGAATAGGCTTCCGCACCACGCATATTTTGTTTCCGGAGGTTCAAAGGGGGGGGATATATAAAGAAGCTGTGGAAATGGTACAAAGAAGAGTTACAAATATTAAAGATTATATCGGGATTATAGATTCTAGATTATGAGGACTGATTACGAGTATGTTTGCTACAGACTCTGATTAAGAGGAAAAAGAAGGGTGATATGATAAAAGTCTATAAACTTTTGAATGGGTGTTACAGCATTTCACATGATGAAATTTTTCGTTATATGGAAGGTGGGAGAGAGAACGCGGAGGAATCCATGGAAGTTAAGCTTGTTCACAGTCAAGAATGGGGGGTAAGAGCTAGGTTTTTTTCTCCCACAGAGCAGTGGGCGAGTGAGTGGTATAGTTTGCCTGTTGAGATACTGAGTAGATCTAGTATGAATGAGTTTAAGAGAAGCTGGTCTGTGTGACCAGCTTCTCTTAAACCTTTAAACCAGCTTCTCCAGGGAATCAAGGCCTCCCTCGATGAGTCCTTGATTCCCTGGAGATCTCAAATAATAATAATAATAATAATAATAATAATAATAATAATAATAATATTTAGTTAATTAAATATGTCTATTTTGAAATATAAATTCATATTTAAATATGCTTTTATCAAAAAAGTATTGAAATTTTAATAAAAGCATCTTGTCATTTTTCCACACAGGAGAGAAGAGTGTCTCATGGGATGGCCTTCGTGCTAATATCGTCCGACCTGATATCCAGGCTATCAACGGGGTGATCCATGTCATCGACCGCGTTTTGATGAACAAACACGACGTCACTGGGTCTGCGACTACAGTTCTGCCATCGTCAACGGCCACTGCAACTCTACTATGTTTAGTACCTGTACTCCTGCTGGCAAGACTGTAGTCTTCCGTAGGCATAACTCCCACCCTGGATGCAGTCTCGCACCATTTTGTTTCCCGCGTGACTGTGATTTTATTTTAAATAAACACAACTTTGGGATCAGACAAGAGAGTTTAACACACACGCAAAAAAAAAAAGAAAAACAGAGGAGCAACCACGAAATATAAATAGTGGGAAACAGAGCTGTATCCTCACCCTATGTGGATCATCATCCCGGATGCTGAAAGAGCTTTATTCATCCTCTCGTTGGGACTAAGGGAGGGATAATTCTTATACGGTTTTTGTTGTTGTTGTTCTTTTTTTTTAAATGGAAACCATTGCGGTATCTTTTCCATAATAAGTCTTTGAACTTTACATAGGTGACGCTGCTAACAGTCACAGCATTTTTATCATCTGATGAGCAAACTAATGTTTTAACTGAGTTTTTTTTTTCTTTCAAGTTTATTAAGGGAGGGATTTGCATGTTTCTAACAACCTTGGCTAACAGTTAATACTTTACGTCGAATGTCTTCTTTGTTATCTTTCTTCTTCCTCTCCAAACGGTGTTGCAGGGTCCTTTTTCAGTGTAAAGATAAATGAACCATTAAAGAGTTACTATTAAGTGGGTTCTCGTATGTTTTAACTACCTCTCTCTCTCTCTCTCTCTCTCTCTCTCTCTCTCTCTCTCTCTCTCTCTCTCTCTCTCTCTCTCTTCACATCCTTACCATAAGGGGGCCACATTATTTAAGTGTATTTTTAACAGGTAGCCCTAGTGAATGTGTTCATGCTTGTTGAACTAAGCTATGACCATAGCTGATGTACCTTAACTGTTGAAAGACAGTGTGGTGGATACTGCAAATAAAAAAGGACAAAGGGCCTGGAACCGAAAGAGATTTAATAAGCAAAAAAAAAAAACGAATATCAGTAACAAACTCAAAAATTTTAATATAAATTTATATTACCTAAGGAAGGTTTTTAGCCCTTTGTCAATCGAATGAGTCCTATTTTTGTCAAACCATCCACACAGATGACAAGTCTGACTTAATAAGACTGTTGTATGATATCAGGACATAGAACTAGTCTAGATTAAGATGAAGTTTCAGGGAGGAAAAAAAATCCTATATTATTAACAGTATTATAGACTATATGAAGAACTGGAAAAACGAAAACATAATAAAACAAGCAACCATCTTTAGAAATCTTTCTTGGGTTGCGTACTATTCTAATTTCTTTTCTAACGTAGTTCTCAGAACTATTTAAAAGCGGGGAGGGGAACTAAATGCATGAATAATACGATGCTTCATGGAAAGGGAAAAAGGGGGTGGGTTGGGAGGGGAATAGTTGTATGATATTTGTTCCAATGAACACGAATGGTAGGTCTATAAAGCCGCGCTCGTGTAAATGTATGTGTGTGTGTGCGTGTGTGACTGACTGTTTAAAAATCTCCTGTAAGCTGCAACGTTATATAACCAATTAAAAACTATAGTGAGTGTCGCTAATGTCATATGATGCAAAGAATATTGGATCTGTTGTGTCTTTTTTTATCATTTCTGTATGTTTTTTGCAAGAGCTTGTTAACTGCATCGATGCCACATTTATGGTCTGTGTCACGGAAAGTTTTTTCACTTTTTTCTTTTATTATTACGTACCATTCTATGGAACAGTTCACTAATAATATTATTCAGGAAACTATTTGCAATAAATAATGCGAGACATTCAAAAAAAAAAAATTAATCTTACGGCTATATTATTAACAGCTGTAATGAGTAAATTATGTGTATCTTTTTGTATAACACCTGATGAATGCAAGAGTATTTCGATAAATTCAATTTGCTTTTATGGAGACGTTAACACTAATGGGAATTGTAATTTCGATAAATTCACTTGCTTTTACTAGTAATTTTGCACTTTTATGAATGGAAAAATGTTCTCTCTTTTATATGTAACCGTTTTTGGCGAAAGTGTTCAATTTTTAAACTTTGATGTACAAAAGCATATATATATATATATATATACATAGAGATTGACTAGGTAGGTTACAAATGAACACAAGAAATGGGCAAGACTTGATCGAATGTACAGATAATAAAGAGTTTTTGATATGGATATATATCTAAGAAAGGGATCAATACAATAGAAAGATCATTCAGAATTCTATTGTAACCGTACGTGAGGATGTTGTTTATCCCTATTTCACTGTATAATAATAATAAATTACAAGAAATAATAAGAAAGAAAATTTTAAAAAATGAGTTCTCAATGTTTAACCATGTCTCCAAAATCCCGTATATATAACATATGTATAATTAATTATTTCTTGATTGTTCTCAATTTTTTTAATAAAATGCTATCTCAGCTCTTGTACAGAATATCCCTAAGTGATAAATAACCCTGCTTTTTGTCCTTCCGAACACCACTTAAAGCTCTGTTAATATCCAACGAGAACTGCTCTATAATGAACACTTTATGGGACTGTTTTTGCACCAAATAGATAGAAATGTAATGAACTATTCATTTATGCAAATGTTTCTTAAATTATGATGGGAAAAAAAGAAAACACTTAAGCGTTCGCTATAGAGGAGATCTTGTTATTCATCACACACATCTCTGATTTTAAAAGTCTTTGGTGTTTTGGAAAATAATACGTAAGCATAGAGACAACTACGACCTCTGAGTGCGACATGGTTTACTTGTTGTTTGCCCGCCTATTAAATAAAAAAACAAAAACCATTCCTTGACTGGCAAACGTTTGCCATCGCCTAGAACTGTATTTAAACTATTTTTATGTTATTGTTGTTGTTTTATTCAGTGTATAAATCATCTATGTAGGCTCGGGTAAAAAGAAAATATCTAAAATTATTGAAATACCGTGTTCGATCGACTTAATTATATAAGTATGTATGTCCGATTTTCAGTGGATACGCAAAATCTTTTTTTGCTAAATGAAATTATCATTATTTAACGAATCTCCACTGCTTTACGTTTATAAAGAAATATTTACTGTTGACATTCAGGACATCTTTGCAATTACCAAAGTTCAAGAGCGCTTGTGGGAAATTTTATTTATTTGAGAAACAAACATTGAAAATTCCTAAGTACATCAAGTTGTTAAATATTAATGGCCCAAATCATGGATAAATATTAGTATTTACTTTATAATAATAACAATAATAAAACCAAAAATAAAATAGCTTTTTTTTATCCAAGATGTAATTTTTTTATAATCAAATGGTAAAGATGCGAGAAAAAATTGAGGTTCTATCCGCCTTGGGCAAAATTTTCCAGAAATTTTTATTCGCTTTGTAGTGAGCAAGTTGCTCTCAGACCATTTAATAAATGATTATTTTGATGTTTCTAATAAGCACACAAACCGTCCGTGAAACACAGATAATATGCAAAAATAATAATGGATAACTTACTAGTATTTAAACATCTTTACATAACTGTGGTGGCGTTAAAAATCACACGTGACCGTAAACCTCATAATTCGAAGTTACAGTAGATTTAGAAATTCTAAGAAAATTTGTGAAGCTTAGGAAATAAAATAAATAGTACATTAAAATAATTAATGAATTTTAATACTAAATATTGTATTGGCTTGTTTTTTACATTAAATTCCAGTCTTCTGTAAAAATAAAATAAAAAATAAATAAGTATCATAAGCATACTTTGAATTCCAGATAATTGCTTCGAATACCAAGTTAATATCAAATTTTTTTATCGTGTGAATATTTTTTATATCTGTGTTGGTTTATTTTTTTTTAAATGAATATATCTTAACTAAAAATTTATAATTTTACGAATGCATTTTTTTAAATCTTGATCTCGTATAGTAATCTAAGAAAATCTATGGTGCTATCTAACTGTTCATAAATAGTATTCATTTTATCGTTGGATCCAATAAAAATAATGATGAAATAAACGGAAAAACAAATAAATGGAATCTCAGAAAGGGGTTTAAAAGAAAAAAAGGAAATAACCAGAAATCTATGACGACATTTAAATAAGTTGTTCCCGCTGCCGAACATAGCCAGAACATCGTTTAAACATCTATGCATGTTACTATCAATATTTGCGTAACGCGTTGATCTGAAATATGTTAGAAGATGTGTAGAATGAGTAAATATTATTTAATAATATAGGTAATGCTTTTATTTCGAATCACAACAAAATATTGGTTTAAAAAAAATAATTATTAGATCCACGAAGGAGCCTAACAGATGTCTAAAGACAGTTTACAGAAATTCATAAATGGTAAACGTGCCTTAAAATATTTAATGTTTGCTGTTTCTATACGATGACGTAGGGATCTGAATACAGTAGTCAGGATAATTTATTAATTTGCCTTCTATTATAGCTCTTCAAAATAAGACATAATTGCAATTACGTAGTTAACTTTTTCAGCCGTTTCAGCAAAAAGCTTCAGCTAATAATAACCGACGATGAACAAACTTAAAAATGAAAATAATCAACGAAATGATAAAACTAAATAACCAGTAATAAATAGATATAAAACGTGATTATAGATAATTATAGAATATATATAAATTGTTAGAAATAATGTCACTGAATACATAAAAGTTTTATCTTAGAAATTTTTGAAGCGCATTCTATAAAACAGAAAAAAAATCAACTATTAAAATATGCAATGGATCTCTTATGACTGTCAACTTCCCTATCGAGCCATTCTTTGTTGTGAAAGTTGGCAAACGGCAAAATTTTGATCATAGTCAGATTGAATTAACAGATCTCTGAAATGGACTATACAGGAGAAAGGGAACTTTGCCTCGCAGATAAGCCATTGATTTATTATATATTATATTGATTTATATTCTAACTGAATATAATATGTATACATATTATAAATGTATATTTATAGATTTTATATTATAAATGAATGGCATCGAAAATGACCATTGATTTATTTACAGAACTTTGATGGTGGTGTATGTGCGTGCACTTAAGATTAATACACTTAATAAATATTTTCATACTTAACAAATATTTAAATATTTTCATAATTTAATACGATAGGATTTATTGCTCTTAGGCGTGTATGCCAGAAATATTTCGAACAATAAAAAGTTGTGAATATCTTTTATGCATCTTCATATATAAAACAAGAAAGAGCGGTTTATCACATTATAAGTTCGAGCTACTAACGCAATAATTTTGCAATCGCTGCCTCTTCCTCCTCCTCGGAGAGAAATTCGCTCTTGCACAACTTATTACAATAAATAAATGCACTAAATGACAGATTCGATTGATCATAATGTGAACTCTTCCATATCAGCTCGCAAATTAAGAAATATTTAAAAAAATTAGCTTAACAACAGCATTGTAGTAATCTTCTGAGTGATAACGATTGAGTTCCACTGCCAACGATGGAAATACTGTTGCCAGTCAAGGAAAATAATCCCAAACCATAATTATTTGTACGCCTGTATCTACCTATGTACTCCTCAGCCCAGTGTTCGTCTTTGGTGTAGGATATTTGTATCGCTGTCTATGTCAAGAGGATTAATAAACCGCACGTGATGCGCTGGTTGTTTGTTGTGATTTTTTACTTAAAATATAACACTCATGTTTCTCTACAGAGATGTACAGAAGATCACAGTTTTTTTTTCTTTAACTATTAACTGTTTGCACAGCAAGACATTGCCGAAACATATGCAGAATATTTAAACTCGGTTAGCGTAAATAGGCAAGAGTACACAAGCTGACTACTTATGTTGAAAGACATCAGAGAACACAATCAACACGAGAACGAGATTAACGTTTTAAATATGTTAAAATATTTTAAAAACTTATAATAAAAGAAATCTCATTTTATTTTATTTTTCTATTGTATTATACATTACTTTATAATCTTCTATTTTTTAAGTACAATCAAAGAAATATAAACACTCCATAGAACCCACTAAACTATGGTATCTAGATAATATTCATTCGTAAAATGCTGGTCTGTAAACAGCAGCTTATGAAATTTATTTTAAAGAATTGCACTAATCGAAATATAAACTATGTTTTGTAGTCTGAAGACGACTTATGTGTCGTTACACTTTTGCTATGAATCTTTGGTACTTTACTGAAAAGTATCTCCAGCCCGTTCCAGTAAATGCTATATATTTAATTCTTACTATACTATAAAGATATTGATGTCACCAAGGAGATGACCATGACAGGTTCATACCCCACTGCTATAATGCTTCCATTGAAGCATAAATACTCGAGTTTACTTCACGCTAAGGACAGATCTAATGTAAGCTAAGCTGGTGAGATATAAATCATTTGGCTGAAGATATCTTCAGTATGTTTATCTTACCATTTCTAGATTATTATTAAAAGAAATGACTTTTTTCTTCTTTATTACCCATATTAAAGTACTTATAAAAATCAAGTGAAAGGCTAAAATCCGATAAGATGACTGGTATCTTTATATTCGCCAATTAAGAAATCTCTTTTGATTAAATTCAATACCTTACATACAGAAGATACAAGGTGCATTAATATGATCCTGCTATGAATTAAGTGTGTTGTAGTTAACTTTCAGTAATGTAAAAAAATCTATTCTTGTATATGCTTCAAAATTCTACTTCAATAAATGCTTGATTTTCTAATCCGCCGATGAAAACAATGATAATCCACCGTAACAGAATACTTGATCAATCTAGACAAGTCGTTGTATAACACACTCACTTCACTTATGAAATCAAGCCATACGGAAATAATCCTAGAGTTTCGTCAGTATGAGATACTCATCATCACATACAAAGAGAAGAAGTTACAGAAGTAAAGACTTAATACAAGCATATATAAATTCTAGTATGGTATTCCCTTGATGATAATGACAAGCAGTTGGGAATTTTCGAAACTGTAGACATCATATATTTAAAGAATTATGTGAGATTAAGCGAGTGAATTGCTATGCTCAAACAATGTCTGTTATGCATCATGGAAGCGTTTTAAACATGCACTGCGTTTTCGTTTTGAAACTGCAGGGAATTTCTTAATTAAAAAAGATCGGTATCAAGGACGAAAAAAATCCTATTCCAGGGATTATGTTAATAATTAATTAAACTATTGTAAAGGATGATTCTTAGGCGAGTTGTTTTCTCCCTGTAATCTTTAAAAATACTTAGAAAAATCTTTTCAGGAAAAGAACGTATGCAAAATTATGTCCCTTGTTAAAAAAAAAAAAAAAAAAAAACATTTCGATTCTTCATATCTTTCAACAGATATCTCACATTAGTCCAGTATTAATGAGAAGGTATATGACGTCATACCCTTTATATTTACCAACATATCCAGTGATGATTTACAACACATTCTTTATAGATGCTTTCATTATGTTCAAAGAGGATATTTCATATACAACCAGAAATTATACAAGCAACTAAAAAAAACAGGATTGGTTATAGACTCCTTGTTATCGATAGCCATGCTAGAAAATTTCAATATTGAATGATCTATTATTCATAAAGTATTCTGTATGTAAGCTTATAGAAAAAGAAGTTTAATGTGGACACACTTTATCCTAAGCGTGTCTACAGATGATATATTTCTGATTTTGAACATGGAAACGAGAAGGTAGTCCAAATTTACATTACATAAACTACCTACACTAATAATAGTTGTACACTTGATCATTACACACACACACATACACACACACACACACACACTGAAAAAATCAGGTTAAAGAGGAGTGTAGCATCCATAGACAAGAAGCAGAAGAGTTTAACAAAGAAATGCATCTTCTAAAGATGGATACGAAAATAAAAGACAAGAATTTAGAAAGGACATTGCACACGTGCATTTGGTACTATCTATAGAGAAAGTTACCATATAGAAAGTCATAACGAGGAGTTCAAAGATCATATGACTTTATTATCAATACATTATTGTCCCAACTGACTGACCTATTAGAGAAAATTCAATGACTACCCTCGAGCTGATTAATTAAATAGAGAATTATTAATCAGATCACAGTCAAAACACGACCTCCCAGAATATTCCAGCATCTCAAATGACTGTTTACAGTAGCTTCATATTGCGAAAACTGATGTACCCAGAACTCACGAGAGATTTATAACGTGGGCATTCATTTCGTACAGTGGGTGAACTAAGTAGATACAAAGGCTAGACTAGATATAATATACTGAACAAAGAAACAAAAACAAACACTTGAAATAAATTACTATTAACCAAAATATCAGAAACATCCGAATGTAGAACGAGGCAGAAATTGGTTATAAACAGACAGGTGCTCGAGATACAGTATTTGCGTTTCAACGTGTATGGGTATGATAACTGGAAGTGATCACGACTTCGAACAGGGACTGTAAATGATAGCCGATCCAGTAAGTATATCGGTCTTTTGGCCCTGCTAGGATAGTCATCACATGCAACAGCGTCTAGTATATACCAAAAATTAAAAATAAAAAGTAAAATTAAACCTTCAGGCGTCTGGCCGTAACAACTAATTGCAAATGATTATAAATGAATACCGTTCCATGGTTCAAATGAGTGCGGGGGCATACAGCCAGGTACGGAATTGCAAAGGATGTATCTGAATGGATCATTCTTTGACGCTGACGACCACCAGAGTGTCATACGTGTCCAATACATCACCTATAATGTATCGGGACATTTGGGTGAAACCTACCATTGAACATGTAGAAAGGTTGATGAGTGATGAATTTCAGATTCTATTATTTCACAGAGACGAGATGGTGTTTTGGAGGAAAAAAAAAGAAAGAAAGAAAGAAAAGGAAACGAATTCATTGACCGATCGCTCATAATAGTACACGATGGTATCAGTAATCGATTGTGTGGAACATGCTTTCCTGATGTCATTTCTTTTTTTAAATGCTTGTAGAGCAGTTGCTAATGGTTCCGCTTACTTGAGCATTTCTGGCAACCAATGCACAGTCATAATATTTGGTTTACAGATCAAGTGTTGATCAATTTTATTAAACTAAACCAACTAGTTTCGCCACACTTTAACTGTTGGCATCTTCAGGGCACTTCTTATAAGTTTAAACAATCTCACAATTATGCGTAACTACAAAACTGACAAAAATAACTGTAAAAACTGACTAGAATAATTACAAATAAAATAGTATCGAACGTGCGTGAAACACGTATCGCGTGTACAAGGTTAGCTAGCTGTTGCTAAGGAACTTTCTGTAGTTTGAATTAAAGTTCATTTCTTCCGTTTTTAAAGTTCTGATTAGGGTTTTCCATATCTCTGGGACTATTAGGCCTTGATTTCTGTTAAGGTTGACAGTAGAACGGGCGACTGTGGCTGCCTCTTTGAAAATTCTTGAATGGTAATGTTCCTCTATGTAAGGGGAACAACTTTTGTACCACTCGATGACATGGTTAGTTGTAGAGAAATGAGACGATAGGCCAGAAATATGCTGTCTGTTGTTTTTGACATAGCCATGTGTTCCTTTGGCCTGATTTCGAGGATTCTCAAAGTCTGTCCGATGTAACTAGAGCCACAAGCGCATGGAATATTATAAACTCCAGCATATTTTAAATATGCTGGAGTTTATAAATATATATAAAAGCCAACCATCCTTTCTATAAATATGGAAAGGATGGTTGTCTTTTATATATATTTATAGAAAGGATGGTTGTCTTTTATATATATTTATAAACTCCAGCATATTTAAAATATGCTGGAGTTTATAATATTCCATGCGCTTGTGGCTCTAGTTACATCGGACAGACTTCGAGAAGCCTCGAAATCAGGCAAAAGGAACACATGGCTATGTCAAAAACAACAGACAGCATATTTCTGGCCTATCGTCTCATTTCTCTACAACTAACCATGTCATCGAGTGGTACAAAAGTTGTTCCCCTTACATAGAGGAACATTACCATTCAAGAATTTTCAAAGAGGCAGCCACAGTCGCCCGTTCTACTGTCAACCTTAACAGAAATCAAGGCCTAATAGTCCCAGAGATATGAAAAACCCTAATCAGAACTTTAAAAACGGAAGAAATGAACTTTAATACAAACTACAGAAAGTTCCTTTGCAACAGCTAGCTAACCTTGTAAACACGATACGTGTTTCACGCACGTTCGATACTATTTTATTTGTAATTATTCTAGTCAGTTTTTACAGTTATTTTTGTCAGTTTTGCAGTTACGCATAATTGTGAGATTGTTTAAACTTATAAGAAGTGCCCTGAAGATGCCAACAGTTAAAGTGTGGCGAAACTAGTTGGTTCAGTTTAATAAAATTGATCAACACTTGATCTGTTAAACCAAATATTATTATTATACTAATTTATGATCAAGAAAATATCTTCACGATGAATGTACAGTCATGTTTGTTATTTGCACGGTGGGATCGCTTCATCTCATAGGAGAGTTCCTCCTCGAAATGGTTCTAGGAGCGTGTGAATATTTTTATCTTAATAAATATTCCCGCGTGGTCACGAGATGATTTCAATCCTTCTGATATGGTGGAGATTTTAATGAAAGGAATCAACTGTCAGAGAGAGAGAAAATCTGATGAAAGTGTAAGAATCCAAACCGGACAATTAAATTAAAAAAGGTCGTGCTGATTAGAATCGTAAAGACAGCAAAGCAAATTTTTTTTAAGTAATCAGGTTAGTAGCTTCTCTACGTCTGTCTGTCTGACCATCGTTCACGAAACGACTCGGGAATAGATGAGTCGATTTGATGAAACCTAACATTTTTGAAAATAAAAAGTCCATTTTAAAATGGCACAATAATGACTATAACCTTAAGCAAAGATTAAAATACATTTATCTAAGCAAATAATTCGAGTAACTTCAATTTAAACGTGACTCATACATTGTAGTTATCCAAAAGCACTGGTAATTTTAATCATTCTGCTAATGTAATCAAGCGCTTATCATTATGTCTTCAGTTTACTAAGTAATAGTCGTTAAGTTTTAATATCATTAACTCGAGAGCAATATTATGTTGTACGCAGATTTCTTGACTTTCTTTAATAATAATTTCAGCTACAAAAGGAAGTTGAAAACCATTATGTCAATGGAATCAAGTTATTATAAATCCAAGTGTAAAGCGAATGAAGAGATTACATTTCTAACGTAACAGCAGAAGCTCACAGAGTACAAAATATATAAAGTTACAGATATACATCATAATCATTATATATATATACATGATCTTGCCAAAGGTTGCAAAACGATAAACAAAACATAGTAGAAGCAAATTAATGACGTTTATTGGCAGTAGTAACTGCTTTGATGTATCCTGGACCACTTCGACTAACGTTTAGGTAGTCAATGGTATTTGCGTTCTTTTCCTTCTCTGAAACATCAGTAAGTTTCAATAATGTGGACGACCATTACGGTTCTTATCTTCATTTGTGGGATGAGCTGAATACCGTTTCATTTCATTACAAATGTCGTAATGGGTTTTAGTTGGAGCTCTGTGTTGGCCACTGCGATATTCTGATGTTATTCTTATCAGACAACTGTTGCACTCACTGATCTGTGAAGTCATCGTGCTGATAAATGGGAGGAGTGGTATATTCTCCACAACATGATTCCATACACTATAGCTAGTAGGCATATTGATATCATGAAAAGCAACCCCATGAACAATCTCCAACGTCATTGTGGAGACACCATACTCAAACGAAAACCACTCGCCAGGCACCCTCCATACTGAAACACATTCATCAAAGTGGTGAATCTTGTATCTTGACTAGTCGCCGTACAAAATAATTTCCATTACTACATAGTCTATGTCGTGCACTTTAGCATATGACAATCGATGATGTGCATTTGCGGATGTTAAAATGCCTGCAGTTTGCAGTTTTTGAGTGAACATCCATGTTCGAGTAGCTCTGCACATGTCGTGGAAACGCACAAAACTATAGAACTGATTGTGGCTGCTTGCATCTCCAGATTCTCAGATCATCCTTCTTTAGGAATGTTTACTTCTGTCAGCCAATATGTTAGGAATGTCTGCTCTTATCTTTTCTTAGGCTGTGTCACTTTATGGGCATGTTTTATCAACATGGTGTTAAATGTGGACTTCGATAGCCTAAGTGCTATTGAATAACACGAATAGACATTTTCCCCAAAGTGGCATCCTACTATCATTCCACCCTTCGAAACCCTGTTACTCTTTCCGTATGATAATCGTTCTACATACAAAGTCGCGATGACTTCCTAGAGAACCGCTGTGTCTCTTTTACAAACTGTACAATTTGCATCTTGCATCCATTTTACTACATGCAGTTAACAGACATAATCCATCTCGTAGCCTAACTGGTTTTAACAGTAAATCCCCAAAACCAATCAATCAATTTTCCCGCAATCGGAGAATGCTCCATAATCTACCTTTGTACATACAGAAGAAGACGAAGAAAATATACTAAATCAATAGAATAAATTCGAAGTACGATGAACGTTGATATTATAAAAAAGAACAAATCGATTCGACTTGGATGAACTTAGTTTAAATGTCATAAAAACGAGATACGTTACTTTTTTATGACCAAATGAAAAAATGCAAAATGGGAATTTCCATTCACATAGTCTAACATGATTGGAATTGTAGAGAAAATTCAAAACTGTAATTGAATGAACATAAAAAACGATAAGATCATAAGTTATTTAGGGTTAAAAATTGATCGTAATATAAAGATGGAAACTATGCATCCCTGATGTAGTTAATCGAGTACGGATGGATTATTTTAAGTAACAATTCATTTTGCTATATGCAGTACATTCTCAAACCCCCATATGTTAAAATATTAAAATTTAGTTATCATGGATTCGATCTGTTATATGTTCGAATCTATCCCTTACAATAAAATTTCCATTTTCAGTTCAAAATAAAGTAATCCTGATAGCAGTTATAGAGATAGAATTTATAAATATAGGAGTTATAAATATACTCCTAAATATAGAAGTATTGTAACATGTAATTCATACGCTACCAAACTCATGACTTATTAGATATAATCATATAGGGAAATTCGATAATGAAAGTGGGAAAATTAAACACGCGCTTTAGTAAACAAAAATTTTCCGTTTTTTCCAGTATTCAGAGTTACGATAGACATCACGGAGAGACTCATCGTTTCTTCTTATCGTGGGCTTACTGGGACGAATCTAATCGTAACTATTTAGGAGATTTCCAGGTCAGCTAGCGAATATTCATGAAGCCACCCTTCTGTCAGGTTTGCTTGGAAGGGAGCGCGTAGTAGTGATGTGTGAGGTGGGAAGAGGAAAGGCAATACTGAGGCCACATTTGCAGAGCTCTGATATTTGACACGTGCGTGGTAAAGATTTAATTTCTCATTGATAGCGGTATGTTGCTGAACAATTTTTTGGATCTAAGTATCTTTCTGTGATTGGAAAACTGGTCTTTCTTGTTTAGTTGTCGAGTAAAGAAATATTATTTGATATACGCCAATTCGTTTTTTCATATTTCATGGATAGCTTGGCCACATTAAACTCATGAACACTTTTTCATTTCGCAACTTGAAATTGAAAAGACGTTAAAGGATTACTTTCTTATATATTAATTACACTCACTTCCAACAGTATCATGTGACAATCTATAATTCTAACGTTTTCAAGAAAAAAAAAAAATTGTTGGCAATCGGTTTCCAATTTGATCATCATCGGAAGAGTAATGCGATCGAAAGCCGACTTACAGAAACGAAAGCAATGTGCGGAAACCGCAGACAACTACCACTATCTCGTGTTCCTAATCCTAACTAATATTGGAAAATAAACTCTGTGAGTCCTGCGGTCGAGTGCTTTGAGTTGCGTTATTAAAAACCCGTTTTTCGGTGAGAAAATCCTAGTTGACTGGGCCAAAAATGAAATAATTCGAGAACCGACTGAAAACAAAAGCTGCAAACAAATATACGTGTGCTGTTCAGTAAGTAATAAGACTAATTTTCTTGTGGGAAACCACTCATCACAATATTAATTTCTGTGGAATAAAGAAATGTTGCTGTCTGTATTAACAAAAGAGGTTGATAGATGTCGTATACGGGCTGATGTGCCAGAATGTCACGTGACTAAACGCACGTGCTCATCGGCGCGCCTTAGAAGTGCGACCAGTCTTCGAAATGGAAGCGTCCTTGGAACAGCGTGATGCGATTAAATTTTGTGTGCGTTTGCAAACATCGGCATCGGACACTTTTAACATGATACGCGAAGCTTTCCACGATGAAGCAATATCGAGGGCAAGTGTTTTTCGCTGGCATAAATCTTTTAAGGAAGGAAGGCAAAATGTGGAAGATCTTGAACGTGAGGGAAGACCTTCAACGTCCATCACAGAGACAATGATCAACACAGCAGCGATTATCATCAAGCACGTCAAAAGGAAGCGTCCATTGCTGAAGAATGGCTTCTTATTGCACCACGATAATGCAAGGACACATGTTGCTGGTTGTGTAGTGGACGTTTTGCAGAAGAGCAACACAGATATCCTACCACACCCTCCATACAGTCCTGATCTCGCACCGTGCGATTTCTGGCTGTTTCCTCAACTCAAGAAACCACTAAGAGGCCGCCATTTCGAAAGCAACAAATCATGTGTAAAAGCTGCGGAGGCGGTTTTGAAAGAACTCTCAAAAAACGGACTCTCACATGTGTTTAAGAAGTGGACGCAACTTTGGGACAAATGCATCGCGTCTCACAGTAGTTACTTCGAAAAAGACCATGTAAATTATGACAATTAAAGGTAATCTGTTTTCTGTGTAAATATAGTCCTATTACTTATTGAACAGCCTACGTATATATACAGGGTGTTCGGGATAAATTTGACAGTTTCGTAAGGAAAAAGAAAATCTTCTTTGTATCTATTAAATTTAATGAATTGACAAAAAAACATTACAGGCAGAGTTAATTACAGGGTGTTCGGGATAAATTTGACATATTTATAATTAATTATATTTTTCCGTAAGTTACATGTATTAACACACACTTCTCTTCATTTAAAAGTTTGGACCCTTCTTCATTCATATACAAGATGTCAGAAAGGATGGATAGCTGGAACCCACCTGAATCATGGAAGAGAATAACTTGTATCATGATGATTCGTGCCCGCCATCAAAATAAGGATATTACGACTGCTGCCCAATGCTCCCTGAATACAGTAAAAACAATCAGGCATGAACTAGAGACTTGCAATGGTGACTACGAGGATGTAGCAAGAAGAAAGATCCCTAGCAGACGATCTGATTGCGTTCGTACAGCAGAATTCCTCGCAAATCTGCAGGAACAGGTGTTGAAGAACCCTGGCATTGGAATTCGGGCTTTGTTCGTGGAGTTGCTAACTGTAGTCAAGCCCTGGATAACAAGGGTAGCCAATGGTAGGCCGTATGTATGGCAGCAGGATTCGGCCCCTTGCCACACCTCTGGAAAAGTCAAAAATGGTTGTCTGAAAATTTCTACGACTTCACCAGTCCAAATGTTTGGCCTCCAAACTCCCCAGACCTTAACCCCATGGATTATTTTGTATGGGGCGCAGTTGAAAAAGACACCAATCGCACTTCCAGTAATACAAAAGCCCAGTTAATGGATAAAATTAAAACAGTTTTTGCGGCCCTTCCCAGGGAGACTGTAGCATCAGCTTGTTCGAGGTTCCGAAGCAGAATTGAAGCTGTGATCGATGCTAATGGTGGTTATTTTGAGTAAATCTTGTTGATAGTATTGTACAGGGTGTTCGGGATAAATTTGACAGTTTCGTAAGGAAAAAGAAAATCTTCTTTGTATCTATTAAATTTAATGAATTAAAAAAAAAACATTACAAGCAGAGTTAATTACAATACTATCAACAAGAGTTACTCAAAATAACCACCATTAGCATCGATCACAGCTTCAATTCTGCTTCGGAACCTCGAACAAGCTGATGCTACAGTCTCCCTGGGAAGGGCCGCAAAAACTGTTTTAATTTTATCCATTAACTGGGCTTTTGTATTACTGGAAGTGCGATTGGTGTCTTTTTCAACTGCGCCCCATACAAAATAATCCATGGGGTTAAGGTCTGGGGAGTTTGGAGGCCAAACATTTGGACTGGTGAAGTCGTAGAAATTTTCAGACAACCATTTTTGACTTTTCCCAGAGGTGTGGCAAGGGGCCGAATCCTGCTGCCATACATACGGCCTACCATTGGCTACCCTTGTTATCCAGGGCTTGACTACAGTTAGCAACTCCACGAACAAAGCCCGAATTCCAATGCCAGGGTTCTTCAACACCTGTTCCTGCAGATTTGCGAGGAATTCTGCTGTACGAACGCAATCAGATCGTCTGCTAGGGATCTTTCTTCTTGCTACATCCTCGTAGTCACCATTGCAAGTCTCTAGTTCATGCCTGATTGTTTTTACTGTATTCAGGGAGCATTGGGCAGCAGTCGTAATATCCTTATTTTGATGGCGGGCACGAATCATCATGATACAAGTTATTCTCTTCCATGATTCAGGTGGGTTCCAGCTATCCATCCTTTCTGACATCTTGTATATGAATGAAGAAGGGTCCAAACTTTCAAATGAAGAGAAGTGTGTGTTAATACATGTAACTTACGGGAAAATATAATTAATTATAAATATGTCAAATTTATCCCGAACACCCTGTATATATATATATATATATATACCAAGTAATTTTATAAACTTGGTTTTTTTACTCCTTCTCCCAAGTAAGCAAAACAGTTAACTTTGCATCTGAACATAGTTCAAGTCTAGTGCAACACCAGGACAACTCGTTGTAAAGGTGGGTAAAGATCTGATCACTATTCTTAGTATATCCCATAATGTAAAAACACATCTCACTAAGAGATGTATACTGTTGCAGATTATGGGTGGGGAGGTCACTACCCAGACCGGTTTCAACCTTTTTTGAGGTCTCCTCAGTGAGTAGCTAGACCCTGAAATACCAAGGTTTTTAGTAATACAGAGCCTTATCAACTTTACCTATACAAGTTGATACAAGTCGTTTTTACTTTGAATAAGAAACTCTGGATGAGATAAAGATGTGAAAAGTTTTTTACCTTGGGAATAATATATATTAAGGATACCAAGTAATTTTATAAACTTGGTTTTTTAATCCTTCTCCCAAGTAAGCAAAACGGAGAATTTTCCTTCCAAGTTTCCGGGAGGAACATCGTACAGATCCCTATGAGATCAGCTAACTCACCTTTGAAAAGCCCTGATAAAAGTTCGTCGTGTCATGGACGGTATTCGAACACAAGTCATTGGTTATTAAACACTGCTTATTGGAAGGCTAAAGAAGTTCATCAAAGAAATGGGTAATCTTCTTCTTATTATTGTGCTATCTTCTATCGAAGGTCAGCGACCATCTTGGCGAACAAACTGCGCTCTTGTGCTAATCTGAGCAGTTGTGCAGTGCTCTTTCCTGTCCACGTCTTGATGTTGTCAAACCATGATAATCTTTTTCTTCCTCTAGTTCCTTTGCCACCAATTCTTCCTATCAAAATAGCGTGTAGAAGTTGGTATTTGCTGTTTCTCATGATGTGGCCAAGATATGATGTTTTTCGTTTCTTGATTATTTGTACAAGATGTTTAGCTTTGCCAATGGATTTTAAGACATCTTCATTGGTAATTTGTTCTGTCCATATCTTTAGCATTCTTCTGTATAGCCACATCTCAAAGGCTTCGATTTTCTTGATGGTTGTCGCCTTCAATGTCCATGTTTCAACTCCATAGAGCAGAATAGACCACACGTAGCATTTCAGCATTCGGCATCTGACTTCCATGTTTAGGTCTTTATTGCAGAATAGTGTTCTCATTTTCATGAAGGACTGCCGTGCAACTTCAATCCTTGTCTTTATATCTATTTCTGGATCCCACCGTTCATTAAGCCAGCAACCAAGATATTTATATCTTGACACTTGATCAATACTTTTCCCATTGAGTGTTAGTTTCATTGATGAGGCTGGATGTTTGCTGATGATCATGTATTTTGTCTTGTTGATGTTTATATTTATTCCCATTCTTTGGCTTTCTATGTATACTCTATCAATGAGTTTTTGGAGATCCATAATATTATCTGCAATTAGCACGGTGTCATCTGCATATCGAAGGTTGTTAACAAACTTTCCATTTATTGTGATTCCCTCTGAACATTCTTCCAATGCTTTTTTAAAGATTACATCTGCATATATGTTGAACAGGAGTGGTGAGAGCACACATCCTTGTCTCACTCCTCTTTTGATGTTAATATCACTGGTGGTAATGTTGTCTAATTGAACGGTAGCTGACTGATTCCAATACAGATTTGTTATTAGTCTTATGTCTTGTTCGTCTAGCCTTATTTGTTGAAGGACTTCTATTAAGTTAGTGTGTCTGACTTTGTCGAATGCTTTTTCAAAATCTATGAAACACATAAAGACATAAAGACAGATTTCTGTTTTTCTATGCATTTTTGTATCAATATTTGGGTACAGAAAAGGGCCTCTCTAGTACCAAAACCATTCCGAAAGCCGAATTGTGTTTCACTTAGAGTTTCCTCACTTTTTCTATAAATACGATTCTGAATTACTTTCAAAAATATTTTTAATGTTTGGCTCATTAGACTAATAAGTCTGAAGTCACCACAGGAATTCGCTTTGGGTTTCTTTGGGACAGTGATAAATGTGTATTTGAGCCAATCTGATGGAAATTCATCACTTTCATATATTTTATTAAATAGTTTTTCAAGAAGTTTCATGTTATCTGGTTCTATTAATTTTAAAAATTCTGTTTGCACACCATCTGGTCCACTGGCTTTTCCTGTTTTACTTGTTCGTATAGCATTCTCTATTTCGCATTTCATGATTGCTGGTCCTTGAATGTTATCTTTTATATTTATAGGCTTCTGTCTAGTATCATTGAAAAGTTCTGTTACATATTTTATCCAAATCTATCTGTGCTTTATTCTCTTCTTCTAGAACTATTTTTCCATTTTCGTCTCTTAGAGACACTATTTGCTTTTTCCTCAGTTTTCGAGAAATTTCGTTGATTTTCTTATACAGATTGAAATTATCATGTTTCTTCTGAAGCAGTTCAATTTCAGTACATAAATTTTTCATCCAATTTTCCTTGGCTTCTTTTATTTTTTTCTTGATGATGTTA
Source organism: Typopeltis vanoorti (assembly GCF_054136105.1). Taxonomy (NCBI): domain Eukaryota; kingdom Metazoa; phylum Arthropoda; class Arachnida; order Uropygi; family Thelyphonidae; genus Typopeltis; species Typopeltis vanoorti. Next base: position 126,495,385 of record NC_143549.1, read on the forward strand.
TGTGTTTCTGTATACCTGGCAAGGTCTTTGTTTTTGTACATTCTTCTTGTATCAATAAGAGAAAGAATTTCATCTGTCATCCATTCCTGTTGTTTTATATTATTCACATAACCTACTTCTTCAATACTTGTTGTTACGATGGCATTGGAAGGCTAAAGAAGTTCATCAAAGAAATGGGTAATGAAATTCATCTATTACGTGAGAAATTGTATTAGCAGCAAAGAGGAGACTGTCCACTAAACCAGCTTTGTATGTGTGTGTGTGTGTTAAGCTGATATTTTAGCAGCTTAACAGCAGCGGCGTGAAAACGATTTTTTCTGAACTGCGCGGTCCACAAAATTTTCAAATTTTACGGCACCCTATCTTTTTCCCGTATTAATTAATATATGTTCATAGACGAAACGTAATAAATTAATTGTTATAACTTTTATTTAACAAAACTGATATTTAATTATAAACTAATATACATAAATAATTAAATTTTATACAAAAATCTCCTTAAACCTTTCATTATATTTTGCAAGCAAAAAAATATTTGTATTAATAAATGTCATCAAATTTTAATGCGCGACTTTCGCTTGGTGCTCTTTTATCAAGTTATTAATTCGTGGTCGAACTGAATAAACACTTTTGGTTCCTTCTCCAACAGATAGCAACCGTTCTCTCTTCTTGATTTTAGCATTTTTAGGGGTGAAAATCCCCCAGTCACGGAGGAGAGAAATAGAAAACTGTAGCAATGTCATCATAGCAGTCTTTCCAATATTGGGAAAATGTTTAGCGACATACACCCCTAAACACAATAATCGATAAGTCATTGTATTTGTGAACTTCAATAACATTTTCTTAAATCAATGAACTCTACTTCATCTTACAGACTGAAATGATCTTTTTGAATCGATATCATTTACACTATATGTCTTTGCGAAATGTTCAAGTACGTCTATATTTAATATTTAGAAAAATAAATCTCGTAGTACCCTAATATGAGCATGACGACAGCTTAGTTGGGAACCACTGACTTAGAGCGTTCTATTAAGATCCAGGGACGTTTCCCTTTGCGAGATTTCGGTAGGGTAGTTATGGCTCTTTTTGACAGCTGTGTTTTTCATGTTTGCATAAAAATGTTTCTATAACAGGCAATTTATGTAGACTTTGCCTGCATCAAGACATTCAACACATACTTAATTGAACGATGTCCTCCCAAAATGCTTATAGAATCACCGACCCCCTTACTCTTTACATTAAATTGACAAGAAGTATGCGCAAAAATCTTTATACTTAAAAAAAAAAATTCTTCCTTGTCGGATGCGTGCTTTTTCTTCATCGTTTTAATGTCTTATACACTTTGGCTTGCAAAGTAAATATAAATAAACAAAAAATATCGAAAATCGCATATACGATAGCGAAATAGTTGCGCAGTGTCATTAATCATTGCAAGCTAAAGTGAGGCGATTAATATTCCTCGAATCGGTGAAGACATAATGATTGATGACGACAATTTCCAACTTTTTAACTCTTGTTTAGCATAGATTAATTGGCTAAGAAAAATGCCAGACATCTAACCAACATGAAGTATTTCTGAGAGAAAAATAACCGCACGATGGAGGAATAAGATTCTGTAACCTAAGATTTGAATTAAGATATAGTGTTATCAAAAAAAAGGAAAAGAAAGAAAGAAAATCTATCAAGTTTTGAAGCAAATTTGAGGCAACGAATTTTGAGACGAATGTGTGTGCCATCCACTGGAGAATTTTTACTCCAGTGGATGTAAAATATCTTATAGGTTAAAAAGTTAGCCATATACTGAAGAAGAGAGAGGTTGGGCGCATTTAAAAGCATCTGCTTAACTGACATTATCCGTAAAAAATATCGGTACAGTTTTTGTTGCTGCTGTTATTTCAGAAGAGAATTTGCATTTCAATCATTAAAACAATAATGCTCAGCCAGGCAGTTCTAAACTGTACCCAACCTCCTGCTTCCCCAGTACTTGACTTTCTTGATGTATCAGTTACTTTTTTAGACGAAACAAGGAAAAATAGTGATAAATAACTCATGGAAATCGGCTGAGTGATGAAGTATGTCACTTTTACTCCCATCCTTCAATTTTGCAACGCCTTCAATTTTGATCCAGTTGTACGAAATCCATCCTTCCAAAATTCGTCGAAATCGGTTGAATGATATCAACTTGTACATAGAGTAGGATGTAACCCTTCCCACAATAACCTTCATCGTAACACCTCCATTTTAGTCGGAATGGGCTCATGTTAAGCAGGTGACCTTAATCTGCTTAACACACGATTAAATTCCATATGAAATCGTCTGAATGATGCGTCTCTAAAGATTCTTACTGAGAACAAGGAGGCAGAGAAAAGAAGAAAAATTACGCTTTTGTGGTGTATTTTTCTATTTTCAAAATACTCTAGTCATTCCATTAATTGGACTTAGCAGTTTCAAATTTTGTAGACTCTTTCCAGTTGACGTCTCCTATACAATGAAAATAGCAGATTCGTAATATTCCATCGAGAAGCGCTATCACAGCCGGTCGATGGTCCAAATGATTTTTATAAGAGTAGTCATTTTTTTATGTGAATCCACTAATGAAGAGAATCCTAATGTTCTTTTATTATCGCGACTTCAACATATACAGTCGCTAGCGTATATATTGGAGGCGTCATCCATCAATCCAACTAGAAGGCTGGCAATAACTGACTTAAGGGTTATGGCAATAACTCCTGAGAGAAGCCATTTCATTAATAAATTAAAAATATACACGATTAGTATTCTAATCATGTATATTTGATTTGCAAAATTTGATGGCTACCAAATTTGGGTAGCACCAAATTTGGAGCACCGTCCAACCTCCAATTAGCAATAATCACAGAAGATTATTGAGAGAAAGCGCCACTGTCTTCCTTGAACAAAGACAGTCATATTTTCGCACGTGACTGTCTTTGTTCTCGAGATCATTTCATACTCACTCTTCGTTGAGTGTATCCATAAAATGCATTTAATGTTGCTAGCTTGAACTGGTGAATAGAAATAGATTCTTCCTGTTCAGTCGGTGTAACCTATACAACACCCTCGGTGTGTAAATGCGAGGTTGGGGGGGGGGGGGAGGCTGAAAAATTCTGATAATCACCTAGAACAAAAATGATATTAAAGCAACTAATATAACCACCAGAAAGAACATATCTCGAAACTCTTTAATCCCCCTCCATGTTTTATCAAGTTGTAATAATTTGTTCTTTTTCTTTTAGGATATATATATATATATATAATTCCGTCATGGTAATTATCACAACTTTTCAGAACACCCTCGTAATTATTTTATTTAGTAAATTATCTTCATTTCAGTTCCTCGTAGTGTTTGTTCTAGAAACTTCAACATGAATCATTGCAATCTCTGGAAATTCCAAATCTCATGTTTCAAACGTTTCTCTTCACAGTCGTTCTTTTGGTTTTTTCTTCTTAAGCAATTCTTTTAAGTGAATTCTGGAAAATTCGGAAGAATATCCATTTTGTGACGGTAATTAATACGATCAATACATGACGTCTTTTAGCCGGTTTGCTTTTGTTGTTGTTATTGTAGATGAAAAACCCGAGTTTCAGAGAAAAAAAAAAACCTTCCACGTTCGCATTAACTTGGCTAATTTACATTCATATGAAAAACCATTATAAAGATTCGAGTCCCTTTCCAAAATGGGATTCGAGCCTAGGTGTTTCCAACCAAATGGTATTTGTCGACACAGACTGAACAAGGAGAATCTATTTCTATTAATTTCACTACAAAATTTTAATATCCAGTTGACTTATAATAACAGATTTGAGAGATCTATCTACAGAGCAACAAGATTCTGAAATACGAAGCCATTTTGTGTGTGTAGAAATATAATTTAATCATAAAAAGTTTACTGTGAAAAAATAAATAACTATACAGTAATAAAAATGGTGAAATAACTCATTTTCAAATAATGTAAGCCTAAAATAATAATCCAAGGTACTTACAGACCCTTTTGATCTACGACCTTCCCAGATTGGCTTTCGTCAACATTATGTCTAAATATTCATGGTCTTATATGTGTCCTTAATGGACGAAAAACTCGAGTTTCTCCAGAAAGAAAACGTTGCCAACATCGTATGAGATCGGCTAAGTCACCTTCAGCTGAAAAGTCCTGATGAAAGATCGCATTACAAACGGGATTCGAACGCAGCTGATTCCAAAAGAAAGGCTTCATCGAAACCGAACAAGAGTCCTGATGGAATCTCCCGATATATACACCATTAAAACAAAGCATAAAAAGACTGATTGTACGAACTGCTCTTGCAAAAAAGAAAGGGTAGTTCGCCTTCGATTCAAAAGTGAACTAACTTTATAGTCGGTCATCATCTCACTTCTCACAAGAATTCCTTGGAAATTTGATTATCAAAATTGTTTTCTATATCTTAGGGAAAGAGAGAGAGAGAGAGAGCAGCTCAATATCTCGGAAATGTAAGACTGTGTAAATTAATAATTAAAATTACATTCTACACTAATGGCTTTTATATTCGAATTTTCAACACCAGTTAACGCCTATTTCGACTGGCATAACTGATCTCCCAATCGCACCATGAAGTCTATTTCCCCAGCATTCAAAAGTCCTCGTTATTTGTCACATGCATCATAACAGTTTTTTTTTTATTCCTTGATGCAGAAAAAATAGCAATGCATCGCAAAGACAGATTCTATTTGCATAATAATGATATTTTATGCTAAAAAAATCACGTTGTCTGTTATGAACAAGTATGGCTGTCGAGATATATTCACAGCCACGTGAAAACCTTTTATTTTTCACGTAGATGAGAATGTAGCGCTGTTTTGTAGCGCTGTTTCCATTCTTTATGTAAGTTGGGAACGTATTCTCTCGTCAATTCATTCGCCAAGTTTACCCTTGCTGGAGCTCTTGTTTTCTCCACGGTATTCCTAATAGAGGTGAATATATAATTGTTTTGTAGTTTATGTACAAAAGAGTGGAAAGTAGTTTCTATATTCCTTAAAAAAATGAAACTAATACTTATAATCATGGGCTTGAAAATATTCATAAGTCGCTAAAACGAAAAGTTTTTTTAAAAAACTTTAAATCAAGAAAAGATCATGCTTCTTATTTTTCTAAAAAAGAACATTAAGTGATTTTGATGACAGTTAATTATAATCATGAGTACATAAAATAATAGTTTCGTCTAACTGTTTTGGCAGATTAAAAAACGGGATTTCACTGTAGATTAAGAATTGTCGAATGAATAAATTTAATGACCTAAATTGGTCTTTGAACAATTTCAGTTAAATTAAGTTTATCTGATTACTCTTACTGACCAAGTAATGTTTTGCTTGAAGGAATGAGAAATCTGCAAGTCAGAGACACTTGGCATGTTAAAACAAGCAAATAAGGCTTAATTAATGTGACCAACGGTCTTTCAAGAGGATCAGAAAGACTTCATTGGTTCCTATGAGCAGAAGTAATCCTGCAGCTCATAGAATAATAACAAAACGATGTTTGAAAATTCCTTGTTTAGATAGACGCTTGCGTAAACGATTATTGATGCAAAAATATCAGCTTGCTTTATCTTTAAGGCTCTGGATAATTTTCTCCTGAGTCTTTCGAAAACTTGAAAAGACAAATATTTGGCTGGCGTTAAAGCGAAAACCTTGAGACGCGCTGAAATGAGTAGCTGTCTAATAGTTAGCAGAGATCATTTTTAAGTTTATTTCGGTATGCTTATCGGACATTTTGTTCCTTCTTTTGCAAGCTGTTGCTCTACTATCCTTGTAGAAATTTTATAGAAATTTAAAACAGACAATCCTTCCAAAAAAAAAAAAAAAATTGTTTATCATTTCTAATTTTGGTTTCAACAGAATCATTTGCAAGGATAAAATGTAGGAAAATATGTTAGAATTATATATTCTGCAAGAACTCTGTTCTGGCTAATTGGAATTTAACGTAATTTTGGTATATGGAATAATCATAAGACTGTGTCCTTGTGGTTTAATTTTAGTTTCAATCGAATCGCTTTTATTGGGAAAATGATTGTGGGATTCGAAATGGTATTAAGAATTCCTCACTAGCTGGAAGGAATTCAATAAAGCAATATCAAGGCAACTCATGCCAAAGTATTCAAGTTCTTCATTACCTGAGGCAAAATGTTTCCGTACTAAAATTATCTACCTGTTATCACATAATGATGGATGTTTATTATTCGTTAATGTAAATCTCAGCGAAAGGTTGCATCAACAGTCCATTAGTATCGTTTGCAGGCTAAGGGTTAGATAATCCGGTAACCCTGCTCTAGAAAACAAATACGGAATTTTTTTTCTTCAATCCACTTCAGCCTCTGACAAGGATTGGCAGTCTCACTCCGGGTAATGAAATTCTTCTACACCCAACTAAAAATGTATTGATCTCTTAAAATGTTTCGAGCATTTTCAAATTTGATTTCATTCAGTGGCAAATATATATATATATATATATATATATATATATATATATATCTGCCCGAGAACACTAAGCCGAACTTTTTCCCGCCCAGCCACAGGCAAATACTACCCAAGCACCAAATCTTGGCTCTGAGGCGATGGAGAAAGAACAGTCGGAGACCAGGCTGAAAACAAGAGGACAAAAATCCTCTGTTCGGACTGTTGGCTCTATCAGCGACCAGGTAGAAACCTAGGAAAAGAAGAAAAAAAAGTCTTAATAACACCATAACCATCCTATGTAAGAAGGTTAAATTCATCATAAACAAGCGCATAATCAATTCCTAAAGTGTAGACCTTCAATTTGGCATAATTAGGATATTACGGATGCATTTTATATCCGTATAAAATGGATCCGTATTTTATAGGTAAATAAGAAACTTAAAGTTTCGAATTTTAGCACTGGGCTTATGAGAATATAGCCTTCCGCACTGGAACTGCCTTGATGCTATGTACCACTTAAAAGACCCAGGTTATGTCCAGAAGTCATATGTTCCTTCAATTTAATCTTCTTTCTTGCGGGATGAAAAATGCCAGATAAACTGGCGGGAAAAACCCTACTGTCCGCGCCCAAGACCGGCTAACTTGGCTATGGCTGAGGAAGATCCTCAAATTCCTCACGTCTTCGACGGGAATCGAACCTGGGACACTCCTTCCCCGGGCATATGGTTGCGAAGCGCAAAGCCACTAGGATAACCGCGCGGACTTCAATTCAATACCTTACTTATATCAAATTGAAGAAACATTTCGGCTCTACACTTTGTTAATACTGGTATTTTTAAAATCAAGTGTATAGGGTCTAATACATATCCATACTTTTTTCTCTTGGCCTTGTCGTAACAGCCGAGTAAGATTTCTTATTCATTCCATATAACTTAATATCTTTCTGTAAAGGGCATCATGTGGATTAGCAGAAGACAAGACGTGATGATAGAACTGTGGCATTTTCTCAGATATTCTACGTGTAGTATGCACTTGAGTACGTTGTTCAATAGCTTTGTCTCTGTAGTATGGAGTCTTGCATCTCCATTGATTTTAATTGTACACTTCTTAAGGATTTTGGCTAGTCTAGTATTACTGAAATAGAACCAATCCAGAAAAGAGAATAAAACCTTCGACTTCCATATCGCCAGGCATACGTTGAGACCATTGTCCGCAAGAGTTTGCGTTTATTATAGCCATTTGTAAATAAATAAATAAAACTACATAAACCGATTATTATAATAATTATTTATTATAATTAATGTATTATATATCCGATAAATTCCATGCGTAAAATTTAGATTAATATTAACAAAATGTAATATCATTGTTACAAGTAATTCAGGATGGATCATAATTATTAGTATCATTACAAACATTTCAGCTGAAAATTTTAAACAGCAGAATTTTAAAAAAAAATGCCTACAGTACTCTGAGAAAAATACCTGTGGGTTCAGTTATTGTACTAAACAGTGATGTCACTAGAAAAGAGCGGTATTTTGCAATTGAGTGCCTTTTTATGACTGTTTACAATCATTTTCCTACTTGTTATGTACGCAGAGTTTTTCATTTAAAAATAAATAGCCATTAAAAAGTGTTAAAACAATTCCCAAGCTTGTGTTAATGTGACTCTTACTAATTAAATTTTCCTCCCAATCGCTTGTGCCATTCAATAAATAAATCCATTACATCCAAAAATGTGTATGATATGGTGCCAAGAAATATGACTTTTTGGGGGTAGGAGGATGAAAAAAATCCTACTGAACTCTTATCAGGAAAATAGAAGGTTTTAGGTGCTCTAATTTTTTTTTTTTATTTTTATGGATATTTTAATCCTTATATTTCATTTTGTTTTAGAAATTTCTCCGTCATTTGTGGATAATTTTATCCATTCTTAGACACGTTTTAATTCTAAATGAATCTTTTACGCCCTTCTGTGATACTCGATTACGGATTTCACTTAAAATTATATATGCTCAGGTATTTATTTCAAGTTCTATGCATACTTTTCCAAACTTTTGGCTTCTGACTTTAGATTTGCCGATTAGAATATGGGCCTTCAACACTGTAAAGTAGCAGACGCAAGTTACTTGTCATCTAGTTGCCTTGATTGCAAATCAATGAATAGTGGTTTAGTGCTATTCGACCATTGTAATCATCTATGCGGAAAACACGTATCACGCTTGTTGTCCGCTGTTCACGGCAAGATGATGGAGGTTCGTACTACAGCTCGTACGAAGTTGTGCACTTTCCCTTTAGGTGATTGTGGTTGTCAGTTCTGCATTGGTGAGAGATGACACTTCCTGCGCAACAATCAGATCACGCATACCACCACTGCTGCGAGAGAGAGTGTGTGTGTGTGTGTGTGTGTGTGTGTGTGTGTGTGTGTGTGTGTGTGTGTGTGTGTGTGTGTGTGTGTGTGTGTGTGTGTGTGTGTGTGTGTGTGTGTGTGTGTGTGTGTGTGTGTGTGTGTGTGTGTGTGTGTGTGTGTGTGTGTGTGTGTGTGTGTGTGTGTGTGTCTGTGTGTCTGTGTGTGAAGTAATAAAGTGACTTTGAATTTAATTCAAAATGTAAAATTTATCAAGGAGTGTAATACTGCAATTACCAAAGTAAAGGCCGATCTTGAATAATGGTTGCGGTACGAACTTCAGTACAAAAACATTTCATTAGCGTCAAGATACTTTGCAGCAACATATTTTTATTTATATCGAGATCTGGCCAAAATTTGACAATGTCTGAGATCACAAACAAAACTCACATCTAGAAGTGACTCTCTTGGAAGTCAGAACGAGAGGTAACTAAGCAACTAACTTCTTATTAAGTGGCCAAATATTTGTGGTAAACCAATACTGTAATAAAACTTTACAATACTTTAGATCATGGGTATGCACCCTTTTGGCTTGCCTGGGTCACATTGAGCGAAGAGGAATTGTCTTGGACTGCATATAAAACGTATAATATAATAAATGTATATAAGTAACAAAAATTCCGTATTTTTCAAAAATTTTTATTATAACATTAAAAAAAAGATGGCAGCATAAACACAAAATTAGTGAGACGTTTGGCCTTGTTGACGTGAAAACTATGCATCAGTGTCTGGATCGATGGATGTGGTTGCAATTCGTAGTGAGCTCTCAAGGTTCTCGTAAGAAATTTTTGATCTAAGTTTACTCTTCGTATGCTTCATTCTTGAAAACAGTTGTTCACAAATGTACGTACTATCAAAAAGCGATGACATGCATAAAGCGTGATTGCGAAGCGAAGGATACTTTTCTCTGGGAAGATAGGTCTTATAAAAAATCTAGGAAAGAGACATGATCAAATTTTTCTTTGAGTTGAAAATCTGATTGCAACTTTATACATTCCATTTGAAAATTCGAAAATAATGTATTTATGTCGACTGAAAATGGAGTCGCAGATTTACAGAAAATTGATAATTTTTTCTGAAATCTTGAAACTTATTGTCAAATTCCTGTATCAAAACGGAAAGAAAGACAGAATATTTTTTGCATCACATAATAATAATGTTAAAAGTTTAAGATCTTATTGGACCACATTACTAATAGTCCAGAGCCGCACTTGGGCTGGACACCCCTGCTTTAGAGTCAAGTAATGGCAGACAGCCGTTCTCTCTCTCTCTCTCTCTCTCTCTCTCTCTCTCTCTCTCTCTCTCTCTCTCTCTCTCTCACACACACACACACACACACACACACATGAAAAATAATGCTTCATTTTCTTGTCGCTATCAGTAAATGTTTGAAGAATGGAGATAGGCTGCTCAATAGTCTTTAAAAATTAGAGCTAAAATAGTCCACCGACTTTCTATTGGGCTGAAAGCCGTTAAAGGATTTTTTTTGTAATGACATAATATTCGTGGCAAGAGTAAACGTATTTTCCTGTACGTGTTGTAGCTATATTTGTATTCATATTCTCTCAGTAGTACTAAGCAGAAATTGCATAGTAATGAGCATGGAGAGGGAATAATTCGTTTCCTACATTAATTTTTCTCAGAAAATAAATTTAATTAATAAAAAATAAATAAGAAGAAGAAGAAGAAGAAATAAACAATAATTGAGATTTTCTCCTGGGCACCAGGGGGGGGGAACACTTATTTATTGTTTTATTTCAATAGATTTCATTATGCAATGGTGATGATGAATGAAATTTTCATCTATTGAGAAGAAACGTTAAACACAAAATTAGTTTAAAAGAACAACATTATGCAGCAATGGAGGTACCTAAATGCGCCCAACTTCACTCAGCATCATAACGGATATATTCCGCATTATCTTTGAATTATTATTCATACTGCATTGCAAGAGTGATGGTATTTTATTGCTTCCACTTATATGCAAATAAATTCCTAGAATCAGGATTGCTTGACTTCCAAAACATAACATAAAAAGTATGAAAAAATATAATGTTTCCTAGCTGAAAGGATATATGATAGAGAGAGAGAGAGAGAGAGATGGCATGTATACCACGAGAGGAAGCCCGAAACAAGTAAAATTATATTGGTTATTTTGCAAACTCTAATTTAAAACATTCTTTATTTTGTAGTAGTCACTTTATGCATGCTAAGAAAATTGCAGTCCTTTTTCCACTTAAAAAAAGTGCAGATCGTTTGTTTCCTATTTCATTTCCAAACCTACTAAAACCTGAACTGAATACCTTTTTATTTCTTAACATTTGTTCCTCTCGAAAAATTTGACCTCTGCCCTCGGGAAATGCACCAGCATTAATTCCACTGCAGAAGAAAAAAAATATATATATCATATGAAAGTTCCTAAACTGAGACCTTTACTTGATGTATTTTTTTCCGCAGTTTCTCGCATAGGAATGTTACCTTTACTTCTTTGAAATATTTGCATCCGTTAGGAGATTTAGAGCAAATGGGTAAACATTTGGCATTGTGTTGCTGCGAGCTATTTGCAGCTCTGTGCTATGAGATGAAACAGTGCGTGCAAATATCAACTGCGGCATTGAGATTTTTCCTCAAACAGGTAGACAGTTGCCAGGTATTTTTATTGTACCACTGTTCCCTGATGCAAGAAATGATTCTATGTTGCCTTGGCAACCGAAGTAAGCCGTATGCTATCACTTGATTGGCAAGAAATACAAATAGCAAAATTTTTCAGCCGACAGACTTATAGAATTGAATTGAATTTCAAGACGAACAACTTCTTACAGCAATGGTTATTATTACTATTTTTTTTTTTTTACTTTTAACTTATTTAGAGAGCGCACGTTATCTCGAAACTTGACAAACTACGTACCATCGTAGGCTAAATTTGCTGATTTCAAATTTTTATAAGACTGTAAAACATGTACCATATTTTTTGTGTAAACAAACAGTATGATAAATTCCAACCTAATATCAATTACGAAATTCAAATTATGTACGTAACCATAAAATAAATGAACTGATTTTTCCCGGAAATAAATTTACAGATGCCATAAGCACATGAGAATACTGAAATTAATAGCGTAAAAGTAGCTACTAATTTTCTGTACTTCACTAAAGAGAACATATAAAAGGGGTTTTGGATTTATACAAAAAAAAAAGTATTTTCGATAATGACACTGAATCTTTCTTCACATTCAGTTAATATAATACAGTCTATATTAATATTTGTTCTTGTCTTTTCGGAAAATGCGCATCACATTCTCGAGGCATTGCTTATCTCTTTACTTAAATATGCATTTTTCTACCCTCCTTCCTATTACTCTCCTGCTTTTCAATATCCATATTTTTATTCCAATAATATTGAAGACTTAATTATCTTGATACGTTCAGCTACATTACTAGATATTTGGTATCACGTACTAAATGCAATTAAATTTTATTACACATAATAAATAACAATTATTGAAATACCTTAAGGACCAAATACTTCATCTAACGAACGAGAAAAGGCAATGAGAAATTGAATTGACAGAAAGAGAACACACATACAGCATTTAGAAGTAGAAAAATGACACTACACAAATGTGTTAATGAAACAAATAATTGAAATAAATGATATAAACTGATAGAAACGACGCCCAAATGAAAAGAAAAGGAATCAACTGTGATTAGGAGCATTAATAAACAAAAACTTACATAAATTTCTTTCTAGAAAAATAACATAAATGTGTAATCGTTGTGGAGACAAATATTAAAAAGAATTCGCCTTAAAAGATGCCATAAAGATGTTAATCTCCTGAATGAAATCACAAAAAAAGGTTTAAAGAGGTAGTGGAAGGTAATTTTGTTAAGTTAACCTAAATTAGCAGATGATGGAAGTATCTTGGATGCTTAAAATGCAAAAGATTTGAGTTTTTGTGTTGTTCTCTTCGTTCTTCGTGCTGGCTTGCCTGTTTAGCTGGATGAAAACTCTTTCAGCCTCCGTTGGGATCAGTAAACTCGCCTTTGGTGGGGGAAAAAAAGCAACTTGTAAAATAGGTGAGGTTCTTCATTCAATTTAAATAACAGAAGTTGCTTTTGTAGAAAGAATTACACTAAAAACTGATAAAAAACGACAAAACAATGAAAAAAAAGAGAAGAAAGAAAATCACGATTGCCTCCAGTTTCATATCTGCAGTTAAAACTCCTTACGTCAATTTTGTATTTGGTATTCAAGGGAAACTGTCAAGACGTAACTCAGAAGTAGTTCTTATTCATAGAACATAAACATAGACAGATAATCAAAAACAGCAGTTAGAACACGAAAGAAGAGACGTGCGTTGTCATTAGTAATTAATTTTTCAGCAGATGTTGTAATGCTGTTTAACATTATAGCGGAACAATGAGAGCTATGAAGCCAGTGTGATGTGTGTGTTAAAGGCGTGTGTTTTGTTTGTTTCTGTTTGTCTGTTTTATAAGATGAAAAAGCAGAGTTTGCAAGGTGAGGGGGAGGACTGCCATCACCGTCTGAGAGCTTTAAGCAGAGAATTTTCAGTTCATATCACATCGATTTTTTACAATTCTCAAAAGCGTTGAAAACAGGCATTCAGAAATTAAATGCTGCATAAGAGAAAACGGAGAATTCTTCACAGAGAAAGTTGTTCGATATAAACATCTACGTTTCTAAACGGATCTTATGTTTGATAAGGTGAAAATAAGAAGAGTATAGGAATTAGGGATCAGAAAATATCTAAGCATATAACACGAAACATAAAGATAAGCTTCTTGAATAGGAGGCACTCTTAGAGAAATATGAAACATTTTTCAAAATGGGAAACTGGAAAATGGAATTTATTTGTGCTCTCACTGATGAATCAAGTACTAAAGAAGGGCAACTGAAATAAACAGAAATTGTTCTTGTTTGAGATAATAACAGCTGAATAGAAATTTAATCCCATTTAAAGGAACCTTTTGAAAATTTAGGCAGAAATGAAACAACTAATATATAATGGCAAGTATGTACTAGCTTTTCTGCCTATGGACGCTGGAATATATTGATGTCAGCGCGGATCAATGCGAAATAATCCGAAAACACGAACATCAAACAAACTTCATAGATCTAAAAATTCGAAGAAAACATTCTTATATGTAAATTAAGTGGATGTTGAATCCAACATTATTTTAAAGCCGAATAGAGAAACTACAAGAGTTTCAGAGAAACTGCAAGAGCTTCATGCTGAATATAGATAGAAACTATAAAAGTATCGGCGGATCCAAGCGTAAGCAAACCTTTCATGACAGGGGCAACTCGTAGTCGGCATGAAACTCTTGTAGTCTCTCTATTCGGCTTTGAAATAATGTTGGATTCAACATCCACTTAATTAGAATAATTTTGTATCGCTGAAGTGAAGCCTTTTGGTTCTCCTTTTCGGTAATTGCTGGTGCCTTTTGTGATGCGACACCCTTTTTAGCAGCTCGTATGGTAAAGTATAAGTTCTGCATCACTGCAAACTGAGTATTTTACATTTGGGTCTGGCTCCCACTGACGAGCCCTCAAAAAAGCGCGAAATCGGTCTGGGTAGTGATGACTCCCCCCATAACGTATAACATCATACATCTCCTAGGAAATGTGTTTCACGTTATGTGAAATACTAAGGATAATGATCAGAGCTTAACCACCTTTACTACGAGTTGCCACTGGCATGAAAGTTTTGCTTACGCTTGGATCCGCCGAAACTTTTATACTTTCTATATTCGGCACGAGACTTTGTAGTTTTTCTATTCGGCTTTGAAATAATGTTGGAGTCAATATCCACTTAATTTGAATAATTTTGCATCGCCGAAGTGAAGCCCTTTGGTTCTTTATTGCAGTAATTCTTATATGCAACCAAAAAAAAAAAAAAAACAGATTATAGAAGTATTAAGTGAAATAACTACATGTTCTATCCATCCTATCTCTCTTGTTTAAACTGCATTTGTACATTCATTAGACTTTTCCCTCACTATGGTCTGAAGTTTCACAGTTCTGCTACCAGGGGTTTCTGATATTATATTATAGCAATGTAGTAATGAAAATAGCGTTAATTGTTACATAGGTTTGCAAGCACCAAAGAAGTTCAATGCCATATTTTCTGCTTGCTAGCAAAGTCGTGCACTGCTTTCTGAGAATAGTGCAATTATTCGGAATTCATATTTACTTGCACTACTATAATCGGAACACTACAAAAAATGGATGGCATGGATTCAAAAAGTTCGCCCGTACAACAGGTTTCGCTCAAACAAGACACTACTGAACTTCGTCACCTTGATTTTATTGTCTAGAGCGGGGGGGACTCATTGTAAGCACAGAGTTAGATTCATACCACTTATTCCGAAAAGGGAAAAAACATTTAAAATGATATCATGACGAAGGTAAAGCAGCCATGAAGATACAACATCAACAATTTCAATTGAATTCTACTCATGAAATGGTTTTCACCTAAAATCTATTGTTATGGAATTTATGTAGTTACATTCAAATGTTACCTGTGTATGTAGTTCAGTAATCAACATGGTAAACCGCTTCTTTTACAATATTTATTATTTAATTGCGTACATTCTGGAAAACATTTGCTTGCCTTAATCTCAGAGCTTTGAAAAAAAGCTTTGAGATGAAGTCAAACACATCAACTTGCGACTGCACACTGCACCAAGATTCGTTGATAGATAATCTCAATCAACAAAAACACTTTGTGAAAGTGCTACGTGTTGTATTTAGGTAATATACATTAGCTTCTTGCTATTAAGGAAATTAAACTGATAATCGGTTATTACTCTGATATTAGACTCCGACATAATCTTAGAAAATAATAACAAAATTCTTAAACGTTTCCTTACGGATGCATCTTCTTTCTTAGCTTGCTTGCAAAACTTCTAAACTGCGTCGAAAACAGATGACTGGCATTTGTTAGTCTGTACATGCCGAAAGAGTTACGTCCGCGATATGTTGTAATTAATTACGGAACCACAGACTTGTCATTGTGACGGATAACTTCATTATCTTCTCATTAGACTACGTTCATTTGCGCATTAGCCACTAGGTGGCTCTCTGGTTAAGAACATTACACATTCTAAAGGCGTTATTACAGAAACCTCCAATACCCCTATTATGGCTCTAGTTTGTTGCTGTTACTTAAGGCAAGATTGGCTGTCATGAGGAAATCTTCAAGGATTTACGAGTGTTTAATGCTTGGTAACAGAAGCGAAGTCGTCTCACATAAACATGAGTGGCAATTCATATACGTATTATAGCCAGGGAACAGATGTCTTTCTTATTATGAATTTGCCACGAACAAGCAAAGTTGTTGTGTATTTAGGTTCACTACAAAACAAATGAGATGGAATTGAACAGTTAGGTGGGGGTGGTGCGGTTCTGTTCTTTAGATTAGCTACGCCATCTAATGGC
Organism: Typopeltis vanoorti; assembly: GCF_054136105.1. Lineage (NCBI taxonomy): Eukaryota > Metazoa > Arthropoda > Arachnida > Uropygi > Thelyphonidae > Typopeltis > Typopeltis vanoorti. Next base: position 126,511,702 of record NC_143549.1, read on the forward strand.
GCTATGTGGAACCATTCTACTGACGTTTAATGAAGCACTACAAACTTCTCACTTCACGTGATAGAATCTGCATTATGTGGCAAATTTCAATTGGTAAGGATATTATGACCTGTGAATACTTATGTGGCTGCTATCAACTGGTTGGGATTCAGAGAAGAAGGAAATATAGTCTACTGTTAAAACGTAGTAAGCAAAAGTATTCTGCAATCTCAGAAGTATGTGGGCACCACTGTTGAAGAAAATCTATTTGTTTTATGTAAGATTAGTAACTGTTAACTAAAAAATTAACAAGCGAAGCTTATCACGACTCTTACATTGTGAATAATGGAAACGTGGAAAACGTTGAAGGTTGCGTGAGTCAACCGCTATCTTTGTTTGTCGCAGTTAATTATTTTATTCGAAAGGACTAGAAATTGTCTTCTAAATAGAGCTCTTCTTCCAGTTGATGTCGTGATGTATGAGAGAAGTGTGGTAAGTTATACCGGAGTGGAAGTGAAGGAGGCTATAAAGAGGATGAAGAATGGAAAATCGGTTAGTCCTGACAGGATCCCAGTGGAGACATGGAAGGCAATGGGGGGGGGGGAATTGACTTGCTGTGGGACCTGTTAATAAAAGTTTATCAACAGGAAAATATACCCGAGGAATGGAGGGAAAGTACCTTTGTCCCTATCTACAAGAGTAAAGGGGATACACAAGACTGTAAAAATTAAAGAGGAATAAAGTTGATGTCCCACACAATGAAAATCCTAGAGAGGGGATTCTTGATGGAAGACTGAGGAAGGAGGTGGAGATTGCAAAGGAGCAATTTGACTTCATGCCTGGTCGATCGACGGTAGATACTATCTTTGGGTTAAGGCACGTGATGGAAAAGTTTCGAGAGAAGCAACGGGAGCTACATCTGGTATTTATTGATCTGGAGAAAGCGTATGATAGAGTGCCAAGAGAAGAAGTCTGGATGTGTCTGAGGGAAAAGAAGGTACTGAGAAATATGACAGCCTGGTGCAGGAGATGTACAGAAATGTGAAGACAAGAGTTCGGACCTGCCTGGGAGAGACAGAAAGTTTTCCAGTGACAGTTGGCTTGCATCAAGGGTCAGCATTAAGTCCGTTCTTGTTTAATATTGTTGGACTATGTTGTATGCAGATGATATCGTGCTGTGCAGAATCAAGAGAAGAAGCGGCAGCTAAACTGGAAAGTTAGAGGAAAGTACTGGAAGAGAGAGGTATGAGACTGAGCAGAAGTAAGACAGAGTATGTGTTGCAAAGTGGATGGCAGCCAGGAGACAGATCTGGAGCTGGAAGGAAATGTCATCAGGAAGGTCAGTAACTTTAGATACTTAGGTTCAACAATGAAAGAGGATAGTGAGGCTGACAAGGAAGTGGGACGCAGGATGGAGGAACTGGAGAGAGATGGCTGGAGTGCTATGCGATAAGAGGGTGCCGATCAATCTAAAAGGCAAATCTACAGCTCAGTAGAGAGACCAGCTATGATATATGCAATGGAAACTGTGGCCCTGAGGAAAAATCACATCAGCAGGATGGAGGTAGAGGAGATGAAAATGCTTAGGTGGATGCGCGGTGTGACTAGAAAGAATCGTCTGAAAAATGACTATGTAAGGGGAATGGCGAAGGTTACGAACTTAGGAGCAAAGATACAGGAGGCAAGGTTGAGATGGTTTGGTCACGTGATGAGGAGGGAGAAAGAGTATGTGGGAAGAAAGGTCATGCAGATGGATGTGCAGGGGAGGAGGAAGAGCAGGCTGCCAAACAAGAGATGGTGGAGGAGGACTTGAGGATGAAGAACTTGGATGTGGCTACAGCCCAAGACAGGAGGTTTGTGGAGGATACTCACTACAGACAGCGACCCTACTTACGTGGGAAAAGCTGCATAAGTACTACTACTACTATGACCAATAAAAAACACTATTTTCAGTGTAGAATAGAAGCTTATGCCGTTGTTGGTTGGGTGAAAGAAAACAAGTTCAGAGAGACTATTTTATAGTTGGCAATGGCTACGAGGCACTCTCTCTCTCTCTCTGTCTCTCTCTAACCTCAAGAAGTATGGCTGAATTAATCTGTGTAAAAAATTTGGATAGAATTCTCCTAGATCAACTTCAACCTAACAACATGAAAAACGTCTTCTATACAGCATTAAAAAAACACAAAATTTGGAGTTTAAATGTTTATCCCGTCATAGTTTGAACTCTTTCATTTACTGATTGTCTGTCTGTGCTCCGAAGGTGCTAGTTTGAAACCCAAGGAAATATAAGACTGTTAATAAATAACTTTATATGATTTAATGTTTTTTGAGTTGTAATAAAAATCTTAAGGTTGATCCTCGCCCATCACTCGAGGAGTGATGCACGGTTGTCGCACGAATGAAACCATATCGATCGGATTCTGCTTCAAAGCTCTAAACCAATCTTGCTGTTTAAAACGTTGCGAAATTTAAATCATTATTTTCATAATGAGATGGCAATTGGGGTTGACTGAGAGCGTCACCACAGCCATCAACAAATGAAATAATGTCAAGAGAGGAGTGACGAGAAAATGAGGTGATTCTGAGAGATAGAAGGGATAGATTTCGAGAGTGGCGGCCGGCCTTGAGAGATGTTCGATTGTGAAAAGTGAATATTGGTCGTCAATGTTTAAGAGGAGGCGGTTTTTGGTCCACTATGGGGAGGTATCAATCACCATAGAGGTCAGTTGTTCTCAGCTGGGCGGCAGAGAGACTGTGTACCAGATCCGCAGGACCTCGGCGCATTATTGATCAATAGAAAACTGACTAGTTCGGAACCGAAACGTGGGAAACATGTTAATGGGTCCGAGCGACAACGTTCATGTTCTATGTTCGAAGTCGCGCGTGGAGCACTATGTCTATCGGGGGCCGATAGCGGCCGAAACTCCTGATGGGAGTGCATAGACAATGCCACTCAAATAACCTATGGAGGTGTGCATATGTAGGTAATTTTTGGGTGAGAAGTCGCTATCTGGAAAACCGTTTCGATCTGTCGAACGATCACCTGCCATAGTTGCGTCTTCAGGCTTCCTCCTAGTGGTACCGCCGGGTTCAGCGGTGCATATCGCTGAAAGCTGAAGAGCCTGATAGGTGCGCTCGTCACCGAATGATCTACGAGCAGAAGCCAACGTATCAACCCTTGAGTGAAAAGTTAACACTGACTCTGGGGGCTTGTACCAGGCAACTTACCTCGTGCAAGTTCTGAACGTGCTTCACCGGTCTTGCAGGTGGACCATTCCTCCGAAAGGAGAGTGTGAGGACGGATCTACCGCCAGGGTGTTAGATGGCTCTGAATGAGCGTGCACCACCGAGATCTCAAGTGTAAAGACTGCAATTCCGAAAGCATCCTATTTTTCATCATTTCTGGCTCAAACTTTTTTTGTTGCATTCGCTTCCAAAAAATGGTCTCCCAATTACAAATCCTGACCTCCTTGATTATTAAACTAGATTTAATATTTTAACTCTGAAGGTTCATTTTCGGCAGCCTAAATACTCAAATATGGAAGAATTCTTCTTGTCAACTTCAACGATCATAACTCCCAGCTAGCATCCCTTGTCTATGATATTTATAGTCATCCTCCTCCTTATGCGTATATTAGGCTTTAGTGGCCCGATACGTTCGAATTAGGCATGGCCTATTACGATTCGAAACCGAAATCGACTCGAGGATAAGGTGTAGTGTTTTTCCATAGGTTTTTCCGACCAAAGGGCTTCGCCTATACCACCTGAGCTACGGAGGCTCATTTATAGTCATACTGCTATCATATTTATTGAAAGAAAGATATCACGTACCTTGTTATTTCTCAGATCTCCAGCAAGATCAAATTTCTCTTCTTTGGCTGATTTACACCTCTAGTTTTTCCTGGAAGAAATATGTCATATACTTCAACAGCCTCCAAGAAACATGGTATCCTCGTTCACAAGAGACGGTATTTCTCGCACATACAACTGCTGAAACTATTCCCTCCCTTTACAATTCTCGTTATTTCAAGATAAGTTGAAGTCCTAGTTTAGGCAATTTAATACAACAGGCTTGTCATTCTTCTGCTGCATCCCTGTAAAGCAGGGGTTGGGAACCTTTTTGAACCAAAGAGCCTTTCCAACAAAAAAATTAATTAAAACAAAATTTTTGGAGCCGCAAATTTAATTCGATTTTTCCTGGTGACTTAAAGTTGCAGTTAGTTCAAACTTAGGTAAATGTGTTTTTAATTCAGTACCTCCAGATATCAAATACCACTTTTATGTTTGCATATAAATTTTTATATATTCAATAAATAAATAAAACATTAAGCTTGATTAAGTTTTTAATCACAAAATATGTTTAAGCAAGTATAATAATGCAAAAAATTCAGAATTTGTATTGCAAAAAGAATTAGTCCAAACAAAAATACAATATTATGCATTTTAATATATATTTGATTGTTTTAATTTAAAATTCACCAATGAGACTTTGGATTTTGCATCTTCTCAGCCAATTTACTTAAATCTGGATTGTATGTCGTGAACTTTAATAGTAAATCGGCTTTCAAACTTTCATCAGTCAATTTGTTCCTATATTTATTTTTAATGTAATTCATCGAAGAGAAAAATTTTGGGAGCCGCAATTGTACGTTGAACCGAAAAGAGTCAAAACCCTAAAAGCAAGTCGCCTAGCATTTGAATAATTAGTTGGGAAAGAATTCCAACATTTAAATATAATTTCCTGTGGTGTTTCTTCCATAGTTTCCTCATTTTCTTCAATTTGTGCTACCATTTCCTGAAGTTTTTGTACCCAGATGCTTTTATTCTGAATTTCCAGAAGCTCCATTTGTAGTTCTGCAATTGATATTCCGGGAAAAGCTTCAATATCTACTAATTTTAAATCGCAATTTAACGGATGTATTATAAATTTCATCATCTTCTGATGTTTTTTAAAATCCTGAAATCTGCTGGTAAATGAATCTAAAATTACAGTAATCATTTCAGCGAATATTTTGCAATCAACTTTTTCTTGATTTAAATTCAATTTATAATTTTTTAGATTTTCAAACTATATAAATTTTTCTTCAGTAACATCTTCGAAAAACACTCTTAGTTTCTGTTCAAAGGTAAGGACTTCCTCTAATAATTGTAAGGCTGTGTTTCCCTTCCCTTGCAACTTCAAATTTAACTTATTAAAAGGTCATATCCAGCAAAAAATAAAAATTTTGTATCCATTCGGGATTACTGAGAAGTTCCACATGATTTACGTTATAATTTTTAGTGGTTAAGAAAACTGTTACTTCTTTTAAGCACTGAAAAAAAAGTTTTAATGCTTTTCCTCTTGATAACCATCGTACTGATGTAAATGTCACTAAATCTTTGTTGCCTATTAGTTCCTCTAAAAATGTGTCAGATTAAACGTCTGAAATCGGACGAAATTGATCATTGGCACAACAACAACAACATCCATCACTCTTTTTAGTTGTGGTAATAATCCCAAAGAATTTGCAACTAAACCTTCTTGATGCAAAATGCAATGAAATGAAATAACTCCATGTGGAATATGAGTGGAGAATAATTTAATAACAAACCCCTTATTTTTCGCAATCATAGAAGGCGGGCCATAGGTCGCAATGCATACTATATTATTAATATTTATATTTTTATTCTGTAAATTTGTTAGAAGGTTTTCTGAAATATCTTGACCTGTAGTGTGTCCTTTAAGTGTTAGCAGATCAAGAAGTTCTTCTCGAATACCGGAAGATGTGATATATTTAACCATCACGCAGCATTGTGCCATATCGGAAATAACATTTGATTCATCCACCGCAATAGATATAAAATCGGCAGAATTAATATCTATAATTTGCATATTTGAAACTTCTGCAGAAATTATTACAATCCGTTCCTTGACAGTTCTAGCCGAAAGAGGTAAATTTTTAATTTTTTTACGTATCTCGTCCTTATTTTTCATATCCTTAAATAGAATTTCATCATATGAAATTCTATTTAAAAATTTATTTAAACACATCATACATGAAATTTTTTAGAACTTCACCATCAGAAAAAACTTTTCCCGCTTTTTCTATTTCAAGGGATAACAAAAAACTTGCTTCAGTAGTATTCGACGAAGATTCGTCCAAGTTGATAAATTTCTTTGCTGAAGCAATGTTTTCTTTTGTAATTCTTCAATAGCTTTTTTTCTATTTTCACCCTCAGGATATTTTTACTGAAGTCGAAATGTTTTCCTCGAAAATGTCGTTCGACATTACTTGATTTGTTATTTTGAAGTCGTAGACGGCAAATTGAACATCGAGGATTTTCATTTACTTCTATAAATGCAAAATTCTTTATCCACATTTTATTGAATCCTCTGTTTTCTTCGATTATTTTTCTTTTTCTTGAACTCATATTAGGAGGATTAATATCACAAATTCACCTGCAAGTAAAAACACAAATTCAACATAATAACATAATAAAATTAATTTGTGCATATCATTACTTGACACTAAATTAAACACCAGTTTAGTACCACAATAAATAAGTTAACAGAATATTTATTTTGAACAGTTAAAATCATGTATCTAAAATGTATCTAAATGTATCTAAAATCCGTGGTGTTTAACAGGTTAGCTGATCATTTAGTTCAAATTTTCGCCGTGGCTCTAGTTACCTTACGCAGGGTTAACATTTAGCGGTATTTCAAATGTGACGTATTTGTCAGTTGTTCACGTCATAAAATTTCATGCGTAACACAAGCCACATGCATGGTATCTAGCGCCAGGAAGAGGCCATATCAAAAAACAATATTTAGTTGTTTGTATTAATTATGTATCTTTTAATTCAATATAAAAGAGCCGCACTTGGTTCAGCCAAAAGCCGCATGCGGCTCCGGAGCCGTCGGTCCCGACCCCTGCTCTAAGGCATCGATTTTCAACCGGTATGCCACGAAAGGTTCACAAGTGTGCCACAAGATTTGATATAAAGCAGTGTTTCTTAACCTGTGGTCCGCAGGCAGACTTAAATTAATTAAATATGTATTTTTTTAATTATCTAAACAAATCAAAATTGAATAATTAAGTAAAAATTATTGAAATCAAATGGAGACTTTAAAAAAAAATAGCGTCAGAATGTTCAAAGTAGGAAGCAATAAAACTATATTGTTCTTCACCCTTTTTATTATTCGTCATTCTGCCACTAAATTTGTAGCGGAAGAATGAAAATAATAAAAGAGGGGTTAAGTGAACAATAATATAGTTGGAAGAGGCCGTATCAAATCTGTTTTGTCAGATTTGGAGTAAACGTGTTATCCACATTTCAACCAATGGCTTATTGTTTATTGATTTTTATTATCGAGGGTTCCCTCCTTCAACCAAGGCTCCGTATATCTTGAGAAGTGCTAAGTGATACTTGAACAAAGTGTGTCCTGAGTTCGTTATATATTTTTCGGAAACGTTTTTTAACAATGGAAAAGTGGCTGAGAACTAGGACTTTGAAAAGAAGGGCAAATGAAACAGGTGATGCTAACCCTAATTGTGATACAAGTGTTGTAACGGCGAGTAAATCTGCTACTATTAAAGTAGAAGAAACAAGTAGTTCAAAGAAAAAATACAGTAGGAAATATAACAGTTCATATTTGGAATTCGGGTTTACTTGGAGTGGAGATGAAATTTTCAGAAACTTCAATGTCTTTTGTGTTATGAGGTGTTGTCGAACGCGTGCATGAAACCTTCAAAACTCCGATGACATTTAGAAACTAAACATTGTAATGTGGAAAATAAGCCAATTGAATTTATCTCTTAAGTTTGCGCATAACGAAAACAGGAACACGTCATTTTATCGGGGGGAATGTACTACTTCCAGCTATAAAAGATGCTGTAAAAACGATGTTTTGCAACAAGTTACTAAAAGATGTTGATTAGATTCCTCTTTCAAATGACACTGTCGGTCGCAGAATTAATGATATGGCAGGTGACGTAGGATCTCAGTTAATCGGAAGAGTTAAGAAAAGCCCCTTATTATGCGTTACAAATAGACGAGGCTACTGATGTTACAAGTGATGCGCAGTTAATATGCTACGCAAGATATGCGCATGATAACAACATGATATTCTGTATGATGATATTCTGTTTTGTAGAACTTTGCCATCCCGAACAACCGGAGAAGAAATATTTCACACACTGAATAATTACATAATACACAAAGGGATCCAGTGAGAAAAATGTATAGGCTTTGTTCGGATGGAGCTCGCGCCCTTACAGGCAGGCATAGTGGGGTTGTTTCAATGGTCGAGGAAGTAGCTCCAGATATGAATTAGGTACATTGTTTCATACATAGGGAAGCGTTAGCCTCCCAAAGGAATGCCACCAGAATTTAAAACTGTGCTATATAATGCTGTAAAGCAAGTTAATTTTATTAAAGCTCGACCGTTAAATAACAGGTTATTTTCAGAACTCTGCGATGAAATGGGCAGTGAATATACACAACTTTTGCTTCATTCTGAAATTCAGTACAGTAACAAGGGTATGAAGCACCTGTGGCAAGTGTCTAACTTGTGCCCTACCTAACCCAACGCAAGTGTATAACTTGTGCCGCCTAATCCAAAAATGACAAATTTTACTAAATGCAATATGTTATACTTACTATTGCTTGCGTCTAAAGCAGCGTATTGCCAAAATTTGAAAATACAATATAAAATAGTGGACTTTTATATCTATTTATTTATTTTTATTTTTTACATTTTTTTTTAGAATCAGTGATTTCCCTGAGCCAGCTATCTCTGATTGGCTACCAGTGGAGATTGAAATGCCCACTAAGTCTCCCGAAGCGATAGGGTATAAATAAACGCCTCGCCTACGCCCTATAAGGGAATAAAAGGCGTTAGCTGATGATGTTGATAATGACATTTTTTTAAAGTTTTGCATCTCAAACCTATTTGCGCCCGTGGCGAGCGCCTCTTTCGCTACGCCCTCGTTAAGGCACTGCTGAAATTCGCTGGCTTTCCAGGGGCAAAGTACTAACAAGGTTATTTCGATTAAAGCACGAAGTTTTATTATTTGTAAATGAACGTAATTCTGATTTTGCATCACTTCCTGTTGACAAAGCATGGTTATCAACACTATTCTATCTTTCAGACATTTTTTTTCTAAATTAAATGAACTAAATCTCTCCCTTCAGGGAAATTCTTTAACTGTACTTGATGCCTACGACAAAATAAAGGCATTCGAGAAAAAAAATTGGTTTCATGGATTAATTATGTAAAAGACACAATTTGCACCTTTTCCAACATTGGAACCCTTTTTAGTGGAAAATGATATTTTTGTTGATTCTGAGTTTCTTTTCAATGCTTCTTCAGATAATTCGGGAAATTCTCTTCTCACTGAAGGCGAGATCCAAAATCGAGCCAAACCAAGATCACGGAATTGCATTTTAAGTCCACTGTCACTTGAAAGCTCAATTAGCTGTTTTTTTTTAAAAATGAAGATTTATTGTTACATAGACCATATATTTACAACGTACTTAAGCTCTTACAAAAGCTCGTACTGTAGCTCTGTTGAACTTTCAGTTCAACAGAGCTACAGTACGCAAATAACCATATTACGCGTTTGCATGTAACGCGTGTTCATGATGCTGAGTAGTTATGTCACGCGAACGTGTCACCCTAGCTACCTAACAGGTACTAACGATTCTTTGTATTTTGAAACCTTTTTTGCATTTACCTCTTTTTTTGTACTATGCAAGCCTTGAGAAAGCTGGTCAGTTACTAGCGAAACCGGTAGGCAATTTGTAAGAGCTTAAGTACGTTGTAAATATATGGTCTATGTAACAATAAATCTTCATTTTGTAATACTTTATGACCAAAACATGTATAATTTAAATAACTGTTTTTTTTTTTTTTTTTGATAACGAAAGGTCGTTCTCGTGACTGCAAGCCTGAAATGGATCGGGTTTGTGACCACCTCAAAAATCTGAAACGGAATTTTGAAACATATTTTCCGAATAACTTTTGAGAAATTTCTATGGGATCGCGATCCATTTCAGGCTTGCAGTCACGAGAACAGAACGACCTTTCGTTATCAAAAAAAAACAAAAAAAAAAAACAGTTAATTGAGCTTTCAAGTGACAGTGGACTTAAAATGCAATTCAATGATCTTGGTTTGGCTCTCGCCTTCAGTGAGAAGAGAATTTCCCGAATTATCCGAAGAAGCATTGAAAATCGTCATGCAGTTCTCTACAACCTATCTTTGTGAGAAAGGATTTTCATCGCTCCTTCAAATAAAAACAAAATACAGAAATCGTCTTCGTGTGTGTGTGCCGATCTTCGACTGAAGTTGACCAATATTGAGCCAGATATCCAGTAACTCTGCAAGGGCCGAGAAGCTCAACCATCTCATTAAAAGTAAGCAGTAACATAATTAGATCATATTATTTATTTGTTTAATAAAAATTAAAACTTTGTTCAATGATGATACACTTTTAATCGTTTACTTCCAATATAATTAATTATGTTTCCATGTGTATTAAAAACATTCTTTTAGATTTATTATGTTATAAATGGCACAGTTTTTCTGAAATGTTGGTAATTCCTACTTAAGTTTTTAAAAAAATTACGAAAAGTCAAAATGACGTATAGGGAAATAAATTAAAAACACTATGTTTATTTTTGAAGCAAAACTTTAATTCCAACATTCTAAATTGTTATTTTTCTTGCTTTTCTGTTCGAAAAATCGTCGATGACATTGTCGAGGTCTATTTCATCACTCAGTTGCTGTTTTATAGACGGTAAGGCAAAATTTCTTAAACGCCAAAAAAGTGCCGCCCGGAGAGGATCTCCCCCCCCCCCCCCCAACTACGCCTCTGTGTAGTGGTCCGTAGAATTGTTTTCAGCATCTTACTGGTCCTTGGCCTTAGAAAGGGTGAGAAAGTTTCTAATTAAAAAAAACGAAAATTAGATGACAGTGAAGTAGTAAGTGATGTTAGTACATCTAAAACCATTGTCCGCCAGTACAATTGAGATTTTTTGTCGTTTGGCTTTATTTCCAGTGAAGACACACCATGTCTCACGTGTATTGTATGTAACGAAAAACTGGCAAACCAATCAATGGTTTCTAGCAAACTGAAGAGATCTGCAGTCAAAAACTCCCACTTGTGCAAGAAACCAATGAAATATTTCAAAAGACTTGTACTCGAAAAAACTCGCCAGGAAAAAAAAAATGGACCAAATTTGTGACAATATCGGAAAAAGCGCAAGAAACAGAAATAGTCGCTGAAATAGTTGCCAAAAAGATGAAATCTCACACAATCGCCGAATCTGTAATTTTACTAGCATGTTGTAAAATTGTAAACATCATGTTTGGCGAGGAATATGAAAAGGTTTTAAAAATCTCTGTCAGATAACACCATTAGTGGTTGTATTCAGGATATGTCTCAAGATGTTGATCATCAAGTGATAGCTCACATTAAATAAGTCGATATGTTTGCTATTCAACTGGATGAATCAACTGACGTCACTGGAAAAGCTTAACTTCTAGCATTCAGTAGATTTCTTTATAATACAGATATCATAAACAGTTTTTATTTTGTCAACCACTCTAGTGTAATGATGGTGCTTTTTCTCGTTTCTATAATCTTAACTTTATCCTTGCGTCAATTCCTAAATCTTTAATCTTGTCTTGTTCCCTTATGTACCCCTATTAATTTTAACCTTATGCCCTTCTGTTCCTTATAATTTACCTTCAGTATTCCTTTTTTTTTTTTTGCCAAGGATCTCTAGATATTTATTTAAATCAGTGACTGTGCCTCAGGAGTTCCTTTTATGGCATTAAATATTACTACTTTCGGTAGATATCCTTCCTTGCACAGTCGTGGCTATCCCTTTACCTTAATTTTGTATTAAATATCTATCTTCCCCGCTCACGTGAAGGCTCGATTATTTTTGAGAACAATGCATCAAAGAATTAAATATCAGGCGACACTCAATTGATATTTTAAACAAATTTAATTCACATAAAACAATTTACACTAAGCTTGCAGTAATAGAATAAAGCATCTCAATTCAGATTCATATAAATCAATTAGTTAAATTCCTCTATTACAGTCACACAAATTATATCACATATTCAGCTAGTTTTCTTATTATAACACAAATCATTTACGCTTATTATAATACAAATCATTTACGCTGAGCATTGGTATGTATTACTTAACTGTTAACTCTTATTTATCATGCACATAAACCAAATTCTTTGACACACAAATGCTCCTTCCTTTCTATGCTAGAAATATTCTATAGGCAGGTTTTTCTAATTAACAAGCAGTTACTCTATGACTTATTACACATACAAATTCCTGACAATTATTTACTTTCTAATCTTCAACTGCTAATTATGCCTTTTTAGGTCAACCTCTACTTTACGGTCCACTAATAAAAGGTCCCTTAACACTTTCATTGCCAAGCTGAAAATTGGAATTTCGTGTGGTGGCCAAATTTTTTTTATTTTTTTTATTTAGTTAGCGGCGATAACGCGTGGTCGGCCGTTTGGTGAGAACTCGCATCGCGCGATAGGCAATGAACGTGTTAAAAGATAAAGAAAAATTGGAAAAACAGATACACTCACTTTGGTGGTGACTACCCGCTATTGATCTGGCTTCACACTGGAGTTCTGTTCCTTTTTCTTCTGTGTCAGGTTCTCGCTTCCAGCTTGTGCTGGCGATGGACTTGTTGATGGCCTGTGGAATCAGTATCTTCCCGGAGCACGGGCGGAGGTTATTCTTCAGTCTACGGAGTAGTTGCATGTGCATCGAAGGCAACGGAGCAATTTCCTTCCGCTTGAAGATTCCTTCTCCTTGGACTATAGCTCCCGGCATAGAGTTGTCATCAGGGGTCTATTCGTTGCCTGGCAGGTCGGCTCCTCTCATTCTTCCTTTAGGCCTCTGGCATACTTTCTCCCAAAGTCGCGTTCCCGATGGCATACATCTGACGGATAACTGTCGACTACTTCCTGCCGACTGACCAACGATCTCTGGATCACCGATGAAACTTCTGGAACCGAATCATTCTATCTCCTTCGATCTTTTCGCCAACGCCTTTTATTCACTCACTTACGAATCCGTGCACAGAGATATGGGTACCCCCAAACATTTCGGTGAAAACCCTTGATCCCTTTCTCTATCTGACCCTTCCATTGCTTTTCTCCAACATTCCCCAAATCCTATTCGTTCTAGCAGCGGACATTTATTTGAAGCTTTTGTTGGTCCACCTAGCACTGACCTTGAGCGTTTCCATGTAGAATACACACACACAAATTGATGTCTTTATAAGGAGCTAAAAATACACTGTTTACTAGTGGCAAGGTATTGCCTTAATCTTACACCTTCTAGAATATTCCCTTATTTGGTAGAGAGCATATACAATTCCCATAGGGATTATTTACATTTAACAAACATCTATATACAGGTTACAGTTCTTACTGGGTTTGACCTTGGTAAAATTTTATGTAAAAATGCTTAGTCTTTATGGAGCTACATAAATATTTTTACACCAGGAAACAACAAAGGGCCAAGACTTTTTTGATGTTGATAATTATTTCACTTCTCACAACTTGTCCTGGCAATGATCTATTAGTATTTGTACGGATCGTGCTCGCTGAATGTCGGGAAGTGTAATAGGATTTATCATGCTGGCTCAACAAAAAAAAAAAACAACATCGTTTTTACTAATTGTTTTCTATTGTTTACTGTTTATTTCCATTGTTTATTGTTTACTCATTGAAAAGAATTGTTTCCTACACAGAGAAGTACTAGTTTAAAAATCATTAGTATCTGAGCTGACAAGAGTACTGGACAAGACAGTCAAAATCGTTAATTATATCAAAAGTAGTCCGTTACGTAAAATCGAGATAATTTGCAGCTTTCTCAATGGAAGCTACTAACATGCAACTGTTAATGTATACAGAAGTGTGGTAGTTATCTCGAGTGCAGGTTCTTCCAGGGTTCTCTGAACTAAAAGGGGAGCTTCTACCTTTTTTGACAACTCAACAATCTGAGTTAGCTGATTTTCTTAGCGATGAACTGTGGTGCAATAAGGTTTTATTCTATTGCTGATTTTTTTTCAAGCTTTGAACACTCTTTATAAAAGTATGCAAGGAAAGCATGAAAATATTCTAACTTGAAACGACAAAACTGAACAAGATTGAAGGCTTCTATAGAAGCAGAGAGTGGACCAACTCCATATTAATGCTTTTCAGATAGTGTATCGCTGTCTGAAATAACATCGATTCCCTTAGATTACATTACATTAGCCAGGGGATATCAGCCCGGGGGCATTTCTGGCCTCAAGCACCACATGTCGCCACTAGGCACGTACTCTGCGACTGTCTGCCACATTCTGGTCTCCAGCCCTACAGCCTGCAGGTCTTCCTTCTCCTGATCCGTCCATCTCTTTCTCGGTCTCCCTGGCGGCCTCCCACGCTTGTCTCACAGTTCTTTCGAGGCCCATACGGTACAGGTGCCCCAGCCACTGAAGACGCCGGGCTCGCAGCTCCATCAAGACGTTTACCAATTTGTATAAAGCATGTATGGCAGCAGTGGACCGCCTCCTCCAGACTCCATCTGCCATGACCCCTCCATAGATACGTTGTAGCATCTTGTTCTCGAATACTCTCAGGTGATCGGCTTGTCTCGCCGTGAGAGTCCACACTTCAGCACCGTAGAGGAGAACAGGCCTGATCAAAGTCTTGTATAGTCCCACCTTTGTAGTCCAAGACAGCAAGCGCGAGGCAAAAAGGGGATGCAACTGATAATAGGCCACATTCGCAGCATTTACCCGACTCTGGACATCAGCCTCAACTTTGTTGTCTTCAGTCAAGAAAGAACCCAAGTACCTAAATACCTTCACCCTCTCAAACTGTGCAGCTCCCTCTGGATCTTCAGCAGCATGGCGACTCATAAAAAGGTATTTTGTCTTGTCGGCATTTATTTTCATGCCAACTTCTTCTGCAGCTTCATCAATAGCAGTAACCAATGCCACAGCGTCGTCCCGTTGATGCGCCATAACGTTCAGGTCGTCAGCGTAGCCAAGAATCCTAACTTGCACCCCCATGTCGACTCCGTTTGCCACTTGCTGTGTGTTTCTAATTACTTTTTCCAACACTAGATTGAAGAGAATCGGAGAAAGCCCATCACCCCGCTTCACACCGGTCTGTACTTGAAACGGGTCTGAAAGGTCACCTTCTGCTTTCATTCTTGCTCTCGAACCAGCTACGCACACCTGCGCCATTTTTCGGGGTTTTCGAGGAATTCCCAGCTCTTCTAACACCTGCCATATTTTTGGGCGTATCATTCAGTCATAGGCTTTAGAAAAGTCTATGAAAATATTATCAACTTCCCGGTTATATTCCCAGCACTTTTCAAAAACTTGGCGCAGTGTGAAGAGTTAGTCTATTGTAGAACAGTTCCTCCTGAAGCCCGTCTAGTAGTCGCCAAGGCACTCGTCTGCATATGGTGTGATGCGCATTAGCATGATGTTAGACAGCGCCTTGCAGCCAGTCGACAGCAGTGAGATGCCCCTAGAGTTGCCGCATTGAGTCTTCTCCTTTCTTATATACTGGGGTGATCAGCGACTCCTTCCACTCGTCCGGCAGCCGTTCCTCTCGCCAGATCATCAAGAAGAGCCAGTGCAGCTGTTCCAGCAGGACATCCCCACCATTCTTCAGGAGCTCCGCCGGTATGCAGTCCACTTCTGGAGCCATATTATTTTTCAGCATGCAGATAGCACGAGTAATCTCACTAAATGTCGGCTCTTCAATAAATGGTTCAGCAGTTTGATAAGGAGTATAATCCTCCGATATTGACGTTCCAGCATTGACATTCAGCAAGTTCGCAAAATATCTACACCACCGAGCGAGAGCGTCATTTGAGTTTAATAGATTTCCACTCTCATCTCTTATGGTTGCCGCATGTGTCTTGGCACCTCGCATGACTTTGATCGTCTGGTACATCTCCCGTCCATTATTCGTCACCCTATTTCTCTCTATACTAGCCACTTTCTCATTAAGATATTTCCGCTTTTCCCTGTGTAGACATGTATTCACCACTCTTCTCACCCTCTCATATGCAGCTTTCTTCCTGCTATCCGCCAGGTAGTTCAATAGTGCTTCCCTTCGTTTCGCTACAGCTTCTTCACACTCTCTATTAAACCATGCTTTTGTCCTCCTCTTTCTCTTTCCCACAGTTCTAGAGGTAGCTAACGCGACCGTATTTTTGATGGTGTCCCACATCCCATCCGGATCATCCTCTTCCTCCTGTAACTCCTCAAAACGATTCTGCAACTCTAACTGGAAAGCCCACTTGCCTTCCGCTGTTTTCAACTTGTCCAGGGCCCATGCCGATCGTATGGTAGGACACGCGGGCTTCTGAACTGCAATTCTATGCCAGAAATCGTAGGCTACCAGATAGTGGTCGTTATCTCCATCTCCTCCTCTGAAACTTCTCACATCCGAGATGGAACTGTGGTGCCATCGATACACTAGTACATGGTCTATTTGGTTAGCTGTTCTACCGTCTGGCGATCTCCAGGTCTGTTTGTGGACGTCTTTATGGGCAAACATAGTGCTCTTTACAAAGCATCCCGTAGCGGCGGCAAAATTCGCAAGTCGGATTCCGTTATCATTGCACTCCTCATGTAGGCTATCACTACCCACGAAAGGGCGCCACACGCGCTCTCTCCCCAGCTTCGCGTTGACATCTCCCACCACTAGCTTGATGTCATAGGACGGTAGATTATTACAAGTATGCTCAAGCATTTCGTAGAAATAATCTTTAGCTTCCTCCGAGCTCTCTTCAGTAGGCGCATAACAGTTCACAATAGACACATTTTGAAAACGTCCCTTAACTCTAATTGTACACAGCCGATTGTTCACAGGTTTAAAATTTAAAATATTACACAAAAAGTTATCAATAACTAAAAACGCAGTTCCGAGGACTCTTTGTCCTCTGTCGTCACCACTATAGCACAGCGTGTACCCCTGATTGCGGGTCGAGCCTTGTCCCAGCCAACGCGCTTCTTATACAGCACAAACTCCAATTTTATACTGTCGTAAGACATTCGTCACATTAAAAAGAGTTCCTTCTTTCACCAAACTGCGTATATTCCAGGTCCCAAAACGATTAATAATCATAGTCGCAAAGGCGTCCGAAATTCCGAGGCTTCTGTGGTGCTTGTTTCGTAACCAATAGGGTTTTTACAGGGGGTGGGGTTAGCCCATCGCTAACCCTCCCCTTATATTAGGATTCCTTAACTAAATTGAGCAGCATAGTACTAGGGACAGAAATTCTTAAGCAGTTGCATACAACAAAGTACTATAATAAGCTTCTACTCAAATTAGGCTTAGTTGCTCGCACATTCTCTACCACTACAGTTTCATAAAGTATACTCACTAAAAACCAATAGACAATTTACACAAACCTATATGCAATGTGCTCAACTTAAACAAAATTTTAAAAGAAATACTCCTCAACAAAAATATTTCACTAAAACGCGTAAACAACTTTATACAGCTAGATCAACCACCAGCCACATGTCACCATTCTCTTGGATTATGGAGTTAAAACCCGAATTTACAGGAGAAAAGCCCTACTTATTTGTGCCCAAATTCAAATAACTTACTAACCAGCGGAAAAAGAAGTTCCTCTACTTGGTGACTAAAATGAGACATATTTTTCTTCTGGCAGTCTAGTAGTCTGGAAGCAAATATCATTTCCACAAGGCTTAATACACACCTAAAAGACAAATCTTACTTCAATATCTGAAATAATTTTTCTGAAATCATTAAAAAATCGATTCTCTTAATGAAACTCAGAACATTTTTGTCAGCATATTTTGTAGTATCCTTTTTTTCCCCCATGAATCCTTCATTCTATGGTACAGCTGGTTCTACTCGAGCTAAAAGACTTGTCATTTTCTCTAATTCGTAGTGTTTGGTCTTCTGCTCTATCAAATATAAAAAAATATTTATTTCCTAATCATGATGTGTCAATATAGAATAACATAATGGTAGCTTACACAGAGTACTCTAGCGAAATTTATTATCATCATCATCTTCACAGGCAACTCCAAGGAATCCATAGACTCATTGAGGGAGGCCCTAAACATCATGTCAAGAACAACTATTCAACATCCACACAGTATCTATCATACTTTGCCTTGAACTCATTCATGGCACCCACAACAGCCTCTGGCAACTTATTTCATTCATTCACCACTCTCCAAGTAAAAATACCTAGTTTAACACCCTTGCTAACCACAGTCTTGCCCAGTTTCCATGGATGATCCCTAGTCCTCCCACCAGCAGTCCTATTCTCAAAAATATCCTCCGAATTAATCTCATAGAAACCCTTCAGTAATTTGAATGTCTCAATCATATCACCCCTTTTCTGCCTATCAACCAATTTCTGCAACCCACAAATCTTCAACCTGTTCTCATAAGGTTCATTCCATAGACCAGCTATCATCTTGGTCACTTGCCTCTGGATCGTTTACTCCACCTCACCTCCCGATCAAAAAGAAACCCTAGCGCCCAGATCTGGGCACAGTGCTCTAGATGGGGTCTTATCAAGGCTCGATACAGAGGAACAATAACTTGCTTGTCTCTGCTCGTCAAAGTATTCTTCAGTAACCAAGTAATTTGATGAGCTGATTCAGCCACTTTTGCAATATGCTCCCTAAACCTCAACTCCCTATCCACCAACACTCCCAAATCCCAGGCCTCGTTAATCTCCTGGAGTACAGTTCCACCAATGTGGTATACTGCTGCTAATCTTTTCACCCTAAAATGCACCTTACACTTTGCCACAGTAAATTGTCATCCATTCTCCTTAACCCAGTCCTCCATTCGATCCAAATCATCCTGCAAAATTTTGTCATCATGTACATTCACTATTGCTCTGCCCAACTTTGCATCATCAGCAAACAAATGAACACTTCCTCTCAGATCCATTGCTATATCGTTAATGAACAAATTAAATAGTAGTAGTCCAAAAACAGAACCCTGCAGCACACCACTAGTCACAGGTCGTCTTTTGGACTCTACCCCTGAATAAACTACTCTCTATCTCTCCATCAACCACCCTCCTATCCATCTCACCAACCCTATATCCATCCCCATATGCTACAGTTTACTGAATAGAATTCCATGTGGTATCCTGTCAAAGGCCTCAGAGGTCCAGCAGTCTCACTGTATACCCATTACTCTTATCCACTTTGCCTGTCACTGTGTTATAAAACGTGAGCAAGCTAATGAGTCATGATCTACCCTTCACAAAACTATGCTGTCTCCCATACAGTATCCCATTTTCATCTATCCATTCCTGTATTTTTCTCTTTACTACTTTCTCCAAAATCTTGACAATGGTTCCTGATATGCTGATCGCTCGATAATTTGCAGCAGTCTTAGAACCTCATTTAAGCAGTGGAACTATTTTCCCTCTTTCCACCTGCCTCAAGACTAACGCAGACCCAAAACTCAAATTAAACAAAATGGTCAAGGGCACTGACAATTCTTTAGCCACTTCACGTAAGACCAGAGCTGGTATACCATTCAATCCCACAGATGTATTCACATTAAGGTTTTGTACTGTACTATTCACCTCACCTCCAATACTAGCTATTGGTTCCTTCATTCCTGCAATATCACCACCTGAATGATATACTCTTGCAAAATGCTCGCTCAGTAATTCCACTATATCAATCAACTGAGTCAGTTACCTCCCTACCATCGGCATTCCTTAAAATCATTCTGCCATATACATTTTTCTTTTACTTGCAGCATATCGAAAAAACTGTTTGGAATTCTCTTCAGTTTGTGTGGCTAATCTCCTTTCATAATCCGCTTTTGCTTTTCTTACCACATTCATTAGCCTTCTGGCCTGCACTTTATACCGTTCGTGTGCCTGCAGGTCACCTTTCTCCTTAAATTCCTTCTACAATTGTTTTTTTTTTTTTTTTTTTTGCAACTCAAGTTTAATGATGTTATTCATTCATTTAATTCCTACCTGATTTACTATTCAGACAGGTATACAGTCAGCCATTACCTCCTTTACCGCTTCCCATGCACTATGAACCTCCAGCTCTTGCAGTTTTACATGCCATGGCACTGAACCAAGCAATCTCCTAAGCTTGCCATACTTACCAGCCCGTAATTCCACATGTACCCTTTCTTAATTGAAAATTCAATACATTTAGCCACCTCCCAGGTCAAGACCTTATGATCCCATTCACCAATTGGTGGCAACGTGGTCATATTCATTACAGTCAAATTCTCAGATGCAATTACTAGATCAAGCACTCTCGAACCCCTTGTCTATGCATATAAAATCTATTCCATCACATAGTCTATAGCAGCACACAACTGTATATTTTGTTCCAGTCTCAATCTCACATTAAAATACCATCAACATGGTGGTATTTTAATGTTTTCAAGAAGATTTTATCAATATACAAATTTGATTACATAAAAATTTCCTGCATTAACAAATGCTACATATGAAGTGAAGTATGGTGGTCTGCATTTTGGGACAAAGATAACCACCAGCATAGAAATTTTATTTACATCTTTGATGTATAGTCAAATTTTGCTGGCTCTTTGTTATTCTTTGTAAATAAAATAAATAAAAATAAATCAGCTAACGCCTTTTATTCCCTTATAGGGAGTAGACGAGGCCTTTATACCCTATCTAAGTTTGGAGTGATTGAACAGCCCACTCAGTTTGGAGACTGAGTGGACAGTTCAGTCTCCACTAGTAGCCAATTAGAGATAGCTGGCCCACGTCTATCACTAATTATAGGCAGTCACCGATGAAGAGGCTGGCAAACAAGTGCTGCCATCTCTTGGTACCTAACCCTAACAGGATATGTTACTGTCTGAAATAATGTGGGTACTACAGTCGATTTTCTCGAGTTTATGGGATGGAAAACCCTAGTTTCCTGGGAGGAAAAACCCGCTTGCTGGTGCCAGAGATCGACTAACTCAGGAATCGGTCTAAAATAGGCTTAAGAACAGTTCCTCCAGTCAGCTAGTCGACGACTGGACTTGAATCTAAGTCTACCTTCGAGCGACCAAATGCAGAGGATGCAAGTGCCACTTCCACTGAGCTACACAGACCTTATTCTTTATCTATATTCAAAACTTTACATTTTATTATAATAATTTGGTACACTGATATTTATCCTAAATTCTCTATTAAGATTAAAAGTTCTTCAATAGAGTTCCATCATACTAGCAATCTTATAAGATTACAATGGGATTGCTGTGCACCGATGCTGCTGAATCTAGCACAGTAATACTATCAGCCAGCAGAAATACAGGGTGTCCACAAATGTTTACCATGATTTCAACTGGCTATAATATTTTAACAAGGAAACTAACTGAATAAATTTTGCTGCAGGTAAACTCGGACACTCAAAGTTTCCATACTGGTATCTTCAGTATACTGCTTTTGCCACCAGGAGCGCTGCTGCTGATATTCTTTAAAAATGGCTTCAGAACAGGAAACAGCCCAATGTGTTCTGTGGCTAGCAGAAAGAAAATCTCCTGTTACAGTGCCAACGTTTGCATACCACTCTGTGGTACGCAAACGTTTGAAATTGCGTGCGTACAAAGTCCAAATTGCCCAGGAGTTAAAGCCAGTTTGGATCAATGTGTGGTTTGGACTAATGCATGATCGAGTGATTGACCCTTTCTTCTTTCTTGAAAAAGAAATTAATGAAAATGTGTATTTATATACACATTTCCATTAATTTCTTTTTCATGGCAATATTCTCCTGTAGCTGGGGAATGGCAATGATTATGCCATTCCCCAGCTATAGGAGATGCAACCAAATGTTATCTTTCAACAGAACAGAGCCCAAACCCCCCCCCCGCCCTCTCATTGGTTTCGTGATGTTCGCAATCGTCTTAATCGAGAATTCCCGAATCGCTGGATTCACAGTGATGGTCCAATCCCATGTCGCCCGAGGTCACCGGACATTACACTCCCAGGACGTGTTACCAGTGGTGCACATGTTGAAGTTGTTCATTGACTTTTTTTTTTTTTTCTATATATTATGCATTAAAGTCTAACTTTGTGTTCCATTTCAAGTATCCACTGAAGAGTTATAATATATTATAATCAGGGTAAACATTTGTGGACACCGTGTATATGAATACTGCTTAAAACAAGTGGTGAAAGATGCTAAACACCAACGGACAAAGGGTGGTACTGAAATATCAGAAATCCTATGTGGAAACAACCAATATAAAATAAAGAGTTCACAGGAAATGAAGTTCAGTAGTAGTGTGCCACATGAAAATCAGCAGTCCTGGTTTTAACAGAAGAGCAACTGTGCATAAGCTAAACATCAAGCAAACAAACAGTGCAGTCTACACCAATGGAAAGAACACCATGAGTTGGTCTTCAAATTGCTAAAGTCAATGATACAAAGCAAAAAATCATGCTACACAGGGTGTGGCAGATACCGAAATGTATCATTCCAAGTGGATGTTTAGTGATGGGTTGTAACAGCCTGGAAATGCTTCTTTTGGTACGGAATTTTGGTTGTAATACCTTGAATGAGATTTACAAAAAGAATGCCATGCTTCATATACCCGAAAAATTTCAATGAACAGACCTATATACCTCTTTTAACCTGAGGTGCTACTGCCACATAACCTTCAGCTCAGCCACTAGAAAACGGGGAATGAACTGGAACGTTCTGTGTGGGTCAAAGCAGTGCATTCATCAGCAGCACATGTCCCCCTAAAGGAAGAACAGTCCAAAATACTGCACAGATACCACAAACTGCTGAAAAGTATGAACTGTGACTAAAAAAAGACATTACTATTGAGGTATGTATGTGAATGTAAATGTACGTGCATTTAATTTAGGTTTCTGAAATTGTGCCAGTACTTATTTAACCACGGTATGCCCATATTTATACTTCTCTGGACCTTCTCCTTAGAAGATTTAAACTAGTGGTGGTTTCATTTAACCAGATGTTAATGAACATTAATAGTCTGTTCTATATTTTTAATATTTTAATTAGCCAGATAAATAAAAATGACTAATAAGTAGATGATATTAAATCAGAAATGCTCAGATAAAAGGGTATAAAGTTTTACCGTGACTATACAGTATAATTCTACAAAAAGAGAAATAACAGTGCCAGAATTGCAGATGAAGTGAAAAAACGTCCAACTTAATGTTCCACATAAGATTTATGCAAGTATACAGGCTAAGATGTGGAAGGGAAAACTAGGAGAACAAGCTGGGTTCACGCTAAGTGCAGTTCAGATTTTGACTTTACAGCAAACATGATGGGAATATAACAAGATCTGTACTTAAGTTTTATAAACCTGAAAAGAGCATACAGGATGCCAAGAGAAAAGATGTTCAGAGCATTAGTTATATGGAGTAAATGCCATACACAGTGTAAATTAGTAAATTCAGTGTAATTTGATGAGAATCAGGCCTAAGACAAGAGTGCACTCTATCTCCGCTCAGATTAAGAAAGTGCATATCATTAAATGATATTAGAATCAGAGATAACAAAATTCATCTTTACTTTATTCAGATGTATTTCTAAACAAATAAAATACATGTCGCCAGGATTGAACAAGTTATAATACAGAGGAAGGGTCACTAGTCGGACAGGTTTCGACCTTTACTGAGGTATCTTCAGTGAGAGTCAGTCCACCTTCGTCATGAGTTGCCCCAGTCCTGAAGATACTTCAGGTACAAACTTTGTTTGCTTACACTTGGATAAAGGATTAAACTTAGGCTGACCATACGTACCGTTTTGAACGGGACAGTACCGGTTTTTTTTTCATATTTCCTGGCCGTCCCGTCGTTTTAATAAAAATGCCAATTTTGTCCAGTTTTTAAAAGCTATAAATATACTCTAATATTGGTTAATCATAAATTACTATTCATAACCTATAATCATATATCAATATCATGGCAGTAATTTGTATAACCATGGAGTCACATTGTTCGATACTAAATACCGATATCCGCAGTGATTTATTCAGAGAAAATAAAAAATGCATGTTGGTAACACTTGCGCATCTCAGACGCGGCGTCTGTTCTGATGTAGAATTAGTTTTTGTTTTGCCTTTATGCTAACCGGGTTTTATTCAATGCGGGTGGTCTAAATTTCATATTTTTTGAAAGTTTTGTTTTATTTTTAATGCTTTAAAAATAAAGCTTTAAGTCTATCCTTGCAATGTCAAAGAGGCGAAACTGATGTTTTAATGACGATCTCCAGAACGAATTCAAATTTATTAAACTGGGCAAGCTGTGTAGCGATGGAACAAAAGTGGTATGGCAACATCGTAATGTCCATTTTTCCGTTGCTCATGGAAGCAGAAGTGACATCTACGTAGCTAGAAACATAAGGATGCTGAAAACTCTGGCTTCAGTTAAGAACATCAGCTCGTTTATATAGACATGATGGTGATAGCGAAAGTGATAAAATTGCAACAAGTGAAGCTGTTGTTGCTTATCATATGTGCATCACGGCCAAACTTTTCACGCAAATGACTGCTTGTCGACATTGATAAATAAAATTTATGAACCAAAATTTTCTTCAGCACATACTAAATCAGACGCAATAATTACCAACGTTTTATCCCATACATATTGGGAAGTAAAACTTTTTTTTATCATCTTACTTTTTCATGAATACAGAATATTACATAACCCACGTCCCGTTTTTGTCTTATGGAAATATGGTCAGCCTAATTAAACTAAATATATAATTTATAGTCTAACCAAGTGAAAAAAAAACTTCCAACATCTTTCTCTAATCCAGAGTACTGTAATTTAATAAGCTGACACCTTTTGGCAACTCGTATATGGAAATATGACTTCTGCATTGCTTCAACCTTGGTATCACCTCTGGTATAGCTCCCACTCAAGAGACCTCAATAAGGGTCGAAACTGGTTTGGGTAGTGACCCTTCCCATAATGCATAGCATTATACATGTCCGCAAGATGTGCTTTGCATTATGGGATACTAAGGCAAGTGATGTGAAGTCAGTCCACCTTTGCCACGAGTTTCCCGTCCTGAAGATACTTCAGGTGCAAACTTTGTTTGCTTACACTTGGATAAAGGATTAAACTAAATATGTATGCATAATTTATAGTCTAACCAAGTGAAAAAAAAACTTCAATCTTTTTATATAATGACATATTTTTGAGATGGATGGAGAGCTGATATATTGTGAATATAACGATCTAAAAAATTGGTTCTCGGTAGACAGAAGTGTAAATGGATCAGTCTTGTTTGTGCTGGATGTGTACATCAAGAAAGGAGATACCTGTTGCTGATTCCTTTTCTAGTGTGAACTTGAGACGAAGATGCAAGGTGTGGATATTTATTTATTTTTTGTAGAAATGAGTACAGTTCAGGCAAAGACATGATTGACGTACTGCATTGTTGGTTTTGAGTCAAGAGCGAAAAATTCTATCTTCTAGGTGTTCAAGGAAAAAACGTTTGCTAAGTTTGGTGAGCCCATTACTGTTCCTTCCTGTTTTTATATATATATATATATATATATAATCTTTCCATGTGAAGTAACCTCATATGATTGCACATTTGAATAATTCCCTTATGTCCAGTGGAAATGTTTGGGTTAACAATTCTACTGTTTTTTGTGAGGGATATTGGTGAAGATTAGTGAAGACAGACAATGTCAAAGCTTACTAACGTGCCTGTATCTGCTTGTTTAATGTTTTTTTTTATCTTTGTATGAAATTCTATGGAATTTTTTATTGAAGAGGTTGGGTGGCCAGTGAAGGTCAGGCAGGAATCTTGATATTTTATGTGGGACTGCCTATAGAATCTACAATAGATCTGAGTGGACAGTTACTTTTATGTAATTTTGGTGAACCATGTATTCTGGAAGGACTTGCACAGTATACTTTAAGTCTATTGATGGTTTCTTCATCTACAGATGTAGTTTCATACTTGCCTGCCACGTTTTTTTTTTTTTTAGCTGACTTTTGGTAGGATCATTATTAAGCTGGGAATAAGCATTGTGATAAATATTGCATTCAGAAATGGGCTGACAGTAAATCTCTACTTTGCAATGAGCAACATGGGTTTACTAAAGGAAGGTCATGTTTTAGCAACTTGCACACATTCTATAACAATGTTACCCTTAAACTAGACAAGGAAAATGGATACACCATGATACTTTTGGATTTTGCTAAGGCATTGGACAGAATACAGCATGGAAGAATTGCATAAATTGGAAAATATGGGATTGAATTATAAAATATTAACGTGGATAAGAGGATGGCTGATATGCAGTATTTGCAGAATGATTTGAATAGGCTGGAATTGTGGGCATGGGAAAATGGATGTCAGTTCAATGTTTTTTTCTCAGATAGCATCTTCGTACTGAAGTTCTGCAATTATGGATTTCCGCATCGCTCTATTTTCTGCAATTCTTTCGCAATTGATGTCGCCATATAATTTAATTTTCGTCCATTCCAGAACATCATCTATCCATGTCCTCCTCCCCTTCTAAAATTACTTTGCTCAATTCTACAGCTGACCCCCTCTCATCTTCCTATACATGTCTATGACTAGTTGGTTCTTCGTGTTCACCATTCGTAGCACCTCTACATTTATTTTCTCTCTCCATGAAATTTTGAGCTCTTCTATAACACAACTCGAATGCTTGCATTCTTCTCATTGTCCATTTATCTAATATATCCAGTTTTCACATCCATAATAATTTAAGACCGACCAAGTGTATCTTTTGATTATTCTTAATTTCGTTTAGCTGTCAATATCGTTTCTGGGAATGTATCCATTATTCCAGAAGGCTTCTTTTGTCTTTCGGATTCTGGTTTGTATTTCTTTTCACTTTCCAAGTCTGTGAATATTCATCCGAGATAATTGAATGTTATGACGTAACACTTCTAGTTTGCTTTTTATTGTACTTCATTATGTGATGGTCTTTTTAAGGTTTAATTCTATTCCATACCCCTTTCCTTTTTGGATTATCTTGGTTCGAATTTCTTCCAATCCTGCATTTGAATCAGCTATGAACACAGTATCAGGAGCATGTATTATTTATGCATTTTCCATTGATCTTGATTGCTATTTCCATTTCCTCTATGTTCTTCATTAGATGTTAAATAGTATTGGGGAGATTATGCATCCCTGTCTTTACACCTCTTTTAATATCCACAGTCTTCTTATCTCCTTACAAGCCAGCTTTCTTGCCAATAGTTGTGAGATTTTCAGGTCTATTTTGTCGATATTAAGGATTTCAAATAATTTTCGTGTTTGACCGTCAAATGCCTTCTGGAAGTCTAAAGCATAAGTACACCGATCTGCCCAATTCAATCGCTCTGTTATGCAAGATATGTTCCAGATGGCATTTATTGTGTCTTTTCTTACCACAATAAATTTTCCACATTTTCTATCTTTTCATCTCCTGTGTTGTACATAATTTGGTTCTTTATTTTTGCATGTGTTCGAGTTTTTATTATCTTCAGTATAATCATATGTCTGCAAGATTAGACTTAAAAGTTCTATACTCTTTTCACATCTATGGGTGTTGTTGTTGCTTAGGATTGGAATCCAGACTGATTTCTTGAAATCATCTGGTATTTTTCCTGTGTTGTACATATACTCTTTATAATGCCTCTCAAACAATTCCATATTTTCACAAGTTTTTAATTATTTCTGCCGGTATATTACCATCTCCTGGTGTTTTCCTATTTGGCAAACCATCTATTGCATTTTCTATCTTTTCATCAATTAGTTCTGGTCATTCTTTTCCTTCTATTTTAGGGATTTCTGATCTGCTTCTGTCGTCAACTTCTGCAATGTATTCTCTCCACCTATTATTATCTTCAGGCTTGACTAAATTTTCTATCTTTTCCTTTGCCGTGATTTTTCTTACTGTTTTATTTCTTTAATTTTGTTATATCTCTTCAATTTTATATTCTTTTCTAATTCTTCCATTTCTTTACATTTTTGATCGATCCATTCTTGTTTTAATATTTTACATTCGTCTTTAATTTGCTTATCCAATTTCTTATATTCTTCTTTGTCTTTTTTTTTTTTTTGCTATTTACTTTCCTTCTTTCCTCCATTTAGTCTAATATCATCCATATTTTTTTTACTGGCTCTTTCTTTTTACCAGGGACTTTCTTTTGCTGTACTATTAGTTCTTTAAGGCTTTCCCAGTTAGGGTTTTCTGTTTTTCAGTTCTTTACTCATTTATTCTTTGAATGTTTTTTGATTCCACTTCACTGTCTTAGTTGTTTTATTTTGTCATTAACAATAATCTATAGTGTGAGCCAGTCTACTCCTGGCATTACTTTCACCTTGTTAACACCGTTTCTGTACCTCCTGTTAATCAGAATGAAGTCTATTTGGGTTTTTTTGCGATTCCATCTGGAGCAGGCCAAGTACGTCTTGCGTTCTTTGTTCAGAGAATGTGATTACGATTATTAGATCATTTAGGTGGCAAAAGTCCAAGTCGTTCTCCTGCCATTGATTTGTCCCTGTCCTATATGTTTGCCTATCTTTTTATTCCCAATCTCTACATTCCAGTGTCGCCCATCACAATTATCTTGTCTTCCTTTCCTCCATATTCTTCATTGTTTCACTTATTTGTTTGTAAAATCCTTCTACTACATTGTCTGGGTCTGTGCTAGTTGGTGCATATCAGTTTAATGTGGCTAAGCGTAAGGTGATGCACTTCAGGAGGATGAGATCACATGCTGTTTGCTATATTAACGGAACTGAACTGCAAGAAGTTGACGAGGCAAGGGACTTGGGAGTTATTGTGGACAGAGAACTTAAGTTTAAAGGGCATATTGCAAAGATTGCCAAAACATCACCTCAAATTACATGGTTGTTGAAGAACACACTAACAAGCAGGGATAAGGAAGTTATTGTTCCACTATAAGACATTAATAAGACCGCATTTGGAATATTGTGCACAGATCTGGTCACCTGGATTTCTTGGTGATGAAGAAATGGAGAGGATTCAGAGGAGAGTTAGATTGTTGCAGGTCTGTGGGATGTTAACTACAAGGATAGATTGAAGATCTGAGGGCTCCAAAAACTAGCTGATAGATGTAGGATAGGAGATATGAAGCATATAAATTATTAAAGGGATTTTACAAGATTGATACTGATGACATTTTTAAGACCAGTGCAGGAAGGGAAAGAACGAGGGGTCATTCCTGGAGATTTTGTAAGAGTGTGGTTAACAAGGGTGTTAAGACTAGATTTTTTACTTGGAGGGTTGTGAAGGGGTGGAATGCATTACCAGGGATGGTGTTGTGAATGCTTCATCTGTGAATGAATTTAAGAAGTATGATAGGCATTGTGTAAATAATAGTTAGTGTATCAATGTGGGGTCTCCCACAATGAGTCTTTAGACTCCATGGAGACCCCATTATAATAATACTTGCATGATGATGTCTTTAGGGTGTGATTTTACAAGTACAGAGATAACACACTCTGATTTCCCATATATTAAGATTACGGATTTATTTATTTTTCCCCTGTTTTGTTCTTCTCCTGATATGGTGGTGATGTACTGTTTCCATTTGGGAGATGGAAACAGTATTGGTCTGCCCCTCTCCAAAAAGTTTCTCCTATTCCTAAGATATCAATTCTCATTCTCCCCATTTTAGAGGATCTAAACGTCACATAACAAAAATTGCACATACAACTCAGAGAATAATTGTGATGTTGAAAAGAACATTGATATATAAGGATATGGAAGTCATTTTGCCTCTTTACAAGGATGTGAAACAACTTCATCTAAAACATGTGCAGATTTGGTCTCCTGGATTCCAAAGGGATAAAGAAGCTGTGAAGAGGCTGTAAAGAAGTCTATGTTTCTAGGATTCTCTAAGTAAATAACAACTGTAATAAATTTGGCATAAAAATCAGCAATAAAAAGACCAAAACTATGAAAGTGGGCAGGACAGAAAACAAAACTTCAGCTGCATTCTAAATATAGATCCTATACGATAGATGAAATATTTCAGCTATGCAGGCACAGGTTTTAGTGAAGATGGCAAGTTAAATCTGGTAATCAACAACAAAATAAGCAAAGCTGGTATGGTGGGGAACCAGCCGAATAAATTTAGACAGAATAAAAGAAAAATTAGCCAAAGCACTAAGTAGCAGTATACAAGACAGTGTTCAAAACAATTTCAAGTTATGGATCTGAAAGGTGAATTAAAAATAATATTGATCAAAGATTAGAGCTCGCAGACATGAGAGTTCTTAGAAAAATTAGTGACCTGAATAGATGGTAGAATCATATTAAAAATGAAGACATTGGGAAGGAATTTGATACCTCTCATTCAAGAATGTGCAAGACAAACTAATCTAAGATGGTGTGGCCACTTAAATAGAATGGAAGAGGAAAGTTAGCAAAACAAATGCCAAAGTGGCAGGAAAGTGATCCAGAGGAAGACCAAGGTCTAGATGAATTGATTCAGTCAGAAGTGCCTTAGAAGCACAAAATATCAGATACAAAAATATTGGAGTGCTGATAATAGACTAATTTGGAGGAAAATTGTTAATAGAACATTAATAATGTAAATCATGTAGCGCTGTCATAGTAGCCTGAACACCCCTTGAGGATAGATATCAGAATATCGATGATGATAAGCCAATTAAATGTATAAAAAAGAATCTCGGTCCAAAGAAATTAACAAGATTTCTCAACATCATGTTTAAAGACTTCACAAAAAAAAAAATCCCTCTCTCCCCTCCTCAAAAGCCAAGTAAGTGAGTAAGTGACAGTATAAATAATCATAATTAAACCTAACAGTAAGCAGAATCACTTATCCCCCCCACACACACAATAGGTATCCCTCTCCTTTATAAATATAAAAAAATATATATAATAAAATTATTATTATTATGTGACACCACCAGGAAGTCCAAAGACCCATCGAGGGAGTGTGCCAACAGCATCGAATGATTGATCTCCTTCCAACTACTAACCATGCTCAAACTTGCTTAACATTTTGCATGAGCTATTAGTAGGAGAGGCTCTACCAATCTGCCATTAGTAGCAGAGGCTCTACCTTTGCTGGTGAAATAAAATAAAAATCTATTCGCTTTAAAAGTGAATTAAAACCAGTAAAAATTTAAGCACCATGATTATCTTTGAAATCATCTCTTTGCACCAATAACAGAGATCCTTGAATTGACTGAAGTCCCACTTCCCATCAGGCATGTTTAAAATGTTCCAATTTAATGTACATGCCAGTTATTTCATAAGGAAGGGGAAAATATACAATTAACTAGGACTGCAGTGACCTCTCCCTACTTACCAAATTTCTACATAAAACAGAGAACAAATCACACTTGAAGCAAATGTGGCTATGCTATATAGATGATGTGTTTTCAATTTTTTGTTACATTTTTAGTGCATTTGAAATTAAACTCTTTACAAGAGAAAAGAACTAAATAACTGTCTGCTTTTTCTAGACAAGATACTTTTGTTTTTCTGATGGTTCATTATTTTGTCAAAGCCTAAAGCTATCTCCTCCATTAACACAGCCCTTACCACAGAACCACTGATGGGGGGAGGGGAGGGGGCTGTGTGGAGGGATGTTTTGGACATCCCTCCACACAGGATATGACTGAAGAAAACTATACGACTACAAAGAAGTCTTACAAGTTGGAGAGACTGTTTTTTTCTGGAGTAAGTAGCAGCAGCAGTGAAACACTACCAAAATCTTGGTAAGTATTGTATTAATTTATCAAAAATGTGAAAAAGTCATTTTAAGACCCACTCTAACCTGACAGTTTATTTTTATCTGACATTAGGGGAATGAGGGGGGGGTTACAAAATAGAGATTACAAAATCTGGAATATTTCCACTGCTTTATGTAGTAGAAATTATGCAGAACTTCTTAACAATAAAAACCTACATGTACATTTCCACTACTTGTTTAGTGCATGTTTGAATACTGTAACATGCTGTCTGTGCTATGAAAATACTGGTTTAAAATCCAGTGAAAATATTCCCCTTTGTCCGTTTAGGTTTAGTGGTAGTACAAAACGTTTCCCATCACTTCAGTCCTCTCCTCTAAATTCTACCACACAGAATGGATGATGCTATATAAATGCGACAGTCATACCATTAGGGAATTCTTGGGGGGGGGGGCACAAATCTCATGTCAAAGCAATGTTTTTGGACAATGACTGGTGAAACCCCATAGTATATTTTCAGAAGCTTAGTGTGCTCATGTTGTAAAACATATCTAAAATTGTATTACTTCATACTACTTAAGAAAAAACACCTTTCCAGCTCCTGCTTATTTTTCAAAATGAATAGAAAACAGATGACTGTTTTTTACTCGTTCTGAAAAAAAGTTTCACAATTTACAAATACATTTTCTTTTAGATAATTAAATTACACTTACCCCAGGATAGCAAATGCACCTAGTAACCATGATGTATTTGGCATCTTCATTCAACTACAATTACAGTAAATCAGACAAGCTGAAAGATCACAAAATAACACATATATATATATAGCCATACAGAAATAAGATATGCAGCATGTCTTGAAAAGCAGCTTTTTGCTCTTTATACTCTAGATGCTGTTATTAATCAAGTGATAGCTATTGCATCTCTCTTCAATGGTCTTGAAATTTTTATTAAAAATATCAAAATCTGTATTTACCACCTGAATTACTGGTGTGCTTTGCAAAAAATGTAAAGACTCACAGGGTGAATGATGATGCTTTTAGCTCTGCTTTCACTATCTGTTATTTATTCTGAGGTGCTAATAGTCTAAATTATGACTGAAATGGCATCAACTGAAAGATAACCACTAGAAAATTGTAAGGGGGGGGGGGGGTAAAGCCATACACCCAAATATCAGAAATCAAAATAATTTAAAACTACATATATGAAAAGTATGTTAATTTATTTGTTTGTCATAGGTAGAATTTTACAGTGTATAAATTTCTTGAATCACACTCAAATGTTTTTCCATATAAGTAAAACAAGAATACAATAATTGGTAAATACTGCACTGAGGATGAATTTCTGATATACATGTATGAAGATATGAAGAACAGTACATGCCTACAAATGTCATAGTAAAATATGTAGAAATAAATGTATAGCATTTCTTAGTAAAATAAAACTTTGAAGAAAAATCTATTCTAAAGAGCATTTAGTATTAACCAGTCTTGTATTTAAAGTAAAACTGGTATAGCAATGAAACATCTGTAATTTAATCAATATATAAACAAAATGATTATCAAATCCTTCATTCCTTGTTTATTTCAAACACTTGTCAAATTCTTAGAATTACATGAATTTCATCATTTTGTTCAGTGTTCAGAATAATCTTAACAAATCACAGTGCAGTATAAATCATTATGCAGCATAGAACTATTCTCAATTACAGGTACAGTTCATTCGAGCATAAAGAATGACTATAATATTTAATATGAGAACAGTGTTAACCAATATTATAAGAAAGCCCACACATAATGACCTATTATTAACAATGTAGCTTTTGCAATTTTTTATGTGCTGGAATATAAGAGATGGGAAAAAAAAAAACTTATCATTAAAGAATAAGATCACTCAATAAAACGGAAATTCAAATCATTTATGATTAGCACCATACATCTAAAAATATTCACCACAAATTGCATTTTAAATATTATTATCAGAACTTAAATATTTATATAATGCAACTAATTAGAGAGCTCATGGCTGGAATAAAAACAAGCATCGGATAGTGTTGCAGTTCATTAATTTCAGTTTTGTGTGTGTGTGTGTGTGTATGTGTATATATATATATATATATATATATATATATATATATATATATATATATATATATATATATGATAGTATAGTACAGCAGTTCAGTTTATATAGTTTCAAACAATTCTGGATTTCATCATTCAATTATATGGCTGTCCAAACATTGTCTGGTTTAGTATGGCAGAAATCCATACAGAAGTGAACAGATATTTCTCTTACACTGCCTTAAATGAAATTTAAATTTTTAATTTAATAAACATAAGATACTGGTAAAGCAAAAAAGGAATGTGGATACCTATGTAATTAAATAACTGGAAAATATGATTTATCTTGTATGAGATTAAAATATTTTCATATGTTTATGGAGGAGAGGTGATGTGTTTTTAGTTAATATTCATATAGAGTATTATTACCAATGAGGTCTGTTCTCTAGACTGACATAAAAAATAAGTGATTCACAGGATTCTGTTTACTTCCCTTCAAAGTAACATCCCTTTTTGGGATGTTAAAGCAGCATACTTCTGATGTCACTTCTGCTACTATTGGAAATATCAAAATTATATTCAGAATGCCAAAAAAAAAAAAAAAAAAAAAAAAAAAAAAAAAAAAAAAAAAAAAAAAATCGGAATTTCATTTAATAGTCCTGTTGTCATCTAATCTAGTCAGTTCAAAGACATTTTGAGTCTTAGGAAAGAAAAATCACATGGAGCCAAATCCAATGAATAAAAAGGATGTTGAATTTGTGGTCTGATTTTTGGCCTAAAAATTTCAGTACTTCTGTATGTCTACTAAAACATTTCTTCTATTTTTATTAAATTTTCATAGTTTCTGCATTTTTTTTTATTTTTATGTGATTCAGAAACACCCCTCTAGAGACCAAACATGGAACATGTGCGCTCTCTCTCTCTCTCTTCTGGTCTCCAATAAATGGGAAAGTGGTTGCCGACTGGACAATCCTTATCTCCCACCTAAAGACAATCACAAACATCAATGCCCACAGTGATATTCGAACCTACAACATGTTGGTTGGCATGACGTAGATTTATCTGCATAATAAGTCTTTTTTTTTTTTTTTTTTTAAACAATTTATGGTACTTGTTGGTGGCATGGTTTTCCTATGTATATAAAATAAGAATCATTAAAAGCCTTCAAAATAGCAGAGGTATTAATTAACTTTTTGATATCAAGAACTTTCAATTTATGCATATAAAAAATTATACTCAACATAGTTAATGTTCCTTCTAAACTGTGCATGTACGCATATTCCTAGTAACTGCATGCACAAAACTTTTGCTTTCAGAATTTCTAATTTACAGTCAATTTTTGAACATACTATAACAACAAATTATATAATAAATCACTTTTATTTTCTAATTTAGCGCCTCTTATTTTCTAAATTAGCGCCTCCGTAGCGCAATTGGAAGAACGACGGTACATTGCGCCCTTCGATTGGAATAGGCCTAAGTTCGATTCTCGTCGCGACGGGAGGAATCTTTATCTGGTCGATTTCAATCGATGGTGAGTTAGCCGATCTCATACGGAGGTAGCAGGGTTTTTTCTCCCACATACATACAAATCGGCCCTTCAGAACACACGCAATTTACAGACAAAAATTACTAGTTGTGGTGGTGTTGGAGGTGGGCGGTAGATGGCGTTGATTCATAGTAGAGGTAAGGTGTAGAGACAGTTGAAGATGTCCTCCTGCGATGAGTCTTCGGACTCCTTGGAGGTATCAGGAATAATAATAATAATTTCTCCAGTGTCTCCACTCCAATATTACTCTTAAGTCATTCCTATTTAATATACTCTCTAATTAGTTACTTTTAGTCTGCACCATGTGGGCAAACTGAAGTTGAAGTCAGCAAGTTGCAGAAGCATATTTATTTAGTGTCTACTGTCTAGACAGTAGTTACTTGAATGTAAATGGTGATGGATTTTTGTAGAAATGTGGATTTATGTGAATTAATTTAGTGCTCATATTTTACAAGTTATAGCTAGATGGAAAAAAAGGGCAACAATGTGAGAAGTATTACATTAGTGGTTTTGCATTCAACCTGCAAAATGTCACTGTTGAAGGTTGAGCAGAAAAGAACTGCAATTTGTTTAAATCTGAGTGGGTGGACAAATGTGTTGAAACAGCAATGCCAACATTGCCATCAAATTAACAGTTTGTGGCTTGTGACTTTCGCTATTGAGAGCACCTAATACCACATACACTTAGTCTAAGACTGGAAACTGGTGCACAAAATGTGTTTCATGTTGGCAAAAATTAGAGAAAATATTGATCGTTAACATAACAAAAATTAGAAAGATAAGGGGGAAAGGAATATTTTTTCCTTGTTATGTTAGTGTTAACATGAAGAGATAAAGTAATATTTGATATCTACAGATTATGTAAACAAATGCTTATCATAAAAGGATGACCAGCAATATCTTTCAAATAAATCCATTTACCTTTGTTTATAAAGAGGAAAGTCAAAAAAAAAACGATTCACCTTTCATTTATTTGTAATTAATCTTAGGATTCTGCTTTAAAAATTTTATATTTTACCTTTACAATTTTTTTAAACACTCACTGCAAAATGGACACCTGCTGCATAAAGTGTCAGAGTGCTTTATAGTGTTTATACACTTGCTACAAATCATAAAAAAGTTACCAATTTTCAAAAGTGGATGGGATGGTTACAAGCATGAAGTTCAAAGAAGAAACTCTTCCCTTCTTCTGCACATAATGCATAAATTAACACTGCTCAATCTATTTTCAACCTGCTTTAAAGTCAAAGAAATCATCATATTGATAATAAAAGGGTTAATAACCTCAAAACATGATATTATAATAATCTTAGTATACTGAGTACTACACAGCTATGGAATCAAAGTTAAATTAAATAAATATGTCTGTTATATGAAAACAGCACCCTATTACAAATGTATATTTTAACATGACAAAGGCAAAATGAAGGTGCTATGATAGCTGCATATTATGGATTAAATAACAATAAGAAAATGAAAGTGTTAAAATGTTTATTTTACCCTTCCTATACAACTCAGGCATTAAAACATTTTAATACATCATTCCCTAATTAATAGTGGATTTCATTTAAAGTGATACTAGGGAAAGAACTGGTGTGTGTGTGTGTGTGTGTGTGTGTATATATATATATATATATATATATATATATATGTGTGTGTGTGTGTGTGTGTGTGTGTGTGTACT
Organism: Typopeltis vanoorti; assembly: GCF_054136105.1. Lineage (NCBI taxonomy): Eukaryota > Metazoa > Arthropoda > Arachnida > Uropygi > Thelyphonidae > Typopeltis > Typopeltis vanoorti. The sequence goes on from NC_143549.1 coordinate 126,548,730, forward strand.
ATATATTAAAAAAATGTTTTCATAAGTCAATCAGCAATTAGTGCAATACCTGCAAAAAAAAAGGTGCATATAAAAAAAAATGTTGCTTTTAATCAAGAGTGAAACATGGAAAACAAGTCCGAACAATGAGATGCCTATTAAGAATATATCTGAACAAATCACCATATTATAACACTGTAGTGACTTTTTAAAGGTTTTTAAAAACATCACTACACACTATTATAACTGAATAAAAAAAGTTCTGATAGTTCAAAAATGAAAGATTTAGCAATGCTGGATAATTACAATAAGTACAGTGGCAAAGCAGCCCAAAAGAATGCTTCTAAACAAAATGATGAATTGCAAACATGCAGGGAACAAATTTGTTTTAAAAACAAAGAATGGGCAATTTCTACCCTGAACTAACAAAAACTAGTCGGTTTATGATGTAAACTGAGATTACCTCACATTCAGTAAAAACTTAATACAAGAGTACTGATAGCAGATAGTATGGAAATTTTTTCAGTCTGTCATCTACAGACATCTTATTAATATCATCTGCATTCAAGAAAACAAAAAGACTGATGAGGTTTCTTGGATTATTGTTTATTGCCCGTTTCTTCTGATATTTTGGAATCAATACAGAAAAATATAAACCAAATTCTTGCAAAAAAATAATATCTTATCCATTCCAGCTATTAAAACTTACACCAACGTTACTCACAGCATGAGTAACGTTGGTGTCACAAATTCAGAATAATGCTAGTTAACTGAAGTGTGTTAGCAAAAGATGCATCAGACTGTCAGAATGAAGAAGAAAACAAGTTCTACATCAAGAAAAAGTTGTCAAAAAAAAAAATTAGGAAGAAACAAAAAAAAGAATGAGATGCAATATATCCTCTGGATTTATGAAAACAGCATTAGCAACTGCTACTTCCAATAAATCTTTATAAGAACATTTCAACTAAAGGTGAGTTAGCTAGTCTCATACAGACGTGGAAAGTTTTTTCCCTCCTGGTAACTCTGATTCCCTCCCACACACATAACATACTGCTGTTGTCAGCTAGGCTAATGTGTGGACAAGATTTCCAGCACTATAATGAACAAACTTCACTATAATGGCATTCATATATTACAGTCTAAATAAACTAGCCTATTCCCCATCCTAAGATCTACATTATGCTCGGTTTTGTATGAAATAATCATTAAGTAAATCAATACGTAATGTCAAATAATGTGCAATTTGTAATATATTCAGGCAATAATGACCAGGAAAAGGAAGAAGATAGCTTTATACATCAAATGGAGATAATCTTGAGTGGCAGACAATACTGTTCAAGTGAAGGACAATCAAAATAGAGAATGGGGCAAGGAGACTTATTTGTGCCCTATGGTGTAACAGGAGGTTCTAAGGAAAAAGTGGAGGAATTTTTCAGACGAGGCAACTATCATAAAGAAAAAGTTGGTCTCTGTTGTAGAGCAGGAAATAAATACCAGACACAGCAATGTGTTGTGTTGGAAAACTCTGGAGAAACAAGAAAAGCTAATCATAATGGTAACTAATGAAAATCTGTTCAGGTGAGAGACTAGTCATCACTAGCACGATGTTATTACAAAGATGTGCACACATTTACATGGAAAAAGATATAAGGAATACGAAATATCTCACAGACTAGATCGCTGTGAATAGCACTATCTTCATGATGATTCAGGGCACAAGATTATACAGGGGATTTGAAACAGGAAGTAATCCTTTGGTTTTCACTAGAAAAAAACTGAATATCATACTGAAAAGAAAAAATATGTAAGAAAAAATCAAAGCTGAACTGTAGACTTAAGTGTACAAATATTATTGGAGGAAAATGAAAGGAGTTTGAAAACAATAATCACACTTGACACGGTGAAAGACTGAAAAAAAATGCATGTAGTAAAGTTTCTGCAAAAATAGATAAATTAGAACTCCATGATGTACTCAAGAAGTTAAAGAAGCAGTAATAGAAACAAAGAATATTAGAAGTTCTTAGTAAGTTAGTCATGCTCTGAGAGAATACAGAGAAAAATGTAAGAAAGCAAGGTAGATAATCAGGAAGATCACAAAATATTCTGAAGGCTATTGAAAAGCTTAGCAAAGAAGGAAGAGTACTGTAAGAAATCAGAAATGATAATGCCAACATGAAAACTGAAGATATCCAAAATGTTTGGAATAATTATTTTGAAAGGCTGTTAAATGAAACAAGAAGTGCAGAGCAGTGGTAGAAAGTATTCAAGAGGAATGCAATCAGGTGTACTTATCAATACTTGAGATAGAAAAGCCATCAACAAAACTTGAAATGTAGAAAAGCAGCAGGAGTAGATGTTGTTAACAAAAATATTCAAGTATTATTATTATTTATATGGGAACTCCATGGAGTCAAAACACCCATCACAAGAGACCCACTCTATCCATTAACACAATACCAATCATACATTTCCTTAACCCTATTCACTGTTGGGACACTCACCACCACCTCTGGCAATCCATTCCACTCATTCACCACTTTCCAAATAAAGAATCTAGTTCTCTCTCACACACACACACCCTTACACAACTTCCAAGTGTGACCCCTTGTTTTCCCCCTACTCCCCATGTATTGAAACAGAAGAATCACAAATAAGATTGACACAGAAGAATCTTATAGAATACCTTTAGTAAAAGTTCATATCTCCTCTTCATCTGTCAGCTAAACTCTGCAACCCACACACCCTCAATCTATCCTCATAGGGAGCATTCCATAGACCTGTCACCAGCTTGGTCACTTATCTCTGAATCCTCTCCACCACCTCTCAATTCCCAAGAAATGCAGGTGACCAAATCTGTGCACAGTATAGAGGTATAAAAGTTTTACAATGGCTGCAATGCATAAAAGGCCAAAAGACCAAGAAGTAGGTGAACTGATGTATAAATGACATCAATACATAAATTTATGCATAAATGACATAAATAAAGCACATTTGTGTCAAATACACAAAGGAAAAAATTTAGAATAACTGCCACAAGCAAATGTTATTCTGAATAGGTTGGATTAAGGAAAAATGACCAGTTTGGTCATCAATTTACATGACTGCAAGTTTTCCCATTTTGGCAATAAGACTATCATTCACAGATAACTGCAGCATTAACTAGTGTAGCACTTTTCATATAATCTTTGTTTTTATCAACAGTAGTGCAAGGTAAGTTTAGTCTACAGCCTATCTTAGTGTTTGATAGACCATCATTACTAAATTTAATAATTTTAATTTTAGTATTCAAATGTAATAGATTTTTCATTTCTTCTTTTCACTGGAAACAACAGAATCCTTATTTTGAATTTTATCTGCCATCATTAACAACAATAAAATAAAAATAATTATACACACTTTATAATTCAGACCAAGCAAAGACATTGTACACAGTTTACGAAAAGCGCACATCGGTTGATTCACAGGAGTGTCATGTCATATTTATGACACGACATGTCATAAATATTATGATATTGTAAAACTTTTATAACAGATTTGGTCACCTGCGTTTCTTGTGGATATCATAAATATCATAAAATGAAACTGTCATATACAAGCAAATGCAGAGTTGTATAAATATGATGAAAATAGAAAGTATTCATACAAGTGGATCGTCGTAAAAGAAAAGTGTCATAAGGTGAGGTATTATTGTACTTTCTACTGAAAAACTAGCTTGAGCAAACAGTGATGTTTCACTTCATTTCTGGCAAATTTTATCATTATACTGAATTTCAGATTGCAAATTTACAGCATTATGTAAGAAATGAAAGCTCCTGATAAAAGTTTGAATTTTATTTTTATGAAATGTGGTACTATTATTTTGTGTATGAGTTGGGGTATTAAATGAAAGTGGAGTAATTGAAATCAGCAAGGAATTAATAAGAGTGAAGAATGTACAAGGTGGTAGTAGGAAGGTAAAGAAGAGAAAGTGATAAGGTGTCAGAAAGGTAGTGATGGTGAGAAAGTGATAATATGCTGTATGGTCTTTCTCTTGTGAGGGATATGGGAGATGAATGAGTGTCTAAAGTATGTGTCGAAAAACTCATTTTCCTCACTTATACGTGCTTGTTCCAGGAGTATCATTGTAGTTAAAATATCCCATGAAGAATGATAATGATCAAATTCTTGAAGCCATATAGAGGAATGAAAGAGAGGAAGTAGCTATTGGCTGACTAATGACTTGTAAAAAAATGCTATTTGACCTCAAAAAGAACCATTTATATTGCAAAGCAATATAAATGATGTGGCATGAATTTGCGAGTGCTGCTGGGAATATTTAGAGAAATGTAGAAAGCAGAATGGTAATCTTGTTGCCTAAGTATAGCAGTAGGAAGCTGAGGTGACAAGCATTGGTTATCAACAACATCATAACTAAGATGTTCGTGTCAGAGAGATAATTTGAGGGGAGAAGAGAACCGTATATAAGAAAAGAAAATTGCATCTGAGTGAAAGTGACAAAGAAACAAATACTGTAAAAAAATGCAATTGGTCAGAGAAAGAGACAGAGTGAAAACAAAAGTCTGTAAATAGTACCAACATGAGTGGTCACATTTTCTGGGGAAAACTGGGATGAAATACTATACAAAGTGAGTTGATTACAGAGGTGACTTAAAAAATCAAAATTAAGTTTTAATGGATAAGGAAGGGGGAAGAAAGTGAGAGAAGCAAAGGGACTAGATGCTTCTAAGGCTAATCATGGACTGAGTAAGATGTTGACAGCTGCTAACATATAAATATAACATATAAATGAATTAGAGTTATGTTTATTTACAAATGCCAATAGTATCAAGAACAATGAAAAATGTGACTACTCAAATAGTAGTGTATGAATTTTATTCTATTAGAAACAACAGCGACGATGGCTTTGAGGCCATATAATGTGAAGTTGACACAAATAAGATATGTTATTTAGTGGATGGTTGCAATAGGCTCAAGGATGTCGGGTTATGGAAGTGACATGAAATGATTACACAGATAAAGTTAGAATTTGATCATTATCATTCTTCATGGGATATTTTAACTACAATGATACTCATGGAGCAAGCACGTGAAAGTGAAGAAAATGAGTTTCTCAATATGCTTAGGACCCAATACCAAACACAACACAGAACATAATTGGGAGTAGGGGGAAGAGATGCTAAAAGAGATGGTGATAGTGTCTCAGAATGTGACAGTAAAAGAAGAATCCATGCTGTCCTGGTGGGTGAAAATGATCATGTTGTTTTGACATGGAAGGTAACCAGAAAAAGTGCATGCTCCAGTAAGCAGGGAGATATATGTGACAGAAAGAGTTAGAAAGCAGAAGTTCATGATAAGGAGACAGCATGCTAGTATATCATGGCCTAAAGAACTAGATGGGAACAAAATCAATAGTACCTGGTAGTTAGCAGAAAAACCATTTGAAAATAGTTATGTCAGACTACATTCCTAAAGTAAGGAGGATAAACAGAATATGTGGTGTGAATGAATAACAAGGTTAAGAAGAACTGCAGAGGAAGAAGATATGGAGTAGGTATCAGGAGAATATGTAGCACTTACATTTGGGGTATAAGGCAGAGTCAAGACAAGTAGCAGATGTAAGTTTAATCTTTAAAGGTACCTATAGCATAACTATAAAACAAAATTACATGATAACCACAGTAACATATAACCACTGTGGTTATCATGTGGTCTTGTTTTATAATTATAAATATAAGGAAAAAACTGGAATGTAAAAAAGAAGCAAAACAAGTCAAGCATAATCCTAAGGAATTTTTATAATTAAGATTAAAAAGAAAGATGAACACGGGAGAATGAAAGTTGGTTGTTATAATGGTGCAACAGAGGATATACAATGAAAATTTATTAATGTTTCATCAGTGTATTTCATACTGGGAGTCTCCGTTGCTAAGTTAGCATAGATAAGCCCTGTAATTAGAAAGACCTGGGTTCAAATTCCATCTATGATGTGAGGAACTTTCAGGTGTTTTCAAACGATGAGTTAGCTGGTCATAACTGCTGCCATAACTCATCGTTATGGCAGCATGTTTTTTATCCCAGAAACTTTGGTTTTCATCATCATCAAATTCTGACATGTACCCTCAGAAGGTATACAAAATATTAGGATAACACCACATGGAATAAGTAATATTACTGTTTTTTTTTCCTATTGACAACTTAATGTGTTATCTATCAAGACAACAATATTATCAGATCTTATATTTGTCTTTTAAGGCACTTTTTACTTGTAATCATCTGTTAATCATTTACATCTTGGTCTTCCTCTGAGTAATTTTCCTGCCAACCTGGCAAAGAACATTTGTTTTGCTAATCTTCCCTATTCTAATCATCCCTCTCCCATTCTATTTAAGTGACCATACTATCTAAGATTAGCTCTATTAACACATTCCTGAATGTTAACAATGTCAAGTTCTTTCCTAACATGCTTATTTTTAATATAATGTCACCATTGATGCCATCTGTTCACTACCCTAATCCTTCTCAACACTCTCATATCTGTGGTCTTCAGTCTTTGATCAAGTGTTCTAACCCAGCTCTCAGATCCATAAGTTATAATTGTTCAAGAACTGTCATGTATACAGCTGATTTAGGTTTTTTTTTTTTTGTCTCTCACAACTGGCAAATTGGTAGTGTGAGCACACAGATCCACAGACAAACATTTGCCCTTAGGGAGATGCAGCAGATAAATGGCAAGTCATCAGCATTAATTGCTCCAATTTGGGGACTCAACCCATCTTGGACAGACAAGAATTGGATGAATGGATTTCATATTAGTAAGGGGGGGGGGGGAGTGGCATACAACACTGAATGCAATTCAGGGAAAGAGACTGGAAGTTGATGATGTAAAATGCTGAGTATTAAATGAACAAGTTAATAAGGCTATACAGGAAAGAAGGGATATCAATGCATGTATTAAAATGAAATGTGCAAAGGAAATAACTGTACCCTTGGCTTCAATTCAGTGTTTGAGCAGTAGAAGGAGGAAAAGATGGTGTCAGTGGATACCAAATATAAAAACAGCAGGGCTGACCAATGAGCAGTTTATGTTTCTAGTTAAGAGTCAGTTGAAGTAAGAAAATTAAACTGAATCAACAAAAATAAGAATCTCTAGAAGTGGTCTTGTTCAGTAATTTGGTTATATATGGTGAACATCCGCATGGTTAGCCTAGTGGTTCACAACCATATGCCAGGGGTAGGAATGTTCTAGGTTTGATTCCCGTTGATGACATGAGGAGCTTAAGGATCTTTCTCAGCCATAGCCAAATTAGCCAGTCTTGGGCATGGACAGCAAGGTCTCCCCCCAGTTTATCTGGGGTTTTTCATCCCACAAGCAGGCAAACTGGCCCTGTGAACACATGCTGTCAAAAATACACACTTGTTCCCTCATTAGGAGGGCTCAACCAATCTAAAGGGCAGTCGAGGAACGGGATGAACCCCACACAAATAAATAAATATGGTGAATAATTGTGCTGAACAAGGAAGTTTTATATATATATATATATATATATATATATATATATATACAGGGTGTTCGGGATAAATTTGACATATTTATAATTAATTATATTTTTCCGAAAGTTACATGTATTAACACACACTTCTCTTCATTTAAAAGTTTGGACCCTTCTTCATTCATATACAAGATGTCAGAAAGGATGGATAGCTGGAACCCACCTGAATCATGGAAGAGAATAACTTGTATCATGATGATTCGTGCCCGCCATCAAAATAAGGATATTACGACTGCTGCCCAATGCTCCCTGAATACAGTAAAAACAATCAGGCATGAACTAGAGACTTGCAATGGTGACTACGAGGATGTAGCAAGAAGAAAGATCCCTAGCAGACGATCTGATTGCGTTCGTACAGCAGAATTCCTCGCAAATCTGCAGGAACAGGTGTTGAAGAACCCTGGCATTGGAATTCGGGCTTTGTTCGTGGAGTTGCTAACTGTAGTCAAGCCCTGGATAACAAGGGTAGCCAATGGTAGGCCGTATGTATGGCAGCAGGATTCGGCCCCTTGCCACACCTCTGGGAAAAGTCAAAAATGGTTGTCTGAAAATTTCTACGACTTCACCAGTCCAAATCTTTGGCCTCCAAACTCCCCAGACCTTAACCCCATGGATTATTTTGTATGGGGCGCAGTTGAAAAAGACACCAATCGTACTTCCAGTAATACAAAAGCCCAGTTAATGGATAAAATTAAAACAGTTTTTGCGGCCCTTCCCAGGGAGACTGTAGCATCAGCTTGTTCGAGGTTCCGAAGCAGAATTGAAGCTGTGATCGATGCTAATGGTGGTTATTTTGAGTAAATCTTGTTGATAGTATTGTAATTAACTCTGCCTGTAATGTTTTTTTGTCAATTCATTAAATTTAATAGATACAAAGAAGATTTTCTTTTTCCTTACGAAACTGTCAAATTTATCCCGAACACCCTGTATATATATATATATTAAAATTATTATTTAATGACTGAAAACTGATCTTTTGAGTTAAACTTTATTAATATACACAACTAGTTTCGTCTTGAGAACAGACTTCGTTAGGTGCAAGTGAAAAGGACATAAAAAATATCAGAGAGAAACGTACAAGTACTGGATTTCTTGTACGAACAAAGGTTAACATTTAAATGGAAGAAAGAACTCTGACTGTAGCATCATGGGCATGCATGCATGTAAGGTCTCACAATCTCCAATATTGAATGGCAGAGCTGCGAGAGTCAATTTAATGATATATTTATTATTAAATTATATTAAATTAAATTATATATAGTAATTTTTCTGTAAAGAATTCTATGGATTTTGCAATGGTGTTTGATAGATAACCACATAATAAACTGGTACTGAAATAGATGGGAATAGACAGCAGATCTGTGGCTTAGGTATGGAGATAGTTTGACATCAACAAATTTGTTGTTATGTGTGAGAAGCTGTGTCTCAAAAAGGAGATAACAAGTGGCATGCAGCATACGGTTTTGCACTAGGACTGCTACTGTTTACTTGTTTGTAGGTTACATAAAATTGGTGAAGGTAACAGAGAACTCTGATGTGGTGCACAGATAAATGGAACTACAGTCCCAATAATGCAAACTGATAAGCTTTATACTTTTCACAAAGGAAATGAAATGTAGGGTATTCTACTGGTAAAAATTTTGGGAACACTTGAAAGCCATCCAGAAAAAGGCTGAAATATTCAGGACACTGAGAAGGCAGTATAAGAATGTAACTACTGTCTATATTCAAGCAATGATTAGCTGCACATGGCCTACTCTGGCACACATCTGGTTTCCTGAAGGTCTAGGACATAAGGAAACACTGGCATAGATCTAGAGACAAATTAGCTAAGATTATACTAGACCTATGGAATACTGACTATAAGCAGAGATGGTAGTTTGCAGCACTTGATAGACAGCAAGAAGAGAAGAGATATTTTAGATTTATGATGGTGAGAGGAGCTTGTGTGTAGATGAATAGGCAGTACAGTGCAAGGCAGTGGGTGATGAGAAAGTCATTCAAGGAATTGTATGAGGGTGTTGTGAACAAAGGAGAAGATTCTTTGCATGCACAATACATGTCGTGCACTTTCAGTGTGTGTGTACAGAGATATGCTAGTTATACATTTATAACTTTTCTGGCTAGTTGCTAAGGCATTGTCAAGGTTAGAGCAATCAGAGTATAATCAATTAAATACTTTCACTAGGAATGGATAAAATCCTACAAAACTAAGACATACAAAACAGAAGCTATTATTATGATATCCTGAGTACACCATTTCACTGCAGTCACAGGTAATTGGTTTTGTTATTGAAGGGATAACAGTCTCTCAAATGTTTGGCAGTGTTTGCAAGCAAATTAAGAGTGTTCTGTAAAGTGAATCACTAATTCACAGAATAGACTATCACTTCTAAATTAATGTCTTTTCAAGAAAGTCGTTTTTTCCCCTCCGCCTGCCCCATTTTGCTATATGAAAGATGACGAGCCACTGTCTGCCACCATTCTTTTTTCCATATTAATTCATAACGATCCAGTTTTGAAGTTATTCTCTTTGTCTACCTGCAGATCTCTTAGACTGCCCATAATAAGCAAACTCAGAATGGCAGTTTATCTTCTATATTTCTGGTGCTGGTAATGCATAGATTTCTTCTTTAGGAGAATGAATAAGGGAAGATATAATTAAAATGGTAAATGTACATTTTCTGTATACAGCATTCTTAAATGCAATAAATCATTCTCATTTATTAAATAATGTCATAGACTAAAAGCATAAAATATCTGAGATAGAGAAATGTTCATCTCCACTTAAAAAGAATTTTCAATGTTATAATTCTTGAAAATGCACATATTGATAAGGTAAATGAATGCTCAAAAATAAAAAAATACTTTCTTGGTAAACTAAAGGATACTCTTTCTACACTACTACAAGACTAATAAATAATCTTTGTAAATAACAATACAAAGGTGGCAGGGTATTTCCTTTCTGGAAACTTAGGTTTTTTTTTTTTTTTTACTTAAGTATAAAGAGCTAATAACTTCATTTCGGCAATGAAAACATTACTAAAATTAAGGGGATATTAAATCCCACATAGTTTTAAAACCGAATAAGAAACTCAAAGATTGGAATCAGAGAGTTTCTTGCCGAATATAGTAAACTATAAAGTATCGGCGACACTAGTGTTAGCCAATGCAAGTGATCCTAGTACGTAGTACAATCCCGGACATTACATTATGGAAAATACCTAAGAATAGCGATCTGAACTTCCCCCACCTTTGCAACGAGTCGTCCGGGATTGTACTACGTACTAGGATCACTTGCATTGGCTAATGCTAGTGTCGCCGATACTTTATAGTATACAATATTTGGCAAGAAACTCTCTGATTCCAATCTTTGAGTTTCTTATTCGGTTTTAAAACTATGTGGGATTTAATATCCCCTTAATTTTAGTTAGGTTTTTTTATTATTATTATTATTCTGCAATTAGATGAAACCAGCCAGTAATTTACACATAAAAACTATATATATTTAGACATAATACTTAGGCATAACACTAACTACATTATCCTAAAATTATGGTTATGAAGGCCAAATCCTGACAGTTTGGACCTTAAGGGCTTGTAAATAGTGCAGGTTACTATTATTATGATTAACAATACAGTATCCATGTAGTAAAAAGGCTATCATCATCAATAATTATACTGAACAAGAAATTATTTTCTTGTCTAATACTTTATCCAAGGTGTAAACAAACAAAGTTTGCACATGAAGTATCTTCATGACGGCAACTTGTATATAGAAGCTGTTGGCTTCTTATAATTGAATCCTTTATCCAAGGCAAACAAGAATATTATTTCTTGTCAAATATATTTTGCAATGAAGTTAAAAAACTTTCTACAACTATCTCTGATCCAGAGTATTTTAATAATAAGGTGATACACCTTTATACTACTTGTATATGGGAAATATATGAATTATGCATTAATTCAACCTTGGTATCTTCCTGGATCTGGGGTTCTAATTGAAGAAGCCTCAAAAGTTGAAATCAGCCTGAGTACCTTTCCCTTAATGCACAGCAATATACACTTCGAAAGGAAGTGCCCTTTGTATTATGGGATACTAAGGCAACTGATGTGAAATCAACAACCACTATATTAAGATACTGCCATCCACTATTTGCTTACACTTGGATAAAGGATTAAACAAGAATACAATTTCTTGTAGGTATAATTTACTTTGTAACCATTTGATAAAATTTTCTACAATTGTCATCATAATATTCCTGATAAGTACTCTAGTGAAATGGGTGCAGAATATTATGACAGTACTAAATGAAATAACCTTATATCATTACTAACTTCTGTCAAGAAATGTCCTCCAAATTAATCTGTATCTGTCGACATCAATATTGTCAAATGCTATAATTCAGTCATCTGAGGCACCTGTTATTGTATCAATCTACCTAGATCTTGATCTTCCCCTGGGCTGAAAATCCGATCCTGACACCCTCTAAATGGACCAAACTCAGCTTGTTCTTCTCCTAGTTTCCCCTTCTATGTTTTTTTCTCAAGTATGCTTGCATAAATCTTACTCTGAACACTTAGTAGAGAAATTCCTCTGTACACAGTCTGTTGTTTTATTTGACGCTTTACAGATGGGTAATATAAAATTCTAATCCAATCATCTGGTATTCAACCCTCTGACCCTTCTGAATTAAATGGCAGCCAATGTAAAACTTTTATATCTTCATGTTTATGTCTTTATGGTCGAATGTCATCTACTCCAGCTTCGTTTCCATATTTCAGGATTTTTGGTAGCTTTTTCTACCTGAAGTATTGATATTTACTTCTGATTGCATTCCTATTGAATGTTTTCCTATCACTGCAGTAAAAATGTAAATATATATGATCACTTTTTTTTTTTATTGCTCACTAAACAAGAAATTGCTAAAGTGAAGGTTGCTAACAAGATAATTAATACAATAAATACTAAAAATTGCATCCAGAAACAATTAAAATTAACAATAAACTGGCCTGAAATTTTGTGAAGGAATTATATAATAAAAATGCTAATTAAAACTGAAATAATATAGCTAAGTAAAATATAAAAAAACAAGTGCAATTAACTTAAGTAATGAATCGATATTCAGATACAAAACAACATTCATGTACAGCACAATGGAAATATAGTTACCTTTCATATTCAAAACTTAGAGAGAGACTAAAGAAATAATTGTTATAGTGGAGGATTTGCTATAATATTATGGGCTTTGGCCAGACCAATTCAGTAATTTGTTGTAGCAGGCTAGTTTTCTATAACAACGTTTGTTATGGTGAAAGTTGGGTGTAATGTTTTTTATGATAGTTATTATCCTAAGACCCCATGGAGTCAAAGACTCATCAAGGAGGTTCCCTTTGTCATATACACAGCTCATCATACCATGCCTTAAATACATTTAAGTTCTCTGCAAACACCACACTATTGGGTAATGCATTCCAATCATTTGAAACTCTCCATGCAAAAAAAAATCACCTCACTCCCTCCTCCTAAGCTTCCAGGATGACTTCTTGTTCTATCCCATCTCCCACCATTTTATGAAAAACCTCTTCAAAAATTAATCCTATATAATCCTATACCAACTTATATGTCTGTATCATATCACTCCTCTTTCTCCTATCCACTAGACTCTGTAAATTGCATCTTTTCAACCTTTCCTCATATTCAACATTCCTGAGATGAGTCAATCTTTGGACCCTTTCTAACATCTCTTCATCCTTTTGAAAACCAGGTAACCAAATCTGTGCACAGTCCATATATAGTCTAATCAAGGTCTTGTACAATGGAACCAGAATCACCTTACTTCTACAAGTCAGTGTCCTCTGCATCATTGCCAGAATTCGTTGCGTTTTCCTCACAATTCTGGTTATGTGTTGTCTACATTTTAGATCCTTATCCACCATCACCCTAATATCTCTTATTTCCCACACCTCCAACAACATATGCCCATCAAGAGTAAATTCTACATCCCATCTTTGTTTACAAAATTTTAAAACCTTATATTTCACAACACTGAACTGGCATCTCCACTCCCATGTTCATTCACTCAATCTATTCAAGTCTTCTTGTAAGGCCACAACATCTGCTCCACTCCTCATACTTTGTCCTGACTTTGTATATCTAAAAACACATTTTATTTTTTTTTTAATTTTGCCATAATGATGCTCAGAAAGTAAATTTTAAAAAATTTTAAAACCTTATATTTCACAACACTGAACTGGCATCTCCACTCCCATGTTCATTCACTCAATCTATTCAAGTCTTCTTGTAAGGCCACAACATCTGCTCCACTCCTCATACTTTGTCCTGACTTTGTATATCTAAAAACACATTTTATTTTTTTTTTAATTTTGCCATAATGATGCTCAGGAAGTAAATTTTTAAAAATATTTAATAATGAAGAATGACATGTCATGTATTGAGTGAATAGTTAAAATATAAAAGAAAAAACATTGGTGGCAAGGTTTCCCACTCAAAAGAAATGAAAGAATTCTTAGAATGCTATTTTTCATCAGCATCAGATAGCAATTTAAACTCTAACTGGTTGGAATTAATGCAGACTAACTAAAAGCCTATGAAGCAATAAGTGCTTCTCGAGCAGGTTCCTATTTTGTAGGAGAAAATTCCCGAATTTCCAAAAAGAAAAATCCTGTCACATCTCCATACAAGACCAGCACACTTACTATCTGGTGAAAAGAACTAATAAAGCTTTCTTGCATTCTAGGTGGGATTCAAATCCAGGTCTTTCCAACTGAAGGGGAAAATGTTGTTGCATTTGTAACTAAGCTTTGGAGGTATTTCAGAGAACAATTTAGTAAACAAATTAATTTAAAATGGCAAACTTTTACTACTCTAAAAGAGTAGTAAAATGACAAACTAAAATGGCAAAGTAAAAAGAGTATTTAAAATGGCAAACTTTTACTACTCTAAAAGAGTCCAAGATTTAAGGTAAGATGGTACGGGGGGGGGGCTGGAAAGTTCTGATAAACACCTAGAACAAAAATGTTTTTGCAGAAAAGATCTTTTATTCCAGTATATATAAGACAAAATTAATTAATTTTGTTCTAAGTGTTTATCAGAACTTTCCAGCTCCCCTCGTATATGGCATGTAGGGTTCTGATGCAAAATAAAAATGTAGATTCAATTAAATCATTAAATGGTTATTACTAAAATCAAGAGAAATTTAGTATTTGCAAAATCAAAACTGAATTATTGCAGAAACATTTTATCACATAAAATTGCAAAAAATCAAAATTATATAGCACCAACTTTTATAAATGTTAAAAAATGTTTCTATGTAAACATATACTAAATACGTTTACATAATAATCACAATGAATAATCACACCTTTTCACATGATCACAAATTAATTAAATACAGTTGCCTTTCACTAAAGCGAACTCATAATAGTTTATTAAAATATAAAGTCTGATGCAGCAACTTTTCTTTAACGGTACCATTTCTAAAACTTGTCCAAGACTTCAGGTGTTTGCTATACAGTTGACTCTCACTATAGCAAAACTCGCTCACTATAACAAGCGGCTAAAAGCTTCATAAGTACAATGCTATGAGAATAAAAAAATCCTTATAGCAAACTGTCCACTATAATAAACACTTATGGTTCTTAGAAGTTTGCTATAACAGTGTTTGTCATAGTGAGTCAACAGCATTTCAGGTCTTGTAATAAAATGCACTTATGGAAAGCATTTGAGTAGCAGATTATGCTTTATGTGAAATATATTCTTGCTTTCATCCAAGTTATACCCAATATGTGCAAATGCCACAGTTTGCGAAATAAAAAAAATAAAAATCAGTTAACACCTTTTATTCCCTTATAAGGAGTAGACAAGGCCTTTTAACACCATCTAGCTTAGCAGTTCAATCTCCACTGGTAGCCAACCAGATATAGCTGGTCCAAGACTATCACTAATTATAAGCAAGAACTAAGATTTTGATGCATGAGAGCAACTAACTTTGCTAAAAGTTAGTATAACGCATCTACTAGAATGAAAAGCATCAGTATGCAATATACATTGCCTTATATATATATATATATATATATATATATATATATATATATATATATATATATATATATATATATATATGTGTGTGTGTGTGTGTCATTCTAGTAGATTTTTCATTCATTTCATTCTAACAGATGCATTAGACTAACTTTTAGTCTAATGCATTCGCATCAATTTGACTGTATGTTTGCATTTTTATCAAAGCAAGTTTTAAGAGTGTATAATGCATCAGCGCTCATCTTAGTCTAATGCAAATAATTGCAGAATAACTTTGAATACTTCATTTTATCAATTAATTGTAATCAAATCTGCATACAGCAGGGGACAATGTGTTTGTTTTAAAATCCATTAGAAAACAATAATGAAGGAGAATTCTATATTTGGATTACTCAAAGGTGTAAAATTTGAAAGAGGATAAGGCTTACCCCCCTTTGACTACAATCATACAATCCACAAAATCTCAGGCAGAAAACCAGACATTCAGTAGATTAACAAACACTGTTTCTCATTGTAAATATGGACAAAAAAGTTAAAATTATATATTAAAAACGTGTCTGTATTGCTGTCCTAAACACATCAGTTCACACTTCATGCATGCTAAACTCAGAGAACAAAAGCAGCAACTCTTGATAAATGATAACATTCAATTGGATTGATTGACACATTAACCAATCATAGCCACTGATTTCTAGGTGCTATTGTCTCAGTGCACATCTTGCCTCATCTTCTGGGAAGTTTAAAACCACTGGAATGCTAAGCATTTGACCAGCTGTACCATTTCTATGTCTGTTTGTTTTTATCAAAGGTGTCCGTATTTGTGACCGCACAATCCAGGGCTATTAACGAGAACGTGATGCAATGTCTATGTGTCAAAAAGTGTCCTCTTCATGAATTATTAGTATATTGTGTTTACTTTTACTAATGATACGAAGCTAGGAAACAGTTGGGGGAGTTTTAACAGGAATAAATGCAAAAATATATCAGCAATATTGCTATTCTGGATGTGCACTGCACACACCCGAATATATGCCCCAATATATATATGTTGAAAGTTTTTTTTTTTTTACCTTGGTTCTATTATACATTAAAGATGTCAAGAAATTACATGCTTAGTTATAATCCTTTACTCAAGGAAGCAAAACAATGTTTTCCACATGAAATATACTCACATCTGAGCTCCTTGTATATAAAGGCTAATGACTTATCACTTGCCTTAGTATGTATGAAGGGCCACTACCCAGAAGAGATACCAAGATGCAGAAGTCATATATATCTCATAAGTAGTCTAATACCTTTTGGCCTAAATAAAAATTTCTGGAGAGAAAGATGTTGCAAGTTTTTTTTTACCTTGGTTCTACTATACATTAAAAATGCCAAGAAATTATGTACTTGGTTTTAATCCTTTACCCAAGGAAGCAAAGCAATGTTTTGCACGTGAAATATATTCATGTCCTGAGCTACTTATATACAGAGGCTAATGACTTCACATTGTTTGCTTTAATATGAATCCTCCCATTATGCATAGCATTTTACACGTCCAAAAGGGTGTGTGTGAGCTTTGCATTATACGATACATGCTAAGGCAAATGATGTGATGTCATTACAAACTTGCAAAGTGCCTACAAAAAAACACTTCTAACTTATATTCAAATATATAGTACTGAGGTCTATTGCAAGTGATTTGTGGGATCTTTACCTCTATTATAAAAATATACATGCACGCAGGCACACACACACACACACACACACAAGGACTCAGCTCCCTGTGAATAGCCTATTTGCCTATTCCCTTTGATAATTCTGTTTATAAAATAAATTTAAGGTCCTAAATCAACACTTGTCAGTCAACTGATCTAGATCATGAGGAGTTTACCTCTTCTCTTTTTGGCATTTCTATTCTACTACTGACCATTATGACATCAAACATGGGCAGGAAGTCACTTAGACTTCATAAAAACATGAAGTATTATAGTGCATTTGTATAAATATAACATCTAAAATCAGATCTCACTTCCTCATTTTGTATATTATTTGTAATTTTTTTGAAATTACATGCAAAGCATTCACTGATGTGAGGAGTGTTTTGATATAAAAAAAATATCATATAAACATGAGTGATAACTTAATAGTTTTTGAATTTCAATATAAAGCTTGTTTTAAAAATTCAAAACATCAATTTCATTTCTGTAGTTATTGTAACTTGTATATTGGCAAAACTTATTACAGTTATTATTTAAAATTATTTATATTGTATATATTTTAGATTGGATATAACAAATTAAGAATGCAAATAAAGAAAACAATGACAGGTATAAAATAAATAAATAAACAAAAGATAAAAATCTTCTAGAAGAACCTTAAATCAAGAGTTAACTGTTCAATTATGAAAAAATTATAGCAAATAGTACTGAGTGTAATTAATAACTTTATTACAAACTAATTACAGTCTAACTTGGTTATAAGTAGCACGATGGGACAGACAAAATTTCCTTTTTATAACTATTACTGACTATATGAGTGATGATAAATCTACCTCTATTGTTTAAATTCTCAATAACAATAAAAAAAAAGCAGCAGAAAGAAAAAATAATATAATTACATACCTAGATATTATTTGTATGAGTATATTTATACAAACTACAATACACTTAATATTAATCACAATTTATATGTCCATGATTTTAAAATCATACACTTAATACTAAACACAGTTTATTTCTCTGTAATTAAAAATAACACTAATTAATAATAAACGTGATTTAAATTAGTGTTTTTAAAATTAAAAACTGACAATGTTATGTCAGTTTTTAAATTGATCCAGTCAACCAATGTTACATATAAAATCGTTGCATCCAAACTGTTCAGCAAATATTCTCAATAGACAGATCAGACTGTCTATTGAGAATTCAGCACTTTTTTTTGTGAACCATTAAAACAATGCTTCACTAACTTGCAAGCTCAGTTTCTAAATTTTTTTTTTTGTTTTGGTTATGTTGTTTTCCAGTACTGATATGCAAACATCTTTATTCTTCCACAATGTCGATACTGTTGAAGAGGACAAAGAAACCTTTCTCACACAATTTGCAACACGTTTTAACTCGCAAATAATTTTGACTTTTTCGATACTAAGAGATACTTTCTCTTAGTAGATGTGTTTCTGATGGAAGGATTTGTTTGTAACTGATTTTACAGTCATGACAGTATTTCGGTAACGCGAGGGAGGAGGACCAGAGGCTACACACTGGAGAAGTAGGTTGTGAGATGATCCCCAAGGACAAGATTAGGATGAAAGCTAAGCACTCCTTTAATTTTTGTCTAAAGAATGCATATGTACAATACAAATTCCAGTAAGCCCAAACTCCTGAAACCTGGATAAAATCATTCTTTCCTATACAAGTATGATATAATTAATATGATTTTTGTTTGCAATGCTATAATAATTTGAACAAACAAAGCTGTTGAAAGATGGAAAAACAAAGTTTAGAAACACTGAAAAAATGAAGACAGCAGTTTATATACAGAAATGTGTGCTTCGGATTTTTTTTTCCCTAAAGACATCAAAGAAAAAGAATTTTTTCTCCTGTCTATGTACAAGTAAAAAATGTGAAATGTTTTTTTTTGCTTTATTTACTTGAACGAACTTTTTTTTTTTACTCTTAAAAATAAGAACTGCATTTTCTTTATGCTTTTCTTTAACTCTCCTGAAGACAGAAAAATCCACAGGATTCATTGTGCTGTGATGACAGAATGCCAATGAATATTATCTAGCATGCCACTTTTTTGGCATACAGTAGTAAATACTTATAACAAACTCAACTGGTTTAAAATTTAAAGTCATCAATAGCTTCGTACACAATTACATGTACATAAGTTAATATGTAGGAAAACAAGAATGTGGTTTCTTATTAAATAAAAATAAAATGTCATATACTGTACTCATTAGAAACAAATATATTTTTCTAGTATATTCGTTTATTTGAGTCTCCTATTTTAACTTTACTATATAGTTGAGTACCAGATCAGACTGACAAATCTACTCTGCTTCATTCACCTCGCCCTTTGATAGCCCTTAACAATTTACTACCTTCAAGATAGAAAACTGTCACGACAATTCTTCCTTTACAGAATGCATATGCAAAAAACATATCCAATTTAATACATGGAATATTCTTTTTCATTCTCATTTTGATTGAAAAAAAAAAGTAAATTCATATTTTATATATTTCTGGCTATTTCATTGTTACTAGTTTTTAATTTTTGTATTTTGTGTGTATTCAAGCCTGAGTGTGGTTTACAATCGATTTCCAAGCTCAAAGTCTGCTATAACATTAGTAGAACAATTATTGTCAAGTTATTCTTAAATTGCTGAAATGCCAAACTCACAATATTGTCCACACACATACAAAATACAAGCTGAAAGAAAATAAAGACTTACAAATTTCAATGGCTGTACCTGTGATTTACTAATGCTCATGAAAAAGGTTAAGCATGCTGAGAATTTCCTTCATCTAATGATGTCACAGTAGAGCTCATAAAAGCACTCTTGTCTGCTCATGATAAATGAGAATATTCAGCTTAATCATCATTTTTTTTTAATTTTTTTTTATTTTATGTAATGTTGATTCAGTTTCATGTCATAAATAATCTGTATTTTTAATTTACTTATCATAGTTAATGGGAGTAGGCTGGCCATTACAAATGGCTGTTTTTGTTGATTATTGCTAATTTTGTAGCGATGGGATATCACCAATAACAGAACAGGTTATGTATGCATCATTATATCTTCAGCTGCACTACAAAGTAGCCAAGGTAATTGTGACATGATGGGATAGTAAAACAGTAAAAAAAAAAAAAAAAAAATAGCTGTACACAGCAC
Source organism: Typopeltis vanoorti (assembly GCF_054136105.1). Taxonomy (NCBI): domain Eukaryota; kingdom Metazoa; phylum Arthropoda; class Arachnida; order Uropygi; family Thelyphonidae; genus Typopeltis; species Typopeltis vanoorti. The sequence continues at coordinate 126,569,200 of NC_143549.1, forward strand.
ATATCAGTAATTAGCTTATGTATTACCAAACAATGAAATATGCAGAATCTGAACCATTAATATTGGGCAACGATTTGATACAACAATTCTTCAATTAACTGATCCTTGCATGTCAAATGACTTCTGATAGAACACCATGTAATTATACTTCAAATTATCTGACCCTTCAATTATCAGAGTACTAAATTGCCTTCCCGATGTGATCAGATAAACATCATGTTACTGTATTACAGATTTCATTTTTTTATTATAATATAATACTTTCTTTATATAGATTATAACCTAAATGCTCTGCAATTGTTTTCTGAGTTACTGCTGTGTATAAATGTCAATCAAAAATTCTCAATGAAAAAAAAAAAACTTAGGTTTATTTTATCAAGAGTTTATGATTTCAATGTGTATAAGTCTTCACAGACTGATAAACACATTAACATATAAGTAGCTAACTATATGTGTGTGTGCGCCAGAGTATTAACATAAGCTTATAAATTCAGATGTCACCCTTGGGTGTACTCTACTCAAAACTGCATATTATAGCTGGATGTTCAACTTAACTAGTGAGATACTTTCCCGACTGGAGAAAGCACAAAAATTTTTCAAACTTTGGTCAGACAATATCAAACTGATTTGTGATAAATGTCCTCTTCATCTAGAAGAAACATCAGTAACATCCTGAGAATTACAGTAATTGGATACACTGGAACCACCCTGCAACTACTGACTATTCATTCATTCATTAGAGTGACTGTAATACTCAAGTCGTGAAACCATAAAACAACGAATCTACTCTTAGAATTCTTTTTTATATGGTGGCAATTTCAGTTAAATTTTATCTGCCTTAGAAATCCCATTATACAGTATAACTGTTCAGTAGTATCTTACAAAATTGCACTGTTTTGCAAAAAAAAAAAAAAAAAAAAAGCTTTTTTTTTGTTGTTGTTACAAAATGTGGAAGGGGATTACCTCCTTATGGGAATTAGGGATTGCATTACCTGTAAACAGCGAAAAATGCATTCATAAATAGACTGGTAATTTGATATTTTTATACCAGTAAATTCAGTAAAAATAGGTAAACGAAATAATTTCCTTGGAGCCAAATATTTATTTGTACACACTTTCACATATATTTACATTTTTATATATTAAGGACACTGAAGCATCAAATGTTTTAATTTATTTTTCTTACTTTTCTTTAATTTTCTGCAACTTTCAGTGTACATGTGGAAAGTTCCTGGTTAGATCAATAAGGTATTAGAATTAAATTTTGAGGCAGAGCTTACCATCTCTTTAATCTGGTCAGAAATATTGACCAGAGATTAAAGACAGATTAAAGACTATACTACTGACTCAGTATAGACAGTACATTTCATTGTATGTGAACACCAAGTAAAAATTAGATATTCTTTTTTGCAAAAAGTGAAAATTGTGGATCTCTTTTTAATATTTTGCAGAATAGTTAATTATTAGTATTATACTATTATTTAAATATTTGTATATTATTAAACTATTATTTTTATTAGTTTAGTCATGCATAAAAATTCCCCATGGCATTATTTTACTCGTATAAAAGAAAGATGCAGGTTAAAACAAGCAAGGCTTAAAAACAATTAAAGCAGTTGGTGGGAGTACGAGTGGGCTACATAGTCATCTGCAACAACAACATAAAAATTATAAATTAAAGATACCAAGACATTATATACTTGGTTGGTATTATATACAACCAAGTATATAATTTCTTGGTATCTTTAATTTATAATATAATCAAGTGAAAAAAAAACTTCCAACAACATAAAAATTAATTTATTAAAGTGAAAACCTGAAGAAAAGGGCAAATGTGAATAGACAGTTCTCCTCCAAAAATTACTGTCTTTAAAAAAAAACCTATCTCTTCTGGCAGTAATAACCCATTCAGTTGTGTTGGATGGATTTCCTTTTGATAAATTTTGCACATCTGAAGATCTAAGAAGGCTGTTACATTTAAGTAGTTATAATGACATTCCAAAATCACCAAATACAATTAAGAAAATTGTTCTGCAGTATGGTCACAGAAAATTCATAAAGAAGTTGTAAGTGAAATATCAAATCGTACATCCCGTGGAGAAAACCTCAATATTACATGTGACAAATGGACATCAATTAGAAATTGCTGGTATATGAATATTAATCATCATGTTGCTGATAAATTATGGAATCTTGGGTTGCAACGTATTTATGGATCTTTGACAGTGGAACAATGTGTCTAATTATTAGAACACAAAATGAAAGAATTCAATATTTCGATCAAAAATGTTTTGTTAATAACAGATGGCGCAGCTCTAACAAAAAAGGTTTCAAGAATTTGAAATATCAATAATCAATTATGCATTGCCACGAGATTCATCTGGCTGTAATTAAAGTACTTTACAACATAGACTCTCAAGAAATGGAAGAAGGAAACTGTACCAATGATGAAGATTCAAATTCAGAAAAAAATACTGAAAACGAAATTGATGGTTTAGAAATCATATATGATAATTCTGTTACCAGTTCTCGAGTAAATGTTTTACAAGATACACAACTTAATTCATTAATATCAAAAATAAGAAGGGTGATTAAAATATTTTACAAATCTCCTGCAAAAAATGATGACATACTGCAGAATCATATAAAAGCTGAAATTGACAAAGAAATTTCATTAATATTAGATTCAAAAACACATTGAAACAGTTTATTGGCCATGTTAGACTGTTTTTCTGAAATAAAAAATTCTGTAAGAAAGAGCCTTATTGATATACATTCAATTAGTTTTGAAGAAAGTGAACTTGAATTACTCTCTCAAATAGTATTGGGATTCAAACTGTACAGCCCATAAAAGTAGCTGTAGAAACATTATGCAAAAAAAACAAATCTTTATGTTAGTAACATAACATTAGAATTCATGCTGGACAACCTAAGTAAACAAAACACTTTCTCAAGTAATGCTCTAAAAGAGGAAATAATCTTGCAAATGAAAGAAAGACATACCATTTATTCAGATTTTTACACTATTTACATAATCCTAAAAAATTACATGTTGGTGATAGTTATGGAATTTTTAATAACAGATAAAACTGCTATAACAAATGCAATTCTCAAATTGCTCAAACATATACATACCGAGGACAAAGATATACAAAAAGGCAAAACAATAACTGATGATGATAATGATACAAATTCAATACCGTTCGATTTCAGTTTCGTTATTGCTGGCTGTAACTTCCGGATCAGAATTTTCCAATAAAGATTTAACAATGATGGAAACATTGAATTTACTAAAAAAAGATGCAATCTAATAATGAACAAATATATATAACTCACAATAAAAAAATAATAATAAAGGAAATATTAAGAAAAGAAATAACATATTTCGAAGAGTAGAATATTAAAGGAAAATTTTTGCAGACAACTTTTGATGCATTAATTAATTAATTCAACCCACAAGTATTGAAGCAGAGAGAGAGATCCATTTCAAACACAAGTCATTACTACACAAAGATGATGGTTTAAATACCCTCTATTTTTTAAGAGCATATTTTCTACACAATAAGAAAAATAATGTAGTCATAAGTGTTTAATGAATAAAATATTCAATTCTTTGTTTCATTTTTGTTTAATTTTAGACCTTTCTTATACAAAATTTGTTAGCATGATATTTGCATTAAATTTACACATTTGGAGTCAAAAACCAATAATGTTTTGAAAATTTACCATACTACCAGTTAAAAAAAAGTCGGTAAATTTGCAACCCTTAATCGGAATGATTAACTGACCTCTATCCAAAACTTGGAAAATGGAGAAACAGATGATACAATAAAGGAAAATTATTAATTTTTAATTGTACCACATCTATTGTAAGTGAATGCAAAGATCTGGATTTAATAAAAAATCTCAATCTAACCAGTCTCATGCTTACTGCAACAGCTTCATTACTGCATTAAAATAATAAAATGAGAATAATAATAAACAGGCAGCTACTGTGCACATTAGCTAGCCAAGTATTTATTTTAAAGAAATTTCCATTCACGATAATCCTGTTGTAAGCAACAATAATTTTATGCAGAAAATGATACTCCACTGAAAGTACTTACCCTCAGACTTTTTAAGTAACAATTTATCAATATGATTATGCCAGATCCAAATTTAGACAAAATTTATAGCAATAGCCTAAAAATCATTTACTTTTCTTTGAAAAAAACAACAACTGAAATATAGGGGAATTGTGAAAGAGTAATTATGAAAGAGTAGTTATGGGATTCATATTTAAATATGATAACTAGTTGAGGTGTACAGGTGTATAGCAAACTATTAGAGGATCACAGGAGTAGTTAATAGTGGATATTGCTATAATAAATTTTCTTTAGAACATTGCACCTATGGGGTTTTATTCAGGGATTCTGGTAATTTGCTGTAGTAAACGAGTTGTTCTAACAGTCTTTGCTACAGTGAGAGTCAACTGTATTATGTTCAGCTTGCTGGTTTTTACCACGTACATGCCACAGATATGAGACGGGTACACAGCTTGGAAAGAAGTCATCGGACTCCCCATGGGGGGAGGTTGCATTGTACCATGTAACATCATGTGTTTGTAACCAGTATAGATTGGAAGAACATGATGCTCCCAAGTCAGTGCAACTGTGTCTGGGTGAAATGATTGCAAGAAGGGAACTGACAGAGTTTGAAAGAGGCATTGTGATAGGATGCCATGTTGCAGGCCCATCTGTTTGGCAAATTGATGACAAACTGGGCCATCCCAGGTCAACAATCAGTGATACCACACTGAGATGGAAGCGCAGATAGTCAAATGCAAGTGCTATCCACAGTGGATGACCCACCATACTCACCAAACCTGACTGCAGAGTACCATGAATGATAATATGTAAAAACCACCATTCCTTAGTTGACATGATCAATGTGCAATTCTGGGCATTGACTGAAACATGAATCTGCACAAAAATATTCAGAACCGAAGCTCACAACATGGGTTTCCATGGTAGGACCACAATATGCAAGCTCACATTACCCAAATCAACACGCAGCATCATCTTCAGTGAGTGCAAAAAAAAAAAAAAAAAGGCATGTACAGTGAGACATAGAAGCTTAGAAAGTTGTATTATGGAGCTAAGAATCACACTACGTCCTCTACCAAGCAGATGGAAGGGTGTGGATCTGGCAGATGCCCAATGAACATCTCTTACCAGAGTGGCAATGTAATGGTATGGTCCTATTTTTCCTGGTTTGGTTGGACCTCTGTTTGTAGCATGCACCACAAACATTGAACTTCAAGAGGTATCTGAACATTCTGGACAATGCAATGCTGCTTGCTTTGTGGCATTTTTGAGGAACTGACCATTGTCTCTTTATTACTTTAGCAAGACAATACACTGTCATAAGGCTGCTGCTGCTGTAACTGCATGGTTTGTGGATATGAACATCACCACATTTGACTGGCCTTCACAGAGCCCTGATCTCAACCTACTGAACATCTATGAGATGAACTGGAGCATTGGGTGAGATCAAGGAACACCCATCCCACAAGTCCAAGACCTCATTACATGCCTACAAAAAGAATGCTCCAAAATTCCCATTGATTGCTACTGTATGCTTGTGGAAAGCATGTCACACAGGATTGCTGCAGTCATCGCAGCAAAAGGAGGTCCTATATCTTATTATGTGGTATCCTGTGGCAGTTTGTTCCTCACAATATGGTGTCCCCTGACTTCTTTCCAAGCATTGTCTGTAAATTGTGTATGTTGTGGGAGGATCTTTCTTCATGCACAAATGGACTACAGAACAGAATTTATATGGATTGAAATAAAAAATATATATATATCATGATACTACCTTAGCTTCATAAAAATTATCAAATCCAGGTCTTTCCAACTAAAATAATGTCTCATCCTCTCTCCTGTCTTAAAGGCAGGAGAGAGGATGATCCTACCAATGGTCATATTAAAGAAACTTAGGCTATGATTCAGATATATTGAAGCTGGGTAATGACATGTCTTCTTGAACTGGTTTATCTGTTTTGTGAGAGGAAAATTGCTGCAACCATCCATGAGTGGCATATTCTACATGAAGCAAAAATTTTCCATTGATTATTTTTCAAGGACGGTAAACTCACTCAATCTCAGTTGAAACAGCAGATTCTTATATTGAAGAAAATATACTGAAGTATAAGCATCTATTGTCTTGCTATACAAGAATACACACACATACAGGCAATACATTCAAAACTGAAATGGATAAGGTTGGCCAAACAGCAATATGTTGAAAGATCACTTGCAAACAAGTGCTACTGACCCAACATAAGAGTGGGAATGATGATAAAAAGGGAGACAGAGAGAAAAGAGAAGTATCTTATGAGTAACTTGCAAATCTCATGACAAGAGAGCATTTTGCACATTTATTATGTGATCAATTGCAATCAAAATCTAAAAATTCTGAAAATATTCAAAATAATCTGAATTAGTTTAGCTAATGATCCATAGTTTCTATGCTCTTATACATAATAAGCATACTGTTAAACTCATCGGTTCCCCCCCCCCCTTCTCTTCACACACAAATATCAGTGTCCTAATTTTTTAAGAAACAAAATAAAAATTATTAGATGCATTTTAATATACATATGACAGAAATTTGTTAAAAAAAAATCTGATTGCTTTTCTAAAGAAAATTATATGTATACTTATTCAGTGTATGATTAAGACTAAGAAAGTGCATGCACAAGAAACAATGGTACCAATTGTAAATATACAGTTAAGTAACCAATTCAACACTGATGTGCAACACCGTTAAAGCATCAGCACGGCTTAAGGTTTATGTCGTTATAAATAAAATAGCAAATGTGAGGAATATGAATTATTTATTCCTAAATTTCACTAACTGTATAGAGCAGTTAGCATTATCAGGATAAGATTCCATTCTAACAAAAAAAGGGAAGGAGAAACAACATTAAACAACAAAAAAGGGAAGAAGAACAACATTATGTTCAAAAAAAGCACATATATAGTAAACTAGATGCACCAGATGCATCTAACCTGAACATGTGAATACTGTTACATCCTGAATGAAGAACTATAAAAAAGAAACAATTCATTCAGGATTTGATAAGTCAGAAAAATCAGCTGAGAGAAAAAACTTGTACTCAAGCAGAAGAATTAAAGTTCTAACTGTAAATAGAAATAGAATTACCTCCTTTTAGTAGAATTGTAAGATCATGTAAAGAACTTTGTGTATAAATTGGTATTATATGAATGCATCATGTATACAATGAATGGGTAAATTAGATGTAAACAATAGTCCAAAGGTCACGGGCAGACCTGAGGCATTAGCAATCTTGGAAAGTGACGCACATTCGTTTCCCGGAAGATGCTGCTAGAGATCTCGCGATGTGCCGAAATTCCAGCGGATGAAGAAAGTAGCGGGCAGGAAAAGATCGCAGAAAGTAAGAGGGTGCTATTGCAGCTAGTAACAGGTACTAAAAAGGGAGGAAGTGAAGGGAGAATAAAAAAGGTTTGCACCCCTTCCTCAAGGCCTTTTTTTGCCTATTTGCTGGATGATGATTCGACTTCTCCCATGGACCGGAAGTTCCTGATGGTGTTTCTTGGCGATAGTATGATATCGGACGGTGCACCTTTCCCTTCGATGTTTGAATTTCTGACGGTGCTAAAGCGTGAGATGTCAGCATATGCTGTCTTTGCTCCTTCGCTGAGAGTTCCGACAGAATAATATTGCAGACGTATCCTATAAACCGGCAGTAGAAACGAGGATGGCCCGAAACAGATCGAGAATAGACGAGGGGAAAAATGCCAGGTGCAGAGTATAGCTTAATCTGATGACCATAGTGACCCACCACGTGGATGCAGGTTTATGGAAGTATCAAGAGGTAATTCAAACAAAGGACAGTTCAGACGGACCTGGAGATCCTGCCCCAAGAAATGGTAAAGTACAGTTGTATAATTACCCAATTGGTAAAAGGAAAAGATCATTGTAGTGTAATAATTGAGTATGGATAGTATTTAAGAACTTATGTGATTATTTAGCAGTGGCTAATGTCCATAAGACAAATTGTCTGGAATGATCATAGATGATTTTAATGTGCAAGACTAACATAGTAGGTAGAATATTGATTAGAAGTGTATAATGTGTATATTATATGTGTTTAATCTCTAACTCAAAAGAAGGAGTTATTGTTCATGCATTAGAGTATTAATCAGTTTGATGCAGTTTGATTTAGCATGTCATTGAACTAATTGAAAGTGAGATTGGTCTAAGTATATGTCTTTAGATTCCAATAAATGTTTTTTCTTCTATACCTAAGTTTTGCCTGTGATTTGAATCAAAACTACCACGCATTAATCTGAACCATAGCTGGAGGGAATTGAAAGAAAGGTATAACATGTAGTTATAGAGGTCACGACTGCAAACCAGAATTTACTTAGCCACAGTAAAGTGTTTAATTTATGAGTTTAAGCACTAAATTTATTCACCTATGTGCACCACAAGTCTGGAAAAGTCTCCCTGAATAAAAGTCCCCTCTATTCTAAGATATTGGCTGGCGCAGCTTTAAAAAATAAATTTGTCAATATCTGAAGAGGAGATGGCTGCAGAAAGAAATTAGAGGATTCGTTTTTTTTTAGCAAAAAATAACCTTTATCAGTCAGGATAAACACGTGAGTAAAATTAGGAATCGGCTAAAGATATAGAATTTGCTTTCCTTATAGAATGAACACGTAAGAAGTAATACAGATATTAGAGTCAGGGAAATTTTGTAAGTCTTGTAGTCATTGTAGAGAGTTAAATTCATAAAGAAAGTAAATTATTATAGGAAAAGTAATGACATAACAATACCACCAAACACTGCTGCATTATGCTGATGCATGTGTGTTATTTGACTTTGTGGCCTAGACACAGATACATTTTTGACACATTTAAATAAATGACATCCCAGAATATACATTACCATAGAAATAAGAATCAGAACAATAGTTTACCCTTCCTAGATACTTTCGTTATCCATCTTCTTTAATCGGTCACCCTTGTTTATAGAAAACCACATATGTGGTAGATATATAAACAATTACCGTATATTATCGCGTATAATACGAAAAATTTATGGTAAAAAATACTACTTAAAGTTAGGGGTTCGCATTATATGCGGATCCTAAAAAATATAACATCTTATTAGACTTGCACACACAATATATATACTCCTAATGCCTATGCAACCAAATCTACTTTACCCACTCGCATTCGGCGACCGAGCATGCATTGTATCTGCGCATGCGCTCTCCGTCGCCGAATGATAGAGCACAGTTAAGTATATTGGTTCAACCACAGTTCATTTTAAATATTATTCGTTAAACAAACCTAGCTTGAAAATGAGCCAACAGAAACGTAAACTTTCATCTTTTGAAGCAGGATTTAAATTGCATATCATGCAGTTTGCAGAAGAACATAATAACAGTGTTGTTATGAGAGAATTTGGTGTAGCAGAGAGTAATATTAGACTTTGGCATAAGCAAAAAGACAGTCTTGAAAAAATCCCCAAAACAAAACATGCCCATAGTGGAGATGAAGCATCCTTTCCAGAACTCGAAGAAGAGCTAAATGAATGGATTTTGATGCAACGACAAGATGGCATTATAGTAACAAGAAATGCAATTCGTTTTCGAGCTCTACAACTCAAGAACACGCCAGGTATTTCATCTTTTCTTGCTTCGCCTGGGTGGTGCAACAGATTTATGGAACGCAAAGCATTAACATTATGACACCGAACAAAAATTGCACATAAGTTACCAAAGCAGCTTGAAGAAAAAGTGCAGTCCTTCCATAAATTTATCATAAAATTATGGAAGTGTCACGAATATGAACTTTCCCAAATTGACAACATGGATGAGATGCCCATGTACTTTGATATGCCTGGGAATCGAACAGTAAATGCAGTTGGTGAAAAGGGTGTCTTCATAAAAACAACAGGACAGGAAAAAACGCATTTTACCGTTGTTCTAGCATGCATGGCAGATGGAACCAAATTAAAGCCAACAGTGATATTTAAAAGGAAGAAAATTCCGAAGCATATGAAATTTCCACCAGGTGTAATTGTTCGTGCCAATCACAAAGGTTGGATGGATGAAGAGGATGTACAATTGTGGTTGGATCAAGTATGGAACATACATCCAGGTAGCTTGTTACGTCAACAAAGCATGCTAGTCTGGGATATGTTCCGGGCGCATTTAACAGAGGCAAGCAAAGAGAAAGCACATGAGCTACGTACAGACCTAGCGGTGGTGGTGGTCTAACTTCCGTTTTGCAGCCACTTGATGTCAGCTTGAATAAGCCATTTAAAGATTACTTATGTGAAAAATGGAGAGAATGGATGTCATCTGGTTTGGTGAAGATGACAAAGGGTGGGAATTTTCAGAAGCATGAGATCACCTTAGTGACCAGCTGGGTTAAAGAAACATGGGATTCGATACCATCTGAAATGATTCAACGCTCGTTTCTTAAATGTGGAATAAGTAATTTAATGGATGGATCCAAAGATCACGTCATATACAAAAGCGAGGAAGATGCACAACAAATTGGAGAGCATGAAGACGATGACGACAATTGCTACACTGATGACGCAATTCCTACAGATGAATTTATAAATGAAATGTTTGACGACTCAAAAGATGAAGAATTTAAAGGATTTTGACATTTTGTTTTAAAATAAATATTTCTTTCGTTAATTTGTCTTGTATTTTGACATTTTGTTTTTAAATAAATATTTCTTTCGTTAATTCGTATTGTATTATTTATAATGTTATGGAACAAGATTAACAGATCGCATTATACGTGGACATGGCATTTTAGGGCTAGTTTTCAAATAAAATTTCTAGTTCGCATTATATGTGGATCGCATTATACGGTATATCACCACCAAGTAAAAACAAAAAGTTTTCTGTCTACTCTAATTCACTTTTATCCCGCTGTGGGCATAGATGTTTGCGATTGTCTGTGAAAATACTAGTGGTGGTGGTGGTCAGAAGTAGATGGCATTGGTGTAGATGATGAAGGTAGTTGTGGTTGGTGGAGTGTTGTAGAGTAGGTGCCCTCCCTCGATGAGTCTTTGTACTCCCTGGAAGTGTTATGTAATAATAATAATAATTTTTTAACCAATGCTTTTACCCTCAAAAATAAAATAGTTCCATCCCCACAACAAAAAACCCATAGATGTATTTTAATTCCTTATATCCAGAGCATTTTTCAAAAGCAGCCAAGGTGATACACAAATATATCCTCATAACACCGCTTTTAAACCACATATCCTACTTTAATAAAGGATATACAGCATTCTGGCACACATTAGGGATATGAAGCCTTCTGTGATTAGAACTAACATAAAAAATAAATACTCTGGAGAGCATCTTTCCCTCTGTCCATAGACCAAGAATGTTAAGTTTTCAATGTAATCAGAAGTATGTAGTCCAAGGCAATAGAGCTAGCCACCAACATATGACACTGATGTGCTACAAGGATTGTGTAATCTCCCAATCCCAAAAAGTTTGGGAGAGGGAAAAAACTACAACCTGAAACTATCTTCAGACAGCCCACAAAAACCCTATGTTGTGTTATACTCATTATATCTAATCCTTAGAATTACCAAAAGGATGGAGTGGAGTAAATAAATACAGAAAATATATATGTACACATCTGTTCTACAATTGAAGAAGTCTGGTTTAGCTGAACAGTATGGTATTTAACCATGGGATAATGCAGGGAGAAAAATTTTTGAAGTGCCTGAAGCCTTATATTATAAAAATTCTTAATCTTGATGGGCAGTTTGCATGCAAAGAATCTGGATGGATGGATGAAGAAAATATAACAAAATGGCTAGTTGGACAAGGGCTTAAAATAGACTACTGTTCAGGCATTTTGTGCATAATGTTGTTTAGTAAAAAATTTCTTTGTAGTGTTTACTTACTGCATAATTCTATTCTATATGATATTAATTATGCATTAGTAGAACAGGCATCCAGTAAAATGACTGGATGCCTGTTCTACTAATGCATACTTGATATCCATAGCTGAATTTCTGGACTAACTATTCCTTAGTCATCCATGATGCTAGCGTTATTATGACCTTTCATAGGTGGGATTTTCATAAAAATTCTTTATATGTTGAGTCTATAATTTACTTTATGTTGAACAAAGAACTACTACTTTAAAATAAGTACACATGCAAATGAGGGATTCACTTTGGTCATCATAAAAACAGTTGTGCTATTTTGCTGTAAATACATGCAAATAAAACTGAGAATTATATTTTAAAAGTATTTATGTTACGCAATGTGTTTTGGTTCCATTGGAAAAAATAATTTTTCTGTACTTTTGTTGTTCTTCACACACAAAATACAATAAGAAAGAATGACAAGTTCTTTGGTTAGAACAAAAGAAAAGTCATTAGCATAAACATAATCATTAAAAAATGCAAAAATTAGATGTATCAAATATTACACTACAGCAAAATACTGCAAGATACAAACTGTACATGCTGGTCTCCTAAATAATATATATTAACAACTGTGTTGATTGTTGCCTGTGCATAATAAAAACTGCTGAACAATTAACTTAAATAATTCTCAGGAAAAGCCAAATATTGACATTAATGTCATTAATTGTTATCATTTGGGGGATATTTCAATTAAAACAAAATATATATGCACGTATAGATTCATGTAAATACAGCAAAAAAAAAAAAAAATGCTTAGTCCATAATGTGCACGCATACACATGCAAAAAAGCTAGCTGCCATAATGATGTAATTTTAAAATTTTAAATAAGATAGATAAACTATCTCTTGTCTTATAAACCAAGTTCTTATAATTTTATTGTATAAATAATAATGCCATTAGAAGCAACAGCTTTTCTTCTTTACATATTCTTAAAGGAGATATGTAAAAGACAAACATTAAAAATAAATAAATAAGTGATTTCAATTGTTATTAATGAGCTGTCATTTTTGACAATTCATTCACCTGTTTTCTTCCTATAAGAATACCATAATGGTAAGTTATAAAACAGTAACAAAAACTGTAATAAAAATTACCTAAGTCACTTTGGTGTCTTTGATCATATATAAAAAAATTCCAGCTACACAATAATAGTTACAACTGCTGACTTGCTTGTGCTAACACCTGAGATATTGCATGAATGAAACTTAAATCACTCTTATAAAGCATTTAAAATGCAAGGAGTACCAGGACTCTATTTAGGAGAAGTTGACCACATCAAAACACATGAAGTAGCACTGTGGGAAGTGTGTGTAAGTGAGTTAGAGACTCACACATTTGCTACCATTTACATCACTGAAGTGGTAACTTTCATGTAAAAAACCAGTTGCTGTCCTTCTCAAGCCTATCCAATTTGTAAAAATTAAGGCAGCTTTAGAGATTTGGCAAAAAGGGCTGCCATTGCTTGAGTGGTGTCACCATTAAAATTCCTCAGTTCACGTATAACTTGCTGCCTAGGAAATCCCATTTTCATCAGGTTCTGTATATCAGGTTCTGTGAACTTGTCCGTGGGATGAAGGTCTGGGGAACTAGCACATGTTCTAGCAGCCGGTAAAGCACAAGATGGAACTCTTGTTACTGTTCCTGAAAATAAAACAATCAAGAAATAATTATGGGGAAATACGACAAAATAACAGAAGGCTCTAATAACACTTTATTAGAATCCTATTTAGAAAACAATTTTGACATTGACTATTAAATAATGATCTACATGATGACATATTGAGATATCTGTAAGAGTCCCATTTTTAAAAATTAAAAAAAAAAGTCTCCCAATGGAATATTTTAAGATTTTTTATGATAAAATGTAAACCAGACAATATTAATTGGCTGTGAATGACTCATTAAACATGAGGAAGTCACCCTGACTTTATATGATGCTAATACAGGAATGTTTGATATCTTCCTTCTGATGGTTTTACTATGTGGAAAGATATTTTTAAAAGTCATTTAAAATAACAACATAAAGGATGAAACCAAGAATATAATTTCTTGGCATCTTTAATTTATAAAATAACAACAGTGAAAATGAAACTGTCAAAAGAATGTTAGGCGGGGGGGATCATGCTCTTCTACATAAAATTTTTAAATGACAATACAGATAACCTAAACCCTGCTTGAAATGAAGTTAATTGTAAGATCATTAAAGTTACAAATGATATAAGAGCTTACATATAAAGTGAACTAGTGATTAACCACAAGTGTTAAATAACAAAGTGGAAGTGGAGGAAAACTGAGCACTTTCTAAGAGTCCTTTCGGCAAGTGGATTACCACATTGTTGTACACATTTTTATACACATTTTTTTTAACCCAGAACCATGGGAAAAATCCTCTCAACTAGTGATAAGATTGAACCTGGGAGACCTAATTCACTTTTTCAGGAAATTTAATTAAAAACTTAAAGAATATATATTGAAAAAAAAAAATCTTACTTTATATATAACAAATATGTGTTGCATATGACACTACTGCTGGCTTAAGCAATGCCATGAAGGTCAAAAGTTAAGAGAAAACAGTGATTGCAGGAAAATCGATCCTTTGACTGACTAAAAGGTTGATAATAGATGGAACAAGTTTTAAACAACGATGAAATTCAAATCTGAAGTAATATACCTTTTTTTGAAATCAGACTTGAAATATATCAAACCATTCAGATAGAACGATTGTATTAATAATTAAAAATTATTTAGAAAAAAATATATAAAGATAAGTGAACTCATAACAGAGATCTCATAATATTAAACAGATCAGAGTTTGGGTTATTACAATTAAACTATTTATATCCAAGGCCCATTGCACTCAGTGTTAACAGGAAGTGATCTAATGAAATTTGGCATATGTATAATGTAGAGCATGCAGCTGACAAAAGCTGGAAGGGAGATTAAGCAGGAACAAAAGTCTAAGGCAATTTGCATAGTGTTCCACTCTGTTGTGTATAAGATATGTGCAAAAAATAATCATAGTAACAAAATACCTGATCTTACTTTATGCACTAAACATAATGCTAGAGATTAAGAACAGATGATATGGGAAAGGGGGTAAAACAATTTATATTAATCCTACCCACGAAAGATTGAGAACGTATAACACATTAGTATTATGGGTGGGAAAAAGATCTAGGAAACCAGCTATAGAAAATATGGTTCTTTTACAAGCCACTTGAGGCTTCCAATAATTAAGATGGTGGTCTCGCACCAGACAAATGAAAATCATTTACTGCTAATATTTCATAAAACATTCATAGCAATGGAATTTGAACCCAACAGTTTCTCTCAAAACCAAACCATTTTATTTTTTTTTTAAAGTAATGACCACTTTGCTCTGATCAACCACAAAAGTATGCAAGCTTGTCAGCTGGTCATCAAAACTTCAGGATATGCACCCAGATAAACAGGTGTACTAGTACTAAATCAGTCTCATAAAATAAGCTGTGTGCCAATAAGGGATTATTTTTTTTAAATCTGAGATTATGTTTCTCTGTTTTGGGAATCATTCTAAATGGCATGAGAAGACTGATTTATACTTGACAAAAAATTTCATTCTTGTTTTTATTTTATCTAAGAATGAGCAAACAAAAGTCAGCACATGAAGTATCTTCACATCAAATTGCAATATCCATAATGCTCTGCATTATGGATACTGCAATTTGAAATGTATGCCTTTTAAAGGCATGTATTGCAATTTTGCATACAATATTGCAATGTATGCCTTTTAAAGCATACATTGCAATGCATTATAAAAAGAGTCACTACCCAAACCAGTTTTAACCTTTATTGAGATCTCGTCAAATGGAGCTAATCTTGTAAAGATACTGACAGTAAAAAGTCATTATTTTGGACATGTGAACTAAGTAACTAAGGTTATGGGCCAATGTATTATTTCGGTTGAATGTGTGTGCTACTTTGGCAAGTATGCTTGTTTGTAGGATTAAATATCCAAGTTTATAGGAGGAAAAGTCTTGCCACCTCTTGATGATAAATGCAGTCAATGAAAAGTCATATTTCCATGTACAGGTGGGAAAATGGCAAACCACTACATTATAATGCTCTGGATGAGAGATAATGGTAACTTTTTTTTAACTTAATCAGAAAGTCAATTATACATGACAAGAGTATACTTTCTTGTCATGTATAAGTGAAGAAAAGTTTGCAAATGAAGAATCATTACAACTAGACTACTTATGCACAGAGCTAGTTGGCTTCACAAATTTCCCCAGTATCCACCTATTGCACAGTATTTACTGTTAGATATTGTTGTTGTCGTCGAGTCCATTGAAGAGCTTCTAGATATGATCATGGATCTGTAGAACTGCTTTGGCAATCTGTTGAACTTTGGCGTAGAGCTTTTCTCTAGGGTTATTGTCAATTTTCTGCAGAACAGCAGAAATTTCTGGGCAAATATAAATATGCCAGGTGTTAGTTCAACTCCTGGACAGTTTCTGCATGTTTCATAGTTCCTATTACCGTCTGGCTGAATTTTCATGCATTTAAATTGTTCTGTCCTTAGTCTGATGATGACTGTGGTTATTTCTCTATTTTCATTAATTTCACTGATTTCATTCTTCTTCTTGATAGTTTGTTTTACCAATCTTATTTTGGCAACAGCATTAACATCAGTTAATGATAGTGGGTGTAATTTCTGAGATAAGTATCTTGCTTCTTTGGCTAGTCTGTCTGCTCTTTCATTGCCTTCAATATTTGATTGATATTATCAGATAGATCCTGCTACATATTGTCATGCATTATTGGAAAGGTCACTAAAAATTTTGACCTTTATTGAAACATCATCAGTGGGAACAAGGCTGTGAATAATCAATGCTTTCTGCTGTACCATTCTTCTACTTGTATATGAAAATGATACCTGCCATTGATTTAGCTCTGGCATTTTCATATACAAGTAGCAGAATGGTATAGCAGAAATCATTGATTTTTCAGATCCCTCATATGAGACCTCAGTAAATGTCGAAAATAATTGGGGTAATGACCTTTTCCATTATGCATATATGTCCAAAAGAAAATCTACTGTACATTATGGAATACTACAACAATTTTTCTTCTATATACAAGTAGTCTAACTATGAAGATACTTTACATGCAACCTTTTGTTTGCTCAAGCTTGAGTAAAGGAAGGAAAAATTATAATTTCTTGTCAAGCATAATTTACTTTCTGACCCAGTGAAAACTCTTGATACAATTGTGTGCAGACTGTTTGGAAATCTGTGAACCATTCTTAAAAAAACATAATTCACTAGATACCTTATTAGCTTCAGCCAGAACAAAGCAACAATTTAGACAAAGAAAGTAATCTTTACTCACCATCTTGTCTCTCTCTCTCTCTCTCTGTGTGTGTTATGACCACTGGACAACAGAAACATAATTAATGGTAAGACAGAAGAGTATGTATTTTCTCATCCATTTTGTAGAATAAATGAAAAACTAACACATTAAAGTGAATAAAAGTTGAGCAGCTCTCATATGTGAACTGTAGACTAAATACACAAAGATTATTGAAAAGAAAATGAAAGAGTTTGAGAACAGGAATCAAACCTTGGAGATTCAGTGGTAAACTCTGAAGAAAACATTGATTGATTCTGCCAGAGAGGCATGTGGTGAGGTTGTCTGCAAGGATAAAAAAATCAGAACTCCCTGGTGGACACAGGAAGTTAAAGAGACAGTGAAGGAAAAGAAGAAAGCATATCAAAAGTTCCTGGCAAATAAGTCAGCTTTTACTCTTACAGAATACAGAGACAAATGTAAGAAAGCTAAACAGTGTGTAAAACTAGCTAAACAAAAGTCATGGGAGGACTTTGGCAAGAATATAGAAAATAAATATCAAGAAGGTGGCAAAATATTCTGGAGGTTGTTGAAGAAGCTTAGGAATGGAGGAAAGAGTGCTGTAAAAGGAGTTAGAGATGATAAAGGTGACATGAAAACAGGGGAAAAAGATATCCTTGAAGTATGGAGTAATTACTTTGAAAAACTGCTAAATGAAACAAGCAGTGATGACAGCACAGTGGTAAAAAACACTGACCAGACATGCAGTCAGGAATACATATCCATACTTGAAGTAGAAAAAGCCATCAAAGGCTTGAAATGTGGAAAGGCAGAAGGAGTAGATGATATTCGACCAGAAATGCTCAAGTATGGAGGTACAAGTCTTACAATGGCTGCACTGCATAGTTCAGAAAGCCTGGACAGAGGGACGAATTCCCGATGATTGGAGTAGAGCTCTCATAGTACCCATATATAAAAAGGGAAATAAAACTGAATGTGAGAATTACAGAGGTATTTCCCTACTGAATGTTCCTGGCAAGATCTATGCAAGTATACTTGAGAAACGGTTGAGAAGAATTGTGGAAGAAAAGCTTGGTGAAGAACAAGCTGGATTCAGGCCAAACAGAGGCTGTCAGGATCAGATCTTCACTTTACGACAAATAGTCGAGAAAGCATGGGAATATAACAAAGATCTGTATTTAAGTTTTGTCAATTTGGAAAAGGTATAAGACAAGGTGCCAAGAGAGAAGCTATTCAATACGCTGCAGTTATATGGTATTAATGTGGCATTATATCAAGCAATACTTAGTCTTTATTTGAGTTGTAAGTCAGCAGTTAGAATTGAAGAAAGTACAGGAAGATGGTTTAATGTTAAATCTGGTGTGAGACAAGGATGTACATTATCCCCTCTGTTATTCATTATCTATATGGATCACATTATGAAGGAAAGCGGTACTAAACATGATATCAAAATTGGAAATGTTAATGTCAGCTCTTTGCTTTATGCAGATGATGTTATACTTCTAAATAAATCCGCTACAAGTCTGCAAGATTCTCTGACTAAATTGAATAGCTGTTGTAATAGATATGGTATGAAGGTCAGCAATAAAAAGACAAAGACAATGAAAATGGGCAGAATCATTGAAAATGTCAACTGTGTTGTGAACGGAGAACCTGTGGAACAAGTAAAACATTTCAGCTACTTAGGCACGATTTTTACTGAAGATGGTAAATTAAATATAGAAATAGACAACAGAATCAGCAAAGCTGGTATGGTTGGAAGTCAATTGAGTAAATTCATATGGAATAAGAGAGAAATTAGTCAGAACACTAAATTAGCTGTATACAAGACAGTGTTCAAACCAGTTTTAACTTATGGATCTGAGAGCTGGGTCAGAAGTAAAAAACTTGACCAAAGACTAGAGACCGCAGATATGAGAGTCCTGAGAAAGATTACAGGTGTGAACAGATGGCATCAATGGCAATATCATATTAAAAACGAGGATATTAGGAAAGAACTTGACATTATCAGCATCCAGGAATGCGTTAGCCAAGCTAATCTCAGGTGGTATGGTCACTTAAACAGAATGGGCGAAGAAAGATTAGCAAAACAGGTGTTCTCTGCCAGGTTGGCAGGAAAACGACCCAGAGGAAGACCAAGATATAGGTGGATTGATACAGTACAAAGTGCCTTGGACGATAGAAATATAAGATCTGATAATGTTGGAGTCTTGACAAGTAACAGACCAATTTGGAGGAAAATTGTAGATAGGAAGTTAGTAATGATGTAATTTTTTTTTCATGTAGTACTATCATATCCTGTACACCCCTTGAGGGTACATGGCAGGAATTTGATGATGATGATGACACATTTACAAAGTGATTAACTTACCAGCGGCTGAAAATCTCTTAATAAAGGCAATTTGAATCCTAGGTGGGATTCAAATGCACATCTTTTCAACCAAAAGACAATGCAGTTACTAACTGATCTAGAGGAGGCAATTTATTATATTTGAAATCTTATTATCATAATTATTTTACTCATTTACTCATATCAAGAACTTTATTAAAATCATTATTATGAAATAAATAGTTTTCAACTGAAGGAGGGTTAGTCTCGTATGGATGTAACAGAATTGTTCTTCTCAGAAACTTGGCTTTTTCCATTATGGAAAGCATTTAAATTGACGAGAATAAGAAATGCTATCACCAAGCATAAAATACAACCCCATTTGCTTCAGATGCAATTAAATCCTCTTAAATTTGATTTTATTTTTAAATCTTATTCTACATTTTTTAATGTTCCTTTAGGTGTTTAATACAAATATATATTTCATTTAATGATCTGGTATTCATTTAATACAAATGAATTAAGCTTAGTTATCATTATTAAACTATATTCAAGTAATTCAGTATATTTTATTTGGACTTTGAAAAAAAAAAAAAATTATTATAATAAAATACTGTATAATATTTGTCTACCAAGACTATCGTGTAAAATAGCATACTTTTTTTTTTTTTTTTCAATCTATACTGTTCTAATTACTATTTATCAACTCTTAGTGATTTTGTTGCAACTTCAAAGAGAAGTTTGATAATAAATGTTTAAACAAATATAATTGGGAATAATTTGGAAATATAATTTGCACTTATTAGTTTATGTGATTAAATAATAGTTTTATTTTACCTGTGAACTTGTATTTTTCCCCCCCACACTTATATCGAATTCTCTACCATTACTGAGATTACTATTTGAATAATTACGAAGCAGTAACATTTTCTACTTTACTTGTGAAAGCAGTCAGAGATGTGGAAGACAAGAGTGGCTTCAGCTGTTTGCATTATTTTGTGAAAGTGATAGATTTGTCTGATATACGTATATTGGGGAGAGGAAAAAAAATAGTTCTGTTATGGAATAAATTCAAGTTGTTTTATCTAGAAGATTAAGAGGTATCTCTAGAGGAGAACAAGAACTCATACCATGTGAAAACATGGCTTCTATTCTCTTGTGAAGGAGGAACCTAGAGAATAGTGTTTATTACGTTTTTATCAGTGAAGGTTAAGCCAGTCTTTAGTGTAGCCAAAAATTAAAAATTTTAATCCAAAATCAAAGAAACCAAATAAAATGGCTCAGATATCCACCCTCTGCACCTTTTGATGATCTGGTCCTCTATGCCCCTACAGTTGGAAAAAGAAGAAGAGGCAGACCCCAGACTCAATACTGGAAATACATCAGCAATATTCTCCCTGTTTCCCCCCAACTTTCCGCATCAGATATCCATGAATTAGCATATGACAGAAAAGCCTGGTTTTTCTTTCACATCATAAGAACCTCCAAGTCCTATCTTAGTGTACACAAACTAATTATTTGTGTTTGATTGGTTTCCCTATTAATAATTGTAAAATTATAAATAAACAGTGATGATGATGATGAATCCAAATTCAGTTGTTTTTTTTTTTTTCGAGAATTTACAGTAATATATTAGTTTCAGTGGCTGAAATGCCTAATAGTTTCACTTGCGCAAGAATTTCTTTCTATTGCACATTGCATTAAAAGCAATCTTTCAACTTAATATTTCAGTTCTAAAGAAACTGCAATTCGATCAAAGGATATTTATCTTTGAGACAGAAAAACCCTACAATGTGTATGCTTCTATGGAGGAAGAACATATTAGAATCACTATTTTCCAGTATTAAACCTGATATTAAACCACTCACAAAGAAATTATGTTTAAATTCGAGAGATACACCAGTCAGAAAACATCAAAGGCATAGAGAATGATAGAAAACACAAATCAGAGCAACACAGACAACATATGCAAAACATTAAGCAGAATGGCAACAAACTGAAATACTCCATTCATGACTTATTTTTAATGGTATTAAACCAAAGAACTATTTTCATATTTTTCAATGGAACATAACTTGCTTATATTCCATTGAATTCCAAATCAGCATCATCATCAGAGCACAGCACAGTATGTATATGTGACAGTGAGTAAGTGAAACAATATAATTGTAAAGGACAAAAGATCTAAAGTCCTATTTTGACATCCTCTAATGTTATGGGAAAGATTGACTTCAATTTGGGTTTATATAGGTCACATTTATTTGAAACTAAGTAAGAAAATACCGACAAGTTTCATCAACTTAGCCGTTTGGCTTCTTCAGGGTAAATATAGATGTAAAACAACTTCAATGCTAAAACTGTTCACTAAAACTATTAATGAAAGAAGAACCGAATACAATTTTTTTTTTTTTTTTTTTTTTTTTTAACAAAAAACAGAAGAATGCATAGATCATATGCATGGAGTGCGTATGATCTCACTTGTTAGTAGGAACATTCTGTAATTAGCAGCAAGATTTAATTCTGGCATGCTTAAAGATCTTATGAGAGTCTTCCAAATATCAGGCAGAATTAATCCTTGGTTTCTATTTAAGTTATGTTTAGAATGGATCACTGTTATGACTTCTTTTATGATTCAGGAGCAGAAATCCTCCTCTATACCACAGAATGGGACAAAAGCTCCCATTCTATGGTATGGTTTGGTTTGCCCTGGAGAAACGGAATGCTAACCCCGAATTGTCTTCTCTGTTATTGTTAACATCTACGTGTTTCTTTTTTTCTGATTTCAAAACTTCTAGAGGTCTGAGCAATATAGTTTAATCCGCACAAACAAGGTATATTGTAGACTCCGGCATATTTGAAGAAAGGATTACTGTCTTTCGGAGATCTTAAGAATTGGCATATGGTCTTTGAAGGTTTAAAAGCCACTCGTATTCCATGTGGTTTGAGGAGTGTAGCAATCTTATTGGAAACTGTCCTCATATACGGAATCGCAATAGTAGAATTATAATGTATTTCTTCAGGCTGTCGTTGTGGGGGGGGGGGCACAGAAAAGTATCTTGTAGATCAATTTTCTTGGGTAACCATTGTTTATAAGGTTTTTTGATATCAGGGATAGTTCATCTTTGAGGTCTTTATCTTCTGTAGTGATGAGAGAGGCTCCATTTATTAGCATATGTACGATGCTTAGTTTCTGAGAAATGTCGTGTGAAGAAGTGAAGTGCAAGTATCAACCTGTGTTGGTTGGTTTACGATAGACTGTAAGGCCGATGAATCCATCCATTTTTTCCTTAATTCAAGTGTCCAGTAATGGTAATTGTTTTTCTTTCTCAAGTTCTAATGTGAATTTAATTTTGTGATGGAAGGAGTTGATCTTGGTAAGAAAATCAAAGAGATCCTTTTCTGTGTTTCTCCATCCAAAGAAAATGTCATCCACATATCTCCACAACACTGTGGGTTTAGGGTCCAGTTGAAATAAAATTTCACTTTCAAGTTTCTTTATAAAGAGATCCACACAAGGGGGTGAAAGAGGGCTGCCCATTGCAATGCCTGTTAATTGTCGGTAAATAGTTTTATTCCATAGGAAGAAATTAGATTTTAAGCATCATCATCATCAAATTCCTGCCATGTACCCTCAAGGGGTGTACAGGATATGATACTACTACATGAAAAAAATTACATCATTACTAACTTTCTATCTACAATTTTCCTCCTAATCAGTCTGTTACTTGTCAAGACTCCGACATTATCAGATCTTATATTTCTATCGTCTAAGGCACTTTGTACCGTATCGATCCACCTATATCTTGCTCTTCCTCTGAGTCGTTTTGCTGCCAACCTGGCAGAGAACACTTGCTTTGCTAATCTTTCTTCGCCCATTCTGTTTAAGTGACCATACCACCTGAGATTAGCTCTGCTAACGCATTCCTAGATGCTGACAATGTCAAGTTCTTTCCTAATACCCTCGTTTTTAATATGATATTGCCATTGATGCCATCTGTTCACGCCTATAATCTTTCTCAGGACTCTCATATCTGCGGTCTCTAGTCTTTGGTCAAGTGTTTTACTTCTGACCCAGCTCTCAGATCCAAAAGTTAAAATTGGTTTGAACACTGTTTTGTACACAGCTAATTTAGTGTTCCGACTAATTTCTCTCTTATTCCATATGAATTTATTCAACTGACTTCCCACCATACCAGCTTTGCTGATTCTGTTGTCTAATTCTATATTTAATTTACCATCTTCACTAAAAATCTTGCCTGAGTAGCTGAAATGTTTTACTTGTTCCACAGGTTCTCCATTCACAACACAGTTGACATATTCAATGATTCTGCCTATTTTCATTGTCTTTGTCTTTTTATTGCTGACCTTCATACTATATCTATTACAACAGTTATTCAATTTAGTCAGAGTATCTTGCAGACTTGTAGCAGATTTATTTAGAAGTATAACATCGTCCGCATAAAGCAAAGAGCTGACATTAACATCTCCAATTTTGATATCATGTTTCATATCACTTTTCTTCATAATGCGATCCATATAGATAATGAATAACAGAGGGGATAATGTACATCCTTGTCTCAAACTAGATATAACATTAAACCATCTTCCTGTACTTCCTTCACTAGATTTTAAGCAACAATGGAAAAGAGAAGTAATGTCTTGAGGGAAAAGGTTTCTCAAAATGCTGATTACTTCATCTACTGGAATATTTGTAAATAACGATGTAACATCCAGCTTGCAAAAAGGTCTGTATTGGAGATCGAGATGTTACTTAATTTTTCAATGAAATGTTGTGAATTTCTTATGTAGGTATCCAATATTTACGGATGTGTGCCTTAAGGAGACCTGAGAGGTGTTTCGATAATAAATAAGTGGGAGAATTAATTCCATCAACTATAGGGTGTAGCGGAATTCCATTTTTGTGAACTTTGGGAGAGCCATATACTCTCGGCGTTAGTGGATGCATTGACTTCAATCTTCGTTTTAAGTCTGGATGTTACATCATTATTTACAAATATTAAAGTAATCAGCATTTTGAGAAATCTCTTCCCTCAAGACATTACTTCTCCTTTCCATCATTGCTTAAAATCTAATTACTTCCTATGGAATAAAACTATTTACCATCAATTAACAGGCCTTGCAATGGGCAGCCCTCTTTCAGTCCCTTGTGTGGATCTCTTTATAAAGAAACTTGAAAGTGAAATTTTATCTCAACTAGACCCTAAACCCAGTGTGGTGGAGATATGTGGATGACATTTTCTTTGGATGGAAAAACACAGAAAAGGATCTCTTTGATTTTCTTACCAAGATCAACTCCTTCCATCACAAAATTAAATTCACATTAGAACTTGAGAAAGAAAAACAATTACCATTTCTGGACACTTGAATTAAGAAAGAAATGGAAGGACTCATCAGCCTTACAGTCTATCGCAAACCAACCAACACAGGTCGATACTTGCACTTCACTTCTTTACACCACATTTCTCAGAAACTAAGCATCGTACACATGCTAAAAAATGGAGCCTCTCTCATCACTATAGAAGATAAAGACCTCAAAGATGAACTATCCCTGATATCAAAAAACCTTATAAACAATGGTTACCCAAGAAAATTGATCCACAAGATACTTTTCTGTGACCCCCCACAATGACAGCCTGAAGAAATACATTATAATTCCACTATTGCGATTCCATATACGAGGACAGTTTCCAATAAGATTGCTACACTCCTCAAACCACATGGAATACGAGTGGCTTTTAAACCTTCAAAGACCATATGCCAATTCTTAAGATCTCTGAAAGACAGTAATCCTTTCTTCAAATATGCCGCAGTCTACAATATCCCGTTTGTGCAGATTAAACTATATTGCTCAGACCTCTAGAAGTTTTGAAATCAGAAAAAAAGAAACATGTAGGAGATGTTAACAATAACAGAGAAGACAATTTGGGGTTAGCATTTCATTTCTCCAGGACAAACCAAACCGTACCATAGAATGGGAGCTTTTGTCCCATTCTGTGGTATAGAGGAGGATTTCTGCTCCTGAATCATAAAAGAAGTCATAACAGTGATCCATTCTAAACATAACTTAAATAGAAACCAAGGATTAATTTTGCCTGATATTTGGAAGACCCTCATAAGATCTTTAAGCATGCCAGAATTAAATCTTGCTGCTAATTACAGAATGTTCCTACATAACAAGTGAGATCATACACGCTCCATATGTGTGATGTACGCATTGTTAATTTAAGTTGTTTCACATCTATTTTTACCCTGAAGAAGCCAAACAGCTAAGTTGACGAAACTTGTCGGTATTTTCTTACATAGTTTCAAATAAATTTGACCTATATAAACCCAAATTGAAGTCAATCTCTCCCATAATTCTTTTGGTCAAAAATAACTTTTTATCATTATGAAGATCATGTAATGTTGTAAAAAAAAAAAAAATTATAGCTATGTTGGAATTGCTCTTAACATAATCTTTCAAATTTTTGGCAAATTAATGCAACCATATTTGTCAAAAATTTGGGAGACTTATCTTAAGAGCAACTGAACTCAATTTTTTTTTTCTTTAGAATGATAGAAAACACAAATCAGGGCAACACATGCAAAAACATTCAACAGAATGGCAACAAACTGAAATACTCCATTCATGACTTATTTGTAACAGTATGTAATCGCGTACACATGCTGTGTTGTGCTCTGATGACGCTGATTGAAATTCAGCGAAATAAAGGGAAGTTAATATCTTAAAAACACCTTTTTATAAAACAGTTCATTTGGTGTTATTAATATCATTAAAAATGAGTCATGAATAACTGTCAACACCTTATCTATTAGATTGAAATGCTCCATATGGATTACCACTTTTACTGAAGAGCATTCAAAGAATTAGTTGAAATGATGAAGTATCCTCTACAGTATAACAAAAAAAAAAAAAAAAAAACAAGGGATGATTTCACATCAAATGTAGTCCTTTATACATCATGACACACTTGTATCTACCAGTAGTATACAGTAACTCACAAACCAGCAGCCAGTGTAACAGCAAATGCATGCTTTCAATTGTTTAATTGTTTTTAAATATTCTTCACTAGAAATGTTATTACTTTGCTTGTAGTTTTTTTTTAATTTATTTGTGCTATTTCCTGGTGAACTGAAACAAAATTCTTCGTAAAACTAGTCAAATTAAAACTATTACTTTTACGGCTATTTTGCCTGCTTTTGTTTAGAAGTGCCCCTTTTTTTTAATGTCACTGGCTTTTTACTCAAGAATTTTGCAGATGTATTTTAGAGACAAATATATGTAGCATAATTAGAAGAAAATTCGCACATACCTTTTCTTGGATGTGTTGTTGCCTGTCTTCTTTCTGCAGTGTGCATACTTCTGCTGTTATGGTGTTAAAATGAGGGGAGGGGCCTTAGGCAATGTGGGAGAATTAATTTGAAAAAAAAAAACAGGTTTTTTTATATAACTACATATATTATTTTTAAGGGTAGGCAGAGTGCTTTTTTTTGTAGGGTGGGAAAAAAAAGATGAAAAAGGGGGCTGAAAATAGAAACCGATTTTTAGAGGAAGTGGAAGGATTTATGAGAAAAGGGGACGTGGGAGAGGGTTGATGCAGTGTGAGCCGTTTCGACCGTGTGGGTCGTCGTCTGAACACATGGAGAAAGTGGATGCTATGTTGTGTTGGCTTGGTGTTTCTGCCTTTGAAGTGTTTGTGTTATCGCCTATTGGTCGGAGTTGTGAGCTAATTTTTATGTTGTGGAGCTCCCAACACTCAGAGATTATGTAGGGTCAGTGGATGTTGAATGAGTTCTCGTGACATTTTATGGCTATCATTTCCGACATTCTAAGCATTGTTTTGTTGTCTTGTCTGCATATTATGATGGCCTTGTCGATTTGCAGGGTATGTTTCTTTTCAAGGGCGTGAACTGATATTTCTGATTTTCCTGTACTTTGTATTCTATTTTTCTTTCTGATGTTGCGTTTTTTTTAGTGTTTAAATGTTCTGGAATAGGGATGTTACAGTCATGGAAGTGTTCTTGTAGTCTTGCCCATAAAGACCCAATGGTAGGTGATATCACAGTCTTTTTGGCAAGGAAATTTATAGACTATGTTGTGGTGTTCTAATATTTCTTTGTGTATGTCAGATTTAGTGGGTTTTAGAAGATTTGCCAATTTTTGGTTTGTGGTGAATACCAGTTTGTAGTCAGTATGTTTGAAAATGTATTTGTGGGCTTTGTATGTGTTTCGGATGAATGGCAGTTTGATAACTTTTTGTGTGATGTGTGTTTTGGTTATTAAAACTAAATAAATTAAAACTATTTCTTTTGGACTTCTTTGTGAGTGATTTAAAGCCATATGTTCCAGGGAGTTAATGGCTTTAACCTGGGCTAATCTAAGACTCATGTTAAAAGTGTAGGTAAAGGAGTGGAAAGATAGCAAAATTGTTCAACTTCATAAAGGGAGTGATAAGAATAAGGCTTTGAATTATAAGCCCATCTGCTTGTCTGTGGTCAAGGTGAGATAAGGAGTACAAGGATTCAGAACTGGGTTGATAGCAGTAGAATTCTCTTTAATGGACAGCATGAGTTTGCTAAAGGAAGATCATGTTTTAGCAATTTGCTTACTTATTATAAAAAAGGGTGACAAAATACATTGGAAAAAAGGGGAGATGTAATATACAGTAGTATATTTAGATTTTGCAAAGGCTTTCAATAGACTGCTGCATGACAAACTAGTCATTCAATTGGAGCAGATGGAGTTTGATAGTAGATTTGTGCACTGGATTGGAAATAGGCTGTCTGACAGGTATCAGCAGGTTATGCATGGAGGGAGTGATATCTCAGAGGAGGAGAGTCACTAGGGGCATGACAAGGGGTCTGTTCTGGGATCATTGCTGTTTAATTTCTATATAAATTGGAAAGGGCTTAAATGGTGATATACAGTGGTGATGCAAAGTGGGTAAAGTTATGAGAAGTAAAGCAGATGTAGCTTTGCAGGAGGGCCTGAACAGACTGTCTGAATGACAAGTTTTTTTTTTTTTTTTTTTTGGAGGGGGGGGGGATATCAGTCTAATGTCAAAGTGTAAAGTTTTAAAATTTGGGAAGCAAAGACGGGATGCAGAGTGCAGGATTGGTAGGGATATTTTTAGAGGAGGTTGAGGAGATGAAAGATCTGGGGGTGATGGTAGACAGCGACTTGATATTTCGTGGACATTATTTTTCTCTGCATCATTTCCACAATCTGCTGTGTTGTCCTCACAACTTTAGCAAAACGTTAGAACACATTTTATGTGTTATAACATTACGTCTTGGGGTGCTTAAGGGTCAAAGCTATATAACTGAGGGGAGACCTCCACATTGCCTTTAAAGGAATGCAGAGAACCAATCAGGGCTTCTGACCTAATGTCCAATCCTCACCTTCTTGTGGTGCACCTTGTTAGGTATCTGCCTGGATACTGAATGAATGAGGATGGGCTGACAATTTGGGATTTAGCCGACCAAGTTGTATTCTTATTGGCTTAAACCAAAATAAAAAATGATGGTACAACATGAAAGAATTACGCCAGCTGGGGCTTTACCCGGTTAAATAAGGCCCCTTGTTGTTTTTGCCAGGGAACCAGGGCAAACAGCTAAAAGTCAGCTACCGGAACAAATCCTAAAACCCACCCCAACTCAATATCATCACCAGAATTCGAGATCAGTACTATCAACATAAGAAGCATGAATGGCAAAGAAATGGGTCTAGCTGAGTAATTGGATAAGTACCAGATCAACATAATAGGGGTGACTGAAACAAAAAAGACAAAAACTGGTGAAATTTTTCAGAGCAATAAATACAAAATGTTATATTCAGGCATTGACACTCAAGGAAAAGAACCAGTAGCTGTAGTATTCAACACTAAATATGAGGCTAATCTTCTTGAATGGCAGGCAGTCTCAAGTAGAATGATGTGGGCAAATATGAGAATTGGGAACTGGACAATGAGACTTATTTGTGCCTAGGGTCCCACAGAAGGTTCTACTAGAGTAGAAGAGAGGAATTTTTTGAAAGCTAAATTTAAGAAAGCTAAACACTGTGTAAAACTAGCTAAACAAAAGTCATGGAAGGACTTTGGCAAGAACACAGATAATAAACATGAAGAAGGTGTCAAGATATTCTGGAAGTTGAAGCAGCTCAGAAATGGAGGAAAGAGTGCCGTAAAATGAATTACAGATGATAAAGGTAACATGAAAACAAGAGAAAAAGATATCCTTGAAATGTGGAGTAATCACTTCGAAAAATTGCTAAATGAAACAAGCAGTGATGACAGCACAGTGGTAAAAAACACTGACCAGGCATGCAGTCAGGAATACATATCCATACTTGAAGTAGAAAAAGCCATCAAAGGCTTGAAATGTGGAAAGGCAGAAGGAGTAGATGATATTCGACCAGAAATGCTCAAGTATGGAGGTATAAAAGTCTTACAGTGACTGCAATGCATAGTTCAGAAGGCCACCTGGACAGAGGAACAAATTCCAGATGATTGGAATAGAGCTCTCATAGTACCCATATATAAAAAGGAAAATAAAAACAATGTGAGAATTACAGAGGAATTTCTCTACTAAGTGTTCCTGATAAGATATACACAAGTATACTTGAGAAACGGTTGAGAAGGATTGTGGAAGAGAACCTTGGAGAAGAACAAGCTGGATTCAGGCCAAATACAGGCTGTCAGGATCAGATTTCACTTTACAACAGATAGTTGAGAAATCATGGGAATATAACAAAGATCTGTATTTAAGTTTTATAGTTCTGGAAAAGGTATAAGACAAGGTGCCAAGTGAGAAGCTATTCAAAACACTAAAGTTTATGGTGTCAATGGGGCATTATATCAAGCAACACTTAGTCTTTATTCAAGTTATAAGTCAGCAGTTAGAATTGAAGGAAGTACAAGGAAGGTGGTTAAATGTTATATCTGGTGTCAGACATTATCCCCTCTGTTCTTCATTATCTATATGAATCACATTATGAAGGAGAGTGGTATTAAACCTGATATCAAAATTGGAGATGTTAATGTGAGCTCTTTGCTTTATGCAGATGATGTTATACTTCTAAATAAATCGGCTACAAATCTGCAGTATTCCCTGACTAAAGTGAATAATTGTTGTAATAGATATGGTATTAAGATCAGCATTAAAAAGACAATGAAAATAGGCAGAAACATTGAAAATATCAACTGCATTGTGAATGGAGAACCTATTGAACATGTAATACATTTCAGCTACTAAGGCACGATTTTTAGTGAAGATGGCAAATTAAATATGGAAATAGGCAACAGAATCAACAAAGCTAGTATGGTAGGAAGTCCACTGAATAAATTTATATGGAATAAAAGCGAAATTAGCCAAAACACTAAATTAGCTGTATATAAGACAGTATTCAAGCCAATTTTAACTTATGGATCTAAGAGCTGAGTCAGAAGTAAAACACTTGACCAAAGACTAGAGACCTCAGATATGAGAGTCCTGAGAAAGATTAAAGGCATGAACAGATGGCAATATCATATTAAAAAGAAGGATATTAGGAAAGAACTTGACATTGTTAGCATCCAGTAAAGTGTTAGCAGAGCTAATCTCAGGTGATATGGTGACTTAAACAGAATGGGAGAGGAAAGATTAGCAAAACAAGCATTCTCTTGTTGAGAGGCTTATACACTGGTTATACATGATAACTAATAATTAAGGAATTGACAGCATACACTAGAAATATAAATTGAATAAACTTTAATTTATACTTTCCGATATTTCGGCAAACATCACGTTGCCATCTTCTTGGGAACTTATTACAAAGAGAAGTGCACACAAGTACTACATAACAGCAAATGAGAACCGAAGCTAGGAAGCTAACATTTTCCTAAAGTCCTGATGGTGCCCCCTGGCAGGCTATATTGGTAGTTCTTGGCCTTTGGGCTGAAGTTCTTCTGATAAATGTTTCCCAAATTTGGGGCAGTCTCATGCATCCAAATTTGTTGAGGTTTGGCATGTTCCTAGGGCTGAGGCTGATTCCATGAATAGTCTTTCATATTTGAACTTGCTGCGGTGTATTACTGTAGCTTTCTTCCATCTTATTCTGTGGCGAGTATCCATAGCGTGGTCTGCAAGCCCAGAGTGGCTATACTTATGAAATCAGATGTAATCCTTGTGTTCTGAGATTCTGATATTTGCTGTCCTGCCTGTTTGGCCAAAGTAGGACAGTTTACAGCTGCAAGGGACCTGGTATATACCAGGTAGGTCTAGGGGAAGTGGTTGGTCTTTAGTGGAGTGGATAAGGGATGCCAATTTTCTATGTGGTCTGTAACAGGTGGTCAAGTCATGTTTTTTTAAAATTTTGTTGATTTTTTTAAAGGTGCCTCGGATGTAGGGAATGGTGATGGTGGTGCACTTGTCTTTATAATAAGTTCCCAAGAAGATGGCAACGTGACGTTTGCAGAAATATTGGAAAGTATATATTAAAGTTTATTTAATTTATATTTCTAGTGTACGCTGTCAGTTCTTTAATTATTAGTTATCAAGCATTCTCTGCCAAGTTGTTGGGAAAAAGACCCAGAGGTAGATCAAGATATAGGTGGATTGATACTGTAAAAAGTGCCTTAGAAGACAGAAATATAAGATCTGATAATGTTGGAGTCTTGACAGGTAACAGACTGATTTGGAGGAAAATTGTAAATAGGAAGTTAGTAATGATGTAATTTTTCATGTAGTACTATCATATCCTATACATCCCTTGAGAGTATATATCAGGAATTTGATGATGAACATCAAATTCCTGATAATCCACAACATCCTTACTTCTACATGTTATGACACGTAGAAGTAAGGATGTTGCGATTCCATTGTACAAGGCTTTGATCAGACTGCATATGGATTACTGTTTTACAGCTTTGGTCATCAGGTTTTCAAAAGGATGATGAGATGTTGGGGAGGGTTCAAGCCAATTGACTAAGTTAGTTTCTAATCTCTGGAATAAGGAATATGAAGACAGATTGAGAGAATGTAAATTGCAGAGCTTAGCGAATAGTAGGGAAGGGCATGATCGAGACATTTAAGTTGGTAAGGGGTAATTATCAGATTAACATGGGTGATATTTTTCATAAATATCTGGAGACAGGAGGATAAGTGAGAGGCCATCTCTAGAAACTGTATAAGAAGGGTGTGAGGATTAGATTTTTTGCATGGAGGGTAGTGGGTGATTGGAATGCATTGCCTGAGAGTGTGGTGAGAGCAGGGACAGTGAATGCATTTAAGTCAAGGTATGATGAGCTGTGCATGTGAGAGCGAGACCTTCCATGATGAGTTTCTCGACTCCATGGACGTTGATAATCATCATCATCATCATCATCAAATTCCTGCCATGTACCCTCAAGGGGTGTACAGGATATGACAGTACTACATGAAAAAATTACATCATTACTAACTTCCTATCTACAATTTTCCTCCAAATCAGTCTGTTACTTGTCAAGACTCCAACATTATCAGATCTTATATTTCTATCCTCTAAGGCACTTTGTACCGTATCAATCCACCTATATCATGGTCTTCCTCTGGGTCGTTTTCCTGCCAACCTGGCAGAGAACACTTGTTTTGCTAATCTTTCCTCTCCCATTCTATTTAGGTGACCATACCATCTGAGATTAGCTCTGCTAACGCATTCCTGGATGCTGACAATGTCAAGTTCTTTCCTAATATCCTCATTTTTAATATGATATTGCCATTGATGCCATCTGTTCACGCCTCTAATCTTTCTCAGGACTCATATCTGCGGTCTCTAGTCTTTGGTCAAGTGTTTTACTTCTGACCAAGCTCTCAGATCCATAAGTTAAAATTGGTTTGAACACAGTCTTGTATACAGCTAATTTAGTGTTCCGACTAATTTCTTTCTTATTCCATATGAATTTATTCAATTGACTTCCCACGATACCAGCTTTGCTGATTCTGTTGTCTATTTCTATATTTAGTTTACCATCTTCAGTAAAAATTGTGCCTAAGTAGCTGAAATGTTTTACTTGTTCCACAGGTTCTCCATTCACAACACAGTTGACATTTTCAATGATTCTGCCTATTTTCATTGTCTTTGTCTTTTTATTGCTGACCTTCATACCATATCTATTACAACAGCTATTCAATTTAGTCAGAGAATCTTGCAGACTTGTAGCGGATTTATTTAGAAGTATAATATCATGCACATAAAGCAAAGAGCTGACATTAACATCTCCAATTTTGATATCAGGTTTAATACCACATTCCTTCATAATGTGATCCATATAGATAATGAATAACAGAGGGGATAATGTACATCCTTGTCTCACACCAGATTTAACATTAAACCATCTTCCTGTACTTCCTTCAATTCTAACTGCTGACTCACAACTCAAATAAAGACTAATATACAGTAAACAAAAATTTGATGCTGATTATCTTTGGCTTAGGGATAGAGTGAAGTTTAATATGCTTTTGTTATCATTTTATAAGATGATAATTTAGGTTGTTGTTTTTTTTTCCCCTTAGAAAAGAAACTTTCCAGATAAGGAAATATTTTTATTAATTATTTCTATCAGAAAGCATGAGAAGTCTACTGAAGCCGTTCATAAATTTTATGTTATAAGCTACTAGATCTGAAAGTTTCCATGTTCCAAAATTTTTGAAATCTAACAGATAAAATGGCTATAGCAAAGCAGTCACTCATCTCTGAAGTTACTGTGTGTTGTACTTCTATTTTCAAGTGGAACATCTTTTAGAATACTTCATTAAAAAATGTTTTCTTCCCTCTGATTAGAAAGTTTTTCCTTTTGATTATGAACATGAAACTTTGCAAAAAGTGTGTGAAGTTACTTAAATATAAAGAGCCAATAGGCTTCACTTCGGCGATGTAACATTATTTAAATTAAGGGGATGTTAAATCCCACATTTTTTCAAAACTGAATAAGATACTCAAAGATCGGAATCAAAGAGGTTCATGCCGAATATAGTAAACTATAAAAGTATCGGTGACTACTAGCGTAAGCACGTAATACAAACTAGGGCAACTTGTAGCATTAATTTGATCTACCTACTCACTGATGAGACCTCAATAAAGGTCGAAACCAGTCTGGGTAGTGACCTCCCACCATAATGTATAACATCATACATCTCCTAGGAGATGTATGATGGGTTTTACATTATGGGAAATACTAAGAATAGTGATCAGAGCTTTATCCACCTTTGGTACGAATTGCCCTAGTTTGTACTACGTGCTTAAGCTTACACTAGTAGTAGCCAATACTTTTATAATTTACTATATTCGGCATGAAACTCTTTGATTCCAATCTTTGAGTTTCTTATTTGGTTTTGAAACAATGTGGGATTTAACATCCCCTTAATTTAAATAGTGTGTGAAGTGCATAGTGCTCTCAGACCTAATTCACTACACTAATGCAAATTCAGATGCTTATTTTCTCTTAACAGAAGTGACAAATCTTAAAAGTCAATGGTCTAAATCATAATCTTAGCCTGCACTAGTAATTACTATATTCTGTTTCTAGGTTTACTACTATATAAATAATTTTGGGCCTGTCCCTCTCATCTAGTTTATAGATGAAATGGAATGGAAGACGAGTGTATTCAAGGAAGAGCAACCTCATTTTTTTTTTTTTTTTTTAATCAGACTGTGTTAAATTAATCTGATATTTTATATATATCTACTCCATACTATAAAATAAGCTGAAATTGGAAACGGATGTGACGTCGGCTTGAAATGGATATAGGCTGTAACGTTTTTGTCAAGTTATTTTGAAACTCAGGGGCTACCCTGCGTGTCGAGTTTTCAAAATTTGAGTCATCGGAATTCAATGAGAACCGGCCTACCAGTCAGGAACACAAAGGGGTTGGACAGCGTAGGTGCCGGGGGGTGGGAGGTCAAAGTAACAGAGAAAAGTCAAGGTAATAGTCTGATGAAAGAATTCTGAAGTGGCCCAGAGAGAAAATGCTGTAAACCGGTAAGGTGAACTTTATATCTACTATTTAGTGAATTAAAAGTGAAGATCTGAATTGTGTGTTGAAAAGACATTCCTAGAACTGTGGCCGATTATAAAGAAAGAGAATATGTCAATGTTTCATAATATATGTTTGTAAGAGAATTATTTAAGTTTTTGTTCAGATCTTGGGAAAGAGATAAAATGTTAATTGGATAGGACTGTTAAGGAAAGTTTTGAATGAATTCTAATGTAATTAATAGAGAGAGGAAACTAAGTAACTACACTTTAACATTTGGTATTCTGTGATATAAAATTTAGATTAGGTATTCTGAGATATGAAATTTCAACAGTGTTTTATTTAACTATGTGTACGAGAGTGTGATGACTTACATGTGTATTCTAATTGAATGATTTAACTAAGCTTATATAAATGTATTTGTATGATATAATCAATGTAATTAAATTGTTTTGTTATTATTATGAAATTTGTCTTCCCTGTGTCTAGAACTACTGCACTTGCTCATAAAGTAAAACGAACCATATAAAGGCGGGAAATAGTTTAAGTCAAGGTCACGATTGCAAGTTACAAAATTTTGCTGAGAAGAGTGAACGCTGACTGGTTTCTAACTCCCTGGTCATATTTTTCAGTATATCCTAGGATTCAGAGTGGCGCAGCTAAAACAAATAAATTTCTCTGAATTTGAAAAGAGAGATAGAGCCAGAGTTGAGACAAAGAAATTGGCATCCGCCATTTGCAATTCTTTGTCTCACAAGACCTCGGTTTCACTCTTGTCGGAGATACGGCCAGAAGCATATTGAGAGTTAAGAATAGGTAATTTTAGGGAAAAGTCGACACGACAGCATACATATGTAACATGCTGTAATGCACTAAGCGAAAGTAGTTTCATATTTCTATTATTTGCCTTTTATTTCAGTGCAAAAATGTCAATTATGCAAGATTAATGTTAGAAGTTAAACATTAAAAACAAATCAACTAATGCATTTTATTTCCCAAAGGGAGTAGGAGAACTCTTTTAGTCATAAATAACTTCAGATGGGTAGCCAGTCTCCACTCTTCAAGCCTTCCCTAACAGAGAGACCAAGATATCAAATGAACTGTAATCAAACCTATAATGGTCTTCCTTAGAGCTGCTAGCAATTATGGATGCAAATACCATTTCCACAGGACTATACAGGTACCTAGAGGTTAGAATTTTTACTAACAAAGCCATTTGATGTGCTTAGTTATTTTATTTTTACTAAAAAAGACTTAAATTTGACAATTCTAATTTTTTTTTTACCTCTTCCAGTCTAATTTCATATTTTCACTTTAAAATTTTAAATAGTGTTTTTTCCTACCTTTTTTTTTTTTTTAAAAAAAAAAGGTATGCTTTAGTATTTTATTTCTAATTTCACACAACAAGATTTTTGTAAAGGACAAAATGGACAAGCACACACACATACATATACAGGGTGTCCCATAAGTTCCTAGATATTTCAATAATTCATAAAAATTGGCATATTAGAGTGAGGTTTGTACGAAAGTGAATCGCAAGGAGGGGGGGGTTGGTGGGGAGAAAACATTTACTTCAAATTTTCATTGATAGAGGGTGCTGTACCACATGCATCCTTTGCAAATGAGAGTTCTATAAAACATAGTGTACTGTTGACATCTCATAATGAATGCATGCAAATTTCCAGTCACTTTAAATACAGGGTGTCTATAATTAGTATTTTTTATAGACACCCCACTACTGATTACGGAACATAATCAGTAGTGGAAGTTTCATGAGAGTTTTGAACGTAGAAAGGTCAGGGTCCTATCACTCCTGTCAGAATACAGTCTCTAATATGACGTTTTGAGAAACTTGAAATTTGGCAGATTGCCCTTAAACTCTCATTTGCATGTATTTGCAAATGATGCATGTGGTATAGCACCCTCTATCAGTTAAAATTTGAAGTAAATTTTTTCTCCCCACCAAAAAAAAAAAAAATCCCCCTCCTTGCAATTAACTTTCGTGCAAACTGCACTCTAATATACCAATTTTTCTAATCTTTATGAATTATTGAAATATCTAGGAACTTATGGGACACCCTGTATATAGTAAGAATGTTCCCCCCGGCTTACTACACCATGTTCTTGTTACTAATGAAAGCTAAATACTTATACTATCATGTATAAGATGAAAAATATACCAAAAATTCATAGGCAGCAATTTTTATACTACAGAAAGAAACTTTTATTTATAATAATCATCACATATGTTATGATAGTGTTGGAACATAATTTTTTTTTTTTTTTTACATTACAGTTTATTTTGATTACAATTGCAAGTTTATACAGTTCTTTCCCATTCTCCAGATGTAGCCACAAAGAGCTAACCATGATTGAAGTAATAAATCTGAAATCTACAAAAAGAACATTACATGCTTGACTTGTGTTTTATTGATTAACATAGCAAATCTTTTAAACAGGAATGGCATATTAGTTGATATTTAGAAATAATGATATTAATACATCTTCACCTTATCACTGTTAGCAAAAATAGTTCCTTCAATTATGTTTTGTCATAGTTCCTACAGAACACAAGAAAAAAAGTGCAAAAGGTGACAAAGGTTATGAGTAAGCAAAACAAAACATCATTCTAGTTTTTAATGGTGAGGTATATTTGTGTGATTAATTTGGATTTTTTTTTTTTTTTTGGCAAAAAAAAAAAAAAAAAAATATATACATATATATACATATATATATATATATATATATATATTTTAAAGATGCCAAGCTATTTTAAACCTGGTTTTACTCCATTTCCCAAGTAAGCAAACAGACAATTAAGTCAAGTTTGTGCCTGCAATAACACATAAGTTTCTGCATGTATCAGTAAAAGTGATATCCTAATTTAACATTAGAGTTGTTATATTAGAGTTAAGATCATGGATTACCTATAATCCTATTTATAATCAACTCTTAGGCAGAATTATAAATAAGACTATAGATAATCCAGGATCTTAACTCTAACATAAAAACTCATGTTAAATTAAGACATCACTTTTGCTGTAATAAAACTACCTATACGAAATTTTTCTCTGATGCTGTCATAAATAGAATATAGCTTTGGTGTAGTTATGTTTTTTTTCAGTAGAAGTTAGGACAGTAGAATAGCCATTGATCAAATCCTTGTCTCTTTAGCATACTGTGTGAAATGTAATATAGCTTGTCTCTCTCTCTCTCTCTCTCTCTGTGTGTGTGTGTGTGTGTGCGCGCGCATGCGCGTGCCAGATGATGACCTTAATATGACAGCCGAAACGTCAGGAAATTAAAATAATTATTTCTACATAATCTGTCTGAAATGAATACTGATCACTGTCTAACACTAAAGGAAAATCATATAGGTAGTAATTAATGAGAGAGAAACAAGTTTGGTCTTCGTCATGTGCATTCATATTACACCATCTTCTCACCATTCTTGACTCATGGCATTTTCTCTTTAAACTGCACTGCACTAACTTGCTAATAAATTTCAGTTTGGAGAGTATTCCGGTCATTTAAAAATTTTATCACTGAGTGTATCTCACAAATGGCAAGATTTGATTTTTTTTACTCATTTTGCAACACAATAGTAAACTTCTAAACACAGAATGAGAACTGAGAATATGTATGTCATATACTTCTTGACACTTACAGATGCATCCTTACTCCTGCACTTGCAAAGGTAGTATATGCAATGAGGATGACTTAGTTTCTGGATAAATATATACCTAGATATTTAATGAATGAATGCCTAAATGAATTTCTGTTCGGGTTATGGCCTAGTCATTACTAATACAATGTTCCAACATAGTATTAGCAATGTACTGTTGACATTGATATCTTCACACATCATTTAGTTTTGAATAAGACTAAAGTGACTAACATAACAATAAAGTGCCATTGAATTAGGGATAGCTACCTAATAATGTGTTGGACCCCCCCACCCACTCTGGCCCTGATAATGGCTACCACACAATAAGGAAAAGGACTCCACAAGCTTGCAAATGTTTCACATGTATAGCAACTCATGCATCCTCCAGAGCTGCTCATAATTCGCTCAAGTTTGATGGTGATGGGACACAGGCCCAAACACTCTGCTCAACAGTATTCCAAAGATTTTCAATGGGATTTAAATCAGGGCTTTATAGATGCCCACTTCATTATTTCAAAGTCAACAAAATGCTCCTGGAGTAGTCTGCCTGGACCTGTGAGATGAACAGTTGTGTTGCTGATAGATGCGATTTCCAATGGAATGCATGATGGACATAAATGAGTGTAAATGATCGGCCATGAGTTCCAAGTATCAGCATGCATTGAGAGTCACTGGTACAAGTTTCAAAGGTCCCAAAGACATCCAAATGAAGACATCCCCAGGCCATCACTGAGCTACCACCAGCTTGTACAGTTCTAACCTGACATGCAGGATCCACGGCTTCATGGACGTGGTGCCATATCCTCAGTCTCCCATAGGTGATATGAAGTTTAAATCGCAATTCATCACTCCAGGCTAATTTTCAATTAGCCCGGAGTGATTTCAACATAGCCAATTTTCAATCATCCAGTTTCAATGTTACTTAGCCCAGGCAAGGCATTCAAAGTCGGTCTTGTGCCATTAGAAATGGAACTCTAAGGTCGGCAGCTCCTGAAGCCAAGAGAGTGAGGTGAACATTGCACGATCCTTGCACTGACTTTCCAGCTGGAATCCTTGTTCAGATGGGAGGTGATTTGAGATAATGTCTGGTCTCCCATCATTCTGTTTAATGTGAGTCAGATGGCAATGCCCATAATCATTCAAGGCTGGTTGCCCTTTGCAGATTGTATGGGTGCTTGTTATTTTTGCCAGAATTTTCATATTTCAGGAACACTCTTGAAACTTTCATATGAGAAAATCCAAGTTTGCTGACAATTTCTGAGATGGAGTGATCCATCTGTTGGGCATCTACAATCTGCCTTCTGTTAAATGCATCTAAATCCCCCACTTTTCCCATCATGCTTTCCATGGCGAATGCCTGGGGAAGCCAACGTTGACAGCTAAGACTAACCACAGTTTTGCCCACACCTGCGTGCAAAGGTGAGAGTTGAAGTACAGAATTTGCATAGTGTCTCCTATCCCTAATTCAATGGCACTTCAGCATATGGGTCGTGTGCAAATTCATTAATGTGCTTCTTGGAAGATGTCTATAGGTGCCTTAGTTTCCCCCACACTGGTGTGAATAAGTCAGTCTCCTAATCTGGACAGACACAATGATGGACATTTTTTTAGGTTATTTATAACTAAATATATAGTCTTAATGATATAAGACCATGCATTTTTAGTTCATTGTGAGCATTTCAGGTAAGTGACATTAATTTGCAAAAAAAAGGGGTTTAAACCTCTTTACACAAATTTGCCTACAGAAAAAATTTTATTTCTTTATTCAGTTATTAAATTGGAATAAAACATCTATATAAAAATCATGTTGAAAAAATTTTAAGCTGTCTCAGAACAATAAACTGTTGGAAGGAAAAATGCAGCAGCAGCACTGCTGCTTCATTTTTGACCACGCATCCACTGTTGTGAGAATTGGTGTGGATGCACAGTCACATATAAATTAAATTATTGGAATCCCACATAATTCCATATTTGTTATTGTCATGCTAATCTTTTGTTTTCTATTAATTCTTTCTGTTATGCCCGAAGACGTCTTATGCAATTAAGTCAAAACTGGTTGCTGTACTTCTACTGGTTATTGTCTTATAAACTGTTATATAAAATATTAGTAAAAGCAATGAGCAGATAACAGCAGGAATGATTGCCTCAAACTGCCTCAGTTTTGGCAAGTAATCGTACTCATTTTGGTTAGGTTAGTTCTGTTCTGTCTATCAAATAGTATTTATGCAAAACTAGTTTGTTCCCCCTAGTAGATCCTTTGTCTGAAAAGAATTGCCTGTTTGGCTGGCCATAGCTAAGACACATTCAGATAATGCTAGAATTTACATTCTATGTATAGGATCTAATATTCTATATATATCTGACTGAGAAATCTATAAGCATATATATGAATATATATATGAATATATGAGCATCAAGGAGCATATTAGA
Organism: Typopeltis vanoorti; assembly: GCF_054136105.1. NCBI lineage: Eukaryota > Metazoa > Arthropoda > Arachnida > Uropygi > Thelyphonidae > Typopeltis > Typopeltis vanoorti. The sequence goes on from NC_143549.1 coordinate 126,611,006, forward strand.
GATATTGCTTAGAGAAGTGAGTCCACAACCATCTTCACATGTGCTATCTTCAGCTGATTCACACGATGCCTAAGTTCTGTGGAATGAATCTAAATTTTTACACCACCATTATGATTCATCAGAAGGAAAATCTGTGAATCTTTGGAAATGTTATTAAATTCTATTTAATACTTTACACTTTAATGTAAATCCCAGCATTAATTTACATGAATGTTTCTTAATTATGACCAGCATGAATTACATGAATGTTTCTTAACTATGACAAGAGAACACCAATGTGCACAACAATGAACATGTTCACATGTAATTTAAAATGTCAGAGTCCTATATAATTCCATGACTGTTTTTGCCATGATAATCTTTTACTATTTGTATGTCTATTAATTCTTTCTCTTACACTTGAAATATGCAATTAAGACAAAAACCAGTTCTATATCTGAATAAACTACTTCTTTTGTACTTCTACTGGTGTCTTATAAACTGCTATATACATACTCAACTGAATTTTTCCTCTGGACTCTAATAGTATTAGAGATTGTGTTCTCCTCAAGCTTTTCAGAATGTGCATCCTTGATTTTCAATTGTTATTTTACTTCATCATAACCATTACAAGTTTAGTTGTAGTTCACACTGAGGATAGCCAATTATTCAATGCATAATATCCAAAAAAATGTGGTTATTATGCATTGAATAATTATTACATATGTTAATTATTCAGCTTAAATTATTTCCAATTAGTGAACTATTCTTCTAGCAGAAAGGCACTCTCTACGACCACAGGAAGATTGCAGAGTAGAGATACACTGTATCTTTCCTTTTATGCATGACTGCTATAGTTAGTTTTAAATTAACAAAATTTAATGGGCTAACAACAATTAATTCATAATAGTAAGAAAAAAGAAAAACCTTCTGAGGCAGAGCGGACAAGTGCTTCAGCTAACTGTTGGTCTTCTTGTTCTTCAATGGCCATTGGTGGTATAGGTAACTGGGACATCTGAAGCCTTGCACATTCAGGTAAATCACTCTCATGCAGGAAGGGTGTTTCAGTTCCAGTTGTGCCAATTACAAGCACACTTCTTTTTAAATCGATGCAGCACTAAAAAGAAATACAATATAATCTTCATGCAAAAAAAAAAAAAAAAGATTTGCTTATATTATCCAAAATAAGGGAAAGAAAAACAAACTGTGCTATAGTCTAAAATGACTTATTTAGAAAATGTTACAGTGCAAAACTAAAAGCATTCTAGATTTCTTCTGCATGTGAATGCTTATTACTCAGTTTTCTTATCCCATTTTTAATTAGACAACTACAACTAATATTCCTAATCTGTAGTATATGTACACAAACTGGCAAGATCCATAAAGTGAAATGAAATACTGATTAAAAGAGAAAAAACATTTATATGGCTTCTGTCATAGCTAAGTAAATTGGTTTCATGTAAACCAGCACACTTATGTGCTGGTCTACTTATATCATGACTAATCCACATATTCTGCTATATCTGTCAATGCATGGATACTCCTGCAGTATGTCTGGAGTATGCATGTCTGGCAGTAAGAAAACTCCAGGACCAACTAATTAATTTTCAGATGAAAACAGCTAATAAAGGTTCCTGAATTAAATGGGCTATGAACTTAAGTCTATCCAACTAAGGGTTTGATTTGGTTTTAGAAATATAGTGAAGAGAAACAAAAGCTATGTGGTGAGTGTAGTATATCATAATTTCATGTTTCTCTGGCCAGTATGCCAATCTTGCTGCATGAAACACACACGTGTCCAGGAGGAAAACCCTCTCGTGAAGGTTCCTTACATCCTAAACTGGATTAAAATCCAAATCTTTCTCTTTCCAATCACATGGTACAGTTGATATCAACTAAACTACCAACCAAAGGGCATTTTGAATACCAACTACTACAAATGCTCCATTTATTCAGAGTAAATATTTAAATTACAGGTAACCCTCGTATAATGCAGATGTTAGGTTCCATAGAAATGCCGTGTTATATAAATCGCGTTATACGAGACATAGATCACATAGAAAAAGCAGGGTTAGGTTCCGAAATCGTTTTTTTTTTTTTTTTAATTATTTAAACAATAATGACATATCCAACAAAAACAATATTTTTATTTAATTCAGGTAATTCATGTAAGTTAAGAAAACAAACTATGACAAATACGTAGTATAAAATTATAAAAATTACAAATTATACATAAATTTTATTTCACATAATGCATAAATGTTTTAGACACAATAAAATAAAGCGCATATTTTAATCGTCATCACTGTCTTCAGAAATAACATTTCGTAGATGTTCTGTAAGTGGCCGGAGGTCGTCACCACTTGAAATCTCTTGGACATCATTTATATAATTCTCATTGCATACTTCAGCTCGTTTAGTCATCAAGAAGTCAGTAATAAGACTTTGCTATCCACTATGTTGCAATTTTTTTATTAAGTTCATAATATGGCGCTAGACAAATATCCAATTGTCTCATGAATTTTCCCGAGCGCTCCATTGAGGCAGAGTTATCCGTAAAATAACTTCCTAACTTTCTTGCCAAGTCGAATCCTTCTGCTAATTTCTTTAAACTGAATTCTTTAACGGATTCATCACAATCAGAATCTTCGGGCAGAACTTCCCCTGCCATTTCGTTTGACACCATCTATTAATTGTACCAGTTCCTCCTCATTTCAATCTGTTTCTCCATCAATTAATTCGCTAATTTCATTCTCAACCATATCACAAAAGCCCTCTCCCCAAAAATGGGAAGAGGGCTTTTTTCATATTTTTCATCTGCAATGAAAAATATGAAAAATAAAAAAAAAATAAAGGGTTACTAGAAATTGTAGGCTGCATTATATCAAAACCATGTTGTATAAGTACCGCGTTATATGAGGGTTACCTGTATATCACTATTGATAAAATAGTGATATACAGGTATATCACTATTATATCACAGGTATAAATAGTGATATAAATAATTAAAGGGAAAATTAAAATGACATAAAACTTGCCTGATGTCTTTTGAGCATATCTAATCCCAATAACATATCCATAGGCTGTTCTTCTAAGATTGAAAAACTAGACGTTAAGAAATCTTTTTCTATTTGAATTTGCACTATGGGAGAAAAAATTATTCCAACTATTAATCATGAAAATTTCAAACATATCTACAGTTCTCTAAAAATATAAAAATGCAACTGAGAAAGAAAATTCAATGCATCGATTTATTTGGACATCTACCTTATTAGACACAGTACAGTGACCATTACTTCTGATATGTATCCTCACTGGATATAGAACATTACAATAGCACTACATAATTAAGTTTACATTATGATTAGTGCTATTAAAAATTTTCTTTCAAATAAATCTGTTATTTGTCAGATCTGCATCGAATAGGGTTATATCTGAAATTTAAGTCACTACAAAATTAATCTACTGAAATCTTGGTTTTCCTCTAAACTGTCGTCCTGCTATCAAATACCTGTTTTATTAACCTTTCTTTTCAAATTCTGTTTAAGTGACCATACCAGCTTAGAAAAATTCTTGAACACTAATAATGTCAAGTCCTTTCTTAATAGCTTCATTTTTAACACATTCACACCACTCAGGGTCCACACATGCAGATGCTACCCACAGAAAGTCATTCTCCTATAGGCATGTCACTTTCATGTTGAGCAGGCACCTTGTCACAAAGTTTATTCAGCATGTTAGTGACAATTTTTTCAGTAAAATTTTATTTGTAAAATGTCTTAATGATGATGCTGAAAATCTCAAATGCAATTCGAAAATTTGCTTTACATAAATCAATTGCTTTCTGCACCAAGTGACTGTATTATAAGCAGTTGTTACTATGTACTTTGTGCGCTGAAAATTTGAGAGGATAACAAATCCATCTGGTTAGATGCCATGTTATTGCAGCAATAAAACTGTTTAGTTTGCATCCATGTAGCATAGTGGGAGGAGAACTGTTTTTCATTATGAAGCATCATTCCAGTTGTCTCTAATTACACTAATTTTTGCTAAATACAGTACATAGACTGTTAATGACTTTGTACTGTATTTAGTGATACAATAAAACTACTTGTTTTTCTTGCTTCTACAGTATAGTCTGTTGGGGATGGAATGCTCTTCATACTATAGGAATTGGGATGTTTTCATCCCAATTTTTGGAAAAACAGAGTAGCGAGTAAAAATTCATCTATTCCTGAATAAAAATGACTTCCTCTATGTATTATAAGAAGTAGACTGTGTCCATCAATCTCCAACAAAATATTAGCATACACAAGATATCTTTATTGATAAGACAGAAGAGATGATAATGAGAGAGAGAGAGAGAAAAGGGAGGGAATCACGTAATGAACACAGATTCAAAAAAGGGGGAAGATTCCGATGATTGGAAATTATTTATGTGTATATTACTAATATTCTTATATTAATATTATTATATTATAGTAATTATATTACTGATTTTCTTTTATATACTGATAATCGGTGAATAAAAAAAAAAAATTGAGAAAGCCAAGTAAAATATAAATAAAACATAAATAATAAGCACAACAAACTGTACAAGATGATTTTTCTGCTGTATCAAGCCCATATGTATTTTTGCAACACCTACATGGATCAAATCACCTGATCAGCATTATTAGCTCAGTGGATTATCCTCTCCCTATAGTTATTAAACTGAGCTACCAATGTATATAGTTACTGTTTATTACTGGTTAGTTATTTATATTTTGCAAACAAATCCCTTTCTCTCTCCTCATACATATTTTTTAATGCCCATCATAAAGAAAATATGCATGTCTACAAGTTATAAGATTACATTATTTGTTCCACCCAGCAACTTACAGGATACACACAGATATATCACAAATGTAAATGATTAATAATTCATTTGCCAATAACTTTCATTAGAAAGTTTATTCACACGTGCCTCCTTTCTTATATTTGCTATTCTTGTCGTTATCTGAGCAATTCAGGTATAGGCTTTTTATGTCCTGTTCCTGCAGATGAAGTTGATTATTCCACCTTAATCTTGGATGTCTGTGGTCTCTTCTTCCTGTAGGTTTATATTCATATGCTAATATGGGAATCCTATTGTTATTCATCCTTTCTATGTGGTGTAGCCAATTTTGTTCATATTCTTCTGTTTTTTTTGTATCTAATTGTTCTCTTATGTCTATGTTTTTTTTTTTTTTATCTAACCTAGTGAGTCCCAGGAGAGGTCTTAGAAACTTTATCTGCGCTCTTCCAGTCTTTGTTTCAGAATCCAAGTTTCACTTCCAAATTTGAGAGATGGTTTAGAGGTTATAGGTGTGAAGATGGCAGCTCAGTTGAGGCAATCTAGTGTGAGATTGAGGCCAATAAAAGAAATGTATAGTTAGTTGCTGCTATAGGCCATGTATCAACAAATTAGCTAGAACAAGTGCAGGTCAAGTAATTATTATGGGGATTTCAACTATGGAGGTGAATGGAAGGAGGAAAGATCACATGGCAGGATGGAAATGGAATTTACACATCAATTGAGAGTTAATTAGTTAAATAAATGAGAGGGGAATGGATAAAGCATGATACTTTTGGATTTTGCTAAGGCTTTTGACAGAATACAGCATGGTAGACTGTTGCATAAATTGGAGAAAATGGGATTGGGTTATAGAAATATTAGCATGGATAAGAGGATGGCTGACTGACAGATATCAAAAAGTGGTATTCAGGAGATGTGAGCCTGCAGGATTTAATATAACAAGTGGTGTACCAGAAGGATCAGTGCTTGGTCCACTGTTATTCAATCTGTACATTAATGATATTGGGAAGGATTTGACAAGCGACATAATCTTTACATCATCAGCTACTATTTGCTGATGATGCAAAGATAGGTTGGGTAATCAGGATGCTGCTGATATGCAGTACTTGCAGAATGATTTGAATAGGCTGGAATTGTGGACATGGGAAAATGGGTGTCAGTTCAACATCAGTAATTGTAAAGTTATTCACTTCAGTGTGATTAGATATCCAATCGTATTATACTGTGTGATTATGCTAGAAGAAACTGATGAAGCTAGGAATCTTGGAGTGTTAGAAGATAAGAAGTTGAAGTTTAGGGCCATGTGGCAAAGATTGCAAATGCAACTCAAAAGATAACCGCAATGCTGAAATTACCGCTCACGTAAAGATAAGGACGTTATTTTGCCTCTTTACAAGGCCTTCATAAGATCTCACTTGGACTATTGTGTGCAGGTCTGGTCTCTGTTGTGATTTAGATATATTGGAGAGAGTACAAAGGACAGTGTTAAAAATTATATCAGGATTGTGGAATATTGATTATGAAGACAGATTGAGAATTTGTGGACTGCAGACACTAGCAAACAGGAGAAAGAGGGGGGTGATATGATTGAGACTTACAAACTTCTGAAAGGGTCATATAGGATTTCAATTGATGGAATTTTTCAATTTATGGAGGGTGGGAAAAGGATGAGAGGGCGACCTTGGAAGCTGAGAACGAAGGCCGCTAAGAAGGGTGTGAGAGCTAGATTTTTCTCTCAGAGGGTGGTGCATGATTGGAATGGATTGCCATTGGATGTTGTGATGCTAGCAGTGTGAATGAATTCAAGAATAAGTATGATAGCTGGTGTATGTAGTATGTGGCCTCCCTCGATGAGTCTCTGACTGCCTGGAGGTCTCTCTTAATAATAATAATTACTTGAAGCAGCATGTGATGTGATAGAGCAGATTAGCAGTAGGAGAGTGCTAGATCTAGTCACAGGATCAGAAGATCTATCGATAACCAGGATGGCTGTATTGCCTTCAACTGAAAAGAGTGTTATACAGTCTTGATGAGGGAGTCAGCAAAATGTGAAATTTTCAGTTAAGGAGGAATACACGTGGAACTACAAGTGTGATTATAAGAAGCTTTGGAAGTAGCTTGAAGTAGTGCTATTGCAAAAGAATCTGCAAAGGAAGGATGTTAGTAGCACACTGATCATGTACAGCAGTACAGCTAATCTTGCTTATACCACTCACCTCTGGACTCATGCCATGAAGAAATTTGGAGAAACTCATGTGGTTTGCACTTGACATTTCAAAGGCATTTGATTGGGTTTGGCACAGGGGTCTACATAACAAACTGAATCCTATGAGTCTACCCTCCTCACTCACCAACTGGATTGCCAACTTTTTCATTGATTGCTTACTATGTGTCGTGGTGGACAGTTTACTCCTCAGATTTCTCATCAACGTGGGACTATCCCCAGGCTTCTGTTCTTTCACCCATTCTCTTCCTTTTGCATACAAATGACCTGATCTTTCAGATTTCCAATTCTATTCATAGCTTTGCCGATGACAGTACAGTCCATTCCTCCTTTTCATTTGACAAATCTTGTAGAGCTCCAGTGTTAGAATCCTCAAGATCTACCACGACCAGCGACCTGAACTCGGATCTCCTAGCTATATCTCAGTGGGGCAAGGACAACTTTATAAACTTCGATGCCACTAAAACTCAGTCCTGTCTCATCTCTCGAAACAAAGAGATTGCATGCCTTCCCCTTACTTTCAGTAATACTGAAATATCCAAGCACAATCAGATTTCTCTTCTTGGACTGACCTGCAGCTCAGATCTTTACTGGCACAACTACATTTCAACTATAGCTTCTGCAGCATCCAAAAAAAATTGGTGTACTTTTTTGCACAAGACACTACTTCACACCTTCACAGCTGCTAACTCTATACAAAGCACAAATCTGCCCAAGCCATGGAATATTGCTCCCATATTTTAGGTGGTGCACCAAAAATCCTCTCTAAGATTACTCAATTCTGTCCAGAAGAGGGCAATCTGACTAATTAATGATTCCTTCTCTCACACACACCCACTTCAATCCCTCTATCAGAAATATTCAGTTTCTACCTTGTGCCTCTTCTTTAAATACTTTCATGGCCAGTGCTCTGCTGAATTGGCCACTATTATTACCCCGCTCTCCTCCAAAATCATTAAAACCAGAGCCACTGCTAATAAACACCCTTTTACAGTCCATCTTGAAATTCGCTGAACCAACTTCACTGCATTCTCTTTCATTCCATCTATTTCTGTCCTTGGGAACAGTCTCCCAGACTCTGCCTTCCCCAAGGATTACAACCCTCAGCTGTTCAAGCAAAATGAAACAGATTCCTCCTTTATTCTATTCCTCTTGCCCACACATGCAACACAATGTGCAATAGGTCATGTGACCTTTCTTGTGTGGATCAGAAAAAACAGAAGATAGTCAAGAAGTAGCAGAAGAAAGCGATATCAGACTGTATACCCAGGCTCAGAAGATGGCAATCTGACTAATTAATGATTCCTTCTCTCACACACACCCACTTCAATCCCTCTATCAGAAATATTCAGTTTCTACCTTGTGCCTCTTCTTTAAATACTTTCATGGCCAGTGCTCTGCTGAATTGGCCACTATTATTACCCCGCTCTCCTCCAAAATCATTAAAACCAGAGCCACTGCTAATAAACACCCTTTTACAGTCCATCTTGAAATTCGCTGAACCAACTTCACTGCATTCTCTTTCATTCCATCTATTTCTGTCCTTGGGAACAGTCTCCCAGACTCTGCCTTCCCCAAGGATTACAACCCTCAGCTGTTCAAGCAAAATGAAACAGATTCCTCCTTTATTCTATTCCTCTTGCCCACACATGCAACACAATGTGCAATAGGTCATGTGACCTTTCTTGTGTGGATCAGAAAAAACAGAAGATAGTCAAGAAGTAGCAGAAGAAAGCGATATCAGACTGTATACCCAGGCTCAGAAGGATAAATTAGGTAGGAGTGAGATGGCTGAATACTATCCTTAATAGGAGCTCTAAAAAAATGTTGTGGAAATGATAGAAAGAAAAAAGTGATCAGCAAACTCACGAGCAATACAAGGCTTAGGCAAGAAAGGTGATCAGTATAGTAGGGAAGGCAAAATCAGATGAGAGAAGAAATTACCCAAGCAAGACAAAAGACATCTCAAAAAGTTCTTTCACTACGTGGAAAGAAAAAGGAAGAATGACCTGCTGGTAGAAAGATAACAGATGCAATCAAAATAATTTATTTAGGTTTAACTTTGCAAGGGTTTATCGTCCAAAGATATTGCCATGACAGATGTAACAGGAACTGCTGTAAAAAAAAAGAGGTTGATCAATTGGATGTATTTAGGATATTACAGAATATCTCAATACAAATATGGCCATGGGATTACATGGGATATCAGCTTATGTTTTATAAGAATGTGCAAAGAAACACATTCTCTATGCCTCTTAACTGGTAATTAGTTTACGGAATTAACAACGCATATAAAGTATATTAATTAAAGGCAACTTTAATGAATAACTTCTATATTTCGGCAATGTCACATTGCCATCTTCAGGAACATAAAGATATGGTATGTGCACTCAGGAACACAAAGCAAATGAGGAAGAAAGCAAGAAACTAATATTGTTCCTAAAGTCCTAATGGTGCCCTCTTGTGGGCTAATTTGGTAGTCTTGGCAGTTGGGCTGAAGTTCTCATAATGAAAGTCTCCCAAATTTGGGGCAGTTTCATGCACCCAAATTTGTTGAGGTTAGGAATGTTTTTAAGAGCTGCTGAAGATTCTTTGAATAATCTTTCGTATTTAAACTTGCTGCGATGGATTATTTTTGTTTTCTTCCAACGAATTTTATGGTGGGTATCTAAGGCATGGTCTGCCAGCCCAGAGCAGCTGTACTGGTGAATCCGGATGTAGTCTTGGTGTTCTGAAATCCTGATATTTGTTGTTCTGCCTGTTTGGCCAAAGTAGGACAATTTGCAGCTGCAAGGGACTTGGTATACATCAGGTAGGTCTAGGGGAAGTGGTTGGTCTTTGGTAGAGCGGATAAGGGATGCCAACTTTTTATATGGTCTGTAACAGGAAGTAAGGTCATATTTTTTGAGGATATTGGTTATTTTTTCAGAGGTGCCCTGGATGTAGGGGATGGTGATAGACTTGGTGTAATCTTTATTGTGGAGGGGGAGAGGGGGATTGTGGTTTACAGGTTTTAGTATTTTTTGGATTTTTTTGGGGTTATAGCCATTGGCTAAGAAAGTGTTGAGGATGTGGTTTAGTTCAATAGTCAGGGCCTTGTCATCTGAGCAGATTAATTTTGCCCTGTTATATAGTGTTTTTATCACCCCATATTGTTGTGAGGGGGGGGGGAATTGCTGGTGAATGTATCTGCCAGTGTGGGTGGGTTTTCTGTAAACAGAGAAAACCAAAGATCCATCAAGCTGGCAAGTGATTAACGTATCTAGGAAGACGAGGGTGTTGTTTTCCTCTTTTTCTAAGGTGAACTGGACTCTGGGATGTTGGTTGTTTAAGTGTGTTAGGAAGGAGTGGAGTGCGTCTGAGTCATGTGGCCAAATAGCAAACACATCATCCACATAATGAAGCCAAATAGTGGGTTTTTGTGGGGTGGAGTTTAAGGCTTTCTCTTCAAATGTCTCCATAAAGAAATTGGCCAAGGGTGGGGAAAGTGGTGAACCCATGGCTGTCCCCTCTATCTGTTTGTAGAACTTTCCTTGCCAAACGAAATAGCCTTATCCCGCAAGAGGGGCACCATTAGGACTTTAGGAACGATATTAGTTTCTTGCTTTCTTCCTCATTTGCTTTGTGTTAGTTCCTGAGTGCACATACCATATCTTTATGTTCCTGAAGATGGCAATGTGACATTGCCGAAATATAAAAGTTATTCATTAAAGTTGCCTTTAATTAATATACTTTATATGCGTTGTTAATTCCGTAAACTAATTACCAGTTATGTCTAACCAACGTATAAGTCTTACTACTAGAATCTATGCCTCTTACTAGGATGTTTAACTCATGTCTCAGCTTTTGTAAAGTTCCAAGAGAGTGATGAATGAGAGCAAAATAATTCTTTGCATAGAGGAAGCTCTCTTAAGACTGGTAATAAATTACAGTCCAATCACTTATCCAGGAGTGGTGGTAAAAGTATTTGAAAATATAAGTTATAGATGCCAAGAAATTATATTCTTGGTTTCATCCTTTATCCAAGTGTAAGCAAACAAAGTTTGCAAGTGAAGTAACTTCACGACTGGGCTACTTGTATAATAGAGGCTAATGATTTTACATCAATTGCCATAGTATCTCATAATGCAAGGTACGTATCCTTACAAACATATATAATGCTATGTACTATAAGATAACATGGAAACCAACTATATGTTTTAGGAAATACAGTTGTAAAAGCCTGTATAATATAACTCTGTTACATAATTCACTGCATCACAGATAGGAGATGAGCTATCTGCTGTAGAACCGAATTCTGCTAATAAAGAAAAGTAGGAAAGTTGTATTCCTCAATTTTCCATCGTAATATCCCAAATGGAGTGTATAGTTGTCAAGGGGTTTGGTTACTGCAATATACCACCTATCTGACCAAGAGTCAGATAGTAACTGCTCCTAAGTTCATATTGAATGAAACTTACTGGAATAGGAAATGACTGCACACAAGGATGGCAACTATTCTATGGGCAGGGCCATCCTCTATCCTGTCCTTACCAATGATGGTAGTATTTCATAGTGCTGGATCATCTCTCAGCTAGGAGTATGTTTCCTGCAGACATTAGCTTATCAATTTATGATTCTGCAAGAAACCTTGATGCCATCGATGTTTTGACAGAATTAATGACAATCAGACTGGAGGAATGTTTTCATTATTTCTTTTTGGTGGTATCATCTGACTTCCTATGTTGAGTAGTTTTGTTTTCATTAGCCATAGATTTTTTCTTTCTAGAGAATTGAGGATAGTCAATATCAATCATTTTTTCATCATCAAGAAAAATATCCAAGACCTTGTCAAATGTCTTGTCAAACTCCCTGTAGGGTGCTAGGTATGTGAATTACTTCATCTTCTTTGGGGAGAAGGAAGGATCCATACCATTTGTTATTGGTCTATCTATTAAAGGGTGCGGAGGCATGTCGTTGACCATCTGCAGTGCACATTTCCATTATCTTTTTATTAGAAGATCATGTAGTGGGACCATCTTTGTAATATCCTCAGGAGTGAGTCCATATCAATTTTTTTCCCTTGATTCAAACTAAGGAGACAGCGAGTAAGTAAGTCATATTGTTCAGAGATGTTGTAATTGTGAGAGGACAGGATGGACCTTAAGGTTTGGATCCCTGTTGACACTTTATTTACAGATGCCTTCTCAGAATAAGAGGATTTACCAGATCTTGCTGCCACTTTTTTGGTATACTGCGTCTGCACTTCCTGAGAAGTGACATATTGTTCTGTTTTTATTTTTTGGATCTCGTTCTCATCCTTCCACCTCTGGCATCCTCAGAAATAAGCTGAATGATCTCCTTCACAATTAGAGCATTTCGGTGTTTTGCTCTTGCAATCTTTGTTTTCATGGTCTTTAACGCTGCATCACATGTGCAGATGGCAAAGCCATGACAGACGAGATGGTGGGTTTGGTAATTAAATGTAAAGATGATGTTCCTAGTGGGAACCAGGTGATCCATCCCTAGGTATGAGTATATTACGCATGGCTGTCACTTCCTGATCTTTCATTTCTGGTATATGTTGAGGAAATTCTGTTCTGATAATTATGCCTTTGAAAAAGTTTAAAGTTTTGTGTAGGTAACTGTAATTGGTATTCGCCAGATGGATGTTGAATGCAGTTACTTTTCTGATTGTGTCTAAGCTGATGCTTCAATAAGTATCTCTTCTGAACAAAACCACTTTATGGACTTTGAAGATGCTGTCAACCTTTCTGGATAAAGGGTGGTATTTTTCCAAGAGGACATTCACCTGTTGAATGTATTGTTAAGAAAGAAAAACTGGGGTACTGATTGCAGCTTCTGATGTTTTCTGCTTCTTATTCTGTTTTCTGTTGGTGCTTCTATGGTTTTATGACATGGATGGAGCTTGATGAGAACCCCTGATAAACAAGACGAAAGTATTCCTTCCCAGAAATTTATTTCAGTGTCAGAGCTCTCCACCCACCATGGAGTCATATATGGATAACCACTCTCCAGCAGGCAATCAATGTGTTCAGGAGTGGAATGCCAGGGCTACCTCAGATGCTATACAAGCACCACAGCAAGCCTTGGGCTCTGTTCCCGGACTATGAGGAGGAAGGAAACTTACTGTAACACCACTAATCCTTGCAGGAAAGCCCAACTAGCTGATTGATCCTGGCTGGGCCATCCAGGACTGTCCATCTTGTGAAGCAGCATCAAAGTAGTGCGAGACCACTAGGATCCCCATTTCTGGATATCGAGAGGTTGCATCGCATGGCAAACAATGGTGAAGCGTTAGATTCCAGTGATGGTAATCTAGAAGATAGGATAATAAAAAAAAAAAACTCAGGAGAAGTAGAATGAAGAAAACGGGAAGAAAAACAAATAATAATAACAATAATATGGGCCAGTACAGTCACTGGGAGATCCCCTCTACCATGAACAGGTGCCTCACATGAAAGGAACTAATCTAATTAACAGTACCACGGAAGAATAAAAAGGTAAGACCTGGTCATACTGGAATGGTGATAAATAACAGATCAATCTGGAATAAAACTGCTGATAAAAAATAATCAGTGATAAAGAATGCTTAACTGTGATGGACTACATGTTCCTGAAAAGGAACTAATGTAATTAATTTCATTATAATTTTCTGCTAGAAAATTATAATGAAAAATTAAACCTACTTGCACTACTGTAGAATCAATTAATATTTTACACTACTGCATAGTATATTATTATTATTATGGGCAACTCCAAGGAGTCAACAGACTCATCAAGGGAAGCCCTAACATCATGTAAACAACTATTCGACATTCACACAGTATCTATCATACCCTGCCTTGAACTCATTCACGGTCGTAGCACCCACAACAGACTCTGGCAGCTTATTTCACTCATTCACCACTCTCCAAGTAAAAAACCTATCTCTAACACCCTTGTCAACCACATTCTTGCCCAGCTTCCATGCATAGCCTCTAGTCCTCCCACCACCAGTCCTATTTTCAAAAATATCTTCTGGATTAATCTTATAGAAACCCTTCAGTAATTTGAATGTCTCAATCATATCACCCCTCTTCCGCCTATCGACCAAATTTCTGTAACCCACAAATCTTCAACCTATTCTCATAAGGTTCATTCCCCAGACCTACTATCATCTTGGTCACTCGTCTCTGGATCCTCTCCACTTCCTCCCCATCACGAAGAAACCCTGGTGCCCATAACTGGGCACAGTTATTCCGCTGTATTGAGCCTTGATAAGACCCAGATGGGGTCTTATCAAGGCTCAATACAGCGGAACAACAACTTGTTTGTCTCTGAATGTTAAAGTATTTTTTCAGAAGCCAAGTGATTTGATGAGCTGATTTAGCCACTTTTGCAATGTGTCCCCTAAACTTCAATTCACTATCCACCAACACTCCCAAATCCCTGGCCTCATCAATCTCCTGGAGTACGGTTCCACCAATGTGATATACTGCTGCTATTCTTTTCACCCCAAACTGAATAACCTTACACTTTGCACCATTAAAGTGACATCCATTTTTCCTAGCCCAGTCCTCCAAACTTTCCAAATCATCCTGTAAAATTATGACATCCTGTGCACTCACAATTGCTCTACCCAACTTTGCATCATCAGCAAACAAGTGAACATTTCCTCTCAGATCCTTACCTATATCATTGATGAACAAATTGAAAAGCAGTGGTCCAAGAACAGAGCCCTGCAGCACACCACTAGTCACAAACCATCTTTTAGACTCCACTCCTGAATAAACCACTCTCTGGAATCTCTCCATCAACCACCCTCCTATCCATCTCACCAACCCTATATCCATCCCCATCTGCTCCAGTTTACTGATTAGGGTTCCATGTCAAAGGCCTTGGCAAGGTCCAGTAGAATCACTGTAAACCCATTACCCTTATCCAGTTGAGCCATCACTGTGTTATAAAACGTGAGCAAGTTACTGAGGTATGATCTACCCTTCACAAAACCATGTTGTCCCCCCACCATACAATATCCCATTTTCATCTATCCAATCCTGTATTCTTTCCTTGACTAATTTCTCTAAGACCTTGACAATGATTCCTGATATACTAATCGGTCGGTAATTTACAACAGCAGTCTTCGAACCACTTTTATGCAATGGAACTATTTTCCCCTCTTTCCACCCCCTCTGAACTAAACCAGACCCGAGACTCAAATTAAACAAAATGGTCAAGGGTACTGAAAATTCTTTAGCTGCTTCTCGTATGACACGAGCTGGTATGTCATCCAATCCCACAGATGGATTGACATTGAGGTTATGCAATAGACTAGTCACCTCCACTTCATTCACCACAATTCCCGTATAATCTACTGGTTTATTCGTTTCTTCAATGTTACCACCTGGATGATATACTCTTGCAAAGTGCTCGCTCAGTAACTCAACTATATCAACTGATTCAGTTACCTCCCTACCATCAGCATTCTTTAAAATCATTCTGCCATATACATTTTTCCTTTTACTTGAAACATATTGAAAAAACTGTTTAGGATTCTTTTTAGCCTGCATGGCCAATGTTCTTTCGTAATCTTTTTTTGCTTTTCTTACCACACTTGTTACCCTTCTGGCCTGCGCTTTATACCGTTCATGTGCCTGCCGGTCACCTTTCTCCTTAAATTCCCTCCATAGTTGTTTCTTTTTTTGCAGCTCAAGCTTAATGGTGTTATTCATCCATTTAACCCCTACTTGATTTATTATTCGGACTCTAGATATACAGTCAGCCATTGCTTCATGCAAACACTTCTTAATTGCCTCCCATGCACTATCAACTTCTAGTCCTTGCAGTTGTACATGCCATGGCACTGAATTAATCAAACTCCTAAGCTTATCATACTTTCCAGCCCAATAATTCCACATGTACCCTGTCTTAATTGTAAATTCCACACCTTTAGCCACCTCCCAAGTCAAGACCCTATGATCACTCTCACCAATTGGTGGCAATGTGGTCATATTTGTTACAGCCAAATCCTCAGATGTAATTACTAGGTCAAGCACTCTCTGACCCCTAGTATTTTCCATTACATGCTGTCGCAGATAGTTATCCCTTAATAACCGCATAAAATCCAATTCCTTCCTCCCACGTGTTCTCTCCTCACTCCAATCAATGCGATCATAGTTGAAATCTTCCATAATAATTACCCTCCTTCCACTCATTTCTTCTATTTGCTTATGCATACTGTCACCACCATCTTTTCCATCACCTGGTCTATAGCAGCACCCAATTGTATATTTTGTTCTGCAAACCACAATCTCACACCAAATGGCCTCAAATGTGCTATTTTCTCTATCCTGCAATTCAACTTCTATTCTCCTTGGCTGCAGCTCATCAGCTATCATCAACAATACTCCTCCCCCTATTTTATTCTCCCTGTCATTCCTGAACACACTATACCCATCACATTCAATCCCACTAGCTATATCATCTACAGTCAGCCATGATTCACTAATACCAATAACCTGTGGTCTGGAAGTGCCAACCATGGCCAAAAACTCTTCCTTCTTGTTCCTAATACTCCTAGCATTAGCGTACATGAATTTAAGACCCCCATTAGCCCCAACCCTACCTTGATGCCTTATATTAACTCTCCCATTCTGATATGTTGTCCTTATTCACTCAGGCATATTATACTCATTCATACATTCAACTGCCTCCCTAACGACTGTATATCTACTCCCCCCCCCTTAATAAATCTAGTTTCCCTGATTTTGTACATCCACTACAAAATCCATTTCCATTCAAATGCAAGCCATCCATCTTATATAGATCCTTTCGCCCATCGAACTCACTCCATACGTCCACAAATTCCACGCCACTCGTCATACATAACCCACGCATAAAGTCATTTGCAATTATGGCCCTCCTTTTAAACATTTCACTGTCATACCATGGCAAAAGACTAATCAGTCCAACTCTCTCACTCTTTTCTTTTGCTACCTCAAACAATTCATTCAGGTCCTCTATCATTTCCATTTTATCTCCTTTCAAATCATTCGTACCTGCCACAACAATCATTTCTTTCACCCTTTCCTTTTGCTCTCTAATAGACTCAGTTACATCCTTTATGGTCGCACCAGGTTGGTACGATTTTGTCAAATCCTCTACTAACACACCTCGTACTAACGAGTCTCCATACAGCACTCTACCCTTCCATTTTGTTCATGTTCACACTCATACGCTTATTTTTCCTATCATACTTTTTATTATTGGCTGGTTCATTCAATCGACTTTTGCTCATATGCTCTAGCTGCTGTTTTGCCCTTTGTATCGCACCACTCAACAACGCGATCTCACTCATTGCACATATCTCATCTTTTTTATTCTCTGTAAAACTATTAATATGTTCTGAATTAATACTATCATTCGCACCCTCACTGTTCTCTGGTACAACCTCGCCATTTCTTGTCATATCACTATTTTCTTCATTCTGAAGTTTGACAAAAATATCACACTCACGACCTGAAATACACTTTAATTCCTCATTCTCCCTACATTTTCTACACACATTCATTATCATCTAACCACACACTGCAAAGCGTACATCTCGCAGATAGTACACTGAATCATCTACTTTATATTACCATTCTTGAATAAAGATGGCGAACCATCATTACTGGCTGCCATTTTCCTTCGTACGGGAGCCATACTTACTTCTAACGTATTTTATCAAATTATAAAATGAAACACCAAATACACACTAAGATACGCAAGGCAAACAAAACTACATAATATTCAAGTAATTTTATCAACGATAATTTAAAATAACACTTATCTTATCAGGAGCTTTCAACCACACATACAACTACGAATCCCTCTAGTGGCTGGCCGATCAATTTGAGATATATTCAATTTGAGATTCAACGATCTTCTAAGGCATAAAACGTGCAAAATAAAATTATCGCTGCAACACTAGTCACAAACCCTTATGTGACCTAATGTGCTAACATGAACTCTAAACTCTATAAATCTGATGTATTCAAGTTTTATTAACTATTAAATTATTTAAGGAATTCACAACGTATACTGGAATATTAATTAAAAGAAACTTTAATAAATACTTCCTATAAACTATTCAAGGTATACATTTTTGGTCGTTTTTATATAGAAATACACTTTTATTAATACAGACCAGTATTTTACAAATAAACATTTATTAAAAAAATAAGATACTAGTTTGGTTTACAACGTTTTTTATGTTCCTTTTAATTTGCATTTACTTTCATATCTCCGTAATACCTTGAAAAAGCCAGACAGTTTGCTGGCGAAACTGGTAGGTTTTAATAAATGTTTATTTGTAAAATACTGGTCTGTATTAATAAAAGTGTATTTCTAAATACTTCCTATATTTCGGCAACGTTACATTGCCATCCTCATGGGAACATACAAATATGACACGTGCACACAGGCACTACAAAAAGCAAATGAGGCAGAAGATAAGAAACTATTGTTGTTCCTAAAGTCCTAATGGTGCCCCTAGTGGGCTATATTGGGTTGTCTTGGCCGTTGGGCTGATGTTCTCATGATGTAATTCTCCCAAATTTGGGGCAGTCTCATGCACCCAAATTTGTTGAGGTTTGGAACATTTTTTAGAGCTGAGACAGATTCTATGAATAATCTTTCGTACTTAAACTTGCTGCGGTGTATTACTTTGGCTTTCTTCCAACATATATTTAATTAATATTCCAAGTATACGTTGTGAATTCCTTAAATAATTTAATAGTCATGTGTTGCCGACGTATAAGCCTTTCCTCAAGTTTTATTAGATAGCAATGTTGCACACTCAGTGGTTTTATTTCCATTTCTTTCCATTCCAGGAAACTATATTAGCAGCAATATAAGTGGTAAGCATGAAAATTAGTTTTTTTTGTATTTGCAAAAAATTGTTGCAAATACAAGAAAAGAGAGAAAGAAGAATTAGTCAAACAAGCAATAATGAATGTCTATTATGCTATATTGTGTTCAAGTTTAAAAAAAAAATAATAAATAAAATTTAAATAGGAATTCTTTGAATGGAAAGCTGTTATCATACAAAATATAGTTCAACCACAGATGATTGGCTGGCATATTGCCAAGAAGAATCAATTCATGTTGAAAGGGAGAAAGGAATAAGATGATGTATGAATTTGTCACCAACGTGCAAAATCACATGCTTTATACATAAAATTTTCCAACTGTTATACAAGCAAAATAGTTAAAAACTAGAATTTTCATAAAAGAAAAGCTAATTTTTTGACATATAATAATCAAATTATTGCACCTACTAATTCATTTAAATGTAAAAATGACCAAATTTATGAGAATCTCAAAAGAAAATAGATCCAAACCAGAAATATTCATAAACAATATAAAAATTGAGCATACAACAGAACATAAATATTTAGGTACTTACTTTACTGCAAATGGAAAACAAGATAAAGAAATAAAAATAAGAACTGATCACTGATCATTGATAAAAATAAGATCATTGGCAGGATCATGTGCCTATGCTGAAACAAAAAGAGCTTTCAACAGAGAAGAATGGAAGAACCTGGTGTTGCACCCTTGCATTGAGGAAGCTACGTGATGATGATAATAAACATTCGTCCCACGAAGCGCATTGATTATCTATTATCAGAATGGATTTGCCTTCTGCCATGCACAGAAGTGTGAAGGGGTCTCACATCTGTGGTCATACAGTAGTGTAAGTAAACTGTCAAATTGTTCATGTTCTCATCGTGTAAAATTTTTTTTTTAAATATTTTGAGGTGGATTATAAATTTAAATATAAAATTTATGAATATTAAATATAGTAAATAAAAAAATAATGAAAAACTCTGCAATGCACACAGAAGATGCCTTTTGCATGGATTTTACATTAATGCAAAATGCAGCTACATCTAATTATAAGGCTGATTTTATTACCTGTGAGGCAACTTTATAGTGAACCAAAATTTGTTTTTAATTATTCACTAGGAAATCTCGCATTCAAATCTCTTTAAAAAAAAAAAAAAAATCATGCCACCATCTAGCAAACATTTTTAAACAAAACTAAATAAACACCTAAATGAACACGTCCAATTATCTTCTGAGTTCCTACTCCTTTTGCAACACCAGCCCATCGAGTATCTACAAGCCTCATGATACTACAACGTTCAGCACATGCTTGACTCATAATGGTGGTCTGTGCACCTAAAAATATCAAAACAAAAATGATAAAGAAATGGATAATTAGTATGCATTTGTAGAATGCAAATACTGTATCTTTTTCATCACATTCAAGCAGAAAATGCATAATTATAATTATTATTATATATTTTTCAGGCATGCTAGGATATTTTGCTCATACATGAACGAGTAAAAAGTAAGTATGAAAATTATGAAAAATACGATAATAAGAAAATGTTTTTCAAAAGTATTCTTCTATAGTGATTATTCATTACATGCAAACTGTACTACTTGAGCTATAATCTGGAAACTATATAGACAATTTGCTTACTCTTGTTTGTAAATGCAATTTCATACTATTCTGAACAGTTCTGCTAATTTTAGCAAGAAAACAGGACTGATTTAAACCAAAAACACTACAAAGTCAAAAAATTTATTTTTTATCATTAATTTTTTTAAAGACAAAGCTTATAAACTCAACTAAACAAGCTTATTTTACAACATCCATGTAAATAAATGAAAAACCTCTGCAACAAAGAGTGGCTTTTATCAATAGAGCTATGGAGAAAAATTTTGAAATTCAATATTTTCTACACAAACCAAAGTTCAAAGATATCAATGAAATTTAGACTTTATTAAATCAAGAGTGTCTATTAGTGGTACATTAATAAAGAAGTGATATCAAAACTAACCATTATGTCTGAATTTTTAAGGATATGATTTTTAACTGATGATTTGAAATGGAGAGAATTTTTTTTTACAAAAGTAGAGGAGTTGACAGTAAGGGGGGCAAGAGACTTGTCTAACTGCTGGACAAGTTTATAAGTAGGACTATCTATGCTATCAACTAAGGTGTAGGGGAATATTAGATTTGTGGATTTCTGGTGCTCCATAAATATGGAGTGGTTTAACATGAACAGGATTTATTTTGTTCGTGATTTCTTTGAGCCAAGAAGTCGCATTTTTCAATAATTTTAAGACTTTTTCTTTGAGACAGTGTCTCGATCCATAATTTGGTTAGTAGAACTGCCACATAGGAGATCTGGCATTTTTTTATTATAATCATCTTGATCCATGACAACTGTTGCATTATCTTTATCAGCTTTAGTAATACTATTTTTATTCCTATATAATGTTTTTAAGGCAACTATTTCATTCTGTGATATATTACTTTTTGTTTGTTTAACCTTGTGTAGGATGTTTGCTATGTCTAAACGTACATTATTAGCCATTGAAGGTGGAGAATTGTCGATGCTCCATTCTACATTCATCATGATTTCTATCTGTGGAACTTGTTTGAGTATAACGGCAAAGTTATGACCTAGACTGAGAGTATCTTTTAGATAGTATGGCAGGAAGTCACATGAATAAATTTTTACATAATAACAGAGAAATTCGCCTAAACACTAAACCAGCTATAGAGAAGATGGTGTTAATGCTAAATTTAACTTAGAGATCTAAAAGCTGAATAAGATATAAAATAGTTGATCAAAGACTTGAGAGTTCTCAGAGAGACTAGTGGAGTTAACAGATGGCATCAATGGCAGAATCATTAAAAACAAAGATTCTGGTTTTGAGGGAAACTTGTGCCATAATATCATAAATTATCTACATGTAAATACAAGAAGTATTATTTATTAAACATACTGCCAAATATTTCAGTTTGAAACTAACAAACTATCATCAATGGCCTGAACAACATTTTTTACAAGGTAGAATGCAAACAATTGAATTATTCAAAATAGTATGAGCCACACGATGTTAAATCACTAAGAGCATTATGCTTCACTGAAGAAAAGGTTAATCATAAAAGTGATTATACAATAATTATATAATTTATATCATCATCCAAAAATAAAAAATAAAATAAAACATTAATATGTGGATCAAACTTTCCCATATTTTTGACAAGGATAGGCAGTCAATCCGATTCAAGTTAGGACATTGAAGTTTCTCTCAGCACTCTCTTTGAATAGGCATTCGAATTTATATCAACATCCGTGTAGATGGCGAGCTTTAGACCAGAGAATGTTGTGGTTTGTCTCTATTCCGTGTTGTGCCAATCCAGACATCAGATTTGTTGCAAAGAATTAAGATTAATGTTTTTGTGTATTTTTTTCTTCTTGAATATCCAGTCTGTCCAAAATAGGAAAGTAGGTAGTCACATGGAACTTGATATACACCAGGAAGAGACATAATTGAGAGTTTATCTCTAGATGATGGGAAATACGTGGATAGTTTATTAATGGGAATATAAATAGTATATTCTCATTAACATAGTATATATGTATTAATGGGAATTAGTAGTATAGTATACTACTAAATCATATTTCAAGAATTCTGAGTAGGAAATATGAGCACATCACAGTCTATTCCAGGGAATTATGAGTTGCAATATCATTATCAACTCCACATTTTATAAAAAAATGTACTGAAGAACAAGCCCAGCCACCTCATTAATTTTGATTGCCATTAATATACCAAGTCAGAAATTTAAAAGTTAAAATGTTTAAAATAACTGTATCCTATATCAGTTTGGTTTTAAGTATAATTTTGTCCTATTAAAACACTGTAAAAACATCTTTAGTTTTACTAGAATAAAATACATACTAGGATATGGGGGCATCTCTATAAAAAGGTGTGAAAACCACTAGTCTGTAATGAGGCCTTTGTTTTTAGTTGCAATGAGCACGAGCTTTTTTATAAATGTAGTGATTAAACTCAACAAAAAGCATTTCTGTTATTAAATATACTGCCAAATATTTCAGTTTGAAATTATCATCAATGGCCTGAACAACATTTTTTACAAGGTAGAATGCAAACAATTGAATTATTCAAAATAGTATCAGCCACGTGATGGTAAATCACTAATAGCATTAGTTCCATGTTACTTATCTGGATTATCATATTATAAATGTTTCTCATTTATAATGTGATAAGCCAGACCTGACTAGAATGATTTCTCTCTCTCAACATCCTTTACATGTTAAATCTCTCTCTCTCTCTCTCTCTCTCTCGAAGATGAGAGAGAGAGAAATCAACCCTGTCTCAGGATTTAAGTATTACTAAAGGTAAGGTGATGCAAGTTCATTTATCTTTTTTTTTTTTTTTTTTTTTTTTTTTTTTTTTTTTTTTACCAGAAGGAGGGCAAGACTGCACTGAAGGTGACAAAGTCATCCTTGGTCACTGAAGAATGGTGTGAAAAAGGCATTGGTTGTAAAAAATCTTGAACTCTTGGGATGTCTGTGCACTACATGGTTTGTTGAATGAGAAGAAGAAATGGCACTTACTGTCATCAGGACAGTGAACAGAATCACCGGTCAATAAGAGAAAGTGATTTATATATAGGAGAAAGAGGACAAGCAATAGAACAAGGACCCGAGGCACTCCTATATTGGCAGAGAAGTACAAGAAGAGGAGGCTTTCAGTATAACATGTAGAGAAAGACCAGAAAGTTAACTACCCAATTACAGAGAGTGGAAGGCAAACCAAAGGATAGCACTTTACGAAGCAGTCTTTAAGATTGGAAAACATATAGCACATACTTCTAGTACTATATTTATATGCTAATGATATGTTAACACTAATTCAGCACATCATGTATTTTTTTTATACAGAAGTATATACTGGTGTCTTAACTGCAACATTTTTAATAACTAAAAATTAAAGTAAACCCTCTAAATAGGCTATATATTAGACAGCATAAAGGGAATTATGATCTCTTTTATAACCTAGTAGACATTATGTGGATGTTTGCTATAACTCGGCACTAAAAAAAATAATCAACACACTTCATATGATTCACATGTAAGATTGCCCAATCAAGGTTAAAGGTTTACAATTTATTAAACCTCGAACTATGTATATGTGCCGAAAAAATTTCAAAAGTACCCATAATAAGAAATGATAAAGAAAATTACTATCAGCATGTAATTAATAATACATGATAATATGAGGGCAACAATAAAATCATTCTGATAGGAAAAGTCCAAGGCATTCATAAGTTTTCGTTTGTTTGTTTTCAGCTAAATTACTCTTTATAATGGATATGAATTAATTTGTTTATATGAAAACTAGAAAAATACTTTTTCTTTACACACACAATGGGGTGTTTAAGGGTGAAAGCTGTATAACTGAAAGGAGACTTCCACATAGCCTTTAACCCAACGTTAATAAGGTGGCAGTGTTACAGTTATTTCATTCTATATCTTTGGGGTCTGTGACACCCCACCTTACTAACGCTGGGTTAAAGGAATGCAGAGAATCGACTAGGGCTTCTGACCTAATGTCCAATCCTCACCTTCTTATGGTGCACCCTGTTAGGTATCTACCTGTATACTACATGAATCAGGATGCATTGGCAATTTGGGATTTAGCCAAAGAAACTGTAATCTTATTGGCTTAAACCACAATTTAAATTATAGTAAAACTTGACAGAATTTCATGCCAGCTGGGGCACTGTCCAGTTAAGCAAGGCCCCATTATTTTTGGCAGGGAGCCAAGGCGAACAGCAAAAAATCAGCTACTGGAACAAATCATGAAACACACCCCTAACTCAACATCACCGGAATTCAAGATCAGTCCTATCAACATAAGAAGCCTGAATAGCGAAGAAGTGGAACTAGCAGAAAAATTGGATAAGCACCAGATCGGCATAATAAGGGTGACAAACAAAAAACAAAAACTGGTGAGATCTTTCTAAGCAATAAATATAAAATGTTATATTCCGGCAATAACAATCAGGGAAAAGAAGTATAAGCTATAGTATTCAACACTAAATACGAACCTAATCTTCTTGAATTGCAGGAAATATCAAGTAGAGTGATGTGGGCAAATATCAGAATGGGGAACTGGACAAATAATACATAATTATTTATGTATTATTTGTCCTATAATTATTATACATAATAATTATAGGCCAAAGACTTATTTGTACCTATGGTTCCAAAGAAGTTCTACTAAGGTAGAAGTGGAGGAATTTTTTTTTGAGGCTTTAGAGAAAGCAACTGACACAATGAAAAAAGAAAAGTTGGTCTGTATTGGGAATCTAAATAGCAGAGTAGGAAATGATTGTCAGACATACAAAAGTATTTTGAGAAAATTTGGAGAAAAGAGCGAAGCTAATAATAATGGGAAATGTCTGCTGAATTTCAGAACTTGAACTGGTTATTACTAACAAGGTTTCAACATAGGTGTGCACAAATTCACATGGAGAGAGAGAGGCAAGGAATTAGAAAAGTCTCACTGACTATGTAATTGATTGTTGACAGTGATGTCTTCGCACTGGCACAGGACACTAGTGTACAGAGGATTTGAAATTGGAAGTGATCACCATTTAAGTCTTGAGCAGGATAAAACTGAATTTCATATTGAAAAGAAGAACATGTAAGAAAGTTTTAAAGCAAATAAAGGTTGTGAACAAAACTCTCGGATGTGAACTATAGACTAAAATATACAAACATTATTCAAGAAAAAATGAGTTTGAGAACAGGAACCAAATCTTGGAGATTCAGTGGCAAGCCCTGAAGAAAACATTGATTCAGCCAGAGAGGCATGTGGTTCGGTTGTCTGCAAGGATAGAGAAATCAGAACTCCATGATGGACACAGGCAGTGAAGGAAAAAAAGAAAGCATACCAAAAGTTCTTGGAAAATAAGTCAGCTTATCATCTCAGAGAATACAAAAACAAATAAGAAAGTTAAACACTATGTAAAACTAGTTAAACAAAAGTCATGGGAAAACTTTGCTAACAACATAGAAAATAAATATCAGGAAGGTGGCAAAATATTCTGGAGGCCAATGAAAAAGCTCAGTAATGGAGGAAGAGTGCTGTAAAAGGAATTACAGATAAAGGTGACATGAAAACTGGAGAAAAAGATATCCTTGATGTATGAAGTAAATACTTCGAAAAAATGCCAAATGAAACAATCAATGACAGCACAGTGATTAAAAAACACTCAACACGCATGCAATGAGGAATACATATCCACACTTGAAGTATGGATATGTATTCCTCATTGCATAGAAAAAACCATCAAAAGCCTGAAATGTGGAAAGGCAGTGGGAGTAATGATATTCGCCAAGAAATGCAAAAGTATGGAGCTATATAAGTCTTACAGTGGCTGAACTGCATAGTTCAGAAAGCCTGGACAGAGGGATGAATTCCCGATGATTGGAATAGAGCTCTCATAATACCCATATATAAAAAGGGGAAATAAAGCTGAATGTGAGAATTACAGAGGTATTTCCCCATTGAGTGTTTCTTGTAAGATTTATGCAAGTATATTTGAGAAACGATTGAGAAGGATTGTGGAACGGAAGCTTAGTGAGGAACAAACTGGATTCAGGCCAAACAGAGGTTGTCAGGATCAGATTTTCAATTTAATGACAAATAGTTAAGAAATCACGGGAATATTAAAGATCTGTATTTAAGTTTTGTCGATTTGGAAAAGGCATATGACAAGGTGCCAAGAGAAAAGCTATTCAAAATGCTACAGTTATATGGTGTCAATGGGAAAATATATCAAGCAATACTCAGTCTTTATTTGACTTGTAAGTCAGCAGTTAGAATTGAAGGAAGTACAGGAAGATGGTTTGATGTTAAATCTGGTGTGAGACAAGGATGTACATTATCCCCTCTGTTATTCATTATCTATATGAATCACATTATGAAGGAAAGTGTATTAAACCTGATATCAAAATTGGAGATATTAATCACAGCTCTTTACTTTATGTGAATAATGTTATACTTTTAAATAAATCAGGTACAAGTCTGCAAGATTCCCTGACTAAATTGAATAACTGTTGTAATAGATTTGGTATGAAGATCAGCAATAACAAGAGTAAGATGATGAAAATAGGCAGAAACATTGAAAATATAAACTGCATGAATGGAGAACCTATAGAGCAGGTAAAACATTTCAGCTATATTTAGTTTCGATGGTAAATTAAATATGGAAATAGACAACAGAATCAACAAGCTGGTATGGTAGAAAGTCAACTGAATAAATTCCTATGGAACAAGAGAGAAATTAATCAAAACACTAAATTAGATGTATACAAAACAATGTTCAAACCAATTTTAACTTATGGATTTGAGAGCTGGATCAGAAATAAAACACTTGACCAAAGACTCACAGATGAGTACTAAGAAAGATTAAGGCCATGAGCAAATGACATCAAAGGCAATATCATGCTAAAAATTAAGATATTAGGAAAGAATTTGACATTGTTAGTATCCAGGAATTGTTAGCATTTCTAAGTTTAAGTGATCATACCACCTAGATTAGCTCTGCTAATCTTAGGGTACAGTCACTTAAACAGAATGAGAGAGAGATTAACAAAACAAATGTTCTCTGCCAGGTTGGCAGAAAAAAAAGACCCAGAGGAACACCAAGATATAGGTGGATTGATACAGCAAAAAGTGCCTTATAAGACAGAAATATAAGATCTGATAATGTTGGAGTCTTGACAGGTAACAGATTGATTTGGAGGAAATTTGTAGATAAGAAGTTAGTAATGATGTAAGTTTTTCATGTAGTACTATCATATCTTGAACACACCTCTTGAGGGTACATGTCAGAAATTTGATGATGATGACGACACATATAGAACTGACAGTTTACAAATTAATTACAAATATCTCCTCTCCCCCCACTTAAAAAGTCTTAATCTAGCATAAACATAAAAATAAAATGAAATAAAAAATACAGAAAATATTTTCTTTTCAAAACTTACCAATTTTTGTAAGTTTGATTTGATTTTTCAAATAAGTGCAACAACCATTCAATATTGCTAACCAATATAATTACTATAGAAAGATTTTTTCTTATATATTTTGTATCTTACCTGAATCTATAAAAGCTTTTACAGGATGACCATTGACTTTACAATTAATATACAGCATAACAACTTGGCCAAAACTTTCTGGATGATATTCCATAGCTGCTTCCATATTTAAATCAACATTCTGTTGTCTATAGAAAAGAAACATCACTATAATCTTCTGTAATTTGTATACATTTCAATTTAAACCAGTTTAAACTGCAAAACAGGTTTTCTTTTCTGAATGATCTAACATGACAACAATCCTATTATAAAATGCTGACACAACCAGGGTATATCTGGCTTCAAACAATTTTGTGAATTTTAAGAAAAAAAGTAACATCGATTTTGCATGATTTTTTACAGTTTTGCTAACCTAACTCCTCACCACATCAGCTTTTATTTGTTGGAGGAAACCTTTAACATTACAAATAGTTTGCAAGAAATGACACTGAGTTGGTATTGAAATTATGAACAAAACAAAGTAACAAGGCCAGCCAGTGGGATTAAGCCTATTAAAGTGGAGATCAAAAAACAGAACCATATTAACTATGAGGTTTCTGCTGAATAACATTCAGATTACTATCATAAATAATCATTTTCATTTCAAAATGAAAATGTAGAAAAATAACTAATCTCTCCTTTATGAGTGACCTGACATTGAATCTCCTAATATCTGACTTTTCCAAACTTCAATTTAGCATTTGAAAATTGATCATTCAATGTCCATTATTTGTAGTTTTAAGTATAGGAGGATCATACCTCTATTTATCATAAAAGTCTATAAATCAAATACTTTGATGTCATTCTTTGAAATTTTACATATTATTTGACACACCAAATCCTGCATCCTAACATACAATTATCCCAAACAACCTCCTCCAATAGTGACCTACTGTTGAAAAAGATTATAACATAGATAAATATAACATGTAGATGTTTTTTTTTTTACTTATATACATATATGTAAAAAAAATACATCTCCATTTATTGACCAGTTATTTTACTGAGTTTAAACATCTACTAGTTTCACATGTTTGAAATAGACTAATAATGGTGTGTAGTCTGCCCACAGTTGAGAGAACCATAGCTGACAGAGTACCAAGAAGAATCAATTCATTGGAGAGAAAAGAATAAGGGATGTACAAATTTATCACCAACACATGAAATCACATGCTTTATACATAAAATTTTCCAACTGTTATACAAGCAAAATAGTTACCACTTTAAAAACTAGAATGTTCATAAAAGAAAAGCTAATTTTCTGATATAATAATAAACTATATAAATATATAATAAGCTATATCTGGCCAAGCCTCCTTTACAACAGTGAAACTTGGACCCCCAATAAAGAAGCAGAAAAAAAATTAGAGGCTTTTGAATGTGGACCAAAAGAATGTTGAAAATATCATGGACAGAGAAAATGAAAAATGAAGATATTTTAAAGAAAGCAAAAATGAAAAAGAACATTAATGAAAATAATTAAAGAACGTAAACTTAAATATTTTGGACATCTAACCAGATAAGAAGGCATTCAAAAATTATTATTATTATTATTATCTAAGACCTCCAGGGAGTCAATGATTTATCGAGGGAGGTTGTAAATTACCCAATCCAGCTATCATACCTACCCTTGAATTTATTCACACTAGATGCACTCACTACCTGTAAGGTCAAATGATTCCACTCACTCACTGCTCTATGGGATAAAAACCTAGCTCTTACCCCTTTGACTGCAAATCAGAAGGGAAACTGGATAGAAAAAGAGGGAGAGGTAGACCTAAGAGAATTTGGTTTGAAGGCATTAAGGACTGGACTAGCTTGAATTATAAATTTTACAGAGCAGCAAAAGAAAGAAAAAAGTTCTGTGACATGGTTGCCAACCTCCTTCTAGGGGGGATAACACTTGAAGAAGAATAAAAACTCATCCCACGAAACGGATTGATTACCCTATTGTTGGAATGGATTCACCTTCTGCCATGTGCAGACGTGTCAAGGGTTCTCTCATCTGTGGCCAAACTATATATGATTCATACTGTATTATGATGGCTAGATATGTAATGAGAAGAGTGTCCGAGATCTGTGTGTGTGCGTGCCAGGTTTCTGATAAAAGATTACCAAACCTGATGTAGGATCACACCTTGTTGTTTGTTACACCAATGCAGGATTATTTCAAACATTTTTAGTAACTCTATAAACACAGAATGTTTAGTTAGTTTTACACAGTGTTCAGCTTTGTTACATTTGTCTGTGTATTCTCTAAGAGCAGAAGCTAACTTATTTGCCAGTAACTTTTGATATGATTTCTTCTTTTCCTCCACTGTCTCTTTAACTTCCTGTGTCCATCTTTGAGTTCGATTTTTCTATCTTTGCAGACAACCTCACCACATGCCTCTCTGGCTGAATCAATGTTTTCTTCAGGGATTGCCACTGAATCTCCAAGGTTTGATTCCTGTTCTCAAATTCTTCCATTTTTTTCTTCAATAATGTTTGTATATTTTAGTCTACAGTTCACATCCGAGAGCTGCTCAACTTTTATTCACTTTAAAACTTTCTCACATGTTCTTCTTTTCGATATTAAATTCAATTTTATCCTGCTCAAGACTAAATGGTGATCACTTCCAATTTCAAATCCTCTGTACACCCTAGTGTCCTTCACCAGAGAAAAAACATCACTATAAACAATAACATAGTCAATGAGACTTTTCTTATTTCTTGCATCTTCTCTCTATGTGAATTTGTGTAACTTTTATGTTGGAACATGGTGTTAGCAATAACCAGTCCATGTCCTGAGCAGAAATCCAAT
The DNA here is from genome assembly GCF_054136105.1 of Typopeltis vanoorti. NCBI lineage: Eukaryota > Metazoa > Arthropoda > Arachnida > Uropygi > Thelyphonidae > Typopeltis > Typopeltis vanoorti. The sequence goes on from NC_143549.1 coordinate 126,641,860, forward strand.
AAGTATTTGCCATTATTATTAGCTTTGTTCTTTTCTTCAAATTTCCCCAAAACATTTTTGTATGTCTGACAATCATTTCCCCCAACAAGGACCAACTTTTCGTTTTTCATTGCATCAGTTGCTTTCTCTAAAATCTTAAAAAAATTCCTCCACTTCTACCTTAGTAGAACCTTCTGTGAGACCATAGGCACAAATAAGTTCCCCATTCTGATATTTTTTTCCACTTTATCCACTTTTTTGTGGATGAATAAAAAGTGGATATTTTTATCCACTTTTTATTATTATAACCATCCTTTGGAAGGAGGATAATAATGAAATAGTCACGTTCTTGGCTTCTTTTCTCCACACTGCTGACAATTTTATATGCAATGTCTTAACATGACATATAACATTCCCACCTTAAAGGATTTTTACAATATAATAATAATTTTCCATGGCAGTATCCTCCTCCTCTATGCAGTGGCTTTCTTATAAGTTGAATAGCTAAGTTTATTTTGTTTAGAGACCTCCAGGATAGCCTGAAAAAAAAAAAAAAAAAAATCTATTGTTTTTTTTTTTTTTATTCAACAGTAAATTTAACATGCAGATTTGTTCGTTTTTATGGTTCAAGCAACTAAGACTACTTGATTAATAAAAGAACTAAGAATATTTCAGATAGAATGGAAAGCTTCACAGATTGACCACGATGAACTCATCAGTTACCCCAACTCTGGCTAACTTTTAAAAATAAATGTAACAAATTATATTTTCCAAAAAATCAATGTTACTTTTACTATTCTTCCTATTTTTATTATTTACGGACTTCTCCTTCTTGGAATGGCTCTCACACAACAGAATAAATGTTGTGCAAAAAGAACAAAGGAAATATTCTCCAAAGATACAGCACCACTAATCCCTTTATGGAACTCCTATTGTCTTATTTGGACAAATTATCAAAAAATAAATGGAGGAGGGAGGGGTAATTTTTTTTTTCGAGGCAAGTAGGATTTTGCATAATTTGTCTAATCCTGCAAACATCGATGTTTCCTTATAGTTTTTGGACACCATGGAGGTGTCAAGTAATAATAACATCAGTGAAATGCTCCTTACAGGAATTTTATATTATGCTTACTGTCAAAGAAACTATACTCTGTTCATGTGAATCTCTTCAACAAGAAATTTCCATCCCCAAACAAACCTCCTCACAATGGTTACAACCCAAAAATTGAAAAAAAAATCAACAATTCTTCTCCTAATTCCACAAGAGATGACTCCCATGCATACCTTAGACTAGAGGCACTTCAGAAGATGTTACTAGTATCCTTAGGAAATTTCATCTTTCAACCACATTTAAGTCTATTAATCAAATCAGTTCTTTATAACTACATACAAAGGAAAGTGCAACCATTACTACTTCCTGGTGTAAATGTATTTATATTGGATCACAAATCTGACATTCTCAAACGTAGAATTATCAATACTAGCCAAAGAACATGATACTATAGAATGATGTTAAATTACTGCACAAAATGGACTCAGCACAGTTGCCTCTTCATCAAAAAAAGGAATGGATTGATGAGATACACATATTGAAACTATTGTAAGAACTTAATATGAACAGAGCAGGGGGACTAGATGGGATATTAGCAAGGTGCTGAAGGAATGTGCGAGAGTAATATCTGACAGAAAAATTGATGTTTTAAGGAGCACACTGTTCAAGTGATCAAGTCATCACATTATATAACAGTCAGATTAAAGTGAACTTCACCTTGCAGGAGTTCAATTCACTTCTCACAGGATTACTTGATTATTGAAGAATACATTAACAAGCAGAGATAAAGGAGTTATTTCTCGTTAGAAAGCCTTGATGTGACCAAATCTAGATGACTGTGCTCAAGCCTGGTCACCTGGATTTCTTAAGGAGGATGAAGTGGTGGAGAAGATTCAGAGATGAGAACCAAGATGAGCAGCCGGCCTGGCTGGCCGAGTGGTTAGCGTATCTGCTCTCCAGTCAAAAGGCTGCAAGTTCGAATCCCACCATGGGAATGGATGTTTGTGATTGTCTGTGAAAGCACTAGTGGTGGTCGTCGTCGGCAGTAGATGGCATTGGTGTTAGATAATGAAGGTTGGAGTAGTGAGACGAAGAGTTGCAGAGTTGATGTCCTCTCTTGAAGAGTCTTTGGACTCCCTGGAGGTGTGATATAATAATAATAATAAATAATAAAGACAGTGAGTGGTCTGTGGAATGTTCCCTATGAGATGTGTGGATTGCAGAAGTCGCTTGATAGAAGAAAAAGAGGTGATATCATAGAAACATTTAAGTTGCTTAAAGGGTTTTATAGGATTGATGCAGGGGAAATGTTTATGCACTTGGCTAATGGGGGCAGAACAAGTGGTGATCTCTGGAAGTTGAGTAAGAATGTGGTTAGCAATGGCATGAGGAATAGATTTTTTGCATGGAGAGTGGTGAACGAATGGTATGAGTCAGTTATGAGTGCTTCCTCTGTTAATGTTTCAAGGTGAGAGGAAAATAAAAATTTATTTGCTTGCACTTGGTTACAGGATTAAACCAAGAATATAATTTCTTGGCATCTTTAATTTATAGTATAACCAAGTGAAAAAATGTTCAAGCATCTTTCTCTAATCCAGAGTAATAAAATGTGACACCTTTTGACTACTTGTATATGGAAATATGACTTCGGCATTACTTCAACCTTGGTATCACTTCTGGAGCTGACTCCCACTGATGAGACCTCAATAAAGGTCGAAACCGGTCTGGGTAGTTGCCCTTCCCATAGCATTATGCATGTCTGTAAAGATATTTGGGTTGCATTATGGGATACTAAGGCAATTAATGCGAAGTCATTAGCCTCTATATACAAGCTGCCCAGCGTGATGTTACTTCAAGTGCAAAAATTTTTATTTGCTTACACTTGGATAAAGGATTACACCAAGAATATATATTTCTTGACATCTTTAATTTATAGTATAACCAAGTGAAAAAACTTTCAGACAGTTTCAAGGAGAGGTATGACATATTGTGTTAATAGTATGGGTCTTCTACAATGAGTCTCAGGACACCATGGAAGTGCCCATGCATTAATAATAAAGCAAGTTATTTTCCCACTTTCCAGGACTCTGATAAGTCCACATCTGGACTAATGCTCAGATATGGTCACCTGGGTTTCACAGAGATGAAGAAGCAGTCAAAATCCAAAATCCAAAGAGTAACCACAAAATTGCTGAGTATGAAATTGTGCATGAGGAGAGATTGAAGAAAGGTGGTCTTAAAGGTTTGAGAATCAGCTGGATGAATGGATATATGATAGCGACATGTAAGTTAGAAGGGGAGCCAAAAATATAGATATACGTATGATTTTAGAAGTCATGTCAAGTGGATGGAAAATTTAGTGTCACCCCTAGAATCTGAGTATGCATGTAGTAGGGGAGCATGTGAAATCATGCTGTTCGCATGCCATGTAGTGAGTGTGTGTGTAGTAGGCAAATATCTGGTGCTGTGAGTACATCTTGATGAAACATGTTTAAGAAGTATGACAAATGTGAAAGCAATGAGTGACAGAGAAAGGCCATTCCACAATGAGTCTTTAGGCTCTCTGGAAAAAACCACATAACTGGTTTACAACTAATGAACATTGGCAATAACCCTAGAGAAAAGCTCTACTCCATCAAAGTTCAACAGATTGCCAAAGCATTTCTACAGATCCACGGTCATATCTAGAAGCTCTTCAATGGACTTGGCAATAACAACTACTAATGAACACATTCCCAGAATTCAAATAGGATGTTTTTTTTTTTGCTTTAAATGAAAGGTGAAGTGGTACAATTTTACATAAATTTCTAATCGTTCATAATGGTTTATAAGTAACTATGTTCCAGCTAATTCCCTTCCATCAATGTTGTGAGGAAACTGGGTTCAACACAGTGCACAAGGATATACATGATTGGCTTTAAGTGTCAGATGAATTTCACTGCAAGGTATGTGATAACCTGGTTTACAACCTTTCATGGGTGGGAGTCACTTAAAAAAATCTGTTTAGGGAGGAAAAGTATAAGTATTATATACAAAGTCAGTAAGTAAGTTACAAATAGTTATAAAAAATAAACAAGTGAAATACGAACCTTGGAAAAACATTAATTTCTCAACATAATCCCCTTCAATATTTACACACTTGTCTCATCACTTTATCAGTCCTTCAAGCCCAGCAGCAGAGAATTCTTTTGTCAGCTGTCAAAGCCAACTTCAAATCTCTTTTCAAGTTCCTGTTTATCAGCAGAATGTTTGCCACCAAAATACTGTTTCAATGAGCCAAACAGGTGAAAGTTGCTCTGGAGTGTGATCAGGCAGCAAGGTGGCTTTGAAAGAGTTCCCACTGAAGTTTTTGAATTCTCTCCAGAGTTCCTGTAGCGTATGAGGCATCACACTGTCAAGCAGGAGCAATATACTTCTCTTGTTGGTAGACATAGTTGTTTTCAGCAAATTGCATCCCAAAACCTCAATCAAATTCGTAGTTAGTACAAGTGGCATTCACATTTTCAAGTGATCCATCTCAGAGGTTTCTGTCACAATCTCAACAGGTCACATAGACCAGTCTCGTGATGTATTGAGCATCCCTTTTGTCCACAAGAAATGCACAACAGCATGCTGTTCAACAGCGCTATACCCTGTGAAAACAGTGCTATGTCAGACTGCTGAAAACAGCTACAAAGTATGTGCAGTATCTACATGTACTGTCATCATCCTAGACTGTTCTGCTACCTAGTGAAGCATAATGAAAACTTGTCACTTCTAATTCATTTGTTCTGCTTTTGTCTGTAACTTACTGACTTTCTCTCATAAGTGACCAGAGTGATATCTACTGATGTTATCAACAGATATTAGTCTAAGTATAATAAGAACTACAGCTAGCTAATAATCATATTATGCATTTACAACAAACACACATGCGTGATAATGATTAAGAACAATATAAGTCCACTCAGTCTCTGTCACACGAACGTGCGACCTTAGCTACTGGAGTGTTTACGTTTTTAATGTTCTTTTCAATTTGCATTTACTAGTATTTTTTTATACTTTTCTATCAACGCCTTGAAAAAGCTAGATAGTTTGCTAGCGAAACTGGTAGGCAAAGAATGTTAAAATATTTGTATATGGTCAGTATTAAACAATAAGTTTTTTATACTTAACTTTCAAACGACCAAATATGTTTAATTTGTGATATTAGTCTAATTATATATAGACCTATATTACACTTAAACATTATGGAAATAATTGCAAATAAGTATAAAAAGGTGTATTTCATACTAGCATTCTTCTGACACTATTATCATCATAAACACAACCTAGAGTTGCTTTGGGCACACACATACTAATTTTGCTATAAAACAATTGAATAGCATTGCAAAATACCAATTTTCATTAAATTTCATCACGATGAAGGAATGAGTTCGTGTTGATGCTCAGCAGAGAAACACACATCTAGATGCAATAATTAACTAAATTTATTTAGCTAATTAGATGATTAAGCCAATATTTCTACTTGGTCACCAAGGCATCTTCATGGCATAAAAAATATACTATACAAATGTGCATGCAGGCACATGAACAGGAAGACAAACATACGCAGAGTATGAAATGCAGAATCCTACAATCCTATCTGCCACCTTTTATGGGTGTAGTGATCTAATCTTGTTGACGATCGCAATATGATGATCTCCCAACACTTTTTGGTAACATGAGGTAGCAGAATTTGTTGAAATGTGGAGAACACTGACATTCGAAAAGCAGTCCATGATCTATATCTACTTCTATATAAAAGGGCAGTTTCCCACCTTCCAATGGATCCAGTGATCAATACCCACAACTTTGTCTGCCACTCTGCAGGTAATATTGTTCCTCCAAACTAGGGTACTTATCAGTCATCCTATTTTTCACAAACATTTTCCCAGGTTTTCCAGACATGGTTTCAGGATACAATTGAGTCCAGGTTTTCAGTATCCAATACGAAATGTTTTCATATAGCATTCAAGAGTGCCTGAATGAATATTACACAAGTAATAAATGTTTGTAACATTAATCACAAACAACTGACCCAGAAATAAACAGTATTATTATATTTTGATAACTTATTTGTATGGATTGATTTCTATTATCAAAATGTTTGGTTTTTTTCCTTTTAAATGTAGGAGCCAACGGTGATATAATTATTGCACATGGCAAAAATACGTATTCTACATGTGCAGTGTCATCTGTATTAAAGAATGGAATATGGTTAGTAATTTTCGTGAATGCTATCAATGCACAGACAAATTATGACATGTTATTGAAAATATTAGTAATAAAAGTGTTAAAGTGGCCATTGAAATCAGCAGCCATGCCCTTAAGAATATGTAAATTTAGCGAATCAATTAAGGAAGTTTTGTTTTTTAAGCGATCATGACATTGAAATGATTTAGTGCCATACGTGATGCAAAGTTTTCTATTGGACGTGGAAAAAATTCCAATGTTTTGTGACATATCAAAACAAAGAAACACAAACAGCAGTTTGAGCAAAAAACTAATCATTACAGACAATGCGTGGGAACCGAAGAAATGTCTATCATACAGCAAACATAATCCATAGTTTTCTAGCAATGCACAACCACAGTAATAATAAAGCTGTATGAAAAAAATTTTCTTGCTCCCAAACCAAAACAAGCAATAACTGGGGATGTTCTCTTCCCATAGGCAATGGAACAAATAATTACTAATTTAAGTCGTGTATCACCCTGCTAGCTCCAATCATACATAAAATGCATAAAATTTTAATTCATGATTATTTACCAGCAAAGGAGTCTGAATGAAAATATTAGAGTTTACTAATTTATGTCGAGAAAAACCTGATTTAATCATCATTCATATGTTAAATCTTTTGGATAAATTCAAGCTATCGGAAAAATAAAGTCTTTCTTAATTGAGTGGATAACACATTCCTTTTCATTTGAAATCACAGTAAAGAAAAAAAAGTCTATATAAAAATTTGGGAGTCTACAAAGAGAAATATCACTGGAATGGGATGTGCAGCCCACATTATACACAATGGCAATGCAAAATGCCATAGACTGTTTGCCAGTAGACTTTCAAAGTTCATTTTTGAGAAAAAAAACGTACCAACATTTTCATATTTATACCATAAGGGCTGAACAACTAAAACTGTTTAGTGACTTAGTTGATAAAGAATATAAAACTATCAGGACACAGAAAAATACATCAGTTATCTTTGTTGGATGTTTTAGAAAGAGAAAGTCTAAAATCGTACTTTTCTTCCACCAATAAATGTCCCACTGTTATAAATTTTTAAATCCACTTTCACTTATATTAATACATCAACAATCAAACCCTTTTCATCTACAGTTTAGAGAACTTAGCATTTGAAGTAAGTCCTGAGATTGCAATCTTCATTAACAAAATTAAAATTAAACAATCTAGAATATTTACCTGCCCTGCTAAAGAGTTATTGCATAATTTGATTAATGATGGTTTTCTGATGCATTCACAATTTAAGTTTTACGTAGATGAATTTCAATAATACAGTAATAGTTCATCCTTTCGGACAATTTAATTCTATATCCTGGACAGTACTAAATAAGAATGCAAAGCGGAAAAATGTTACTGTCTTGACAACTGTAAATTCAGCATCCACATTAGCACAAGCCATGGACCAAGAAAATTTATTTAACAAATTCAAACTACTCTTAACATGTTCAATAATGAAAACATTCCTTTTGAGAACATGAAAATTGTGAAATTTATTGACACTGCCTGGTTCCATTTCTGCATAGGAAGAATTTCCTCATTACTAAAAAGGATGCATACTGACACAGCAAAATCAACAATTCTTATTAAAATAAATAACTGCACTTTATTTAAAGGAATAAAGTGCAATTATTTTCACAAGTTTATATATTAAAAAACCTTCATGTGTGACAAGAAAATGCAAGCTGTATCAGCCAACAGACCATAACAAAATTCCAGCCAGAATCAATTTGAAACTGCAGGCATGACAAACAGGTACATTTTAAGGTACCTGCATTTTATTATCTATGTATTTTAAGGTGCCTATATACCACTAAGTATATTATATTATATATATGTACATTATATTATCATAAAACCATCAAGAAAGTGGACATGGATTTCACCTAATGGATCTGCCTGGAATTTAACCGATTATATACTTGTTCAGACAACATATAAAAAATCGGTTAACCTTCCTAAGACTAGATCTTTCCTAGGAGCTGATACTGACAGAGACCACAACATGGTCATTGCTACATTGAATCTAAAACTAAAACAAATGAAAGGTAACCAAAAACAAAGAAAAAAAAGATAAGAGAAGTTGGAATCACCTCATATCAGAGAACAATATAAATCCTGCATTACTAGTTCCTGGAATATGTTCCTAGAAGAATTCAGAACTACTGAAAATGAATACAAACTATTTTCCAAAGCAATTTTAGAAGCAGTTGACATCGTAATAGGAAATTCTCACAGGATGATCAAACCCCAGATTACAGAAGACATTTTACAACTGTGTGACCAAAGGAGAACCTTAAAATCCAGTATAAACAAAGCTAATGAAAGCAGGAGAAAATATAAAGAACTAAATAAAATAATAAGAAATAAAATTAAAACAGTTAAAACCAACTGGATTCTGAATGAACATGGAAGGATTGAAGAGGAACTACAAAGAAACAACCCTAGAAGTACTTTCTAAATCATAAGTAGATTAACAAAACCCTTCACTAATACTAATTGGTCAACTGAGAATGAAAATGGAAGACTTTTGACTGAAAAGAATGAAATCTTGCAGCATTGGCATGATTACTCAGCTAACTTTTTTCTCAGAAGATAGTAGCTTTAATAATCAAAACCTTGAAGACATAATACAAATGACAATGAAGGAAGGAGACTTACTTATTTTAAGAGAAGTAGAAGCAGCAATTACTTCTTTAAAGATGGGAAAATCACCAGACATAGATGAAATAACTTAGGAACTACTAAAAGCAGGAGGAGAACTTATCATAGCTGCACTGCTGAAAATTTGTCAAGATGTGCAGAACAATGAATCATGGCCTAAAGACTGGTGCACCTCTGTTCTGATTCCTATTCTTAAAAAAAAAAAGGGAATAATACAAAATGTAGCAAATTATAGAACTATCAGTCATCCAAACAAAATTTTCATAAAAATCTCACTCTCTAGGATTGAGAGGAAAACAGAAAGTACACTTTCAGAAAACCAAGCAGAATTCTGTAAAAACAACAGCTCAATGGATGCCTTATTAACAATACATCTCACTGGAGAAAAAAAAAAAAAATATATATATATAGGTGGCAAAAAAATCAATCTCAGATTCGATAATGACACTGATCTATTAGCAGAGAACGAACATCAGGTTACAAGAATTAACAGACAAGTTTCTAAGGCACTTTGTGATTGTGGATTAAAAATCAGCATTTGCAAATCAAAAACAATGTCTTCAGGCTTATTTCATAGACCTGAAATGAAGAAAAATTGGAAGAAGTAGAACAATTCGCCTACTTGGGATGTGTACAACAGAGAGATGGCTGGTCTAAACATGATATTAAAGCATGCACTGCTCAAGCAACTATTGCCATTCAGGGGTCACAGCCACTTTGGAAGGACGATAAAATATATCTAACTACAAAACTATGTCAACGACACCCTTGTTAACGCTGTTATACTATAAAAATGTGAGAGTTTGTTAAAGAAAGATGAAAAACGATAATTAGCAAGGTCATCTCTACCTATAGGAGTTGCCAAACAGTGTGTCACCTTTTTATTAAATTACTCCAAATTTAGAGAAAGACGTTGAAAGTTTATTTTTCACTTGGTTAGACTATAATATATTTAGTTTAATCCTTTATCCAAGTGTGAGCAAACAAAGTTTGCGCCTGAAAGTATCTTCAGGACTAGGGTAAGGTAGTACAAAATCGGGCAACTCATTGCAAAGGTGGAGCATAGGTAGAGATGACCTTGCTAATGCTTCTGCCTGGTATCTCCACTTGGGCCTGGCTCCCACTGAAGAGACCTCAATAACGGTCGAAACTAGTCTGGGTAGTGGCCCTTTCCTTAATGCATAACATTATATCTGCAAGGAGATGTGCTTTGCATTATGGGAGATACTGAGATAGGAGTGATGATAGCTTGCTCCACCTTTGCAATGAGTTGCCCGATGTTGTATTACCTTACCCTAGTCCTGAAGATACTTTCAGGCACAAACTTTGTTTGCTCACACTTCGATAAAGGATTAAACTAAATTTATTATAGGCTAACCAAGTGAAAAATAGTTTAAACATCTTTCTCTAAATTCAGAGTAATTTAATAAAAAGGTGGCAACCGTTTGGCAACTCCTATAGGTAGAGATGACCTTGCTAATGTTTCTGCCTGGTATCTCCACTTGGGCCTGGCTCCCACTGAAGAGACCTCAATAAAGGTCGAAACTAGTCTGGGTAGTGGCCATTCCTTTAATGCATAACATTATACATATCCGCAAGGAGATGTGTTTTGCATTATGGAAGATACTGAGATAGGAGTGATGATAGCTTGCTCCACCTTTGCAATGAGTTGCACGATGTTGTACTACCTTACCCCAGTCCTGAAGATACTTTCAGGCACAAACTTTGTTTGCTCACACTTGGATAAAGGATTAAACTAAATTTATTATTTTGGAGATAGTGCACTGATAATTCACAGTTCAGTATGTTGTTTACAAAAAAATCCAAAGAATGTTCACAGCCAGCAAAAATTGGTCGATTGTTAGAGCCTCTGCTACTAATGGCTCAGCAAAAAGTTAAGCAAGTTTGAGCCCAGTTAGTGTTGGAAGGGATTATTTGTTCGATGCTGTTGGCAAACTCTTCTTTGATGAGTCTTCGGACTCCCTGGAGATGTCACATAATAATATACACTAAGTAGATATAAACTCCTTAATTTTCTGAACTTTTGTCCTGAGTTATCATACGACTTAAATATGACATTATGCAATTGCGAAGCACATGCTGGTCAAACCAAGTTATTATTACTTATACATTGTCTCACTGACACATTACATACAGGGGATGTCAAGAAAGTAAGTTTTGATGGGCTGTCAGAGAAACAAAAACATACTTACAAAAAAAACATCTTTCACTACTTTTCTACATAATTTCTGCCATTGTTTAGGCACTTATCATAACAGGACACCAAGAGTTGTATACCTTCATCGTAGAAGGTTACCGTCTGTGATGCCAACCATGTATTGACTGCTTATTTGACCTCGTCATCTTGAAACCACCAGCCACCAAGGAAAGTTTTCAGATATTTGAACAGGTGAAAGTCACTTGGCACAAGGTCAGAACTATATGGGGGAATGATGGAATTGTTCTCAGACAAAGGTGGCGAGAAGTTGTTGTGTTATGCTGGCCATGTGTGGGCAGGCGTTATCATGAATCAAAACAACACCCCTGGTAAGTTTATAGCATGGCACATCGTTTATTTTGGATCACACGATGCAGTTTCTTAAGGGCTTGGCAGTACATACTCGTAGTTTCACATGCAGCAGGCAATTCGCTTTTCATAGATATTATAAACACACACCAAGAAGCATATGCACTTCGAGAATGTCTGAAAGCTAAGGAATCAATAAACTCAGCATGCATGCGCACCATTGCTATTGCAGCGCTGCAGTGAAAATATTTAAAAACAGAACTTACTTTCTGGATGTCCCTTGTACAATAGTTGCATGCATTCACTACACGCTTTTTTTTTAGAAATACAATTACATGCGGTCCCTGGGTTACGGACAACCCGACTTACACCGTTCGGTACTTACAAATGGGCTCCCAAGGCTTCCCATAATTATAATTAATAATTCGGGAACTAGTTTCTTTCGTGCATGTAAACAAACCTGCACTTCGCAGCATTATTAAAACAGCCCGTTATTTGGAAGTCAAATTTAATGGCATGGGTCACACTTGCCATATTTGAAGACTGATTCTTGAACTTGATTTGTTAGTGAATAGAGAGAGAGAGGCTATATCAAAAGTAATCATAATGCCAGCATTTCTGAGGGTCAAGTATGATGAGCAAGATTTGATTTACACAGAGTTTCTTAACATTGGAGGAGAAGGTGTGGCTATAATGAGAGAGAGAGAGAGAGAGCTCCTGGGCTAAATATTTGGCTACTTTATAAGGATGAGCCAATACCATCCACCAGTGGGTCTAACATGTGTGTTCTGTTTGTGCATTTTAGGTAACCCATAAATCTGGGGAGGCCTAGGATTATATGGATTTAAGTTTTTAAATGATTTCAGGAAGTCAGGATAAAATTTTGTCTAATAATTTTGAAGAGTTTTGTGTGTGTGTGTGTGTGTGGTTCATAAGATCAATCCTTTCATGCAGTGAAATTAAATTATGTACAGCTCTCATTATATTCGATTTATAGAATCAACTACCATTTGATCTCGAATATATACATCTGTAACACAACTACATTACAGATACCAGAACATACCATAGTAAGCTACATCATGTCTAAAACTCATTGATCAGCCAATCAGAATTTTCTGATGATATCTAATTATTACACCTCACTTTTAGTTTTAACATTTTATACTCCGATCATTCATTGGTTTGCCCTATGGTATTTAGCCTAGAGGTCTTTTTATATTAAAAAAAAAACAACAACCTAGGATCTCCTATTATTATACATATATTCCTAAGAATAAAGAATAATAATTTTTATTATTGCAAATATTTTGGCAAGAAATTAAAATTACAAAGCTGAAACACATGCTGGAGTGCTACCATATGGGTGGTTACAAAACAAATTGAGATTGCAATTAAGATTAAAATTAAAAATAAAATTTCAACACAGTATCCTGTGTTCAGAGAGACAATCATAACGATTGTCTCTCTCCCAAAAGTTCGGTGGATTCTCAATTTAGTTAAATCAAAAATAGTTTTAATATTATTTATTAATATTAATTTCTAGCATGCAGTAATCATTTTTTATTATGTAATTTTGTTGCTTTATAGCTATGCCACAAATACCATTGTGTGTGTACCAAAATAATGGTATACTTTGTAAGAAACAGCATGGAAACACTAAAAGCAGGTCATGCCTAAGTAATTTGCTCTTTATTTTATAATATTATGGCTGAGTTGGATAAAGGGAATGGATTCACTATGATACTGTTGAACTTTGCAAATGCATTCAATAGGATACCACATGAAAGGTTGTTGCATAAACTGTAAAATATGAGATTAGAATATAAACTATTAACTTGGATAAGTAGGTGGCTGATGGACGGGTATCAGAAAGTGGTATATAAGTTGTGAATGTGCCAACTTTCAGGTGACCTGTGGTGTGCCTTAGGGATCAGTTCTTGACCATTATTGTTTAATCAATATGTTAATAATATTGAGAAGGGTCTGACAGGAGATGCTCAACTGTTTGCTGATGATGCACAGATAGATGGCAATCAGGGATGCTACTGATATACAGTATTGATAGAGCAATTTGAACAGGTGGAAGTGTGAGCAAACGATAATGGCTGCCAATTCAATATTAGTAAGTGTAAAGTTATGCACTTTGATGTGATGCAATTTTCAATGCCATATTAAATTGGTAGTTTATGCTTAGAGAAACTGACAAGACTAGGGAGCTTGGAGTTATGGTGGATAAGAAGTTGAAGTTCAAAGGTCACATAGTAAAAACTGCATATACAACTCCCAAATGATAATTATGATGAAATGAATCAGTCTCTTGCTCCCTGGTGGCCTCTGATGATATGAAATAATTTACTATAGCAAACTATCCACTATAACCAACTATTCTCATTTCCAAAAGTTTACTATAGTCAGAGTCGATTGTATCTATATTTCTGAGGTTCATATGTTCTACTCTACTGTAACATCCTCAATAAGGATCAGCTTTCCCTTTTCATGTCAGTTGTCAATCTGTAATGACTGAAAAAATTGCCTCTACTTATTTCTTACTAGAAAACCTTTCAAAACATCACAGACACAAGTCTCACTATCTAATTTCCCATTCTGAAAGTTTGCCAAATGTTATTTGAAATCTATTCAAATAATTGCAAATAAGTTTATCTTTGTTTAGCACTGAATATCATAGATATCATTTTCAGTTCCTTTTTCCTCTGATTACTACTGCTTGAATAAATAAACTTATCATTTAGAAGGACCTCACCTATTTTAATCTTCTTAGGCTATGCCACTGAGTTAAGTATCATTTCACTAAATCCTTGCAATTGTGGATGATGTGCAATTCTGTTCAATAAACAGGAATACTTCATGAATAACACAAAACATTCTACGGAATGTACAAAATTTCATGCTTTTATTGCCACCAGCTTACTCTTATTTAATTGTAAGTTTCGGTTAGCTACTTGAATTTGAATAATTCAAGGAAGTAAACAAATTACCTAATTTCTTCTGCAATTAATCGTTGTGCTTCAGGATCAAATGGATCTGCATTCATAATCCTGATGCGTTGTCTCTCTCTTTCTGCTCTCTCTTGCTGCTGTTCTCTAAGAACTCTGGTAAATTTGTCTATAGAAAAAACAAGAATTTCTGATTAACATGATCATCACTCTTCATATGTACAAATAATTATTATCCTATAAGGCATCTTCCAAGTGAAACCAATCGTGTTAATTTTTTAGCATAATTAACTCATAACACAATATTAGGATAAAAAAAACAACAACTGAATTTACAGGTCTGTCAATCAATATCTCACTAGATTCAAACCAGCATCAATGGAGCATGCACAAGAATATAGTAACTATAGAATTACACATATGCCACAGTTAATAACCTTTTTTATTATGTAAATATTTTGTTTTATGTATAAGACATCATCAGCAAAATTATCGAACAATAGGAATTGAATTCAAAAAACAGTAGCATGCATTTTTAAATTGCAATCCCTCTACGTATACAGTCACATATTCATGGTTCAAACCTAATAGGCTGAAATTAAAACTAATTAAATTAAAATATAACAGAAATTTATTTAATACAATTGAGGATAACAATTTCCCAAACTTTAGGACAGTGAGACAGTCATTCCAATTAAGATTAGGTATATGAAGTAAGGCTTCAGCACTTTATATGCATGTTCATGTTTATTTATGGATTTACGTAGCAGCTTAGTTCTGTACTTGGATCTTGTGGTTAATGTTTTCGATTCCATGTTGTACAAGGCCAGATTTGTGAGATTTGATAACACTGATGTGGTCTTCATTCACAGATACGTTTATTTATAGCTCTTCCTGTTTGTCTATAGTAAGACAAGTTACACAAATATGGTACTTTTTATTATTATTTTTAATTATTATTAAATAATAATAATTTTATTATTATTATTATTATTAAGAGAGACCTCCAGGAAGTCAGGGACTCACTGAGGGAGGCCACATACTACACATACCAGCTATCATACTTATTCTTGAATTCATTCACACTGTATGCACTCACAACATCCGATGGCAATCTATTCCAATCATGCACCACCCTCTGAGAGAAAAATCTAGTTCTCACCACCTTCTTAGCAGACTTCATTCTCAGCTTCCAAGGATGCCTTCTCATCCTTTCCCCATCCTCCATAAATTGAAAAATTTCATCAATTGAAATCCTGTATGAACCTTTCAGAAGTTTGTAAGTCTCAATCATATCACTCCTCTTTCTCCTGTTTGCTAGTCTACAGTCTACAAATTCTCAATCTGTCTTCATAATCAGTATTCCATAATCCTGATATCATTTTTAATGCTCTCCTTTGTACTCTCTCTCTCTCTCTCCAATATATCAAAATCCCAACAAAAACCAAGAGACCAGACCTGCGCACAAAGTCCAAGCCCATGTAAAGAGGCAAAACAACATCCTTATCTTTACATGTGAACATTCATTTTAGCATCAATTAACTTTTGAGTTGTATTTGCAATCTTTGCCACATGACCCCTGAACTTAAACTTCCTATCTATTAACACTCCAAGATCCCAAGCCTCAGTTTCTTCTAGCCTAATCCCACCAATATAATACGATATTGGATATCTAATCACACTGAAGTGAATGACTTTACATTTACAGACATTGAACTGCCACCCATTTTCCCATGCCCACAATCCCAGCCTATTCAAAATATTCTGCAAGTAATGCATATCAGCAGCTTTCCCAACCTTTCTTTGCATCATAAGAAAATAGCTGTATGTCACTTGTCAAATCCTTCCTAATATCATTAATGTAGAGATTGAATAACAGTGGCCCAAGCACTGATCCTTGTGGTACACCACTAGGATTCGTAAAAAATTATCATTCTTAAGAAAAGTATCATGGTGTATCCATTCCCCTTGTCTAGTTCAATGGTAACATTGTTATAGAATGTGAGCAAGTTGCTAAAACATGACCTTCCCTTATGTTGTTCACTGAATGCAAACCCTAACCAAGTTTTCCAAAATTTTCACCACCGCTCCTGACACACTAATTGGTCGATAGTTGGATACATCAGTGTTTACACCACCCTTGTGCAATGGAATTACCATACATTCCTTCCACTCCTGCAGAATCTTCCCTGTTCTGAGACTCATATTAAACAGCCTGGTCAAAGGAATGGCCAATTCAGCTGAACACTTTTAGATGTGCTGATATCCCATCAGTCCCTATTGCTGAATTTTTATTCAATTTTGCAACAGCTCTAATACCTCGTCCTCATACACCTGAGTTTCTTCATCTAGTGAAGAGGTAACAGTGAGCTCAATGTTGCGTATACCAGTTTGATAGCTTTCAACAAAATGGACATGCATTAACTAAACAACCTCTTCTGCATCTGTAACTGCACGCCATCAGGATTTAGAAGAGTTATTCTTTCATATTCATTCTTTCTTTTACTTGCAGCATAATGATAGAATTCTTGTGGGTTGCCTTTAGCATGCAGAGCCAGTTTTTTTCATACTCAGACTTTGCTTTCCATACAACAATTGTAACTATTCTAGCCTGCTGCTTATAACGTCCATAACAGATGTGGAAAGAATGCCGTGTGCATAAGGATGACATCATCCTTTTCTTACGAATCTCTTGCTTAATAAGATTACACATCCATTTGACTCCAACTCTATTTATTCTTCATACTCTCGGGACACATTCCGATATCGCATCATTCAAGTGTTGTTTAAATGCTTCCCATGCACTGTAGATATTCTTTCCAACCAGCAACCGATCCCATTCCACTGAACTCAGTGTACTCCTCAGTTGGTCATAATTTCCTGCTTTGTAGTTCAGCATGTAGCCTTTTCTGAATGGAAGATTCATAAACTTAGCCACTTCCCAAGTGAGTACCGCATGATCACTGTCACCAACTGGAGACAGAATAGTTACATCTTTAACTGAAACACCCTCTGACACTATAATCAAATCTAACACTCTTTGCCCTCGAGTTCCTTCTGATACATGCTGCTTAAGGAAGTTGTCCTGCAACAGCTGAATAAATGTATTTTCATTCTTCTCATGAGATTCTACTGCTACCCAATCAATATTTGGATAATTAAAGTCTTCCATTGTGATTACTCTTTTTGCACTCATCTTTTCTATTTGGTGATGCATTTCTTCATCACTAGCAACAGATCCATCGGGTCTGTTACAACACCCCACTCTGCAATTAGTCTTGTTAGATTCCACCTCACACCAGATGGCTTCAAACTCACTGCCACATGAAATGTTGTTAGAAGTACTAGCAACATGCTCCCTCATCTCCTCTCCTTCCTAAAAATATTGTACTCTTGACACTCGATACCAGTTAGGTCTGATTCTGATAGCCAGGTCTCACTGATACCTACAATCTGAGGTCACAACAAACTATTTTTTTGTTTCTGATACTCCTAGCATTCGTATACAGACATAATAATCTACCTGTTTGTTCTTTTGTATTGTCTTTTCTGCAGTCTGCCTGACACAGTTGGACAACTTGCAGATCTCTATTATTCTCGAATGCCTTACACATGTAGACATCTTTGCACACATGATGGGTCTGAACCGGATGAACACAAACCCAAAATTGTTCTCATTGTCAACATTTCCATGACAAAGCCTATTCCTCATTAACACAGTTATATAACATTGTTGCTCTTGCATCAGGTAGCATCATTGGTGAGAGGTTGTCTTTGGGAGAAGAAAACAAACAGCAAAAGAGGTTCTTGGGAAATACAGCATATAAATTGTACAGTAAAATTTTAAATAAGACTTGCCACTATTGCTGATAGTTTGCTATTAGAAGAACAGGCTGGATTTAGGAAGGGTAGAAGTTACATCGACGATGTATTCAGACTAAAACTACGCATAGAAAAAAGATTAGAATATAATTCACAGACTAACCTAGCATTCATAGATAATGAAAAAACATTTGCCTGAGTTAACAGAAAAAAATTATGGACTATAACAGAAGACCGAGGCTATTCAAAACCTGTATGAAATGCAATTAAGAGCCTATATAGCAAATACAACTGCAATCATAAGTATCAATGAAATACACAGCAGAAGAAATAGAAACTAATCAGAGAGTCCAACAAAGATATAGCCTTTCTCTTACCTTATTTAATATATGAAGATGGTCTGAAAAGTTCTCGGCTTAGACCATAGATGGCAACACTATCGACAAGATTTTTTTTTCTAAGTTGGTACATCTGTCATAAGCATCCATGTGAAATTGTAAGTATTCTATTGAGTAGTTTGTTTTATATACCTGTCTGAAACAAAAGTGTTGCCTGTATCACTTGAAATGGATAAAATTGAGTATTGTGCAGTTATAAAATTCTTTGTAAAAAAAGTTTAATGCCAAAAGGAATTCATTTGAAGTTCATAAACGTTTATGGGCACTCTTCTCCTTCGTTTTCGATATTTAAGAAATGGGCTGCCAAGTTTAAACGTGGCCGTACCAGCCTTGAAGATGATCCACATGAAGGATGTCCAAAAAATGTAACAAACACCAGAAATCATTGATCAAGTGCACGATATGGTATTGGATGACCATCGAGTCAAAGTGCATGAAATTGCTGAGACTATAGGCATTTCAAAAGAACATGTAGGATACATTTTGCATGAAGAATTGTATATGAAAAAGCTTTGCACAAGATGGGTGCCACACTTGCTCACAGCAGATCAAAAACCCACTCACAAAAATCTCTTAACAGTGCTTGGAGCGTTTTAACAATAATAAAACCGATTTTGGGCATCAATTTATTACTATGGATGAGATTTGGATTCATCATTACACATCAGAATCTAAAAAGCAGTCAAAATAGTGGACAGAAGCCAGTTGTTCAGTGCCAAAGTTGGTTCATCAGCAGGAGAGGTCATGGCATCAGTATTTTGGGATGCTAAAGGCAGTTTGTTTATTGTTTATCTTGAAAAGGGTAAAACAGTAACCAGGGAATATTATTCTGATCTTTTAACCAGACTAGACAAAAAAATTTGTGATAAAAGACCCGGTTAGCAGAAGAAAAAAATCATCTTTTATCAGGACAATGCACCTGCCCACAAAAGTGTTTTGGCAATGGGAAAATTAAGGGATCTGCACTATGAATTGTTGGAACATCCACCCTGTTCCCCAGATTTGGCTCCCTCTGACTTCTCTCTCTTCCCAAAACTGTATTAGTCTTAAGGGAGATTATGTTGACAAATAAAAATAATTTTGAAATTATAAATTTGTTTTTTCATTGTTAGGCCAAGAACTTTTCAGACCACCCTCGTATATATAGATCTAATAAGGAAGTGGAAATTGTAGTAAATCCAGGAATAAACATCAAACAACATACAATAGTCAATGTAATACTTTTTTTGCAGATGATCAAGTACAGGTAACCCTTGTATAACGTGGATGTTAGGTTCCATAGAAATGCCACATTATATAAATCGCGTTATGCGAGACTCAGATCACATAGAAAAAGTAGGGTTATGTTCCGAAATTGTTTTTTTTTTTTAAATTATATAAACAACAATGACATATTCAACAAAAATATATTTTTTATTTAATTCAGGTAATTCATGCAAGTTATGAAAATATATAAATTATGAAACAAATACATAGTATGAAATTATAAATTTACAAATTGTACATAAACTTCATTGCACATAATGCATAAATGTTTTAGGCAAAATAAGATAAAGTGCATATTTTAATCTTTCATAGCATGAGGATCAGTTAATAAACATTGGTTTTGTCATGTAATCACCTGATGCATTACTACAAAACAGTAGAATAATTCTATCTTCGGAAACTTTGAATCCAGGAGCTGACTTTCATTTTTCAAAATATAGATGCGTTTTTGCATCTATCCAATATAACCCAGATTCATCCACATTGAATAAATGGTCTGCATCATAAATGTTTATAAACTGCGAGAGATTTTTGTTTAATAAGATTTCCATCCAAAGAAATTTTCTTTTGAGTGCAATCTTCTATCCAAATCATTAGAGATTTTTTTATTTTTTCCATTAGAATATTGCCTACACGAGCAACGTGCTTTGCACTTACCATTGACCCAGCAATAAACACTTTCTTGGATTTTATGTTCATTTTGTTTGTTCGAATTGTTGATTTGTTTAAATTCAAAGTCCTTGCAACAGTTCCTGTTTTTTTCTCCATTTTTCAACCGATCCAAGATTTTAATTTTTTCTTCCAGAGAAATAAAATTTCTTTTCAATCTTTGTTTTTCTCTTTCATTGCAGTTTGTGGCCATTACTATACAAATATTGTTTTTGCATTAAAAAAAGCATTACATATTAATTATGTACTGGATGATCCAAAAGTAACAGAAAAAGTAAAAATTCAATAATTTGAGAAGTATAGACAGTAGAACGATGCAGTTTTCACAGAAATGCACAAAAAGACATGGGATTTTTTTTAATAACGAAAAATGTTATTACCAGAATAGTTACATTTGCCACCAACAGGTGGTGCTTCAGTTGTGTCAGTAGTTTGTGCAGTGGCGCAGCACAGTTCGCAACGCAGCTAGGATTACAAATGTTCAATGTGATGGCCATCATTCATGAGAATGGACGTCAGACGTGGCACGACACCTTGCACAGCATCGAAGAGGGTTTCAGCTGTAATTCCTGATGATGGCAAATAGCTTCTTTCAACATGGCCAATGATGTCAGCTGACCTCTGTACACCTGTGATTTCAAGTAGCCCCATAACCAAAAGTCACAAGGTGTAAGGTCTGGAGATCTTGGTGGCCATTCGTGCAGGAAAGAACGACTGAGGACACGGTCATCGCCAAATGTCAATCGCAGCAGCAGGTGCTGGACAGGACCTGTGATGTGCGGAGGTGCTCCATCCTGCACGAATGTTACACTATGGAGTGCTAGCCTCTCTTGCACATTCGGAGTTCTGATAATACAGCTTAACTAAAAGTGCTTATCTCGTAATGATAACATGCCTCACCTTGGCAGAACGTTTAACTTCAGTAATAAACATTAAGTCCTGAAAGTTTAGCTTCAGTATTCACTACATCTGAAATTTACGTACCTCACGGTTTAAATTGTGACAGATAGCAACTCCAGACCGCTACAGCGTCACCTGTCGGTGACAAATGTAACTATTCTGAAAATAAAATTTTGTGTTATTAAAAAAAATCCCATGTCTTTCTGTACATTTCTGTGAAAACTGCATAGTGCTATTGTCTATACTTTTCGAATTATTGAATTTTTATTTTTTTCTGTGACTTGGATTACCCAGTATGTAACTCACCAGAAAATAAAGTGCTCAGCTTGAGATTAACACACTTATGATTTTTAATATGCTTTCCTGACAGAAAACAAAGACAATTTTCAACAATAAACACTTTATACGGTTAATAATTGATGTACATGCATGCTGAAGGGTATTTTCCTCTAATATAAATTTGCTACTTATAACTACATGCATGATATGGGCAGACACAAATTTAACGAAGATAAAATTTGATTTTTAAGTCGCATGGTGAAAAATATATGAAAAGATAAAGGGTTATTACAATGCGTAGACATTGTATTTTTATCGAAAACGCATTGTATAATTACCACGTTGAACAAGAGTTGCTACAATTTGTAGACTGCGCTGTATAAGTACCGCATTATATGAGGGTTACCTGTAATTATATAAAAATCAGAAGACGATCTACAGAGATCCATCCACCATTTACAGCAATTAACCAGTGAATACAATGTACAAATCTCATTAAAGAAAACTAAAACTATGCCATTCTGGGGTAAATATCCTAAACAAACAAAAATAGTAATTGAAAACCAAATTCTAGAACAAGTAACATATCTTCAATATTTAGGATGTAAAATAATATTTGATATACACTACTGATAATTGTCTGGACACCCCTGTTATTTGAAGTTATGGAACATTCCAGGTTTGTTAACAACATAAAAACTGGTGTTCATGAACTCGGTGACTTCGAGAGATGTGTCACCATGAGCTGTCACATTGGTGACATGTCTATATGCAGTAGCATATTTAGGTATTTCACGCCTGTAGGCCCGCAGAAAGTGCCACCCCCCCCATATTTAAGGAATATGTTGATTTACATGCATAACCTATTTATATCATAAATTGGTAGTATTATAAATATATATCTGTCTGTATAGTTATGCAGAATCTGATTACATGCCAATATGCTTGCAGATCCTAAACTTACAACGAGGAAAAGAAAAATATTTCTCTACTTGTGAGTAGATGCAGCATATAAGGAACGTGTTATAATTACAAAAATGAGAGCCTGGAAATTTCCACCGCCCCTCAAAATTTGCAGCTCTAGGCCCAGGCCTATACCTAAATATGCCACTGTCTATACGTGCCACTGCTACTCAACTGGAGCATCCAAAATCAATGGGTGGTGATATGATCAACAAATGGAGATGCTCTGGCATCACTAGTGCAGGAAAACACCTAGGGCTGCTGCCGAAAATGACTGGCAGGGAAAGGAGGGTGTTAAAAGTTAAAACAGGTGGCATGCAAAAACCAGCTACAATCAGCAGAGGACCACAAGTAATGAGTTCTAGAGTGCCAGTAACACCATGGTGAGCACTAATACCATACAAAAAGAACTCCATTTGCTGGGTTTCCACAGAAGAGCAGTAGCAGCACACAAGCCAAACATCACAGTAACGAACAAGGCAGCTCATCTGTCTGGTGCAAAGCGCATGTAAACTGGACAACTGACTAGCAGCACTCTGGAGCGATGAATCAAGGTTCACATGTTTCTAGTCTGATGGCAGGGTGTGGAGGCAGCCAGGTGAATGCTTGTTACCACAGCATGTTGTACCCATAGTAAAGTTTAGTGGTGGAGAGTAATGATGTGGGGTGCATTCAGTTGGTTTGGAGTGGGACCACTGGTCATTGTCCATGGTTCCATGAAGGCAGCTCAGTACACTAATATTCTGGATAATCAGGTGCTGTCTACACAGTGGAGTTTTTATGGAACGGATCCGTGTTACTATCAAGAAGACAATGCCCCATGCCACAAAGACGCAGCTGTTATGGAATAGTATGAAGAGATGAGTTAAATGACTGTCCTTGCCCATGCAGAGTCCTGATCTCAACCCATAGTAGGATGAACTGGAGCGGCAATTGAGGTCCATGGTCCAGAGCAGCACATCCTCGATGCTGCTGAACTCAGTGCTGCTTTGATGGAGGAATTTTGGTGGAAAGCCTCCCTTAAAGGATGCAGGAGGTGATCAAAGCCAAAGGTGAACATACCTGATATTAGGGTTCACCTGCTGGTGTCAATTGTAAATTGACAAAGTGTCCAGACAATTATTGGTAGATAATGTAGATAATGATATAGACAGTAAGTTATACTGTTTTCAAACAATCTGCTGTAATAGAAGACAAGCAACAAAAGACAAAAGAAAGAAGGAAACAATTAAAATTTTATAAAATCATGGCAATACCAACAATACTATATGGTTCAGAAAGTTGGATAGATAGAAAAAAAAATGAAAGTAAAATACAAAACTAAGGTTACTTTTGTGTTGCCTTTGTGTGTGTGTGTGTGTGTGTGTGTGTTACAAGTCTCAGTAACTGAGATGAAATAATGAAAGAAATAACATTTTTAATCCCCTCTTAGTGATGTTCCACTCCATTAAGCATCTAACACAAGTTTCTCTCAGCACTTAAGCCTTAACACACAAATAAGTTTATGCAGAAAAGAGAGAAATTAGTTCAATATAAAATGAGAAAAATTAGTCAAAACACTAAATTAGTTGTATACAGAATAGTGTTTAAACAAATTTTAACATATGGATCTGAGAGCAGGGTTAGAGACCATATGAGAATTCTGGGAAAAACTAGGAGAGTGAACAGATGACATCAATGACAAAATCATATTACAAATAAAGATATTAGAAAGGAACTATCAATGTTGTTATCATTCAGAGTGTGTGAACAGAGAAATCTCAGGAGGTATGGTCACTTAAACAGAATGCTGTAGGAACACAGATGTTTGATGCCAGGATGAAAGGAAAAAGACCAAGATCAATGTGGACTGATGCAAAAGTGCCTTGAAAGACTGAGATATAAGATCTGACAATACAGGATATTCTGGTCATAGAACATATTAGATTCTGAACCATTGTTGTACAGTGAATTTCATCATCAAGTGAATTGCTTTTTTTTGCCACTTGTGGATGCATGTAATGGTTTGATAATATTTTTAAGCATTGACATATGTTCATAGATGATGTAAATAAAACATTAAGTTATGTCAGTTACACAAATAAAAAATTTAGAATAATTTTTGCAAATGAAAAAGAAACATTGAATGGTATAGTATTTTCTTTACTGTGCATATTTTTCTATAACAGGCATGTTGGTCTAAATATGCCTCATGTGTCGAATTTGCAGAGCAGAAGACTACTATAAATTTAGGAAACATACTGTGGCTTGATCAATTGAAAGGAGAAAGAAAAATCAACAGTGCTAAGGACTTGGTCCGAAATAAACTATTTATGGCAATGTCAGATTGTATTTGTATTTCTAAGGTTAGGAGGATAAATTAAGTAGGGGTAATATGGAAGAATCATGCAGGAGGAGCTTCTCAGAAAAGTACCCCTTAGCAGAATAAGGAGTACAAGGCACAGGCTAGGAAGGTGATTAGTGGAGTGAAAAAAAGAAACTGTCATATGAAAGGAGACTGGCTGAAGCAATAAAGCAAAATCCTACAAAATTCTACAGTTATGTCACTAGCAGAAGAAAGGATGAATATGGAAGACTGAAATAGATGCAGGAGATAAAGCATGGTTCATATTTGCTGAAGATGTAGTGGAAATATTCAATGAATATTTTTAGTGCATTTCATATGTGGAGAGGGAATTAAGAATAACGTGTATAACAATAGGAAAAATGAGAGATGACAGTTCATGAACAAGAAATGTTTAAAACATTAAGCAACCTTGAGGTTAATAAGACTGTTGGAATGGATGGAATATTAAGGAAATGTGCAAATGGGTTGGCCTGTATTGTTGACTTTGTTGTTCAGGTCTGCCAACAATGAGAAAAAAAACGAAAAATAGTGTTATTGCACAATGTAAGAATCTAAGTTACTGGTATTCAATTATATGACAGCAATGTATATCAGGTGTGAATCTGGAATGATGAGAAGGGAAATCATTTGAGACAGCAGCAGGTTTGTTAGGGAGAAGTCTTCCTTTAGTAACACAGTTACATTTTATAACAGGGTAACTGGACAGAAAATAGGCTTATAAAGTGATTTTTCTGGATTTTATTAAAGCATCTCATAGAAAACAACACACTAAATTAATTGAAACTGAGCAGGATGAGGATGGATAGTCAATTGATAACAGGAATATAATTATAAAAATGGAGAAAAACTAACATTAACAATTAACAACTTATTTATTGTAAAATTCTTGCCGGGTGTGATAGGCATCTTCAATACAGAATTAGAGAACAGCAATCTCCTGTATTGAAGATGCCCATGACAACACTTAGTCAAAAGTTCTACAATAAATAAGTTTTAACATGAGTTTTCCTCTGTTTTTATAGTTATATTATTATTGGAATACCATGATCATGTTGGATGCTTAATGGATTTTTTTACAACACTCAAAAAGAATTAAAATAGAATTTAATACTTCCTATATTTCGTCCTCCTAGTCACTAGGACATCTACGGGGATTACAAAAACAATTAATGTAACATGCACACAAATATCATACAATACCAAGCCCAACCACGTGGGTGACACTAAAGTCCTATCTAGGTGGAGCGCCCTTTAAGGGCGGTAGTAGGTGGCCTGGAATATAAGGTGGGACTTCTAGTGATGAGTGTTTCCCAAATCTTCGGAAGCTTAATGCAACCGTATTTATTAAGATTTGGTTGGTTTCTGAGAGCTGCTTCTAAGAAAAGTCTCTCTTTCTTGAATTTGCTGTGGTGGAGCATGGTAGTTTTCTTCCATGATACCCTGTGGGTGGTGTCCAAAACATGGTCAGCCAAGCCTGAATGGCCATAATTGTGTTTACAGATGTAAGACTTGTGTTCCTCCAGGCGGATGGATGCTGATCTGCCTGTCTGTCCAAAGTATGCCAGCTTACAGGAACAGGGTACTTTGTAAACTCCAGGCAGAGAGAGAGGAGGGAGCTGATCTTTCGTAGAACGGATAAGGGTAGCAAGTTTGCAGTGGGGCTTATATGCTGTGTGTAGGTTGTACTTTTTTAGTATCGTGGCTATTTTTTCGGATGTGCCACGGATGTAAGGTATGGTGATGGCATTTTTAAATTATTGTTGATGAGAAGGACGGGGAATGGGGGAGGAACTGATTATTTTTTTGATACTGTGTTCGCTGTAGCCATTGGAGAGGAAAGTGTTGTGTATGTGGTTAAGCTCAGTAGTGAGGGCAGTTCCACTGGAACAAAGATTGTGGGCTCTCTTGGTAAGAGTTTTAATAATGCCATATTGTTGAGAGGGGTAGTGGTGGGAGAGTTTGTGAATGTATCTGCCTGTGTGTGTGTGGGGGTTTTCTGTATACGGTGAAGGCAAGTGTATCATTAGGCAGGCATGTGACTAAGGTGTCTAGGAAGGGTACACAATTGTTCTAAACTGGATTCTTGGATGTAGGCTATTGAGATGACTGAGGAAGGAGTCTAACATGTCTGGGCCATGAGGCCAAATAGAGAACACATCATCTACATATCTTAGCCAGATAGAAGGTTTGAGTGGGAGGATGAGAGGGGGGCATGGCGGTTCCCTCTATCTGTTTGTAGATTTTGTTCTTCCAAGAAAAATACCCAGAGTTAACGGCAAAGGAAAAGAGATCTAAGATGTCAGAGGGAAAAACGTTTTCTAAGAGAGATAAGGTGTCAGTTAAGAGAATATTGGTAAACAAAGAGGAGATATCAAAGCTTACCAATATATCTGCATTATTCAAGGTTAAATTTTCTGCTAGGACTTTAAAGTAATATAGGAAGTATTAAATTCTATTTTAATTCTTTTTGAGTGTTGTAAAAAATCCATTAAGCCTCCAACAAGATGTCATCACAGCACTTAAGCCTCTACACACAAATTGGAATACCATGAGTTGGCACTCATGTCATTCCAATATTGAAACAAATTACAGGGACAGTTGACTGATAGGACAACTGATGTATGGGGGTGCTGTGTCCTGAAAAAAGGCAGGTGACATGTGGGGTACCCCAGGATTTCGTTCTAGGACCACTTTGTTTAAATTATATATCAATGATATAGTTCAAGATTTGAGAGGAGATATTCAATTATTTATTGATGCCAAATCTAGAAAAGCAATGTCAGGAATTTCTAATACAATGTTGTTGTAAGAGGATTTGAATAAATTGGTGCAATTTGGGCTGAAGAATGGGGATGTCGCTTCAATTTTTCTAAGTGTTATGTTATGCACTTTGCCAGAGCAGATGGATCTATCATGCTGGAGGAACTACACTTCAAGATGTGAGGATAGGTGTATATAGTATATATATATATGGGGGGGGGGTATATTTTTACTTATTCCCCTCACACTCGTAATTTCAAAAATAAAAAAACACTGAAACTAAATTCCAAATCTAACATGCATACAGGCTTGTGTCCTAGGATATCTCATATGTAACATAACCTCTTAAATTAATCTAACCCATTTAACTCAACAACTTATAACCAAAGTAAAAATCTTTAATTTACCAAAAAAAAAAAAAAGAAAGAAAGAAAGAAATACCCACAAATCAACTATTTAACTATGCAAGCAATGTATTCTTCAGATTACAAACAAGAAAAAAACTTTAATTATGAATTTCAGTTTTTAACTTCCTACAGAAATTTGTGCCTTTTTGAATTGACATTTTTGAATTAGGAGACAGCCTAACATTAAAACCTGCTTCCTATCTCATAGCAACATAAGTGAACCAAATTCTTTCTGCATTTTGAATTGTGGAACGCCAGGAAAAAAACACTTCTCTTTATCCAAGGCAATAGGTCTTGAGGTTTGGGAAACATCGATGGGATGCTGCATACTCTATGGGAGGAGTTATACTGGAGGAAGTAGGGGAGACAAGAGATCCTGGGTTGATGATTGATAGAAACCTGAAATTTAGGGGACATATTGCAAAGGTGGTGAAGGTAACACAGAGGATTGCTGCAATTATGAGAAGGACACTGACCTGCAGAGATAAAAGGGTTATCATTCCGTTGTATAAGTCTCTGATCAGACCACACTTAGGCTATTGTTCTCAGATTTGGTCCCCAGGATTTGAAAGGGATAAATTAAGTGTGGAAAGGGTACAAAGACGGATGACAAAGATGGTTTCAGAACTGTACAATTTTGGTTATGAGGATCAGCTGAGGGAATGTGGACTGCTGAGTTTGGTGGATAGAAGAAGGAGAGGTGATATGATTGAGACTTAAACTGTTGAGAGGTGGTTACAGGGTTGACACTGGGGTTTCAAAGGGATGACAAAGATGGTTTCAGGACTGTACAATTTTGGTTATGAGAATCAGCTGAGGGAATGTGGACTGCAGAGTTTGGTGGATAGAAGAAGGAGAGGTGATATGATTGAGACTTAAACTGTTGAGTTGAGAGGTGGTTACAGGGTTAACACTTGGGAGTTCTTTCGCTTGGTCGAACAACAGGAAGGAGTGATGATATGAGGCCATCCCTGGAAGTTACGAAAGGAAAGTGTGAGCAAGAGGGTGAGGAGTGGTTTCTTTGCATGGAGGGTGGTTGAACCGTGGAATGCATTGCCTGATGGAGTGGTGAGAGCGAGAACGGTCAATGAGTTTAAGGAGTGGTATGATAGACTTTGTGTTTCTTAGGGGGGGACCTCCCCTTGATGGGTCTTGAAAGACTTTATGTTCTTAGGAAGTACATCCCACGACGAGTCTTTTGACTCCATGGAGGCCTGAATAATAATAATAATAATAATAATAAATTCTGTAACTTCAATTTCTATAAGAAAGTAACAGCAAACTGCACTGAATAAACTACTTCAGAACAACTCTACCTTCTAAACGAAAGCATCTGAAGAAATAACTAAAAACTGAGAAATCCCTCATCAGACTGAGAAAACTAAATAAACTTTACTGGGCACATTTCTATATGAACCAGAAATGAATAAAATTCCCTTCAGCTTTAACTGAAATAAATTCTATATGGATTCTACATAAATTCTATAGTAATGACTACTAGAAAACTTCACACTTATCGCTTTATACAAGGATATCTTCTATTAGTGTCTTCCATTTCTAACTTTTTCTTTTAATTTCTACCCAGTCTTCATATATATTGATAACATAAAAATTCCACTATTTTTCTCCTAATGTGTTCCTTGACTATCCCCACTCACCCAAAAGAAAAAGCTGAATACCTTTTCACTTCTGCACATGATCAGAAATACATTAGAGAAACTTCTGCTCCAGTGTGTGCCACCACTACTTTTAGCACTGTACTTGAAACAATGACAAGTGTTATTTTCATAGTGCAGGAAAGTTTTTTAATTATAATTTCCAAACAAAACAATAACATTTTTTCATTTCACAATATTTTATGCACTGAAATAAGCTCATTTAATTAATTATTTCCACAACATGAATAACATTGGTAATTTTTGCTTCTCTCATAACTGAACATTTTGGTATATGTTTATCTAGATACAAACAACACCAATATAAAAAACTGTTGACAGCTCACACAAATATAATTATGCTCTAATATTTAAATAAAATACATTTATATCTAAGTAAGACTTAAGCAATTAAAAAATTAAAATAACATTTCAAAAAGTCTTGTTCATGAAATACAAAAATAAATGTTTAACTAACAACTTTACAAATACTGCATTGATATAAAGTTCAGGAGATACATCGTAAAAGTTGTAAAGGTTAGCCAGAAAATTTCCACTATAATCCAAATACTCTTCACAAGTACAGAAAACAAGTTGACAGTTCCACTGTATTAGGGCACTAATATGGCCATATTATCTGGATTTTTGTGCATAGATCTGGTCACCTGGTTATATAGGTGATATAGAAAAGTCAGGATGGGGAGGGGAGAGGCAAATAACTGACAGCCTTGGGAGACTGAAATGTGGAATATGAGGAGAGATTAAGGGAATGTGGTGTGCAGAGCTTGGCAGATAGGAAGGGGATGAGGAGAGGTGATATGATTGAGACATTGAAGTCAGTGAGAAAAACCTATCAGACAGATGCAGGAAATTACTGCATGCAATAATGGGAGAAAGAGAGGTCATCTCTAGAAAGTATACAAAGGTTGTGGATAACAAAGCGTAAAGGAGATGTTTTGCATGACAAGTTGTGGATGAGTGGAATGCATTGCTGGATGGATGGTGCTCTAATGCTAGATGTCTTTCAGGGAAAGACATTTAGCATTAGAGAATGTGGTCTGTGATTGTTTGACCTCCTGTGATGAATCTTCCGACTCCTGGGGACTTGGAAGTAATACTAATATCTGCCATCAAAGTATGAACCTTTTGCTCTCATCTTAGTAAAGTAATAGAGAAGGTCATCAACAGTCAACTTCATCACCTAAGCAACTGCTAGCTAATCCGTTAAAAAAATAAATAAATAAATAAAATAAAAAAAATCACATTAGATGCTGTATGGTAACAGTTTCCTCACATGGTTTTGGCGATGATGTCTTCTGCTAGAATAAGTGGTAGGGTCACAAATTCCCTTTCCACACAAAGTTTATAGGACAATCACAAACATCCATGCCCACGGTGGGATTCGAATCTGCATTTTCCCCATGAAGGATAAGAATTTGTTGTTTCAAGGATATTTGTGACATAAGACCGAATGAATGATATAATCACAAGAAAGATATTTATTTAACCAAATATTTCTGCTATTTCCAGACTGAAATATTTGGTTAAATAAATATCTTCCTTGTGATTATGTGATTATATCATTCATTCGAACCCGCAGCCTCTTGGCTGGAGAGCAGACACGCTAATCATTCGGCCAATCAGCTGGCTATCCATTAAAGATACCAAGAAATTATATTCTTGTTTAATCCTTTATCCAAATGTAAGCAAACAAACTTTGCACATGAAGTATCATCACAATAGGACTACTTGTATACAGAGGCTAATGACATCACATTAATTGCCTTAGTAACACATAATGCAAAGCACACATTCTTATCTTTTTGGTCTTTAAGGTCTCATGGTTAAAGTAGTGCAGAAGTCACAAATATACAAGTAGGTGAAAACGTATAACACATATTATTAAAATACTCTGGATTAGAGCTAGTTTTTAAAAGTTATAAATTAAATTAAAGATGTCAAGAAATTATATTCTTGTTTAATCCTTTATCCAAGTGTAAGCAAAGTTTGCATGTGAAGTATCTTCATGACAGGGCCACTTGTATATAGAGGCTAATGACTTCATATATAAACCTTGGTATCCGATCTGGGTCTAGATCCCACTGATGAGACCTCAATAAAACCCAAAACCAATCTAGATAGTGGCCTTTCCCATAACACTATACACACCCAAAAGGATGTGTGTATTGCATTATGTGATATTAAGACAATTAATGTGAAGTTAATATCTTTATATACAAGTACCCATCATGAAGATACTCCCTGTAGACACACTTCGCTTACACTTGGATAAAGGATTACACAACAATGCAATTTCTTGGCATTTCAAATTTAATTTATAAAAAAAAAAAAAAAGCTTTCAACAACTAATCCATGATTACCAGTATGGATTTCACTACTTGAGAGCCATGGCAGATCTTTCCGACAAGTGCTATGGAAAGGTCTGGAGAAATGTGCTGTAGAATTTGACATTTCCAATTCATTTGATAAGTCTAGCACAGAGAATGCTAAGTAAATTGCCATCTTATGATCTACCTTTTATCCTTCATAAATGGGTCATCAGTTTTCTTTCTTCAGATATTTCTACTAATACTAATGTTCCTCATAGTTCTGTTATATCAATCATCCTCTTCATACACAAAAAATGTTCACTCAAACCTTATCCATAATTTTGCATGTTAGCAAAATTATGGATAATGATAAACCTTGCAGTACTCAAACATCAGAATTTTTCATGGTCTACATGAATCAGTGCCCTAAATACTGATCTCCTTATCATCCTCCAATGGGGGTGATGACAACCTAGTCACAATGATTCCAAGAAACACAACTGTCTGTTTTCCTCACTACTTCCCTATCAATAACACTCAGTTCAGCAGTAAAAAAAAAAAAAAAAAAAAAAAAAAAAAAAAAAAAAAAAAAAAAACCTCTTCTTCTTGAACTTCCTAACTCTTCAAAATTTAACTCTAATCTTCAAAGTACAGCAGTTTCCACAGCAATCTTAGCCTCCAAAAAAACTTTTCACTGAAGATATTATTTTTCATCTATCTAGTTAATATCTCTGTACAAATCAATCCAACTTTAGAATACTGCTCTCAACATTTGATGCAGTGTACTAAATACCTCTCTGAAAATTCTTGATGGATGCTATCCAAAAGATGATTCATCCTGATGATCCCACTTTCACAGATGGATGGTTTCTGCATTATGTGATGTTTAGACATTTTCATGGGCAGCATTCAGCAGAACTGACATCTTTTCCAAAAAAAAGGTAAACTTCCAGCTCTTCAGAAAGAAGATCAACAGATCCTCTCTTAACACTGCCTCCGCACACACAATGCATCAATTTGTTACAAGCTCTGCATCCTTGTGCGTGCACGCATGTAAATGATTGCTCACACACAACAAAAAGAACTCTACAATCTTCAATGAACAAAAGAACGAACTTGACCACAATGAATATTTTGCTTGCAATAAATTTCGTACATATTTAAAACATGCATAAGCAACATATAGTGGTCGTACTTAATCAAGTTAGGAGATTACTTCCACTGAGATCTTGAATAGTTATATATTCCCCAAAATAGGTTTTGGCAATATTCCAAAACTAGCTATCATATATACACCATACTCTTTTATAAAAGTAAGAATTTTTAGGGGATGGGGGAGGGGAGGAAGGTGATATAAAAAAATAAAAATAAAAATTTATGATAATCTGTTGCACAACATACTGGAAGCCTAGTAAGTGAACTAAGAGCAGATGAGACAGGAACCCTGATCTAAAAACCAAACATGGAAATTTTTAAAAAATAACATTTTCAAGCCACTTCAAGGCTCTCCAATAAGGAGGAGAGTAGTGATATTGCACTAGATGATGAAAATCATCTACTACCTAACAATGCAAAGAAATGGCCTTTAACTGGAACATGCTCCAAAACAGGGCTGGTTCTAATAGGTGTGCAGGGTGTGCGTGTATGCAGGCGGCCAATGGAATAAATTCAATATAGCCTATAGTTAATTTTAAAATATTGGCGATGAAATAGGAACGTAACATTGTTAAAACTTATAGTGGTGCTAACTTCGAAATATCTTCTTTGGGTTTCATTCTCTATCTCTTTAAAAACCCTAATCTTCAAACTTAACTCTACGAGAAATTAGGAGAATTAGGACTTTAGGAGAAATAATAGCTTCCTACTTCTTCCTCACTTACTGTTTTGTTGTGCTTGCGTGCACGTGTCTTGTAACCAAGTTCTTGTAAATGGCAACGTGATGTTGCCCAAAATATTGAAATTTTTAAATTTTAGTTTAATGTATATCCTAGTACGTTGTAATTTCCTTAAATTATACAGTGAAAATACCTGTTATAAAATATACCACCGTCTTCTTTCAGATAGACCTGACAGACAGACAGACAGATCGGGGGGTTTTTGGAATCTGTATGAAAGGCTTAAGTTAGTTTGGGTCATTACAACATTAATTTATTCATTCAAAAAGAAAAAATAATAATTTGTGCTTATTATTATTATTATTATCATTATTATTAATGATTTTTATTATATGTTCAGATATGTCAGATAGGAAAACTAAACATTTGTTTGGTGCTTTTTATCACAAAAGAAAGAATGAAGTGATAGGAAAAATTATGAGGATCCATACTGAAATATGTAAAGTTAGATGAAGATAACTCAACAGCATCAATCACTTCAGAACCAGGGTGCAATCCTAGTTCGCCTCCTCGTGATGCATCCTGGATAACGCTAAAGAGCTAGAGCGACTTGGCAACCAGACTATCTTCTTCCGATCTCCTAGTTACAGCACACATGAACTCAAACACACGAATTAGCTCTCTTAAGGGCAAGATGACTAGGAATATTGGACCTCTAGTTCGAATTTGCCAAATTAACATTGAGGGTATATGTAGAGCAAAATGTGAATACCTCTCAAAGACTTTATATGACAACAATGTCGACGTTGTTCTTATTCAAGAGACTCACTGTAAGGATGATGATCAGCTCCCCCACAGGGGCAGAATTCCTGGTTACATTATCATTGGAGCCACTTACCATCATGCACATGGCCTTGCCACCTATGTACATAATACCCTAGAAGATTCCCACCTCGTTACAACCAGCATTGTCGGTGGCATTCATCTGATAACTATGATAGGAAACATAACCATTACCAACGTGTATAAACCCCCTGCCCTCTTGTGGCCCCCACAAGTTCTACCAGTGCACAACCACCACACGCCATGGAAATATGCTTCCAACAATGAATGTGAAGAGACTTTGACTGAATGGGCAGAAATTCACAACATGCACCTAATTTTCAATGCAAAAGATAGATCTTCCTTCAGATCAGCAGCTTGGAACGAGGAGTACAACCCCGACCTCTGCTTCGTCACTCAAGACAACAGTGGACGACCGTTACCTACATCGACAAGAGTTCTCTCCAACTTTTCCCGAAATCAACATAGACCAATTATATTAGAGGTAGGTCTGCAGGTATCCCTTGTCAGATCCATCCAACGTCCACGTTGGAACTTGTAATGTATCCCAGAAAGCCGACTGGGATACATTTGCTGCCTGTCTTGAAATATGTCCATTGGATCCCTCCAACAAGTAGTAATTACAAGAGATTCACAGGAGCTGTCTTAGCTGTGGGTAAGAAGACCGTACCAAGAGGCTTCCGGAAGGAGTATATCCCTGGATGGGATGATGATAGTGATAAACTGTATCAAGAATATCTAGTGTGGCAATCCTGACATTGCAGATGAACTCATTCACAGCCTTGGCACCAACCGACAGAAGAAATGGACTGAAACAGTAGAAAGACTCAATTTTCGGCACCCAGTAGAAAAGAGTAAAGCCTTCTAAGAAAACTAGGTTTTCTTAGAAGGCTCCAATCAAGTTATATTGTCAACACATCAAGATATACCAGCAAGGACAAACAACACACTCTTCAAATAAAAGAGAACTTACATATCTGAAAAATAACAGACCATCAGACCCTCTATACTCACGGCCCTTCACTCTTGAAGATATTAACACTGCTCTAATGGATATGAAACCAGGCAAGGCTCCAGGTTTCGATGGAATTCATCCTGATTTCCTGCTGAAGACAGGCCAAAAAGCTCGACAGTGGTTGGCTTGCTTTTTCTCTGACATCCTCTAGACCAGTAGACTTCCAAAAGAGTTTAAGAGGACAAAAATTATCCCTATCTTAAAACCAGGAAAAACCGACAACAAACCAGAAAACTACCGAACAATTGCCCTGCTTAGCACCTGCTATAAGCTCCTAGAAAGGCTCATCCTTAATAGAATTGCCCGAAAGATAATAGAACAGGTCCCAGTGGAACAGGCCGGATTCAGACATAAACGAAGCTGCTGTGATCAGGTTCTGTCACTCATCACACATATAGAGGCAGGCTACCAACAATGCCAGAAAACAGCTGTAGCTTTTGTATATCTTACTGCAGCTTATGACACAGTCTGGAGGCAAGGCACAGTCTGCAAGTTGCTCCGTGCTGTCCCATGCAAAACAATAGCAAAACTAATCGATAATATGCTAAGCAACCGCCTGTTCCAAGTGTGTATGGACGAGAACAAAAGCAAACAAAGAACACTGGATAATGGATTACCACAAGGGTCAGTTCTGGCTCCCGTCCTTTTTAACTTATACATCGCAGATGTGCCTCATACAGACTCTAAGAAGTTTTGCTATGCTGATGACATTGCTCTAGCCACCAGGCACACCAATTTTACTACAATGGAAGATACACTAACAAACAACCTTGCAGTCCTAGATGAATACTTCAGCAAATGGAGATTACGCCCAAATCCTAACAAAACACAAGTTTCATGCTTCCACCTAAATAATAACCAGGCTAACAAAGAACTCACGGTCTACTTCAACCACAAACTGCTACACTACAACAGATTCCCGAAATATCTGGGCATCACTCTAGATATCTTTTAAATCACATTTCATTAAAACAGCATCCAAGCTAAAAACAAGAAACAATATACTGCAAAAACTATGTGGAACAACTTGGGGTGCCTCAGCAACAGCTCTTTGCTGCACTGCTCTTGGCCTCGTTTACTCTACAGCTGAATACTGCTCACCCGTATGGCTGAACAGCGCCCATGTGTATTTGGTTGATGCCAAGCTTAACACCACTATGCACCTTATTTCTGGAACTGTAAAATCAACCCCAACCTACTGGCTCCCAGTGCTAAGCAACATCCTGCCTCCACACATCCAACTTTCTTCTACATGAATACAGCAAAATCATGGAAATCCAAAATCTTCCAATCCATGAAGACATCCCACCCCTAGAAATAAACAGGCTAAAGTCAAGGCACCCTCCAATCTTAACAGTAAAAAATCTTGCAGAGAAGAGCTTCAACATGAAGGAGAAGTGGAAAGAGTCCTGGTGTAACACTTCAACATCTTCCATGAATTAGTGGACCTTCAGGTTTTGACCTACCTTGGAAAACTTGGTCTGCCCTTAACCGAATCCGCACCAACCATGGTAGATGTGCAGACCACCTTTACAAATGGGGCATGATTGCCTCACCCAGGTGCGACTGTGGATCACCCCGCCAAACAATTGATCATATTATAGCAGAATGTGTCCTGCGTGCATACAGTGGAAATCTGTCAGACTTCATCCATGCTGCGCCAAGTGCAGTCGACTGGATAATCAACCTAGACATTCAGTTGTAGCCTATTCTTGATTCTTGAGTGTCTCTTTTATGACTGTATTATGTCTTCTTATTGTACATATGTCTATTACTATGTCCATATATATATTAAGGATTAATGTAATGTAACTTTTCATGTATGAGCCATATGCTAAATAAAATACTTCAGAGCCTTTTCCAGACAGTAAGGGCGAAATCAAAGTGGAATGTGAAAAATCAAATGAAAAGTTTGAATTTCGTTCAGAACTGTGCCAGGAGGAAGAGTCAACGCCGAAATCAAGCTGTGGGGATAATTTACAAAATAGGTCTTTTGGTAATTGTGCTGAATTCACGACAGAATGTGATTTAGGTGATTCTTGTACCTGGCCATCTATTGTTAACAATCGGTTATTAAAACTCATAATTCATAAGGGACTTGTAACACCTCAAAATATAGACTTTATTAAAGATAACAATGGAAAATCATTTTCAATGTCACAGTTTGTAAGACTCTTACCTAATAGTGAAAAAGTTCAAAGATCTTGGTTAATCTATTCTGAAAAATCCGACAGTGTATTCTGCTTTCATAGTAAGCTGTTTGCTTTAAAGAAAAACAAATTAACAGATAGTCGGGGGGTTTTCAGATTGGCGACACTTAGCCACTAATTATCACGACATGAAACGAATGTAGAACATACGTAAAATTGTAAAAAGTGGTATGAATTAAAAACACACCTTAACAACAACTGTACAATTGAAAAAGAACAGCAACAGTATTTTGAATCTGAAAAAAGACGATGGCGAGCCATCATCAAAAGAATCATTGCAATGGTACAATTTTTAGCAGGGCAGTGTTTAGCTTTCAGAGGTACAAATAATAAGTTATTATGTGACAGCTCCAGGGAGTCCAAAGACTCATCGACGGAGAGTGTTCCAACAGCATCGAACGATTAAACCCCTTCCAACTACTAACCACGGTCAAACTTGCTTAACTTTTTACGAGCCATTAGTAGCAGAGGCTCTACCAATCGACCAATCTTTGCTGGCAGCAGAGAACCGACCAGGGCTTCTGACCTAATGTCCAATCCTCACCTTCTCGTGGTGCACCCTGTTGGTATCTACTTTGATAATGAACGAACGAGGATGAGCTGGCAATTTGGGATTTAGCCGACCAAATTGTATTCTTATTGGTTAAACCAAAATAAAAAAATGATGGTACAACATGACAAAATTTCATGCCGGCTGGGGCGTCGCCCGGTTAAACAAGGCCCCCGTTGTTTTCGCCAGGGAACCAGGGCGAACAGCGAAAACTCAGCTACTGGAACAAATCTGAAAACAAACCCCAACTCAACATCACCAGAGTTAAAGATCGGTACTATAAACGTAAGAAACCTGAATGGCAAAGAAATGGAGCTAGCTGAGGAATTAGATAAGTACCAGATCGACATAATAGGGGTGACTGAAACAAAAAAGACCAAAACTGGTGAGATCTTTCTGAGCAATAAATACAAAATGATATATTCAGGCAATGACAATCAAGGAAAAGAAGGAGTAGCCATAGTATTCAACAAAAAATACGAGGCTAATCTTCTTGAATGGCAGTCAGTCTCAAGTAGAGTAATGTGGGCAAATATGAGAATGGGGAACTGGACAATGAGACTTATTTGTGCCTATGGTCCCACAGAAAGGTTCTACTAAGGTAGAAGTGGAGGAATTTTTTGATACTTTAGAAAAAGCAACTGACACAATGAAAAAGGAAAAGTCAGTCCTTGTTGGGGATCTAAATAGCAGAGTAGAAAATGATTGTGAGACATACAAAAATATTTTGGGAAAATTTGGAGAAAAGAGCAAAGCTAATAATAATGGCAAATAACTGTTGGATTTCTGCTCAGGACATGGACTGGTTATTACTAACACCATGTTCCAACATAAAAATGTGCACAAATTCACATGGAGAGAAGAGGCTAGGAATAAGAAAGTCTCATTGACTATGTTATTGTTGATAGTGATGTTTTCTCCCTGGTGCAGGACACCAGAGTGTACAGAGCATTTGAAATTGGAAGTGATCACTATTTAGTCTTGAGCAGGATAAAATTGAATTTCATATTGAAAAGAATAACATGTAAGAAAGTTTTAAAGCGAATAAAAGTTGAGCAGCTCTCAGATGTGAATTGTAGACTAAAATACAGAAAGATTATTGAAAAGAAAATGAAAGAGTTTGAGAACAGGAATCAAACCTTGGAGATTCAGCGGCAAACTCTGAAGAAAACATTGATTGATTCTGCCAGAGAGGCATGTGGTGAGGTTGTGTGCAAGGATAAAAAAAACTCAGAACTCCCTGGTGGATACAGGAAGTTAAAGAGGCAGTGAAGGAAAAGAAGAAAGCATATCAAAAGTTCCTGTCAAATAAGTCAGCTTTTACTCTTACAGAATACAGAGGCAAATGTAAGAAAGCTAAACAGTGTGTAAAACTAGCTAAACAAAAGTCATGGGAGGACTTTGGCAAGAATATAGAAAATAAATATCAAGAAGGTGGCAAAATATTCTGGTGGTTGTTGAAGAAGCTTTTTTTGATGATTTTTTTTGATGAAAGAGTGCTTTAAAAGGAGTTAGAGATGATAAATGTGGCATGAAAACAGGAGAAAAAGATATCCTTGAAGTATGGAGTAATTACTTTGAAAAACTGCTACATGAAACAAGCAGTGATGATAGCACAGTGATAAAAATCACTGACCAGGCATGCAGTCAGGAATACATATCCATACTTGAAGTAGAAAAAGCCATCAAAGGCTTGAAATGTGGAAACGCAGCAGGAGTAGATGATATTCAACCAGAAATGCTGAAGTCTTACAGCGGCTGCACTGCATAGTTCAGAAGTCCTGGACAGAGGGACGAATTCCCGATGATTGGAGTAGAGCTCTCATAGTACCCATATATAAAAAGGAAAATAAAAACAATGTGAGAATTACAGAGGTATTTTCCTAATGAGTGTTCCTGGCAAGATCTATGCAAGTATACTTGAGAAATGGTCGAGAAGAATTGTGGAAGAAAAGCTTGGTGAAGAACAAGCTGGATTCAGGCCAAATAGAGGCTGTCAGGATCAGATCTTCACTTTACGACAAATAGTCAAGAAAGCATGGAAATATAACAAAGATCAGTATTTAAGTTTTGTCGATTTGGAAAAGGCATATGACAAGGTGGCAAGAGAGAAGCTATTCAATACGCTGCAGCTATATGGTGTCAATGGGGCATTATATCAAGCAATACTTAGTCTTCATTTGAGTTGTAAGTCAGCAGTTAGAATTGAAGGAAGTAAAGGAAGATGGTTTAATGTTAAATCTGGTGTGAGACAAGGATGTACATTATCCCCTCTGTTATTCATTATCTATATGGATCACATTATGAAGGAAAGTGGTATTAAACCTGATATCAAAATTGGAGATGTTAATGTCAGCTCTTTGCTTTATGCGGATGATGTTATACTTCTAAATAAATCCGCTACAAGTCTGCAAGATTCTCTGACTAAATTGAATAGCTGTTGTAATAGATATGGTATGAAGGTCAGCAATAAAAAGACAAAGACAATGAAAATGGGCAGAATCATTGAAAATGTCAACTGTGTTGTGAACGGAGAACCTGTAGAACAAGTAAAACATTTCAGCTACTTAGGCACAATTTTTACTGAAGATGGTAAATTAAATATAGACATAGACAACAGAATTAGCAAAGCTGGTATGGTGGGAAGTCAATTGAATAAATTCATATGGAATAAGAGAGAAATTAGTCGGAACACTAAATTAACTGTATACAAGACAGTGTTCAAACCAGTTTTAACTTATGGATCTGAGAGCTGGGTCAGAAGTAAAACACTTGACCAAAGACTAGAGACTGCAGATATGAGACTCCTGAGAAAGATTAGAGGTGTGAACAGATGGCATCAATGACAATATCATATTAAAAATGAGAATATTATCAAAGAACTTGACATTGTCAGCATCCAGGAATGCGTTAGTAGAGCTAATCTCAGGTGGTATGGTCACTTAAATAGAATGGGAGAGGAAAGATTAGCAAAACAAGTGTTCTCTGCCAGGTTGGCAGCAAAACGACCCAGAGGAAGACCAAGATATAGGTGGATCGATACGGTACAAAGTGCCTTAGACGATAGAAATATAAGATCTGATAATGTTGGAGTCTTGACAAGTAACAGACTGATTTGGAGGAAAATTGTAGATAAGGAAGTTAGTAATGATGTAATTTTTGCATGTAATACTGTCATATCCTGTACACCCCTTGAGGGTACATGGCAGGAATTTGATGGTGATGATGATGTAAATAACACAACAGAATCTCAAAATTCTAGAAATCGTATACCCCATTACTTAGGCCATTCTTTTCAAAACAAAATTATATCTGTTTTAGCAAACGGCATTAAATCAAAAATTAAAGAATTTGTAAAAATGGCGAAATATTTTTCTATAATTCTCGACTGCACTCCAGATGCCAGTCAAATTGAACAGATATTTGTAGCAAGAATTGTAAATATTGACACTTCTGATGTTGCAATTCAAGCATTATTTCTTGGATTTTATCCAGTT
This sequence comes from Typopeltis vanoorti, assembly GCF_054136105.1. Taxonomy (NCBI): domain Eukaryota; kingdom Metazoa; phylum Arthropoda; class Arachnida; order Uropygi; family Thelyphonidae; genus Typopeltis; species Typopeltis vanoorti. Next base: position 126,684,046 of record NC_143549.1, read on the forward strand.
TCAGACACTACAGAGGAAGGTTTATGTAATTATCTTTTAGGTGGACTCTTGATAGATATGAGTTAGATATTCAAAATATGCATGGACAAGGGTATGATAATGGGGTCAATATGTGTGGCAAGTATAATGGTTTGCAGAACAAAATTAGGAATATAAATCCTATAGTCTTTTTTGCATCTTGTGCATCTCATCTTTAAATCTTGTTGTAAACGATGCTGCCAAAAAAACATTTGAAACAGCTAATTTTTTAACATTATCCAAGAATTGTATACATTTTTGTCTGCATCCCCTTATAGATGGGATATACTAAAAAGCAATATTCCTAAATTGACACTAAAGCCTGTAAGTGGTACAGGATGGGAGAGCAGAATAAAAGCGGTGCGACCTCTCAGATTGTAATTAAGTGAAGTCTTAAAAAGTTTAAATGATATATTAGCTGATAATTCCAGAGACACAAAAACAAAACATACAGCTCAGTGTTTGTTCGATCAGATTGCTTCTTTCAAGTTCATTTGCTCAATTGTTATATGGAACTATATTCTGTCAAAAATTGATGTCGTAAGCAAAACGTTGCAGTCTCCTGAATCTAATATAAATGAATCTCTTAATGTTTTGGGTAGCTTGTTAAAATTTTAAGGGCAGCTAGATGTGATGAAGCATTTAATATTTATATTAAAGACGCAGACGTTTTAGCTAAAGAAATAAATAGTATCCGAATTTCCAGCTGTAAGGAACAGAACTAAATTTCTCCACTTAGATTATGAAAGTCCAGATGAACTTGATGAAGAAATAAAAAATTCAAAAGAAATGTTTAGAATACAATTTTATCTAGTAATTGTTGATACAGCATTAAATTCCATTAAGGAAAGATTTGAAATTCTGAATGAATGTAATAATGTATTTTCTTTGTGAATTCAGAGAAATGACCGAAGAAAAAATTAAAAAATCTTGTGTTGATTTAGATGTTTCCCTTCAAATTAATAAAGATGGTGAATATATTGAAGATATTGATGGGTTTTGAGCTCTTCAATGAGCTGATAACGTACAGAACTTTTAGCGGTGGCAGTGGCATTACAGAAACTGACCCATTAAAAAATTTGAAATATATTGCAAAAAATAACTTTATGTCATCATTTCCAAATATATAGTTTTGAGAATTTTCCTCACATTACCCATTAGTGTAGCATCAGGTGAAAGGAGCTTTTCGAAACTCAAACTTATAAAAACATATTTAAGAATATCAATGACCCAAGACAGGTGTAGTGATTTAGAATTGCTAGCAACAGAAAAGGATTTGTCTGAAAAATTAGAATCATCAAATGTTACTGATGAATTAGCAAATAAAAAAGCAAGAGCAACGTTCTGATGTAATGATTGCATCTGCTTGGGAAGTTGTACATTTTGCATCTGTTTGATATAATTTATACATTCATTGTACGTTTTCAATTTTCATAAAATTAAAATAAATAGCTTATAGTATATAAAATATTTTATGAATTTTCCTTTGTCAATTAAGCCACATTATGCTGTCATAAAACCGTACTAATAGTAATATTCTGGGTTATGTGCTGTAAATTTATTCACAATCTGCATTGTTAGGGTAAGGCTACACTAGTTTTTTTTTTTTCGAACATGTACAGCAGTGAATAGAACATATGCACAAGAATGGTGATGTTCTGTATAAATTTTTTCAGAACATCACCATTCTTGCATTTGTTCTGTTCACTGCTGTACATGTTAAAAAAAAAAAAAAAAAAACACTAGTGTAGCCTTACCCTCAAGGGCAGTCAATTATCTCTAGCATGCAGGCGTCTAACAGTCTAAAACCAGCCCTGCTCCAGAACTACGGATAGACATTACTGAAACACTACTTGTTTTTGAAATAAAAAAAAGTGCAGTGTGGTATCATCAAAAATAAATGGGTAAAATCTGCCTCTTTCATATATTATAAAACGATCACTAATACAAAGAATGAAAGAGAGCACAGCAACAGATGCTTCAGCATTAGTAGGTTTGAAGATTAAAAAAAAAATTATCCATCACCACTGCATACAAAAGGGAATACTGAGTAGGTGACTCATGAAAACTCAAGAAAAACTCATCACCCAATGCCAGAATAGGCCTAAATTCCATCAAATGTCATCGAAATATCCGATTAAGTGCCTGTTTCTGCAAACTTTACCCATAATATCCCATGACTGATATTAACAAAATTCATACTTGCCACACTACCCACACTTTTCTTATCAAATTAAATGCCAACAATTAATCTTATAAGAGAACTCAAGATGTAAATTAATGCTATTTTTACTACTCTAAAAAAAAAAAAAAAAATTTTTTTTCTCATTTTTCACTTTATGCACTGACAAATTTATATTATTAATTGGAATGTCCATGTGCCTCCATTTTTAAACCTGACAAATTATACAAATATTACTATTTATAAACTCAAAAAAGTTTACACTTTTTTTAATTAATTTCAGTAAAATTTAAAATTCAAATCTTTCCCCTTTCAGATGTGAAATGATCACACGTTCTGAATTTAAAATAATAACAGCTAAAAATTGCTTTGACATATGATGATGGCAATGTTCATTTGAAATTTTAAGTTGTTCAGCTTTCATGTTAAGAAACAATAGGTTTATCTTACAAAATAAAATTCTTATAATTTTTGACTCCCTCATTTTATCAAGAGGTTAAGAACAGTTTCCAGGTGGCTATAACTTAAAATACCACTGGTATATAACTGTTTTCAAAGTAAAGTCAGTTATTCACATTAGCAACAACAAAGTTATGAAATTTTCAAAATGCAGTACCACAATGCATCACAGCATTATTATGAATAATAACCTGTCATAAGATGGATAAATAAAGCAGAGAAATGTTTTTTTGTTGGTGTAGATTCAAACAATACATGAAAAGTTCTCCCCAACTCCTTTCATTTATCCCTACTGTTTTATTATATGCATACTATGATTCTGACATCCTGTTATGAATGATTTATTTCTTCTCTCTCTGTGGGTGGGTGTGTGTGTGTGAGAGAGAGAGAGAAAAAATGCAAGTATAAGAGAAAATTTGAGTCATTTTATCACAAAAGACAAATATTCACTGGACAGACTACTGAAGCTAGCTATATTTATACTGTAACCCATCTCAGGGTACTATCATACCATGCACCCACTATAAAATATCCTTTCAGATAACTACGTAACTTTATGTTAACCTTTTGTTATTGACATTAACACTAGTTATTATGTCATAGCATCATATTTATAATAGCTTTCCAAGAGGCATAAGACCACATCATAAATATTTTAAATAGATTATGTTTAAGTATAATCTCTAAAAAGAAAGACAGGAATGGTGAACACTTCAATGCAAATATTCTCAAAAACGGTATAAAATGCAGATATATTTACCAGCATCACCACTAAGCAGAGCATCTGCTAGATTAGGATTATTGTGTTTTAATAAAGCTAACTGTTCAGGGTTTTTAAGAAGCATCTCTCTGATATATGCAGGATCATCTTCTCGTTCCATGGATTGAGATCCACCTACCAAAAATAAATGAAAAACATATTCACCAATGAATTTCTGAAAAGAAAAAAAGTACTAATTCAGAAATAACACTTCACATAAAACACAATGCAAAACAGTACAGTGACATTTTAAAATAATAAATAAATTTCAATTTAGAAATCTCATCTTTTTGTATTTAGTACAAGGTGTCAAATTATAAAGAAATAAAATTACTTTCATTTCTCTGAAGTATATAGAGAACTGAGTAGATAAATGTTAATTTCAATAAATTAATACCATTAAATAATTAGTATCGTAATAACAAAAGAAATAACATAATTTATCGAGTTGCTGATATCTCTGGATTTCAACCAGCAATTGTAGCATACAATAAAACTTGTCACAGCACACAAAAGCAACCAAATAACGATGGAACAATCCAAACCTGCAATGGACAAACAACAAATCATGCTCCCCCCCCCCAAAAAAAAAATGACAACTGAAAGTAGTCTATAGACCAAAAGTAATCTGTCGCAAAACAAACATCTCCCAAATTCCTTGGTTAAACCAATACAATGAGGAGAAATGGACATGACTGTTCAAAAAATGAAACTAGGAAAGTATCAGAAGATCGCATGATAACTCAGAAATGTTGAAGTACATAGGCAAATGATGATATTTATTTTGCAGATGATGCAAAGTTGGGAAAAACTATGCAAGAGTAGAACGGATATTGGGGCTTGCAAGAAGACCAGAATAGACAGTGAATGTGCAAGTGAATGGATTTTCTGGTTCAATGTTACATGCTGCAAAGTGTATGGTTCTAAAATTTAAAAGCAAAGATGGAATACAAAGTACACAATTGATGAGGATATCAAACCTTTAAGATTATGAAAGCAGCATGTTAACATATTTTTAAATCTTAAGATATTAAAAAATGAATCAAGTAAGAAAAGAGCCTAGTTATGGATTTTATTTTATGATTTCAGGCTATTGCTTTAATGTGCAATTTTAATAATCATATATAATAATTCTATTATTTAGAACTATTAAAATTACTCTAAAAAACTTAAACCGATCTATTAATTTTTTTTTAATTTATTAAAATTTATTGGGAAGGTGGAGAAGATAAGGAATCTGGGGTGATTGTGGATAAGAACTAAAATTTCATGGATACAGTGCTAAAATGAGCATAGCACAGCAAATTGTGGCAAGGACACTGATGTGCAGAAGTAAGAATGTTGATTTCATCATATGAGGCCTTCATCAGGCCTTATGTGGATTGGTGTGCACAGATTTGGTCACCTTCTTTTCAAAGAGAGATAATAGAAAGGATTCAGAGAAGATCGACTAAAGAGATTTCTGTTCTCCAGAATACTGAGTATGAAGAAAAAAATTGAGGAAAAAAAAGCAGTCTAGTCAACAGGAGGAGGGGGAGGGAGTATGATTAAGACATAGAAGATGGTAGGGGGAGGGTTAGTACCAGATTAAATGTACATAAGGTTTTTCATAGATTGGGAGGTGAATAATAAATAAATGAACAATTTGCAGACAACTGTGAATAGAAGAAGGGATATGACCAAGATGTATAAGAAGGTGAGGGGTTGTTACGAGATTAATATGCGTGAGATTTTTCATGAAGAGAAGAGAGACAAGGGTAAAACAAGGGGTTATAACTGAATGCCATAAAAGGATGGTTTGGGAAAGGGAGTGAGGAGTAGGACTTTTTCATGGAGAGTGACTAATGAGTGTAAAAAGTTTTTTTCACCTGTTTACAAGATAAATTACACTTGCCAAAAAATTATATTCTTATTTCAAGTGTGAGCAAAAAAAAGTCTGCATGTGAAGCAATTTCATGACTAGGTTACTTGTACATAAATTGCCTTAATATCTCATAATGCAAAGCACACTTCCTTTTGGGTGTGTGTATATCACTAAGCAACAGAAAGTGCTACTACCCAGACCACTTTCAACCTTTGAAATCTCATTAGTCAGAACTGAATTCAGAAAGATACCGAGGTTGAATTTATGCAGAAGTCATATTTTCTATATACAAATAGCAAAAAAGTGTATTACCTTATTATTAATACTCAGAATCAAAGATAGTTGTGGAAAGTTTTTTCAGTTGCTTACAAAATAAATTACACTTGCTAAGCAATTACATTTTTTTTTTTAAAATCCTTCACCCAAGTGTAAGAAAATAAAGTTGCATGTAAACATCTTCACAAGCTACACATATATACAGGCTGTTGAATTTACATCAATTGTCTTAGTATCCCATTAATGCAAAACACATTTCCTTTTGAATATGAATACTGCTATGCATTATGAGGAGGACAACTATCCAGACCAGTACTGATCTTATTGAAATTTAATCAGTGGAAGCCAGAAATCGTTTTCATGACTACAGCCAAATGTGGACATAAATTTATTGCCAGCATACTAATAAATTATATTACACAAAAATGTGCTATACATTTCGTACAAATTAAATTCCAATACTTTTGGCAAAAGATACAAATTTCCTAAAGATGTAGTTTAGGAATTAATGTACAGTGCTTACAGAAAAACTATGCAGAGAGACATTTCAGTATGGAATATGTCCACCCCAAACTGCAATGCAGCTCTCACAACATTGTACCATGCTTAGCATCAAGTGATTGAGCTAGAATAAGGCCTTGTTTGTTTTTTGGAGGGAATTTTGAACAGCAATGCATCTCCCTATTGCATCTCAATCATGTTCTATGGGGTTGAGATCTGGGGAGTGTGCTGGCCTTCAATTCGATTAATATCCTCAGTCTCCAGAAGTATCTCCACTGCTTATTTACGATGTGGTGTGGCATTGTCATCCATAAAAATTAATTCTTCGACTACAGCACCACAGAACAATTGAGCATGACATTGAAGAACTTCGTTGCAATACTGTTCACCAATCATAGTCATTTTTTCCAACACTTATAGCTCAGTGCATCCATTAAGCATAATGCCTCTCAACACCATGACCCTAGCACAACCGTTATCTATCCCTTTCAAGAACATTCTTGCAATAATAAACAGTACCACATTCGATGCCAGATCAAGTATTATCTGAAATCAGAGAAAAGACTAGAGTACATTAGCCCATTAGTGTCTTGTATAAATTTTTATGGATAACACAACTGAAAACAATGAGCTGTGAATAAAGGGATGCAGACCAGAGGCCATTGAGAATATAGGCCTACTTGTTGCAGACATCTTGCCACACTTTGTTGAGATATCCACATTACCTGTGCTTGAATGGAACTGACCTGCCATGGTTGGTTGATTATATTTTGCTGTTACAACCAAAAATCTGTCATTATGTTCCATGGTAGAGCAAGGGCGACCCCTTAGCAAATGCGCAGAACACATTTCATTAGTTTGAGGTGCTGCCCAGAGCCTGTATACAACATTGTGTGAGATTCCAAACTCTGGCAATATCAGTAATTCTGCAGCCTTTAAGCTTTCCAATAATTCTTTCCCTGTGTGAACTCATCTAAGTTATGTCTTTGAGAAATTACAAGACATCCAAGTTTGCAACTTTATTCCTTCAAACACAATTTGCTTAGGACAGTTTTTTGATTTTATTGAGTGCTACCATGTGATCCTTTTGTGTGCAATTTGAAAATATGAATGTGTACCCTTTCTATTTGAAATTGTCAGTTTATGTGGAATGTAAGCAATGTCAGTTGCTGGGGTGACCTGCATTGTCCCAGGTGGCAATCTATTTTGGAATCCTGTCTCAATCACAAATGATTTAAATCAAACATGGATAGATTTGGGAAGTGTTTATTCTTTCCTCCTTTTTTTTTAAGGAGGGGAGGGCAGCAGGGTGAAGAAATACAGATGAGAGAAGTAGCAAACAGTTGAAATGATGGTGGTATATAACTTTGAAATTCAACAATTTTGAAATAATGCAGATGAAATATCATTTATTCTAGAAATAAGAATTTTAGAAATTTTATCAAGCAAGGTTAGCATTTGTTTTATGGAAATTTTGCATATGTAAGAATGGCTGCTAAAAATAATTAGAACTAACGAAAAATAGTAATATTTTATAATTTAGGTTAGGTTATAGTGTTTTTAAGAATCAGAATTTATAAAAATGCTCATTCAGAATTAATTAAAACTAATGAAATCCCATTAGTTTTGATAAATTCTGATTAAGCATTTTTGGCTGCAAGAAATCTTGCACTGCTTTTATGATTCAGCACATATTAGGGGTCAAGTTTTATCACTACAAAGCAAATTATACTTAACGAGAAATTATATTATTATGTAGGTAAACATGAGCACATACAATATCAATCATGATAAGCACACTATTATAAATTCACAAACATAAAGTTGAGAACAGTTATAAGGAATGACTGGCACAGTATCCTCATAAACACAGATTTAGGCTAGTTTACATTCATAATTAATGAATGAATACAGCACAGAGAAATAATTAAACAATGTAATAAAACACACACAAAATAAGTGGAAGAAGTTGCTTCCCCCTCTCCCCCCCTTGTGAATATTAACTATGTGCTACCTACACTAACATTAATAAACTTGAAATAATGGTTAGTATTCTATTCTTTAATATAACACGTATTATATTATATTAAATGTATATTTAATATAATATAATATTGTATTTGATATGTATATACATGAAATATATATAAATTCTGATAATGGTGAAAAAAAATTTTCAAATACTGGATATTATTTCTGGGAAAACTCCCAGAAAATATTGTCCAGCAAATCACAAGGAAATTATCAACTGAATTAATGCACAAAGCATTAGCATTAGGCAAATGCTTAGTGCACACCACTTAATTCACAATGCTTATGCTTTTAAAAATCCTAGAATTCCACAGACATCTGAACTTTTATATTTTTATAAAACTTAATAAATAAAAGAACCCAATTAATCTATTACCTTCCATTAATAAATATCAGGACTTCTTGCTCATTTCACACACACAACACATATATATATTATTATTTTTTTTTTTTTGTTAGAGAACTAGTGACTGATTTCAAGATGCAAAAATGACTAAAAATAACTTTGTTTTCACTCTGTTCTCAGAACTTCTTAAGTGCTGTGACCTTGAAATACTAGGTCACTAACCCAACAGTAAAACTTCTGCCAGAATCTGATAAGCAACCTCTCCTCCCCACATGAACTAGAATACTACACTTAGCAGCAAGGCTCTTCTGACTGTAGTATAATAAGTATACCATATTATTATCATCCAAGACTGCTAAAAAAGTATGAGCTTCTAAAATGCTTTAAGTCCAGGATTTTATTTTTCTTTTAAAAACTTGCATGGTCAAGGGCAGTATTGGTAAAAACTGGAAGGTATATTATTTTTGGTACTAATACTGGATAAGGAAAAAAAATATACCAGTAACTAAATTAACAAAATTATAGGTTATTAACAAACACAGGATGACTGTAATTTGAATCTACAGGCTTTAAAAAAATAAAATGTATATTATTAAGCTCAATTTATTCTATGGGTAATACTTTATCACAAACACAAAATGATTGTAATTTGATCTACAGACTTTAAAAAATAAAATAAAATGTATATTATTAAGCTCAATTTATTCTGTGGGTAATAGAGATAATTTAACAAAATATAAAAACTCAACTTGATGATATGGATATAGAGGATGTTATTAATCGACCATTATTTTATAGTCAAATAAATTGAATAAAAACTTGTGAAATGGATGATAAACTGCGAAGTGTTGAGGAACTGCTGCAGCTGAATGTGTTTTAACAGATTTAGAAAAGAGATGAAATTACCAATACCAATCCTCTTGAAATGTGATCAGGAAAACTACTATTTACCAAAAAAATGCAAACAGCAAAATTTGAATATTTAAGGTGAAAGAGAGTGAACTGATGACAGACAGGTCATTAATAACCTAATTCTGAATCAGTAACATGTAAACACAGTTGAAAAGTTAATTAAGCTATCTGGATTAATTACAGATATTCAATTCACATATCATCGAACATCGTTAGCATAAAACAGAAATGAAAAATTAAACAAGAATGGAATCTCCCCTTATAAGCACTCACGAGACAGCCAAGAGAAAAACAATACTATTAGGATCAATTGAAGTGAGTGTGTGTGTGTGTGTGTGTGTGTTAGAGAGAGAGATTAAATTAAAAAAAACAACACACACACACATGCCTTCAATGCTGTTTATTTTTTTTTTTTTTATTTCCAATTGTTTTACAGTAACAATGATCCATGGTACACGAATTGAAATATCTATAATTAATCCATCTAAATTAAATCTCTTCAACTGTCTACATGCTACTTATTCAGAATAAGTACAGTTAACAGTTTCAGAATAAGTACAGATAACCCACAGTTATCTCTTAATAAACTTATTTATCAACCTAACTGCTCTCTCCTCTGTACTCAGCCAAATATTTTTAAAAAGTTTTAGGGCATTATTATAAATTTGAGAACAGTACTCAATGGTTGAATGAATGTGTAAGTTTTACAATATTAAGTTATTCAAGAGTCAAAGTAATGCCTTGGGTAAAAGAAAAAACCCTAATGTTTGGGATGAGATAAGTAACATGTTCATGCCAAGAAAGAATGGATGTTATCCTAAGAAAACAAATCTCATCTTGTCCACAATTTGGGAGCTGGCAAGAATGAATGAAAAAGGTTCGTTTTTATTACAAGAAATAAGGCATTACTAAGTTTTACTAGAAATGATATTAAGATTATCAGATCCCAATCAATAATGCCGTGTCATCAGAAAACTGAGGACTGGAGTTACAATCAAGCAGAGAAAGACAGTAATGTAATGAAGGAGGAGATTAGGTGAAAGAAAGGAGCCCGATGAAATGCCAGCATTAGATGCAAAGTCTAGGAAAAGATTCATCCACCATCATACGAGGGTTGTTCAATAAGTCCATGCAAAAATGAAGAAAACAATTTTTGGAGATAAACGTTTTTTATTTTTCAACATAGTCTCCTTTGAGGTCTATACACTTAGTCCAACAATGCTCAAGTTTTTTGATCCCATCCATATAGTACGATTTGTCCAACTCTTCAAAATAGGCAGTTGTTTCAACAATCACTTTATCGTTTGATGAAAATCTCTTTACTGCAAGCCATTTTTTCATGTTTGGAAACAGATAGTAGTCCGAGGGAGCCAAATCTGGAGAGTACGGGGGAGGAGAAAGGACTTGGTAGCATAAATTGAACAATTTTGCAGTCACAATTGCAGAGGAGTGAGTGGTTGCGTTGTCGTGATGAAAAAGAATCTTCTTTTTCGCCAAGTGTGGTCGTTTTTCCTTTATTTCATTATTTAAACAGTCCAGCAAAGATGCATAATACACTTCGGTAATTGTTTTGCTGTTTTCAAAGAAGTCTATGAAGATTATGCCACGAGCATCCCAGAAGACAGTGGCCATAATCTTTCCTGCTGAAGGAATGTTTTTCGCTTTCTTTGGTGCAGAATCCCCGCTTGCAACCCCATTGTTTTGACTGTGTCAAAACAATGGGATTGCAAGCAGGGATTTGACGCTTTTGACAAGCGAGGAGTTGACGCTTTTGACATGGATTTGACAATCCATGTCAAAAGCGTCAACATGTCAAAGTTCACACGTTGACGCTTTTGATCCGGTGTGAGCAAATGCACCACCCCATCTTGCGGATAGTTTTCTCATATGTAAATATTCATGTAAAATATTATGTACATGGTCATTTGAGATGCCCACAGCCTTAGCAATTTCACGTACCTTCACTCTTCTATCATTCATCACCATATCATGGATTTTTTCAATAATTTCTGGAGTAGTGACATCAACAGGGTATCCAGAACGTTCAGCATCACTTGTGCTCATATGGCCAATTCAAAAGTTACTAAACCACTTATAAACTGTTCTAATCGAAGGTGCAGACTCACCATAATGTTTATCGAGCTCAGCTTTGGTTTTCTGAGCCATTTTGCCTTCCAAAAAGTAATGTTTAATCACTACACGAAATTCTTTCTCATCAATTTTTCACAAATCATGGTACTTGATCGATTCAAATGAACACCAAACACAGAGTAATTGATCTATCTGATTGAAACTGTGTGTGATCCTCCAACAGTTGCCACCAACTAAAACAAAATAACCTCAATAAATACTGGTGATGCCATCTCTTAGACTTTGCACGGACTTATTGAACAGCCTTCGTATTAAATTTATATCCAGAACAGAAAGCTAGCAACCCAGTTGCAGAAATCAGAAGATAGACCATATTATGGGAATTTACTTAATATGCCTTTATATCAAACCCAATCAAATGCATTAGTTATTATTTTTTTTATTATTTTCCTGACCATGGTGAGTTTTATTATTTTCCTGACCATGGTTGACTTCCCATGAGTCACAAGACTCATCATGGGAAGTCAACACAAAGTATCATACCACTCCTTAAACTCATCCACTGTCTGTACATACATGCATTGGCTAAGTGTTATGTCTGTACATACAACTAGACAATGAATTCCATGCTCCTACCACTTGTCATACAAAAACACTCACTTCTTTCCCTTTTACTCAACATGCCCTTTTGCAACTTCCAGCCTCCCTTGACCTTGTTCCTTCCCCTTGTTCTACCACATGAAAAATTTCCTTGGTGTTAATATGATAACCCATCAGCAGCTTAAATGACTCGATCATAGTCCCCCCCCATTTGTCTTCTATCACAAAACTCTGCAGTCTGCATGCCCTCAGTCTATCCTCATAATCAATATTGTACAGTCCAGACGTCATTTTTGTTACCTGTCTCTGCTCCTCTTCAAGGTTACTTCATGCTCTTCAAATCCCAGTAATCAGATATGAGCACAAAAATCCAGATGTGGTCTGATCAAAGCTTTATACAATGTGACCACCACACTATGTGGAGTTAATGTCCTCCACAACATTGCAGCAATTCTCCGAGACATCTTCACAACCTTTGCAATATGTCATCAGAACTTCAAATCTATCCACAATCACTCCAAGATACTAAGACTATTACACTTTTTTATATAATCTTTGTCAAGTAGCTTTATTTTATCCTCCCACATGTTTTGCCAATTTTTCTATTGGCATCCTCAGGGAATACAAACTAGTAAGCTAAAATGAAGGTTACAGACTAGGTTATAACTGATGGTTCTAATTCTCCCACTTACCAACTGTCCAAGTATCTTGCGAAGATTTTACAACAACACATTCACGTCTCTGATTCTTATATTAAAAACTCAAAACATTTTATAGATAAAATAAAAAACATCCCTATCTTTGAAGAGGATATACTAGCAAGCCTGGACATTACATCTCTGTTTACTAACATTCCAGTGGTTGAAGTCATCAACATCTTAGACAACTTGTTCCCAAGAAACATCACTACTTTGTTCAATCACTGTTTAACTTCTAACTATTTTATCTGGCAAAAAACGATCTACAAACAACTCACTGGATTAGCTATGGGTAGCCCCCTCTCACCTCCTTGTGCTGACTTATTCGTGGAAGATCTAGAGAAAAAAATCTTATCCCAGATCATTCCAAAACCGAAAATTTGGTACAGATATGTAGATGACATCTTTATCATTTGGGATCATACGAAAGAAGAACTAATGAATTACCTCAACCAAATCAATAGTTTCCACAATACCATCAAATTCACATTAGAAATGGAAAAAGATGAAAAACTGCCATTCCTTGACATTTTAATAAAGAAACAAACCAATAATAGTATCAACCTATCTGTGTACAGAAAACCTACAAATACTGGACGTTACCTCCATTTCAACTCAGCTCATCACATAGCTCAGAAACTTAGCATTATCCATAGTCTCAAGAAAAGAGCTATACAGTATACGACAGACAAGGATGATCTACTAACGGAATTAACTACAATATCCAGAGAACTTTCTTTAAATGGTTACCCAAAAAGACTCTATAACAAGATTCTCTTTACTGATATACCACATAGACAACATGTTGACGTCCAATACATCAGTACAATTACGATTCCTTTTGTCAGCAATATTTCCAAAAAATTAGCTAACCTTTTAAAACCACATAAGATCAGAGTGGCATTCAAACCAATCAACACTATTCGGAAATTTTTAAGATCACCAAAAGATCCTCACCCATTTTACAAGTACTCTGGAGTATATGTGAATAAAGAAATGCCACAAGAACAGACAGGCTTTAGGATAGGTAAAGGAACTAGAGACTAGACAGCAAACATGAGATGGATTTTGGAAAGAACAAGAGAATTTCAGAAGGAAGTAGTCATCTGTTTTGTTGACTATAGGAAAGCTTTTGATTGCATGGATCACAACAGACTGTGGACTGTAATGAGATCAATGGGAATACCTCAGCATCTAATTCTCTTGATAAGACAGCTGTATGACAACCAAGACACTTCAGTAAAAACAGTCTTTGGGGAAACAGACAGTGTTTAAGCGAAAAAAAAGGGGTGCAGCAGGGTTATATATTGTCACTTTATCTTTCTAATATTTACAGTGAATATATATTGAGAATGGCTAACTTAGACAAAGACCCAGCTGAAATTAAGAATGGGTGGCAGAAAAATAAATAATTGAAAATATGAAGATAATACAACCCTCATTCCAGAAACTATGGAAGATCTGGAGTGGCTGATTCTATTGGTTAAGATAGTAAGTAACAAAGCCAGGCTTAATTTAAACATCAGCAAAACAAAAGTGATGGCTTCTGGCAATTTGGATGAATTTATAATAGAACTAAAATAGAGATAATTTGAAAGTTATGATTTACTGGGATCCAGAATCAGAAATGATGGTAAATAAAATGAAATTAAAAGAAAGATAGTGATATGGGGAGGGGGGGGGGAGCTATGCAAAACTTGACAAAAATTATGAAAGATAGAGATGTAAGGCCACGAAAGTTAGAATTGTTGAGGCAATGGTATTTATAATAGTGATCAATGGACGTGAAAGCTGGTTATTAAGAAAAAAGACAAAAAGCGAATTGATTCATTTCAATTATGGGCATGGAGGAGACTCTTAAGAATGACCAATATAAAGGTGTAGAGAGTATAAAGACAAAGTTCCTTGGATGCAATGATCGCTAAACAGAAGTTTATATTATGCGAGCAGATGAATCATTGGAAAAGGTAGTTATGTTGGTGAAGATTGAAGGCATGAGAAGAAGAGAAAGACTGCAAAAATGTTAAATGAACAACATAAAAGAACTTACAACTGCTGAAAGATAGGACAAGAGGCTGAATGGTGGGAGATCCTTTATTCACAAGATCAGCAAGATTTGAAAACATTCTATCCATGTATACCTGGCAGAATAGTGCCAGAAGATTATTCACCACCTAACATGGAATCTCCTAAAGTTATCATCAGGTTCGAACCAGTACACTAGCTAGTGGCAACTTTGCAGAACAATATCATTTTAAAGCAATAGTCTCTAAAAATAAAATATTATTATTATTACGGGCAACTCCAAGGAGTCGATACTCATCGAGGGAGACCCTAACATCATGTTAAGAACAACTATTCGACATTCACACAGTATCTATCACAATCATGGCACCCACAACAGACTCTGGCAGCTTATTCCGCTCATTCACCACTCTCCAAGTAAAAAACCTAGCTCTAACATCCTTGCTAACCACACTCTTGCCTAGCTTCCATGTATGGCCCCTAGTCCTATTCTCAAAAATATCTTCTGAATTAATCTTATAGAAACCCTTCAGTAATTTGAATGTCTCAATCATATCACCCCTTTTCCACCTATCAACCAATTTCTGCAACCTACAAATCTTCAACCTGTTCTCATAAGGTTCATTCCATAGACCTGCCATCATCTTGGTCACTTGCCTCTGGATCCTCTCCACCTCCTCCCCATCAAGAAGAAACCCTGGCGCCAATATCTGGGCACAGTAGACTAGATGGGGTCTTATCAAGGCTCAATACAGAGGAACAATAACCTGTTTGTCTCTGCTCATCAAAGTATTTTTCAGCAACCAAGTGAGTTGATGTAGCCACTTTTTCAATGTGCCCCCCCCCCCCGAAACTTCAATGCCCTAGCCACCAACACTCCTAAATCCCTGGCCTCGTCAATCTCCTGGAGTACGGTTCCACCAGTGTGATATACTGCTGCTAATCTTTTCACCCAAAATGCACAACTTTACACTTTGCCACATTAAATTGACATCCGTTCTCCTTAGCCCAGTCCTCCAAACTATCCAAATCATCCTGCAAAATTTTGACATCCTGTGCACTCACTATTGCTCTACCCAACTTTGCATCATCAGCAAACAAATGAACACTTCCTCTCAGATCCTTGCCTATATCGTTAAGGAACAAATTGAACAGTAGTGGTCCAAGAATGGAACCCTGCGGCACGCCACTAGCCACAGGCCGTCTTTTGGACTCTACGGCTGAATAAACCACTCTCTGATATCTCTCCATCAACCACCCTCCTATCCATCTCACCAACCCTATATCCACCTGCATATGCTGCAGTTTACTGATTAGAATTCCATGTGGTATCCTGTCAAAGGCCTTAGCAAGGTCCAGTAGAATCACTGTAAACTCATTACCCTTATCCAGTTCAGCCGTCACTGTGTTATAAAACAGTGAGCAAGTTACTGAGGCATGATCTATCCTTTACAAAACCATGCTGTCCCCCATACAGTATCCCATTTTCATCTATCCAATCTTGTATTTTCCTCTTGACTATTTTCTCAACCTTGACAATGATTCCTGATATGCTGATCGGTTGGTAATTTACAACAGCAGTCTTGGAACCTCCTTCATGCAGTGGAACTATTTTCCCCTCTTTCCACCCCCCCGGGACTGACCCAGACCCAAGACTCAAATTAAACAAAATGGTCAAGGGCACTGACAATTCTTTAGCTGCTTCATGTACGGCACAAGCTGGTATACCATCCAATCCCACAGATGTATTGACATTGAAGTTTTGTAATAGACTATTCACCTCCACTTCATTCACCACAATTCCTGTATAAGCTATTGGTTCATTCATTCCTGCAAGGCCACCTGGATGATATGCTCTTGCAAAGTGCTCGCTCAGTAATTCCACTATATCAACTGACTCGGTTACCTCCCTACCATCGGCATTCTTTAAAATCATTCTGCCATATACATTTTTTCTTTTACTTGCAGCATATCAAAAAAACTGTTTAGGATTCTCTTTAGCCTGCATGGCTAATGTTCTTTCATAATCCACTTTCAGTTTTCTTACCACACTCGTTGCCCTTCTGGCCTGAGCTTTATACCGTTCATGTGCCTGCCAGTCACCTTTCTCCTTAAATTCCCTCCATAGTTGTTTCTTTTTTTGCAGCTCAAGCTTAATGGTGTTATTCATCCATTTAACCCTTACTTGATTTATTATTCGGACTCTAGGTATACAATCAGCCATTGCTTCATGCAAACACTTCTTAACTGCCTCCCATGCACTATCAACTTCTAGTCCTTGCAGTTGTGCATACCATGGCACTGAACCAATCAAACTACTAAGCTGATCATACTTTCCAGCCCGATAATTCCACATGTACCCTGTCTTAATTGTAAATTCCACACCTTTAGCCACCTCCCAAGTCAAGACCCTATGATCACTCTCTCCAATTGGTGGCAACGTGGTCATATTCGTTACAGCCAAATTCTCAGATGCAATTACTAGGTCAAGCACTCTCTGACCCCTAGTATTTTCCATTACATGCTGTCGCAGATAGTTATCCCTTAATAACTGCATAAAATCCAATTCCTTCCACCCATGTGTCCTCTCCTCCTTCCAATCAATGTTACCATAGTTGAAATCTCCCATAACAATTATCCTCCTCTCACTCATTTTTTCTATTTGCTTATGAATACTATCTCCACCATCTATTCCATCACCTGGTCTATAGGAGCACCCAACTGTATATTTTGTTCTGCTAGTCTCAAGCTCACACCAAATTGCCTCAAATGTGCTCTTTTCTCTATCCTGCAGTTACACTTCTATTCTCCTTGGCTGCAGCTCATCAGCTATCATCAATAACTCCTCCCCCTCATTTTATTCTCCCTGTCACTCCTGAACACACCATACCCCTCATATTCAATCCCACTAGCTATATCATCTTCTGTCAGGCATGTTTCACTAATGCCAATAACCTGTGGCCTGGAAGTGCCAACCAAGGCCAAAAATTCTTCCTTCTTGTTCCTAATAATTCTAGCATTAGTAGACATGAATTGCAGACGCGCATCTGTCCCATCCCTATTTTGATGCCTTATACTAACTATCCCATTCTGATTTGTAGTCCTTCGTACTCACTCGGGCATATTACACACATTCATACACTCAACTGTCTCCCTAAAGTCTGCATATCTGCTCCCCCCCCCCTTAATAACTCTAGTTTCCCTGATTCTGCACATCCACTTCATTCAACACACACCAAATCCATTCAAATGTAAACCATCCATCTTATATAAATCCTTTCGCCCATCGAACTCACTCCACACATCCACAAATTCCACACCACTCCTCCTGCATAATCCGTGCATAAAGTCATTAGCAATTTTGACCCTCCTTCTATACTCTTCACTGTCATACCGTAGCAACAGACTCACCATCCTAACTCAATTCCTTCAAATCCTCTCTCATAGCCATTTTGTCTCCTTTCAAATCATTTGTTCCTGCTACTACTATCAATTCTTTCACCCTCTGCTTTTGCATTCTAATTGACTTGCTTACATCCTTAATGTTCGCACCAGGTTAGTGCGATTTTGTCAAACTCATCTATCACACCTCTTACTAAAGAATCTCCATACAACACTCGCTCTTTCATTTTGTTTACACTCACTATCATACTCTTATTTTTCTTATCATACTTTTGACATCTATTAGTTAGTATGCTCGGTAAACATTTTTGCCAATGCTCCAGCTGCCGATTTGGCCTATGTATCGCTCTGCGTAACCATATGATCTCATTCATTGCATCTGTGTCATCATTTTTATTATCCGTTATTTCATTCATTCGTTCTGCATTTTTACCTTCATTCTCACTTTCAACACCACTCTCATAGCTATCTGGTACTACCTCGCAAATATCTTTGCGAGGTAGTACCAGATTTTCAACAACGATATCACTCTCACGACCTGAAACACACTTTAAATCCTCACATTCCTTACACTTTCTGCACACATTCACTCCACCATCAGTGTCTAACCAGACTCCAACCGCTCTCCTCAAAGCATACATTTCACAAACGGTACACTCAATAAAAACCTTTATATTAAAATTTTTGGACAAAGATGGCGATCTGGACGCCATTGTATTCCTTCTTATCAGTAACTCAGAAAACACACAAAAATCACACAGACACGCTAAGATACGAAAAGTAAATAATACTAAGTAAAATTCAAGCAAATTTACCAATTATTACTTAAAATAATACTTATCTGTTCAGGAGCTCTCTACAAACATTACACACACCATGTAGCCCTCTAGTGGCCAACCATGTTAGTCTCTTCATGAAATCTGATGTGACTCTGAAAACCTCATTTATACTGTGTGCTATAAGAAATGGGGAAAATAAACTGGGCCTTGTCTGGAGTCTAAACATGCTTTCTGGCCACTTCAAGTTTTCAACAAAATGATGTGCTATTACCTTGGACAATGGAACTCTACTACCACCTGGTGATACTGGTACCCAATACTAGATATTTGGAATTTTATCTGAAACATGCAGATTCACACCTCAGCTTCTTTCTAGATAAGTTCACTCTTCAACTATTTCTTACAGTGATGATCTAATGCTTACTGCCAGATATATTCATTACTACAATGAGACAACCAACATAAAGTACAGACAAACAGAGGATATGGTTGATACAGAATGGCTAGACCACATATTACACATGTGGTGATCAAAATATCAGTTCTATCAATATTTTAATACATTTGATATTTAGCTCTAGGTAAATGTGGTCCAAAATAGTTCTTACTACATGTGGGAAAATAAATCATTTTCAAAGCTTCCCTTAATTTGCAAATGTAACTATGATTTAAGAGGTACAGCATTTCAGTTTGTGCAAAAGAATAAACCTGATTTATGTGCTCTCTTTTCTGTACATCTCTAACATGTTCATTCATGGATTTCTCCTGAGCAGACTATCTGTTCTGTACAAATTCCACAAGCACATCTACAAGATGTGCTTGCAGAATTTTGCCTAGTTTCTTTAATGGCAGATGAAGTGACCTTCTGTTGAGCACAGAACAGTAACTACTTTGGAAGAGCGAGTGTAAATGTTTCCAGACAAGTGCCTACGGTACTAATGCACTATAGGTTGATCAACCAACCTCTTGTGTATGGGCTCAACATAAAAATTCTGTAAGTCACATTTTTTTATGCATGGTAAAGTGACAGCACCTCTGAAGTTATGATTTTCTTGCCTACTGGATGACTCTTTGTGTGCTTGATCTAAAATGGTAATCACTGCTTTCATAATGTAACCATTTTAATTAGGATATCCCTCGGGCATTAATTAGGATATCCTTCAGATCACTTGATATGGCACATGCCATATCAAGTGATCCCACCCCCAGTGTGATGAAATCATATTTTTGTGCAAGATAGTAGCATGCTGCAGCAAGTATGCAACTTTCTGTTTTTGTTCTGTAAATTGTATATGTAAATATATATTGCTGCAGCATGCTACTGTCTTGCACAAAAATATGATTTCATCACACTGGTGGTCTTGTTCTGGCTGGAAATGGAGATTAATCCACAGAAAGAAAGGGCTCTGTTATCTTCTTCAACTTAATCTAGGATGAAAACTGTAACCAGCAAGTTAAGAAGTTGGCCCTCGAATCCTTGCCTTATGAAAATTTCATCAACATATCTGATAAATTTCTTTAGTTTTATGTAGTACCCTTCCAAGGCCTGTCATTCAAAGGATGCCATGTAAACATGATAAAGATGAGGCAAGATTAAGGAGCCTACTGACAAACCTCCTTTCTGTTCGCATATTTCTGCCTTATTGAAAAAAGAAGTCATTTAAATAGTATTGGGAAAGTTTGATGGTAACCTTTACAACAACAACAACACGGTTTCTCCATGACTTTCTAGCAACTCACTGACATCATCAATGTCAGCATTCCCAGTTCCAACATCCTTGGCCATTCTAGACACATCAGCCATTTCTGGAACAGGTTCAAATCCATGAAATTCAAGAAGTGCATCAGGACACAATTTCCCCCAGACCTCATTCATACATGACTCTTCTTCCCAGGCTATTACAATGTTTGTTATGCTCTTAAGGATGTTAAAGGGCTTCCAATAATCTTGCAGATAAAGAATCAGATGTCAACAATCCCTCTAAAGGGTGTGCTTATGTACACCTTGAAGGATGCAATGAAACCCTGGTCTGTTGAATGCAAAAATGAAGTAGTGATGGGTGGCAAATATACCCCCCTTAACATCCAAGGCAACATTATATAAATCTACAAGGTTTATTGGATGCTCATGGGTATTCAAGTACTAAAACAACTTTATTAGACAATTATTTGCAGCACAAAATTCTACCACCTCTGAAGAAAAATATGAAATGTACCATCGAGTAAAGATTGTCTGTGTCACCGAAGCTTTATTAGAGAGCCAGATAACAGGCAAACAAGTCTCAGCAATGCTCTTTCTAACAGGGGTGTTTCTACATGGTGTACCAACAGTGATTTTAATTTTAATGTGCCTAAAGTATTGCCACCCAACATCAATGTAAGTTGGTTTTTTGCAGGCTTAAAACCAGGACTAGATTTCCCCTCAAGAGTTATACATGTCCTACTAGGCATCTTTTACCAGTATAGATCCATCACATTCACATTAAAAACCAAGTCAAGAGTGTAGCCACTTTCATTAATTATTTTATGGAATTCATCTGGATTCTCATTTGCTGCAGACACATCAACATTAGACGATTCGCCAGAAATTTTAACACTGAATTTTTGTCAAAGTTTTGAATCAGAAAAAAACGAAACCCATGCTTGCCACAAATGATTCTTTTCCACCAGTTCTTCATTTATTTCAATAAACAAGGACTTTGTCTTGTCCATGATTACTACTTTAATTACAGGAACATTGTTTTGATTAATATAGCCAAACCATAGCACCAATGATTTTTCTATTTTTTCCATTACTTCACTCCACGAATGTGATATGTCCTTGACACTTTTGAATTAACAATTTTTGCATGTGAATGCTTTACCTTATCTACATTGATTACTAATGTTGAAAATGTAGAAAGCATTAAAGTATTAAACACACACACACACACATTTGAATGGGTCACCTGATTCAATCTGTTGAATCACTTTGATTTTTTTCCTCAAAGATAAAGTGATTTTGTTTTTTTTTTATATGAATAAGACACTGAATCAGCTCCATCTTTAGATAACATTTTTAATTTAATGTTTAAACACTAATATTTAGTAAAAACTAACTTTTTTTAGCAGTCATTATAATGTACTTCATGGTGGACCAAAACAAACAATTTCATAATCTTTACCCACAATGACATAGAATACAAAATAAAAGACAACTGTAAATGCTGCACAAATGCTTTGCTTTTGTTAATGATGGTTTTTGATTTTTTGCTCTGAACATAGGCTATTTTGTACAGGGTGGCCTGTAAGTCACGAAGGGGGTTTAAAATGTGAATAAAATTGGGTGATAGTGGATAAGGATCTGAAATTTGGGGGACACATAACCAAAATTGTGAAGACAACACAAAGGCTTCTGGGAATGATGCGGAGGATACAGACTTGAAGAAGTAGGGAGATTCTTGTTCCATTGTATACGGCTTTGATTATGCCACACATGGCCTGTTGTGCTCAGATTTGGTCACCTGGTTTTTAGAAGGATGATGAGATGTTGGAAAGGGTCCAGAGGCGACTGACTAAGGTAGTTTCTAACCTCTGGAATGTTAAGTATGAGGAAAGATTGGGAAGATGCAACTTGCAGAGTATGGTGAACAGGAGGAAGAGGGGAGATATGATAAACCTACAAGTGAGTAAGGGGTTGTTATAGGATCAATGTTGGAGAGTTTCTATAGAAAATAGTAAGAGGTCAGGGGAGAACCAGAGGTCATCCTGGGAAACTGTATAAAGAGGGTGTGAGTAGGGGAATGAGAAGCAGGTTTTTTTCATACAGAGTTGTGAATGATTGGAATGTCTTGCCTGAGAGTGTGGTGTCTGCAGAGAATTTGAGTGTGTTTAAAAGCACAGTATGATGAGCTGTGTGTATGAGAAAAGGACTTCCCAGATGAGTCTGACTCCATGGGGTTTTAGGTAATAATAATAATAACTCATAATAAAAAAATAAAATAAAATAAAAAAAGAATACGAATAATAAATAAAAATGTTATTAAACATTTAAACCCCCTTCATGACTTATGGGCCACCCCCATACGTAGAGGCTAATGTGAAGCCATCAGTTTCTATATACAAAGAAGTCTAGCTCATGAAAATACCTCACATGCAAACTTTATTTGCTTACATTTGTATAAAAAATTAAACAAAAATATAATTTTTTGGCAAGTATAATTTATGTTTGGTGTGGTACACCAAAACTTTCCTAAAAATTCTTCATGTTGCCTGAAGGAAGGAAGGAACCCAGTCCCTTGTCTTCATCTCCAACATTTCAGTGATCTGATAATGGTTACTTCCGTTGCCTTTATAGTGGAGACACTGCCTACTCATCCCGCTGAAATACCAAAAGACTACCACCCATCATCTAAGACTATCCAAGATTCTTAGCTTCAAAGTTCCTTAGAATAAATTCCCATCAATATATTATAATATGGATGCCATATTACATTGGGACTTTTGTCAAACCAAAATGCATAGCTTTGTACTTAGAAAAACAATGAACGGCCATTCATTTCATTTGCCCAGAGCACTATAGCCTATTCAGATCATCTTGCAGAAATTCCATATAAGAATAATTTTTTGTTTACCACTCTAGTCAACTAACATAAATTTTGTCTATATGCAAACTGTTAGCAATACCCTTCTCCCAGCATGCATTTGTTGGACATTCCTACATTGGAATACTTACTTTTTTATTACTAAGATCTCTATGAAACCATAACTCACTTGTTGCTAACACTTCATGGTTAAGTATTAGTACCGAGAGAGGAGGGAAAAAAAGCCTCCATGCTCAGAACAAGCTTCTCCATCCATAAAGAATACATGGTAATAATCAGCCATATTTTAAGAAGCAAAAATTTGTTCATTCATAGAAGGTTTGCTCACAATTGCATGTAATAACACTAATAACCAGTGCATTTTGTGTTTTAAAAAAAAAAAAAAAAAAAAGATTTCACTACTCATTCCTTACTATCAAGAAAAAATGAAAATTAAAAGGATACAAAAAAAAAAATATTTACTGACATTGCTATTTCATAGTATGATAATGTTTTTGGAAGAAGAGCAACAAATTAAATACTGTATATAATAATTTATTATTATATAAAAGTAGTAAAAAAAATGGTAAAGTGTATATGAATGTAAATTAAGTTTTATTGTAGCACTAAATAAATATGTGCTAATAACTTAATTCAAAGTAATATATAAGAGAATTTATTAATTCATACATACTTCACTAGGTGCAGAAACCAACCAATTATTACATAATTGGTTGGTTTCTGCACCTAGTGAAGTATGTATGAATAAAAAACTCTAAAACCATAAATATCTTTCTGGCGAAATCCCTTACTTCCACTTGCTTTGGATAATGGCAACTTCATTACATTTAAAAAACAGCATTTGCAAAACTATTTATTTGTAAAAAAATGAGTTTTTAAAACAATCATTTGCCACTGCATTGAAATAATATACTGTTATCATATAAAAATATCATTAATTACTAGCATTTTTTCCCATAGAAAATTTGAAATGCAGTGTTTTAAATTTCACATAAACACTGCAAGAGAGAGAGAATGTGTGTTACTTCTAAAATATAAGTCCTCAACCAATCACTAAATACAAACTTCCTATATATTAATTTATAGCTAACAGAAAATATTTATTTATAATTTCTGTTTATAATCTCAAAACAGAATAATCAAAACAAATGAATACGTTCTACTTATTTTTATGTAATTTGCTACTCCTCTTAGCTAGGAGTATGAAAAGAAAAAGGACCAAAACTAATCTTTAAAAATAACCTTCAGCAAGTCCAAATTTCACAATGCAGCAGCTGCCTTTGTGCTTTTTATATACACCCTTTGGAAATGTGCAATTACCAAACTACCAACTAGATAATTAATGTCTAAAAATAGCATTCGCAAAGAAGATATTAGGAAAAGTTATTGGGAAAACAAGAGCAAACATTGCCAACTTCACT
The DNA here is from genome assembly GCF_054136105.1 of Typopeltis vanoorti. Taxonomy (NCBI): domain Eukaryota; kingdom Metazoa; phylum Arthropoda; class Arachnida; order Uropygi; family Thelyphonidae; genus Typopeltis; species Typopeltis vanoorti. The sequence goes on from NC_143549.1 coordinate 126,708,994, forward strand.
GGCAATGTTTGCACTTGCCATATTTGTCATATGGCACTTCCATATTAAGCTTCATTTTTCTCAAAACTTTGTAAGTTCCAAAAAAACATGCTTAAACATTGTCTTATAACAGAATTAAATTTCAACTCCTAATTTCAGTGAAATGGTATTATGTCACCTTCAAAGTCAAATTCAGAATGGTCACACAACATTTATTTTTAATGTCTTGCAATACTATAGTCACACAGCTAAAGTCATTCTACAATAAATGCCATCTATAAAGTGAAAATTATATGAAGTCAAAAATTATATAAACCATGCCATTTGAGCTCATGTTTCTAATATGTACATTACTGTATTGAAGACATACAAACAATTTTATACACTGATATAAGGAAAAAGAGGTTTGCTAACTGGATGTTTTGTCTTTTTATATCAAAATCAACTGGAGAATATATAGTATATACACACAAAAAAAAAAAAAAAAAAAAAACCAGAGTCCAACACTGCACACAACAAAATCAAATTTTAAATGGGAGACAAATTTCATTGTCTGGTGTAAAACCATCGCCCTGCACCTGAATTGGCTTGAAGTTCAGACATGGTCTGCAAAACAGTTTCTAGACTAAGAAAGAAAAAAAACCTTAGCCCTCTCATGGTACTAATGTATTCTAGGTTTTTACAACTGTTTGCAGAGGTAGTCGCAAAAAAAAAGCCTTTATATACCAGCAGACTAGTAATGAGCAAAATTTGTTTGTTTATGCTTAGGCTAAGGATTAAAATAATATTTTACTTGATAAGAAATTATACACTTTGTAACCAAGCAAAAAAAAAAAACTTTCAAACAACAGTTGTTCTCAAAATGTAGAGCATGCCCAAAAATGATAGAACACATGTTCTTAAAGAACAAATGTCTGCTATCATCAAATCAGCTAACACCTTTTATTCCTCTATAGGGAGTACGTGAGGCTGTTTAGCTATATCTAATGTTTGGAGACTGAGGGGACAATTAAATCTCCATTGGTAACCAATCAGAGATAGCTGGTCCAAGACAATTACTAATTATACACAGCATCCGGTGAAGAGAGGTAGCTAGCAAGTGCCACCATCTCATGATCCCTAATTAACAGTATGTTTACTGTCTGAAAATACTGTGGGTTCTATAGGCGATATTCATGAGTTAAATGGACACAAAAAGAGTTTCTGGAAGAAAAGTCCAGCTTGTCCAAGTCAGAGATCAACTAATATAGGAAGTGGTAAAAAAAAAAAAAAAAAAAAAAAAAAAAAACGGCTCCTATAAGTTCCTCTAATCCACAACTAGAACTAAATTTATGATACTCTTTCTTCAGGCAGTCTGGTGTTTCCCAAACATGGATGTAAAGGCCCCCCTTGGAGAAATTAAAATATTTTGTGGCCCCCCCATCGAAAAAAAAAAAAAATTGTAATAAAGACATCATAATATTTATTGTATTTATAATCAATACAAAACGCACACGGCGAATATCGCAAAAATTAAATGCAAATATTACATTTTTAGCATCTTATATACACATTTGACATGCCACACTTAGTCTTATTCATCATCAAGGCCCATCACCTTTCCTAACTGGGTTGTGGGGGCAGCAGCTGCAAGAGGAACTTCCAAAGGTCACGATCCTCTGCCACCAAGCTCAGGTGTTCTGGTGGGACTCCCAAACGTGTCCACACAAGGTTTTGGATATAATCTATCCAGTGAGTCCTTGGCCTTCCGCATGGCCTGTTGAGGGGTCTCTCTTGTGGCATTCTGACCAGGTGCCCATACCAACAGGCCATGCGGAAGGCCAAGGACTCACTGGATAGATTATATCCAAAACCTTGTGTGGACACGTTTGGGAGTCCCACCAGAACACCTGAGCTTGGTGGCAGAGGATCGTGTAACTGTGTAACTGTGATTTCTCAACACAGAGAAGCAACGGTTGAGTACTGAGTGTTTCCCAAATTGTAGAGCTTCTGACTCTGTCGAGTCTTGCAGCCCTGCAACCCCTAGAAAGAACCTCATTTCTGCTTGGATTTGTGTCTGCATTCTTTCGGTCATTACCCAACTCTTGTGACCATAGGTGAGGATGGGGACATAGACTGTATTGAAGACAGCCAGCTTTGCCTTCTGGCTTAACTCCTGCTTCAATACTACTGAACGGCCAAGCTCCTGCAATATTGTGCTTGCTGAGCCAATCCGAGTATCTAGCTCTTTGTCCCACTTATCACTCGTGAATATTGACCCAAGATATTTAAACTTCTCCACCTGCCTCAGTGGGACTCCACTCACATGTAGAGTGGAGTCCAAAACTTGAGACCACAAATGTTTCAGTTTTGGCCACACTGATCTTCATTCTGGCTTCTACACAAACAGCTACAAACCCATCCAGGGTCTGCTGGAAGTCATCTGTGGAAGAACGAAGCAGAACTAGGTCATCTACAAAAAGCAGACGTCCAATGCTACATCTCAATTCTGAAACACTCACTGCTTCGGCTGTTCCTATCAATCCGGTCCATAAATATTATGAAAAGGAGAGGTGAACACCCTTGGTGGAGGCCAACGGCGACTGTGAAAGGTTCAGACTTTGTGCTGTTTACCCTGATGCAAAACACAACACAAAACTCTGGGCATTCATACAGGGACTTGATGGCAGCTAATAGTTGGCCATCCACTCCAAAGCTTATCCTGAGGAACCCGGTCATAGCCTTCTCCAAGCCCACAAAACGTGTACACTTCTTGGCATATTCCCAAGAATTTTCAAAGACTTGCCTTAAAGTGGAGATTTCGTCAATTGTGCTTCTACCAGGACGAAAGTCACATTGTTCTTCCTGGAACTTTGACTCAACTATGCTCCTGCACCTTCTTTCCAAGCATCTAGCATATACTTTCTCAGGCAGGCTGAGCAGGGAGATGCCACGATAGTTGCTGCAATCTCTCTGGTCTCCCTTCTTAAAGACTAGTATTATTATGCCTGTCTGACAATGCTTTGGTGCTCGCCCAGATATCCAAGCAGCCTGACACACTTGAGTCAGCCAGAGAACCCCGTCTCGATTTAAGGCTTTTAGCATTTCAGGCCGAATTTCATCATCACCAGCAGCCTTGCCCGATTTTAGCAATTTTATTGCTAAATGGACCTCTTCTGCTGTGAGACTAGTCATCGCCCCGATCTGCACCTCTTAGATGTCCACAACTGCTGGGCCACCTGAGTTAAGAAGGCTCTCAAAGTATTCCCTCCATCTGTGGAGGATATCCTTCTTGATTGTTAAAAGTGCACCATCAGAGGCCTTAATTGCGCTTGCTGTGCACGATTTCCTCCCTCGAAGGCAGCGGATGGTCTGCCAGAATACTTTGTTTGCAATTGCGTAGGATGAGTCTAATCTTTCTCCAAAGGATTCCCAAGCCTTCTGCACGAAAAGCTGCTGCTGAGGCAGTAAAGACAGCAAAATCTTTACTGCCTCGGCAGCAGCTTTTCGTGCCTCAGTGTGCCGGAAACGCATCTCAGGTGACTTGACCCTAAGCCATGTTAGGTAGGCCTCCTTTTTTGCCCGGACAGCTTTTTGGACCTCTTGGTTCCACCAAGGTGTCCTTTTCTGCTAAGACTATAAAGAAGACAATCAGAGACCTTTGTCCATGTGTATCCCTTTACCAGGTATACTTATGGACTTCAGTGCTGAAAGAAAGTATTCATTATGGAACAAACTGTTAGTACAGCAGAAGTCCAATAATTTCAACCCATTCGCATTAAGGTCAGGATCTCCGTTTCTCCCAACCACATCCCTCCACATCTGGTCATCTGTTCCAACATATGCATTGAAGTCACCCATTAGCAAGACTGATTCCATATCGGCCACCCTGGCAAAAGCAGCACCCACTTCTTCTAGGAAGGCAGAGTATTCTGACTCCAGATTAGTCTTAAAACATTTTAAATTTGCTTTCATTATTTCACAGTCCCCCTCAACAAAACTAACGACCTCCCAAGGGGTCCGCAGCCCACAGATTGGGAAGCGCTGCTGTAGACAACACATGCCACTTCCAATGAGATACAGTTTCTATAACAATTTATTTAAAGCTTGATTATAAAATGGCACTTTATTTTAAGCATGCTTTTTTTCTTTTTCAAAATGTAGTGATTGGTATTGTATATATTTAAATATTATTTAAATAGAAATTAACAGCAACCCAACAGATTTCATATTTCAGTTACCACCTTCGCTTGAATGATAAAGCAGACACGCAGAAAACTATTTACATCACAACCCCAAATTTCTCTACTCTACAGTTAAACAGATTACCAAAGACCACTTTCTGTCACCATTCACAATGAAAGATTTGCAAGGCAAGGTAACTGGAAATACTACAGAAATGGAATGCATCCAGTACAATTACTTTTCTAATATCTTTAAAGAAGAAATCTTTCACCCACATATAGTGACCAGTGAGAAAGATGCAGCACCCATAATCCTATCACTTGACAAAATGAAATCATCAAAAGCACCTGGAATTGATGAAATAGCCACAAAACTCTATAACAATGGTGGACCTGATCTAATTAAACAACTAACCAAACTTTTCAATAATATTCTTTTCACTGTAACTATCCCTAATGATTGGAAAATAGCAAAATCTTGCCTACACATAAAAAATGTAATAATTCTAAACCAAATACTCTTCTTTTCCACTCTTAAAAAATAATACAGACTCATCTAAACAACATTTATAAACAGCTAACAGAAGAGGAATAAAGTGGATTTAGAAAAAAACAAGTCAACAACTGACTGTATCTTTACTCTTCAGAGTCTGGCCAAAATCTGACAGAAAATTAGGTTTATTGCTTTTGTGGATTTTAAACAAGCATTTTATTATCATTATTATTACATGACACTTCCAAGGAGTCCAAGGACTCATCAAAGGAGGGCACCTACTCTACAACTCTCAGTTTCCATCAACTACAACGAACCGCAACCACTATCATCATCTACACCAACGGCATTTGCCACCCATCACCACCACTAGTATTTTCACAGACAATCACAAAAATCCATGCCCATGGCAGGATTTGAACCTGCAGCATTCTGGCTGGAGAGCAGATACACTACCACTCAGCCAACCAGGCTGCAAGAGCCACCATCTCATCTCATGATCCCTAATCTTAACAGTATGTTCACTGTCTGAAATAGTGTGGATTCTACGGGTAATATTCATAAGTTTACTGAAGAAAGAAAAATACCCTTAATTTCTGGAAGATAAAACCTGCTTGTCCATGCCAGAGATCGACTAATTTGGGAACTGGTCAATAAAAGGCTCAGTATAAGTTCTAGCCCAGTGATTCTTAATTGGAGGGGGGCACGGAAAATTTATATGATGTTTCTTGTGTTTAAAATCTTTTAAAATAATTATCTTTTGTTCTTTATTTTACTTTGTTTCAAACTTGTATTGTTTTGTATTAGTGATCTGAATTATGCAGTTTAATTTAGTAGTTTCTTTTGTGGAGGCACCACAAGTCTTTTGCTGCTGGCAACACTGTGAGTCAATCCATATAATAACTGTGAAAATACAAATTTATCACCAGCAGACGATGACACACTACTGGAATTGACAAAGGATTTAAGTCTGATCTCTGTTTTCAAGAAGAAAAGTTTGGTCCAATTTTAGATACATATCCAGAGGGAATATCTGCACATGTTTACAATTGCCATTCAAAATTTGTTGCTGTTTGTGTCTACATATTTGTGTAAAAAGGGATTTTCGACAATGGTAAATATTAAACCGAAAGAATGAAATAGACTCCAAATAGACTCCTGCATGCGAATAGCACTGAGTAACACAATCGAAGCAAGAATAGACAAATTAATAGAGAGTGATCAACAACAGAGGTCTCATAATAAATTTAGTTTAATCCTTTATCCCAGTGAGAGCAAACAAAGTTTGCTCTCACTGGGATAAAGGATTAAAATTTCTGCCTGAAAATATCTTCAGGACTGAATGTAGTGTTGTACTATCTTACCTGGGTAAGTAGTGCAACACCAGGGCAACTCGTAGCAAAGGTGGAGCAAGTACCAACACTCCTATCCCAGTATCTCCCATAATACAAAACACATCTCCTTGTGGATATGTATACTGTTATACATTATTATGCATTAAGGGATTGGCCACTACCCAGACTAGTTTCAACCTTTATTGAGGTCTCTTCAGCCAGGCCCAGAGTTGGAGATACCAGGCAGAAGCAAGGTCATCTTTACCTATAGAAGTTGCCAAAAGGTTTACCACCTTTTTTTTTATTAAATTACTCTAGATTTAGAGAAAGATGTTGATAGTTTATTTTTCACTAGGTTAGACTATAATAAATTTAGTTTAATCCTTTATCCCAGTGAGAGCAAACAACATTTGCGCCAGAAAATATCTTTAGGACTGAATATAGTGTTGTACTATCTTACCTGGGTAAGTAGTGCAACACCAGGGCAACTCGTAGCAAAGGTGGAGCAAGCTACTAACAAAAAATTAAACTTTCAACAGAGGTCTCATAAGTAAAGTTGATTTCTGTTTTCTCATTTTTTTTTTTTTAATCATAATCAGTAAGTAAAACCATTATTTAAAAAAAAAAGTTTAATTATTATTATTATGTTACTACAAACTACGGGGCAGCAAAAATATTTTCGGATACTTAGGGCTGCAACTACTAAAAAGTTAAGAACCGCTGCTCTAGTCGACAACTAGAACTAAATTTATGTTGTTCTTGTATATATAAACATATTGTATATATTTAAATATTACTTAAATAGAAATTAACAGCAACCTAACAGATTTTCATACTTCAATTAGCACCTTTGCTTAAATAATAAAGCAGACAAATAAGCAGAAGCCTATTTACATCACAACCCCAAATTTCTCTGCTCTACAGTTCAAAAGTCTTTTTTAAAGACCACATTCCTTCATTCCTACATTCATTCTTTGATTACATCAAGAGAGGAAAATTTATTCAAATATTAACAAAGAAAAACAGACTTTGAAACACTAAGATTTAGTTCAAAACTAAAAAACTTGAAATCAAACGAAGAGCTTTGCAAGGGTGACCAAACTCCCAATGCCTTCTTAACATTTTCATCCAAGAATTCATTAAAGAAGCACTGTCCCTAACAAAAGGAATAAAAGACAATGGAAAACCAATTACTACATCAAGATTGAAACATACTATTTGATTTTTAAGACCATGAGACAGTTTTTAAGATCCCCTAAGGAGAGCGGTGCTTTCTACAAATATGCAGGAGTTTATAGCATACCATGTATGTGTGGACTTACCTACATAGGCCAAACTTCAAGAAGCCTAGAAATTAGAAAGAAGGAACATGTCAGAGATGTCAAGAACAACTATTCAACATTCGCACAGTATCTATCATACCTCGCCTTGAACTCATTCACAGTCATAGCACCCACAACAGACTCTAGCAGCTTATTCCACTCATTCACCACTCTCCAAGTAAAAAACCTAGCTCTAACACCCTTGCTAACCACATTCTTGACCAGCTTCCATGTATGGCCCCTAGTCCTCCCACCACCAGTCTTATTCTCAAAAATATCTTCTGAATTAATCTTATAGAAACCCTTCAGTAATTCGAAAGTCTCAATCATATCACCCCTTTTCTGCCTATCAACCAATTTTTGCAAACCCACAAATATTCAACCTGTTCTCAAAAGGTTCATTCCACAGACCTGCTATCATCTTGGTCATTCATCTCTGGATCCTCTCCACCTCCTCCCCATCAAGAAGAAACCCTGGCGCCCATATCTGGGCACAGTAGTCTAGAGGAACAATAACTTGTTTGTCTCTGCTTGTTAAAGTAGTTTTCAGCAAAGATGTAGAACCTTTAAAGAAGCTGCAGTAGTCCTAAGAATAGGAAATAACTAAGATGAAAAGCCAAAAGGCTATTTTTTTCTGGCAAGGTTGATATAAGTTAAGGGGATAAAAATCCCTTATTGTTTTTCAGCCAGTAAGCGAAACTAAGATCGATTACAGAACGTTACAGATCGTAGTGTTCGATCTTAGTTTCGCTTACTGGCTGAAAAACAATAAGGGATTTTTATCCCCTTAACTTATAATAGGTAATAACCTCAATAGAAACCAGGGAATAATATTAAAAGACATGTGGAAAAATCTGTTAAGATCATTAGGTGTAGCAGAACTAAATTAAGCAGAAAATTATAAAATGTGACTTAATAACAATAGTCTTCATGTGTTATGCATGTGATGTCACCTGTTCTCTCCAATTTGTCTAACTGTTTTAAACCGTTACAACATATTCTTGTTTTTGCATTTAATACCAGCATAACCTTTCTCATCTTGACAAAGCCAGACAGGTACAGCTAGCGAAACTAGTAGACAATTATGTATAAATGTTTTATTAAATCCATGGTCATAAATCAAATAGTATGTTTCAATCTCAATGAAAGGACCAAATAATAACTTTCAGTCAATTACTACATCATCTGCATATTTATAACAGATAACAAATCAAATTTCCAATATCAGCTTGCAAAATTACAATAAAAACCTGCAGAAATTATTATAATAAATTCAAGTGAAACAAAGATAATTAAACTGGAAAACACTTGAAAGATATACTGATAACAGTTAATCAGAAATTCACAGAACAAGTTAATCGTTTTAATTTCCTAAGAGCATACTTGACTTAAAATTTAAATGACATAGCAACAATAAAACACATTCATCATAGCATGGTCAATGATCCAGAAACTGATTAAAATATGGAAAAACAAAATTCCTACAACTTTAAAAATAAAATTATACAAAAGTATAATACTACCAACAACTCTCTATGGAAGCAGAAACTTGGAACTTAAAAAAGTAGAGAGGAAACTGATGGCTTTGAAATGAAATGCTTCAGAAAAATAAACTGAACCCAATGGACACAGCATAAAACCAGTGCACAAGTGCTGCAAGATTTAAGTAACCAGACAGACTTCATTGCCTGAGATTTTAAAGAACTATGGAGGATACAAGACTCAGGGGAAACATGGCAGAAAGCCCTTAGAACTGCACTGAACTTTCAAAGCTATTATTATTGTTATTACATACCTCCAGGTTCGAAAGACTCATCGAGGGAGGGTACCTACTCTAGAACCACCACTCCACCAACAGCAACTACCTACATCATCTACACCAACGCCATCTACTGCCGACCACCACTAGTATTTTCACAAACAAACATCCATGCCCACAGCAGGATTCGAATCAGTAGCCTTTTGGCTGGAGAGCTGATACACTAACCACAGGCCGGCATATTATTATTTTGATAACTTCCATGGAGACAATAGACTCATCATGGGAGGCCCACTCAAACAGCAACATGTCTATCATAACGATCTTTGACGTTATTTGCACTCCCTACATTCACAATGCACACTAGCAATGCATTCCACTCATCAACAACTCTCCCGATAAAAAATTGACTCCTCACACCCTTCTGCACCACATCTTTATACAACTTCCAAGGATGGCCTCTCATTCTTCCCATCTCAACATCCATGCATTTTATAATTCCTTCTGTATTAATCTGATAGAATCCCTGAACTAACTTCAAGGTTTTAATTGTAACTCCTCTTTTCCTCCTATCTACATTCCCTCATAACCAACATTCCAGAATCCTGATATCACTTTGGTCATTCACCTTTAGACCCTATATAGTGTTTCCAATCAAAATGAAAACTAGGTAACCAAATTTGAGCACAATAGTCCAAATGTCATCTGATCAAGGCCTTATATATAAAGGCACCACCATCACCTCCATATTGCTGCTATGTTGAAGTACATGTCAATGTACTTCAACATAGCAGCAATATGACATGCAGTCTTTGTCATGTCCCCCATGGAACTTTAGTTGACTGTACTATTACTCCAAGATCCCAAATCTCATCTGCTTTCTGAAGCATAGCTCCACCAATACAGTACACAGCCTTATACTTTGCATCTTTGCATCAGTACCTGACTTTTGCCTTAAATCATTTGCCTAACTTTGCATCACTGGCAAACATTTGAAGATTCCCAGTCAATCCACATGAAATATCATTAACAAATAAGTTAAACAGTAGGGACACAAGAACAGAACCCTGAGTCATGCCACTGGTCACTTTCCTTTTCTGAAGAATTGCTCCATCATACACAACTTGCTGGCATCTTTGAGAAAGTCAATCTTCAATCCATCTAACCAATCTGCTATCCAATCTCATCTTTTGCAGCTTATATACCAACCTGTCATGTGGTAATCTATCAAATGCCTTTGCAAAGTCCAAGAAAATCACTATATATATGAATCTCCCCTACCCAACACATTTGTCACGATATCAAAAAACATAAATAGATTGGTACGATAAGACCTGCCCTTTCAAATTTTTTCAACACTTGGATCACAACTGCAAATATTCAGACCAGTCTATAATTGGAAATTTCTGTTCTCGAACCATGCTTGCAGAAAAGTATTATTTTGCCTTCTTTCCACTCCTTAGGAATTCTCCTCACTGCAAGACTTTCATTAAATAACCAGGTCAAGGGCATGGCTAACTCATTTGCACATTCTTTAAAAATATGTGATGATGTCATTCATTCTCACAGCTTTATTAACATCTAACCCAGGCAACACTTAATACACACTTGATTCTTTCAACTTTAATTTTCCTAATCCTTGCCTCCCTTCCACATGTTGCATAGCATCATTCACACCACTATGATATACACTGATATAGTGTTTGTAAAATAATTCCATTATATCATTTGCAAGGGTTACTCTGCTACCATAACTATCCACCAGTGTCAACCTGCCATAATTATTTTTCCTCTTGCTTGCCACATAGCAGAAAAATTCCCTTGGATCACTTGTGACCTGACAGACCAATCTCTTCTCATATTCTACTTTTTCTTTCTTTTTTTTTTTTAAACCATGATTGTCACTTTTTCGGCCTGCAGTTTATATTCTGTATACATCCATTCATTACAAACTGTCCTGTACCTCCTCCATAACAAATGAAAGAGCTTCATTTGAAAAGAGATATCTTGAGAATGGAAGCAAAAGAAGTGATAAATGTCAAGGAAGCTCGGCGTTTGGTGCCATCTGTATCAATGTCTAGTAGCACTACCATCAAGGACCATTGGTATATGTGTATATATATATATATATATATATATATATATATGTTTTACCCACTCGTAATAAAAACTAAACTAAGCTTTTATTTCACACAAACGAATCTTTATGCAGACAGAGATACAAATAACTGTAATCATAACTAAATATTTAAAATATTGTAAGTGAAGTGGGTGGGAAACTGGACCTTGGTCAAAGAGAACAATCAGAAACTAGGGCAATAGATTTCATATTCTGGGTGTACAGAATTATGTTTCAACGGGACTTATAAAATATTGCGAGTCCACGATCTGTAAGAAGCATAATAAAACTTATTGTAGTATATCCAACCATTTGGGATAGAGGCCTTCATTTAAAATGGTACATGCGATGCAACCACCGTAGCTATAAGAACAGTGAATGCGAAAGCTACTCACTCTACTCCACCCAAAAGGAAACCACTCGCTCTTCCCAACAACGTTTCTAATCTTTCTGATCCTTCTCTTGAAGAAAAGATTAAATAATGAGCAACCAGAATAAAATCGTAATAAGATAAACTAGAAAAGAAAGAAAAAAAATGTACTTACCGGTAACAGATAACGAATCCCCTGTACTCTGCTCTTGGGCTGCTAATCTCTGTTGAACAAACTGCTGTAATAGAAGCACATCGCCCTCCTTTATACCATATGTCATCAGTGCTTTCTTGTCGTCCAAAAGTGGCCTGCCTTCGTGCATTACCACGATCTCTTGAGCTGGAATACCAGCTTCATATTCACACAGCGCTTTGAAATTCTCCAGTTCCATATCAGCACTCACATCTAATGTGAATATAACATCTGATAACGTTGTAATAGTTACCTTCATTGTCAAAATAAACGTGGCAACGAAATTTTACTTTAGTAGAACTGATAAGGCAAAACCAAATTCGACAAATATGATTCGCTTTCTCCCTCAGAATAGTAAAATATTTTAAACTTACCGAGTTTTAACTTCCGCACTTATCTAAACCTTGTTTTCCTTCTAACAAACGATAACACCAACTTATCCGACTCGAGCAGCGCGCAACTCAAAAACTAATCCACACATTTCCAAGCCAAAGCAACAGGCACAAACACAGGAAACGGAAATATAAATTGCATCTCATCCTTGTAAAGGTAGCGCTGCATAAAATAAATACTTCTTCAAATTATGTGAGATATTAGGGGGGGGGGATGCATTACTGGATTTTAAAAAAGTTGTGGTAGTAATTATGCCATGAACTATATTTTTCTTTCGACGAGTTGTGAGTGCGGTGTTAGTGGACAAATTTAAGTATAACTTTGATTTGATTCAGCTGAATTATTATTATTATTTGACACCTCCAGGGAGTCCAAATACTCATCGAGGGAGAGTGTGCCAAAAGCATCGAAGTCCCTTCCAACTACTAACCGCGCTTAAACTTGCTTAACATTTTGCGTGAGCCATTAGTAGCAGAGGCTCGACCAACCTTTGCTGGCAAATTAGAGCAGAAACAACTGAGACTCTGAAACTATTATACAATGTCTGTAAATCACATTGTATCACATTGTGAATCATATATATATATATATATATATATATATATATATTGGACTTAAATAATAAAATAATAATCAACTAACACCTTTTATTCCCTTATAGGGTGTGTATGAGGCCATTTTATCCCTATCTAGCTTTCGGAGACTGAGTTGACAGTTTAGTCTCCATCGGTAGCCAATAAGAGATAGCGTGCCCATTACTAACACTAATAACATTAACATTAACATTTCTGGCTAGATGGGTGAAGCAAAATTGCTTTTCATATTCCCCTTTGTCTTATAATGAAAGAACTTTGAATGGAATGTTTGTGAGCTATATGCTCACCCATATTGCCAGTTTTGTGCTCAGTGATCTTGCCATCAGTGCAGTATCATCTGCATATAATGCAGTCAGTGTTGTTATTGGGTTCAGAGGGATGTCCGCTACATAGATTGAGAACAGGAGAGGCGCCAGAAGAGATCCCTGAGGTATGCCTGCCGAGATCCTGAATCTGGTCGAAAAACTGTTTTGCCAACCCTGACCTGCATATATCTGTCTTTCAGGTAAGAATGTATTATTTTTATTAACTTGACTGGCAAGTTAAATTTTATCAGTTTGTAGAGAAGGCCTTGACGCCATACTTTGTCAAACGCCTTCTCTACATCAATGAAGATGACAGCTGTATTGAGTTTTCAGTTAAAACCTTTAGTAATGATTTCCACCAGCCAGTGCACTTGTTGAGCTGTACTATGGGCCTTACAGAAGCTGAACTGTTCATCCTAACTTATCTGTTTCTGCTTAGAATCTTGAGAAGATCACTTTCTCTGTCACTTTTCCGAGGCTGGACAATTCGCTTATGGGTCTGTAGCTTTTGGGAAGATGAGGATTTTTTCTGGCTTCTTCAATTGCATGATGGTGGCTGTTTTTCATGCAGTAGGGAACTGCTGGAATCTAAAGATGGCATTTGTAACGTTGACGAGATGGACTATGGCCTTTCTTGGAAGTAGTTTTATTATTCTGTTAATTATGCCATCTGGTCCTGGAGCTTTTTTACTGTTTGGATGGGAGATGATATTTATCATTTCTGAAGGATTTGTAGGAGTGATATGTTCGGAGTTAACAGTGTTTTATCTTAAGGTTGTCCTAACATGATGATCAATCTTGTACAAAAGGTTGATATTTAGATTTGTATCAGATGGATTGCACTGAGATTCTAGGTTATCTACTAGTGCTTCGGCTATCTCTTCATCTTTGTGAAGTATCCCTTTCCTGGTTTGTATAGGGGGTATGAGTTGCTTTTTGGTGCGCATTGGTCTTACGAATTTCCATACAGAATGATCTTCAGTATTGATGTTAGCCAATTTGTTTTCTGATTGATGGTTTCTATGTTTTTGACGAGCTTACACGGAGTTGCCTGTTTAGATTGTTCAATATTATTTTATCTTGTGGGGCTCTGGTATTGTGGTATCTCTTTCTGGCTCTATTTTTTGCTCTGGTTAGCCCCATGATTTCTTCAGGGATATGGTTGGTTGGGTGGAAGACAGTGGATTGTCTGCTAATTCTATTACTTTCTGAATTTGTATGGTTAAGTTATTTACTGCTGTCTCAATCTCTTCCTTTTTACTGATATTGACCACCAGACCAATATGATCAGGAAGAACCTTGCATAACTTGTCGCATGGTATGAATGTGTGCAGAGGAGAGAATTGATCTGATGAACCTAGATTAAGCACTATGGGACTGTGGTCAGAAGATAATTCGTTGACTGATTCCAATTTGAATTGGTATCTTAAATTTTTAAAGATGACAATGTCTAGTACATCTAAGCTACCTGAAGGGCTGAAGTGGATGGGCTTGGTAGGGCTGGCTACAACAACAGAGTTGAGCATTGCAAAGTTGAAAAGTGTGTGGCCTTTGGTGTTAGTTGATGAGCTATACAAGCTATGTGTTTTGAGTTGAGATCTCCTACTATGATTATGGAGTCATTTGGACCAAGTATGGAGTCCAGATCTGTTGTCAGCAGAGGAATGCTCGGAGGGTAATAAGCAGCATAGATCTTGAGACTCTCAGCATTGAAGGAATGTACCACCACACCGGTCAGCTCCAGGTTTACTGTTTGAGGTGTGTCTATTGTATTATGATTCAAATAACTCTTAATATATATGACTGCACCTCCACCTCTTGTGCCAATTCTGTCGTTTCTGTACATAGTGTATTCACGGATTTTTGTGTTGTTGGCTGGTCTTAGGTGTGTTTCACCAATCAAGATGATATCAGCACTGAGACGAGTTGCAAATTCTTGAAGTTCCAGAACCTTGCTCATCAATCCATTTGCATTCCATGCGATTATCTTAAGAGCTTTTGTTTTAAATTTATTACTCATGACAGATGGCTGTTGTTATGTTTTGAGTGCCTTGCAGAAATCTTTCTGGAAGATGGCGAGGGGCGCGTTTCTGAATTCCTGTAGCATGGTGGCAAGTGAGGCTGTTAATAACGAATGTTATGCTGGAGCTTTCTTGCTCGAGACATGTAAGAGGCGTAGTTCTTGCAGCCTCAGCATATGTTTTGGTCATGGTTGTTCCTTCCTGTGAGGTTGAAGGCGAGATGTTTTGAACTGGAGGACGATCTGTTTGGTTACTTAAAACGTTGTTACGTGAAGGAACAAGAATTACTTTGTTGATCCTCGATTTTTTGGATTGGAAAGGCATCCCTTCTAGTTGGTGGGGTGAGGTCCTCTGCAGTTTGCACAGCATGCTGCAGTTGTGTGTGGCTTGGTGCATGTGATGGTCTGGTGTCCCTCATAGCACTTCAAGCACCTGAAATAAAGCACCTGCCTTATGTAATTTTTGGGCATGTCCAAACCTTTGGCATTATGACACTGACCTGCAGATGCTCTTTTCCTAAGAGGCTCAGTAGAAATCTTGAGTCCACATACTACTGTCAGTTCATAGATCTGCTTTTCTGTGTTGCTTATTTCCACCAGCACCAAAGGCATTGGTCTTTTATCAGATCTGAGCATCCTGCTTACTTTTACTGGGGACAGGCCCTGTCTGGAGCGATCGGTGCTCACATCTTCAGGAGTGATACCGTCAGCTATCACTGAAGGTATCACGAAGGAACGTGGTAGAACTACTTCCAGGTTCTTTTCGCTGGGTAAATTGAAGGTGTGATATGGCACGTTAGCATTGTCCATAAATCTGGTCATCTGTCTGTAATCCATGAGAGTAGTGGGTTGAATTTTAACTCTCTCATCTGAGTTTTTGGCCCATCAGAATGAGATGTTTTGTTTTCTCTAAGGGCTGATGAGACAGGGATCCATTTTTCCTTATCCCTTAATATGACTGTTGGTATATTTTCTTTACAACCATTGAGTGCTTCTATCCTTGTTTTTTTTTGGATTTTTCCACATTGGTGGAGATTTTCCTCTTCTTTTTTGACCATTTGGAAATCTATATCTGTTTCCAAGGTATGTTAACTGCTGTCTTGGGATGTAGCATCTTCCATACTTGAGAAGTGTGCAAAATCTGATTGCGTCAGAGTTATGGGCTCTTCACTTATGTCATCCATATTGATTATCACTAATTATATGCGGCAACCATTAAATAGACCAGAAAACAAGTGCTGCCATCTCTTGATACCTAATCCTAAGAGGATATGTTAGTATCTGAAATAATGACGATTCTACCATCGATTTTCAAGAGTTTATGGGACAAAATACCAAAGTTTCATGTGGAAAAGCCTGTTGTCCATGCCAGAGATTGAATAACTCGGCAAGCGGTCGATGAGTGTCGTATGAAAAGTTCCTCCAATCGGCAACTTGATTTGAGCTAGTCCGAGAATAGACTACACTAGTCTCTCTTCATGTGGCCTGACACAGTATGCAAGCCCCACTTCCATTGAGTTACATGGAGCCTAATAATAATAATAATAATAATAATAATAATAATAATAATAATAAAATTCAAAAGTTAGGCCTGAGGTGCTTCATCCTCTGTGTTGAGCTGCCTGAAAACATACTTATATTTCAAGTCTAATCGCCGAGTGGTGGAACTATTTCTAAACCTTTCTTGGTGCCCAAGTTAGTCGATCTCTGGCACAGACAAGTGGATTTTTTTTTCAAGAAACTGGGTTTTTCGTCCCATAAACTCAAGAAAATCGACCTTAGAAACTCACATTATGTAAACAGCAACATATCCTGTTAGGATTAGGTACCAAGAAATGGCAGCGCTTGTTTGCTGGTCTCTTCATCCGTGGACGCTTTTAATTAGTGATATACATGGGCCAGCTGTCCTTGATTGGCTACTGGTGGACACTGAACTGCCCATTCAGTCTCTAAAAACTAGATAGGATTTAAAGGCTTCACCTACTGTCTGTAACCGAATAAAAGGTGTTAGCTTATTATTATTATTACACATCTAGGGAGTCGAGGATTCATCGAGGGTAGCTATCAAACTATATATCTTAAATGTACAAAAATTTCGCTTCCATGTGAGTCCCACGTCTTCCAACTACCTAGCATATAATGAAAAATTTTATGAACTGATATCCTATTACAGTCTTCTCTCTAAAATTTTCGGACCTCTGTTATATCACTGCACTTTCTTTTGTGAGCCAGTGTCTGCAGTCGAGATTCTCTCAATCTTTCCTCATAATCTACATTTCCATAATCCCAACATAATCTTTATATCTCTTCTTTGCAATATTTTCACAGCTTCTATATCCCCTTGAAACCCAAGAGCACAATTCTTCACACACACTAGTCTGGGTAATATTATCAAGGCCTAGTAAAGAGAAAAAATGTCTTACATATCCTTAGATGTCATTGTTCATTGCAATAGAGAAATTATTCGCAAACTTGCTTTTGAAAATTTTGTTATATGACTCTTAAACTTCAACTAATTCTAATATTTCTAGCCTTGTTACTTTAAGCCTAATTTCACCAATTCAATATGTTGTTGGCGATCTATAACACCAAATATGATAACTTTATACTTGCTAACAATGAAGAGACAGCTATTATAATTTGCCTACTGTTCCAACTTATTCAAATCATTCTATGAGTACTGGATCAATAGTAAACCTGGTTGCTCTGCCTATCAATGCATCATTAGAAAACAGTTGAAAATCTCTTGTTAAGTACATCCAATATTATTCATATACAAAATAAACAATGGTCCAAGAACTGATCACTGGAGCACACCATTGGTCACATTAAATCGGGAAGATTCACAGAATACCAGTGTCTCATATTTATTCATTAGCCATCTACTTATCCAAGCTAACTAACAGTTAGATTCTAATCTCATGTTCTCTAGTTTATGCAATAGTCTTTCATGTGGTTTCCTCTCAAATGCCTTAGCAAAGCACAACAGTACCAAAATGTATCCATTTTCTTTATTGAAGTCACCTGTAAATTTATAATAAAATACAAACAAATTGTTCATACATGACCTCCTTTTAGTAAATCCATGCTGCTCGCTGGTAAGTATACATAATAGCAATAGAACTTCCTTCTCATTCACCCCCATTTCTTCATCCAATGTAGGGGTAGCATTATACACTATTTTACATCTTCTTCTTCTTCTGCAGCTTTTCTCACTTAAATAGGGTGGCCGTTTGTAGTGAGTCTCCTCCACAACCTTTTGTGTTGGGCTATAGCCACATCCAAGTTCTTCATCTTCAATTCCTCCTCTAAGATCTCCCTCTGTCTCTTCTTTGACCGCCTGCACTTACTCCTCCCCTGCAAATCCATCTTAATGACCTTTCTTACCACATACTCTTCCTCCCTCCTCATCACATGATCAAACCATCTCAACCTTGCCTTCTGTATCTTTGCTCCTAAGTTCGTAACTTTTACCGTTTCCTTACATAGTTATTTCTCAGACGATCCTTTCTGGTCACCCTGCATATCCACCTAAGCATTTTCATCTCCACTACACCTCCATCCTGAAGATGTTAATTTTCCTAATGGCCACAGTTTCCATAGCATATGTTATAGCTCGTCTCACTAGATTTTGCCTTTTAGATTGATCGGCACCCTCTTATCGCATAGCACTCCAGCCATCTCTCTTTCTCTCTCTCTCTCTCTCTCTCTTTCTCTCTCTCTCTCTCTCCATTTCCTCCATCCTGCTTGTATCCTGCATACCGCTTCCTTGTCAGCCTCACAATCCTCTTTCATTGTTGAACCTAAGTATCTAAAGTCACTGACATTCCTGATGACATTCCTTTCAGCTCCAGATCTGTCTGCTGACTGCCATCCACTTTGCAACACACCTACTCTGTCTTACTGCTCCTCAGCTTCATACCTCTCTTCCAGTACTTCCCTCCAACTTTCCAGTTCAGCTGACACTTCTTCTCTTGAATCTGCACACAGCATGATGTCATCTGCATACAACATACTCCAAGGCGCATCTTCCCTCACCTCCTCCTTCACCACCAACATCACAATATTAAACAGGAACGGAATTAATGCTGACCCTTGATGCAAGCCAACTGTCACTGGAAAACTTTCTCTCTCTCCCAGGCAGGTCAGAACTCTTGTCTTCACATTTCTGTACATCTCCTACACCAGCCTGAAATATTTCTCCAGTATCTTCTTCCCCCTCAGACACCTTCAGGCTTCTTGCCTTGGTACTCTGTCATACGCTTTCTCCAGATCAATAAATACCAGATGTAGCTCCCGTTGCTTCTATCGAAACTTTTCCATAATCCCCAAAGATAGCATCTGTCGTCGATCGTCCAGGCATGAAGCCGAATTGCTCCTTTGCAATCTCCACCTCCTTCTTCAGTCTTTAATCAAGAATCCTCTCTAGTATTTTCATTGTTTGAGACATTAACTTCATTCCTCTGTAATTTTTACAGTCTTGTGCATGGTCCTACTCTTGTAGATGGGGACAAGAGCACTTTCCCCGATTCTTCGGGTATATTTTCCTGTTGACAAAATTTTATGAACAGGTCCCAGAGCAGGTCAATTCGCTCTTCCCCAAGTGCCTTCCATGCCTCCACTGGGATCCTGGGATCTTGTGCATCCCCTTACTCTTGTAGATGGGGACAAGAGCAATTTCCCCGATTCTTCGGCTATATTTTCCTGTTGACAAACTTTTATTAACAGGTCCCAGAGCAGGTCAATTCGCTATTCCACCAGTGTCTTCCATGCCTCCACTGGGATCCTGTCAGGGCTCACCGATTTTCCATTCTTCATTCTCTTTATGGCCAACTTCACATCCACTCTACTAATGTTCTGCATCATCGCCTCATTAGGCTCGCCATCTTCTCTGTGAGTCCTTGCGTTTTCTTCATTCAAAATCCCTTCAAAGTACATTCTCCATCTGTTTCTTATATCCACATTCCTCCTTAATACCCTTCCTCCAGAGTCTTTGATGTGCCTCACATGTATACGATGTACTTTGATGCCTTATTTCTACATTTCGCCAATCGATAAATCTTTCTTTGTCCTTCCTTTGTTTCTAATTGATCATAAAGGTCTTGATATGCCATGGCCTTTCAATGTGCAACAACACTCTTGGCTTCCCGCTTTTTCTCACTGTATTCCTCCCTGTCCTCTTCCACTCTTGACTCGTCCCACTTCTGCTTTGCCTTCCTCTTAGCCGTCACAGCTTCTTGTACATTATTATTCCAGCACCAACCCTCGTTCTGATCTCTTTAATCTTTCGGGATGTTACACCAAGCACCTCAATTGTACAGCTTAGAATTGCTTTTGAATTATGTCTTCACCGATCTTGTAGTGGTTGTGGAGACATAATTTATCTTTCTACTCCATCCGAAATCTTCTTTAACACCTTCTACCTAAAACGGTTCCTCACATATCTTACTTTAAGCGAAACCACTTAATTGTCTTCCTCCCGTGACTTCCAAAGGTTTTTATGTTCTACCTTATTTTAAAATCTGCATACACAGCAGCCGATGTTGCTGTGGTGATCTGTTAGGATTACCTTACAATTTGTTACTGCCTTAAGATGTTTTCTTCTAGCCAAAATTTTGTCAACCTGTGAATTATTGATGTTCACTTCTAAATGTAATCAAATGCTCTTCCCTCTTACAGAAAAAGGAGTTCATAATTTGTCAGTTGAAACGCTACCGCAAAGTCCAAAATCCTCTCCCCTTCCTGGATCATCATTCCCACTCCATGGCCACCATGCACTCTTTCATGGTCCCTATTCTGTCTCCCTGTGTGTCCGTTCAAGTCTCTTCCGACAATCACCATCTCGTTTCCTTCCAGTTCCCTCATTTCTTCATCTCGTACGTTCCAGAATTCATCTTTCTCTTTTGCTGTACAGCCAACTTGTGGCCATATACATATAAGACGACCAGTTGCTCTTCTCCAGGTCCCAGTTTCATTCGCATGATCCTGTCGTTCCTCTTACCCACTTCCAGTACTTCGCCTTCATTTTGCCACACACACCACAATTTCGACACCATTTCTTCCCTCTTTATTCTCTCCAGAGTAGAACAATTTATACCCGTCTCCTAGTTTCTTCACCTTTTACCCCTTCCACCTTATGTCCTGCACACATAAAATGACCAACTTCCTCTTCTTCATCATGTCTACCACTTTTCCCCTTCCAGTCATGCTTCCAACATTCAACGTTCCCACTCGCACCATTCTCTCCACTTGCTTGGCCCGCTTCTTTAACAGCAGCCGCCCTTGATGCTGTAGACCTCGTCAACTTCTTGCAGCTGTAGGGCGATGTGGCTGTGCATCGCTTAAGGGGTACGCCCTAGCCCTTGTACCACTTTCTTTTCGACTCACTTGATCACTGCTAGAGCTGGCAGTGAAGTTTTTTGACTGGATGCCCTTCCTGACGTCAACCATCACCATTTACCCGGGCTTCGGACCTGCACCTATTTGGGATAGCTTTCCCCCTTCGGCGGCTGCAATAGGCGAAATGACATAGCAAGATTGGAAAGATTCACCCCTAGCCCTCGAATACTTTAATAGCATTGAGGGTAAGGAGCAAGAAGAGAAGAAGCAAAGAAAGATGGGGATGGATCAGTCTGCAGATAATGCAACAGATGTATATTACAGGAAGTAAGGCATAGTCCAGCGTCAGGTACATCGGGTTTGCCATGCCCGTACTCACTAAAGTGAGCCCATTTTACATATACGTGGATAATATTTCATCTCAAAGTGAGCATTCATTAAATGGATGGTCGTTTCACTTTCTGATACAGGAGTAAGGAGCTGCTGGTTGGCCGAGTGGTTAGAGTATCCACTTTCCAGATAAAAGACTGAGGTTCGAATCCCGTCGTGGGCATGGATGTTTTTGGTTGTCTCTGAAAATACCAGTGGTGGTGGTGGTGGTGAGCAGTAGATGGCGTTGGTGTAGTTGCGATTCGTTGGTGAAGAATTGTAGAGTATGTGCCTCCCTCGATAAGTCTTTGGATTCCTTGGCGGTGTCAGGTAATAATGATAATAATAATAATTTCGTATTCATTCTTTCATCTATTTCCAGCATAACTGTACACTCAGCCAACCAGGCCAGCACATAATTGTGCTGGCCTGGTTGACCGAGTGGTTACGTATCTGCTCTCCAGCCAAAAGGCTGCGAGTTTGAATCCCGCCATGGGCATGGATGTTTGTGGTTGTCTGTGAAAATACTACTGGTGGTGGTGAGGAGTAGATGGCGTTGGTATAGTTGCGGTTCGTCGGTGGAGAGTTGTAGAGTAGGGGCCCCTCCCTCGATGAGACTTTGGCCTCCCTGGAGGTGTCAGGTAATAATAATAATAATAATAATAATAATAATAACGATAAAATTTTCTTCGTTTGCATTTAGGGTATGCAGTTAATTTCTATTATTTACTTCGAGTCTGTAGCGAGATCGATTTGAGAGACCTGTTGTCGTCTGCTCACTCAAGTTAAACAAATCTGACCCCAGTTAGTATTTCAGAGGGTGACCATCTAGGAACCCTGGGTACTGCTTGCATTAATTGTTTAAGAGCCTGTGAAGATCAGTAGAAGTGGCATATGCACTCAACAATGCTTGGCCACATGAAGAAAGACCTGGGGGGGGGGTTCAAATCTAGTCACCGACTAGATGAACATATTCTAAGTCTTTTATCATCCGGTTTCCGAGTTAGTCAATCTCTAACACAGACAAGCGGATATTTTCTGTCGGAACTCGAGTTTTTCGTCCCGTTAACTCAAGAAAATCGGCCATCGAACCCGCACTATTTTCAGACATTAAAAATATTGTGTTAGGGTTAGGGACAACAAGATGGCTGCACTTGCACTTGTTAGTTGCCTTTTTCACTACGTACCGATTAGTGGTAGTCTTTTGCCTGCTATCTCTGGTTGGCTACCAGTGGAGATTGTACTGCACACTCAGTCTCCAAAAATTCGGATAGGGCTAAAACGGCCTTGCCTACTCCCTATTCGGGAACAAAAAGGCGTTAGCTGATTTTTTTCTTCCAGATCATCTTTTTATGAACTGTTTAGTAAAACTGATAATCTGATAATCTGTTTCACCACCATACTATTTGTTTTCCAAACTCTTGGAACACGTTCAAACAACATGCTATTTTTTAAACTCCCCAGACCACTGCAGCTAGAGCCTCACTCAGATGTTATTATATTTCTTATTTTAATCTTAACATGACTACAATCTAAGTGAAGTTGAACAGTGAGTGGCAGTTCAATAAAATAATGCCTATAGAAATGTCAGCCTGAAAAGCACGACTGTATGCATGAGTGAATTTATAATAATGGAGCATCACTTTATTGAAATTTCTTCTTTTATTTTAATTCGAGGATTTATTTTTAGGAAGATTCTTAATACCAATAAAGAATAAGAACAATATTCTAAGGTTTGGTGGAATTGAGATTTGTAGAGATATCGCTTCGGAAATGAAATCGTAAAAAGCAGTGGCCAAGATATTATTGAAACCACAAATTCATTGACATAGTAATTCTATTATAAACATAAATGATATACCATAGGAGATATATTGTATCCTGTTTGAGAAATAAAACTTCATATTGTTTTGTGGGAGCAGAAGGGACTATGCCTGGAAGTAGGTTGTGCTTATCCCATTGAAAAATGCCATGAAGATCAATGTTGAAGAATATTGATTTAGAAATTATCGAGGCCGAAGTATGACACCACCAACTATCAAAGGAACATGAGGATGCCATGTGTTATGATCAGTGAAACGATACATAGAATTGTTAGCCATATACGCATTAGAGAGAAGATAGGGAAAAACCTAAGTGGCTGGAGGAACATTTCTGCATTAACAGAGAAATCTGAGAGACACATATACGGAAAGAGGTCATACAGTCAATGAGATTAACTGTTTTATATACTGCTTGGAAAGAAATCAGCAGACATCCTTATGGGCAAGATGCATCTTACGATATAATAAGGCACGTGCGTGTGTGTGCGTGTGTGTGTGTGTGTGTGTGTGTGTAGTCATGGTCTAAATCGGAGGAAT
The DNA here is from genome assembly GCF_054136105.1 of Typopeltis vanoorti. NCBI lineage: Eukaryota > Metazoa > Arthropoda > Arachnida > Uropygi > Thelyphonidae > Typopeltis > Typopeltis vanoorti. The sequence continues at coordinate 126,733,108 of NC_143549.1, forward strand.
ATGATGTTCCCACGCCATTTCAATTAAACCTGGGTGAAATTGCTGCCAGAAGAGAACTGACGAAGTTGGAAATAGGCCTTGTGATAGGATATCATGTTGCAGTCTTATCTGTTTTGCAAATCGTTAACAAATAGACTTCGACAATGTCATCGACGATTTTGCTAACAGAAAAGCAAAAAAAAAAAAAAAAAAAAAACATTTCAGAATGTTATTAGAATTAAAGTTTTCCAAAATAAACATAGAACACACGCAATTTACAGCAAAAAATACTAGTTGTGGTAGTGGTGGAGGTGGGCGGTAGATGGCGTTGTAGGAGATGATTCATAGTATAGGTTCTGTGTAGTGGTTGAGACAGTTGTAGGTGTCCTTCCTTCCGCGATGAGTCTTTGGACTCCTTGGAGGTGTCACGAATAATAATAATAATAATAATAATAATAATAATAATAATAGTATTTTAATTTATTTCCCTAGTCGTTTTGACTTTTTTGGTATTTTTAGTGTGTATTGAGAGGGGCAGCAAATTCAGTGATATCCCCTGGTGGTAAAAGCTCTAGCTACGCTACTGCTTAGAGCAGTGTTCCCAAATTTCCCCAGTGTTTGGGGCGTACGCCCCTCAGGGGGGGGATTTGAATATTTTTTGGGGAAATTACAAAATGATGTTGCATTCGTCACCTCATCACCGATATACTAATAAAACTCACCATTGTTGGCGATAAATTGTCGATGTTGCAACCCTCACTTTCCGAGAAAAAAAAAAGCTGGCATCACCAGTATAGCAGTCAACATAAATACAGTATCAAGAACTCTCAGAAAAGCAGAATGATGAGTCTATTAGAACTTTATTCAACATAAAAGGGACAATGGCATGGCTTTCTAACGAGACAGAAACGAAATAACGAAATTCAACTAGTTTTGCAAAAAAAAAAAAAAAATATTGTTGCACTTCCCGTCGTCATATTTAGTTGAATATGGCTTTAGTGCTGTAAATCAGCGCTTCCCAAACTGTGGGCCTCGGCCCACAGTTTGGGGAGCCCGTGAAATAATGAAAACAAATTTAAAATATTTTAAGACTAAGTAGATTTTTTTTATTCTTAAAAGAAACGCATTTAATTTTTATTTATTATTTCTTTTTTCTTTTTTATATTTTAATGGAAAAAAAATCACACATTGGTGCTGGTTCACAAATTTTGCTTCCTGCGTATTTCCGCGCTTAATGAATATTAGTAAATATATGCTTATTCATATAAATTATTCATATAAAAATTTATATAAATTTTTCATATAAATTATTCATATAAAAATCAGCTAACGCCGTTTTGCTCCCATATATAGGCAGCAGTCGAGGTCGTTTAGCCCTATCTAACTTTTGGAGACTGAGTGGGCAGTTCAGTCTCCACTGGTAGCCAATCAGAGATAACTGGCCCAAGGCTATCACTAATTAATCGGTACGCAGTGAAGAAGGTGGCTAGCAAGTGCAGCCATATCGTGGTGCCTAACCCTAACACAATATTTTTAATGTCTGAAAACAGTGTGGGTTCGACTGCCGATTTTCTTGATTTTAGGGGACGAAAAATCCGAGTTTCCGGGAGAAAAAACCCGCTAGCCCGTGCCCAAGATCGACTAACTCGGGAACCGATCGAGAAAAGGCTTGGAAAAGTTCCTCTAGTCGGCGACTAGATTCGAACGCCTTTCGTTGTGCGGCCAAGCACCATAGAGTGCAAACGCCACTTCTACTGAGCTACACAGGCTTATTCATTGCGTATCATTGATATATATGTATATAATTATGAATGTTCTTTCTGTTCAGTTATCTGAAGGGTAGCATTAGTTAATTTGATGCACGTGAATTCGTAAGGACTCCCATTCCTCTGCGTTCATCCTTTTCAATTGGATAGAATTCCTCATGACATCTTGGTATCTATGGAATTTTGTTTCGATGTTTTCACCGCCTGTTCTGTCATACATATGGTCACACCTGTATGTCCAGATAGTATGCGTTGTTAATAATTATGATTGTTTGTACTCTGCTTAACGTTTTCTCGTTTATCCAAAATATTAGATTTTCATTAATTATTGATACTGTGGCATGCATTGTTTCACAAGACTCCAGATTTCTGCTTTTTACAATAAATTATCATGCGATGAAGTGTTTCTGACTCTTTACAGAATTGACAGGTTGCAGAACCATCTAGTGGTATTCCTTTTGCTACAATCCGCATTTCGGTTGGCAAACATGCATGATGAATTTTAAAGAATAAAGGTTTTGCAGAACGGACTTATTGGAAGACGAAATATATTGTTTAACACTGAGCTTAGTTTGATCTCCTCTCTTTTTTTTTATTATTCTCGATGCTGAGGAATTGGAAAAATGGTTCTAGTTAGCTTTGCATATATTGCTCTTGTTTTCGTATATAGTAATTTCTCAATGCCGTAATTTTTTTCTATAAACCGGTATCCTTCAGCCATTTCAGCGAACATTCTGGGTGGCCTTTTTTTGATCGACGGAAGAGAGCTGATGACCTGTCAGGGAGCACTTTTGTAGAAAAGTAATTGCATATCCATGGTATGATTTATTATGTGCTTTAATTGCAGTTATGGCCCTGATATTCAAGGTCTTTAAGTGTATGTTAACTAAACAGAGACCTCCAGCTTCTATTTTGTGAAAGAGTGTTGTACGGCCATTGGTTCATATTGTGAACCTCATATGTATGTTGCAAAGAGCCTGTGAATTTTATCCGTCCACTATCCGTGGTATGGAAGGTTATGTATTTTGTACCACAGTCTGGAGGCTAAGTACATATTGCAAATCCTAGCCTTGCCTCTCACGGAAAGGTCTATTTCGCATATTATTATTTTTTTTAAAATATGACTTCATACAACTCTTTCCATTGATCTACATATGTGTCTATACCTCCAATTTTTATTCCTAATACTGGAAAGTAGTTTTTTTTCAACAATCTGGCCGGTATTTATGGTTGCTTTTTTTTAGTCGACAACCACCAAACAGCAAGACTTCGCCACGTTCATCCTAAGAGCTGAAGCCTTTGCAAAGGAATTCGATATTTTTATTGTTTCTTCCATGGATTTTTCGTTTTCTAGTGTGAGTGTTATGTCGTATGCATAAGCTAACAATTTTGCTTCGCTTTCTACATGAATATTTGTTCCTTGATTTTTTTTTTTTTTTTGTGATTATTGCTTTGATTATTGTTTCGATTGCTAATACAAATAGGGCCATAGAGAGTGTATCCCATTGTCGTACGGAACAATTGATTTGGACAGGTGCGGAGAGTTTTTTATTTATGATTATACGACTTTGTGCATTTTCAAAAAATATTTTTAACCAGTTCCTAAAATTTGCTCCAAATCCTAATACTTTTGCTACTTCAATGATGTATTCATGACTTACTGTGTCAAAAGCTCTTTCGATGTCTAGACTAAGTAATATATATATATATATATATATATATATATAATATATATATATATATAATAATATATATATATAATAATATTATATATATATAAGGCTACTGTAGACATCTCTCTGCATTCTATTTGTGAGGATTTTTGAGATTATTTTATAGTCAGTGTTTAACAATGTTATACCTCTCCATTTTTTTTATATCCTTCAGTTTTTCTGGATCGGAAACTTTTGCTATTAAAGTGATGTATCCACCGTTGAAGTGTTCTGGTTTTGCCTGTGTTTCTAACATTTGTTTAATCATCTTCATAAACAAGTTTTCAATCTTTTGAAAGTATCTTTTGTAGAATTCGCCAGTTAAACCATTTGCTCCGGGAGATTTTCCTTTCGGGAGATGCTTTATTGTATTTTTGCATTCCGATTTTGTAATGGGGGCATCAATCTCTTCAGCCTCCATTTTAGTTATCTTGGGTCGAAAGGACATGAATTTATTTCATTCAATCGTTCAATGGTATCATTATCTTTTCCTGTGAATAGAGCTGTAAAGTGTTTGTGGGGAAACCCTTAGTAAGTCTGCATCTTCTTGCAATGTTTCCCCTTCATAATGCGAGCCGTTATTCTTCTTTCGTTGCTGTCTCTTTCGAGCAGCCAGGAAGTGGATGTTTTGCCTTCATCGTTTTCTACAGCTTTTAAACGCGCCCGTAGCCCTGCATCTTCTATTTCCTTGTATTGTAATTATTTTATTTTATTTTTAATCGATTTATTTTTGCTTTCACTTGTCTGTTTGTTCTGTCTGAGTAGTATAAGCTAGATAACTTTTTAAGATCTTCTTCTTTCTGTTCTCTCTTTTGCTGGTTCTTTATTTTACTTCCTATTCGGATAGCTGCCTTTTTAATGTATAATTTAAATATTTCCCACGCACTGATTGCGTTTTCATATTTTTCAGCTACAATTATTATATTTTCTTCTTCCGTATTAAATTCACTTTCCTCTGATAGCTTTTCACTGAATTTCCATAATGGAAAGTTCCGATTAATAAATGTTTTTAATTTTTTCTTTTCGCGAATGCTGAAGTTTAGCCCTACTATATAGTGATCACTCAATACGACTGGAGTATGTTTAACATTCTTTACAGTTATTCCTCGATAGATTGAAAGGTAAATTCTGTCTGTTCTAGATGCATTGCCCGGAGCGAAGTGGATGAATTCTTTTTCATCGGATATAACAACCTGAAACCATTAGTAAGTCCACACTGTTAAAGATGTTAGTGTATTCCTTCTGTGGTATTTCAGTTATTTTCTCTTGGTCTTAACTTATTTTCTATAAAATTCATGTTCCCTGCTACTATGGCAATGTTTTTTTTTTTTTTTTTTTTTTTTTGCAACAGATGATGTTTCATTTGTTTCCAAAATATTTTTTCTTCTTCATGTTTTGTTGGTCCATATACATTAACAATTATGCATACTTTTTCTACTACTATATCTGTTTCTAAACTTTAGCCTTATGGGTACCTCACAAGAAAGTAACTGAATGTCTGGGGTGCGTTTTATTAGAGTTATCGGTCCACCACTATTATTATTATTTACAGATTCATGGGTTAAGATATAATGGACAGTTATTCTTTTATCAAAATATTGAATGGGTTCTATTAGAGCAAATTTTTGTTTCTTGTAGCACTATAATATCTGGAAAGGATTTAAATATTTGGTTTACTAATAAATTTTGAGTATCCTTAGAATTTAAAACATTACAATTTAGGCTCATCACTTTCATGATGTGTGTTGTTTACATTATTATCTGTACAGATTTCTTTTTCTTACTTACTTTTTTTATTTCCTGTTCTTGAGATATTTGGAGTGACTTTTATTTTCATCCTTCTCTGTTTTGGGTTAAAAAGGCCACTCGTTTCCACCGGGAATATATTCTTTATTTCTCTTTGCATTTTATTGTTACCAGTGGTTTCCGAAACCCCCTTTGTTTCTTCATTTTTCTCAATTTGACTTATTTCCATTTCCTGTTCAGATTCTGTCTCCACAGTAGTTATACATTTTGTGTTTTTTTTTTTTTTGTAATATTTTCGTCTGTTTTTCCAATTTTCTCAATCTCTTGTTCAGATTCTATTTCCATGTATTTTATAGTTTGTTTTTTAACGCTTCCTACATTTTTCATTGTTGTTTCAATTTGTTTTGTGGCATCATCTTTCGGTGTACCTGGACACCTTTTATCTTCTGCTTCAGTTTTCTCTTCATTTTTCCCAGTAGTGCATTGAGCTAGGTATATACTTACATTATTATTTTTATAACAATGTAAATATACACCTAAAGAGCCTGTGTAGCTAACCTACGTGGAATCTGGTTTTTCCATAGGGTGACGGTAAAAAAAATTCCTCTTTAACTTCGATTCCAGTCCAGTGATGGCAAATTTTTTGTTTAGATTTGTTGGCCATCGGTCTTGAAAAAAAGTTAGTTAGGACTAAAATTGGCACACTTGCTCCTTTGAGAAGTGAGAGCGAATTTTTCATTTATTCATCTTTTATAAGCTTTTCACATAGATAATCATGGGTAACCATAGGTACGGCAAACTCAAAGCTACTTCTCATCATCATTGTATTGCGAAAATTATCGGTCTCCATTTTTCTCGCTTACAGCTACTACAGATAAATGTAGTGGAACAGCACACTTAAGAAGCTCTGAATACGCCTAGTCATAGTTATGATTTAAATCTTCGGGCGATACAGCGCCCAATACGTCGCTAGATCGCCCGAAGAAGAGGTTCGTAATTCAATTCTAGTCGTAGATTACAAATACTTTTACTAAGCCTTTTTTCGACTGTTTCTCGAGTTAGCTGATCTCTGGCGCGGCAAGCGTTTTTTTTTTTTTTTTTAATCCACGAAATTCGGGTTTTTCGTCCCGCAAACTCAAGAAAATCGACCGCAGAATACATACTATTTTCAGACAGTAAAGATAGCATTAGGATTAGGGACCACCAAATGGGACACTGGTCAGCTCCCTCTTTTCACCAGCTGCAATGTGTAATAAGTGATTCTCTTGGGCCAGTTATCTCTGATTGATTACCGGTGGAGATTGAACTGTCTCTTCAGTCTCCAAAATTTATAGCTGAAACAGCCTAGCCGGGAATAAAAAGCTTTGATTTTTATTTTCACAATTTAAAGATAGACTTAGGTGTTAATATAGTTTATTTTAATTATTTCCAACAAACACATCACGGTTAGATTATTAGTGGTGAAGTGTCTGAAGTCGCTAAGATATTTAACATGACGAAAAGAGATCCAAGAAATGGAAGTCAGACCACGAAATTTCATAAACTGATTGTGCATTAGCCCATTTTGTTTGTTCGTTTACTCTTTGCCGAAGGAATTCATCCAAACACATCCCAACTGTACTACTTTTTGTCAGAATTGATACTAAGATCCACAGCCTCTATTTCATGGAAAGATTGCTGGGTAAAGATGAAATATCTCACTAAAGAATGGTCAGGTTAATCTAGTATGAAGATTCAGCATGATTCTGGAGTAGATCACGATTATCGATACAATACATTAATCACACACTATACATACTGATATGTTTATTGTGATGTTCTCGCATTCCTTCAAAATCAAGCATATGTACCTGAGCATAGAGTATTACTGTTTATTACGAAAGAGATCCACAATTTTCATACATATAAGTGTAGCATGGTAGAAGTAGTGTTATTGTAGATGCTTCTTGTTTAGAGCAGAACACTTTATCATAGTATCAGATCTAATAACAACCGAAGGTTGTACTGATATTATTATTATGTGACACTGCCAAGGAGCCCAAGAACTTATCACAGGGAGAGCACTCTACTTCATTCTGCAACACGTTCTTTCTCAAACAAGTTTTTTGGTCTGTAAATTAATGTTCTCATGGCCGATTTGCCTGTACACAGTATGAAAAACCATGCTACCTCCATATGAGATCGGCGAACTCACCTTCAATTGAAAAAGCCCATATAATGTTTCCTCTCGGAACGATCGAACGGTATAGAAAGAGGAAATTCCAATTGAATTTCCTTTTTCTATATAGCATTGCGTTTCAATGAAAAATATAAAGATAAGAATTCATGTCATAATGTAGGGTATGTAAGGTGCTGCTTTTCCTACCAAAAAGTGTGCCTTCCTCCTCCTCCCTTCTATTCTACAAAAATTGATTATTAGCGAGCGAATGCTTGCAATTCACAAATACATGGAAGACATTTATACTAGTGCTTTGGAGCATCCGTGGATAGAGAATATATGAGAACGTTTTCCATACAATGGCTGAAGAAAATCAAAATTTAAGTTCTCGAGTAGCCTCGTATACATTATAGATTTGTGTGAGCGAAATAAATTTACTTGATATTATAGTGACATGCAAGTTATAGTTGTCAATCATTGGGTCATTGCTAGGCTGACCATTTGAATAGGACAGTGCCGTTTTTTTCGTATTTCTCGGTCGTCCCGTCGTTTTCATCAAAAATGTCAATTTTGTCCCGTTTTTAATAAAAACTATAAATATACTTTAATATTGGTCAATCATAAATATCATCCATAACCTATAATCGTATATCAATATCATGGATCCCAGTAATTTGTATAACCATGGAGTCGCATTCTTCGATACTAAATATCGATATCTGCAGTGATTTATCTAGAGAAAAAAAAAAAAAGCATGTGGCAACACTTGCGCGTCTCAAACGCGGCGTCTGTTTTGCTGAAGCTTTGCTTTTTTGTTTTGCCTATATGTTAACCAGTGGCTTTGTTATATAATGCCGGTTGTTTAAATTTCATTTTTTTTTTAAGTTTTAAGTCTTATTTTTTTAAAGCTTTAAGTCTGTCCTTGCAATGTCAAAGAGGTGAAACTGCAGTTTTAATGACGATCTCCAGAACGAATTCAAATTTATTAAAATGGACAAGCTGTGTAGTGATGGAACAAAAGTGGTATGCCAACATTGTAATGTCTATTTTGTCGTTCGTTACGGAGGCAGAAGCGACATCAACCAACATGTATGTAGCCAGAAACATAAGGATGCTGAAAAGACTTCAGTTAAAAACATCAGCTCGTTTATGGTGAGACGTGATAGTGATAGTGAAAACAATAAAACTGCAGCAAGTAAAGCTCTTGTTATCATATTGTGCATCACGGCTAAAGTTTTCGCACAAATGAATGCTTGTCAACATTGATGAATAAAATTTATGAACGAAAATTTTCTTCAGTACGTACCAAATCAGAAGCAATAGTTACCAACGTTTTATCACCATACATATTGAGCAAAGTAATAGAGGATTTGAATAAAACAATAAGCCTTACAGTCGGTTTAGATGCATCAAACAAAAAAAGACAGCAAACTTTTTCCAATTGTTGTGCAGCACTTTGTGCCAAATTGGTGTTCAAGACAAAATTATAGACTTTATTTCCTTACCTCTTAAATACAGTCCCCCTCTACATCTACCTAAATTTTTGTATGAGTTCTGTCACTGAAGAATAATGGTAAGCTCAATATGTTTATCTAATAAAACTTTTTTTATCGTCTTACTTTTTCATGAATATAGAATATTACATAACCTCCGTCCCATTTTTGTCTCAAGGAAATATGGTCAGCCGGGGGGGGATGTGCAGTGATTAAAAAAAGAATGAGATAATGGATTTTATTCCCTTATAGGGAGTTGGCAAGGCCTTTTAACTCTATCTAGCTTTTGGAGACTGAGTTGTCAGATTAATCTCCACTGGCAGCCAATCAGAAATAGTTGGTCCAAGACTATCAGAAATTATAAGTGGCAACTAATGAAAAGACTGGCAAACAAGTGCTGCCATCTCTTGGTACCTAACCCTAACAGGATATGTTATTATCTGAAATAGGGTAGGTTCTAAGGCAACATTAAAAATCATAATTATTTTTAATAACGTTTTTATTAAAACAATTTTGAACTTGACCATATATTATTCCCAGTTTGAAAGAGATGTACACAAATCTTCAACATTCAATAGTACCCCATTGTCAAGAACAAAATAAATGTAAGTTAAAGAAAAATACATATTTATCTAAAAGGAAACCAGAAAGAATAACTAACTGCACTATAATTTTCAGCTGCCTGTATTCTACTGAGTAGATCTGTGCTCGTGAGCATGCCTGGCTGTAACTTGGTCTTGCTCGCCTTCAAAAATGCACATCAATCTCTGATCGCAGACTACACACAAGAACAACATCTCTCTCTCTCTCTCGCTTCACATACAGTGTGACTGTTAAGTAATGAGACAATTATATCAAAACAAAGAACTATATTTGAGATTGTCAATTACGGATTCAAAATAATCTCGCTCCAACTCCACACAATGTTTACATCTGTTGTACAGGTGCTCAAAGACATGGTGAAAATCCTGAATGTGAAGTTCCTTCAGTGTCAGGGTAACACCATGTTGGGTGTCCTCAATGTCGCTGAAGTGCCCCCCCCCCACTTTCAATGTACACATTTCATCTTTGAGGAGAGAAAATGGTCTATGGGAGAGAAATCTGGTGAACAGGTGAGATGTTCAATCACACAGATTGACTTCAAAGCCAGAAACTGCTTCACAGGCAGCGCACAGTGCATTATCTTGCAACAGAAACCAATTGATGTTGTTGTGGAACAGTTCTTTCCTGACATGTTGCATTCCTCCTAAATAACACTGACTATTGTGTCCTCAGGAAGAAATTCACGGTGGATAATTCCAGCAGCATGAAAAAAAAAACAATGACCATTATCTTGACCTTGATTTTTGCAACCTGACTTTCTTCTGCTGGGGAAAAGATGTTCCATGCCATTCCATGCTCTGGTATTTCATTTCTGAATCAAACTGAAAACACCAACTTTCAACACCAGTGACAATTCTTTGCAACACATCACGATCTTGATCAACTGCACGAATGAAATTTTGGCATGTGCAACCTGGTGCTGTCGATGTGTGCAGCACAAATCTTGAACAACTCTTCCCTTTGTGCAAATCTCCAAGATTAATATGGTGGTTTCCTTACCGTCAAGCTGTACAGCAAGTAGCCTACTGATTATTCGCCTGCTATGGGCAACAATTTCCCTAACTTTCACCACATTTTCATTTGTCCGTGCACAGTATTGTTCATCCTACAGGACTACTTTACCTATTTAAACATTAAAAACCAAGCAGAGGTGTTCAGCAGAACACCTCTGCTTGGCTCATACAGTCATTGTTATAAACTTTTTTAGGTCTTGGTACACTTCTGTAGCAGTTTTTCCTAATTTAGTAAAAATCTATCACAAATCTTTGCTCCATGATGCAACTTCTAGATGCTCCACATACACTTACTTCAACAGTTGCTAAATGAAAACTTGCATTACCTGACTTGAAAGACTGCACCTGCAATTACAACACACATTCTAGTGGTTAAAACTATAAATACGTTTGTTACTTTTATTCAACGGGCCATCCTGTAAACAATCAATCTCATTACTTATGGGTATACACTGTGTATAGGACTAGCTTATACGTCCTTCCATTGAAATGCCTTATCTGATTTACAGCCACACCATGATGGTGTTGATATTTATAAAAGTTCATGACTATATATATAAAATAAAATTAATAACTGCTCCTTTTCTTCATCAAGTTTATGAGTGTGCAGCACATTCCTTGAATATACACCCCTCGTATCAGTATAATCTAAGAAACATTCAAAACAACAATGTTGAACAAGATAGATTTGACATGTATACTGATGTATATCATTGCAATACATAAAATGTCTGAGATCACGTCTTCTAGGTTTTGGGTGCAACAAGACCAGATCTCATGTGGAATAATTCCTTGTCTTATTGCATTAATGAAGTTTCTTACTTTTGTGATGATTCCTTGCATGCTTTCATGAAGAAATTATAATCAACAGAGACTTATTTCTTTACACATGCCACAGTATCTGATGTACGTGAGGCAGTCTTGGTGTAAGTTTTCTTCTCTAGGTATTTAATATATTCAAGCACATCTCTCACTCTTTTTACCATTTTTTTCACACAGAACATCTCAAAGGAACAAATGATTTTCAACATCCCTGTTATTATGGGTGGTGACTGAGAAGTTTAATTTTTTTGAAGGGAGCAAAACATTCCTCTTTATTACTATTGTATTCGCAAGATCTTTGAGATCTTGTCTGTGATGAGAGTGACACAGCTATTCTATATTCTTCTTTATCCTGACTGTCTTAGAAAAAATTTATCATCGTTCATGCCAGTCTTCATGAACGTCAAGGAGATGTTAAAGATTACCATGTGAATTTAAATCTCCAACTTTTACATAGTTCTCTAGTAAACTGCACTTGTACATAATTTTAGAGAAATGCCTAGAGTAGGAACTGTTTCTTTCATAGACACGTCAAGTGAAAAACTGAAAAGGATTTGTTACATTATTTATTATAGAATAATGGAGGAGTACAATGTTAGAAGTTTAAATATATAGTGGTGTTGGTCTGCTGCTAAGATTTTTATTGCCTCAGGGCAGTGGAAGAGTGTTCGCAGACATATTCATAGACAAACATAAGCACTCTCTTTAAGATAAAGCAATATGTTAATTTTGTTTTTAGCACTCTCTTTAAGATAAGGCTTTAAGATATTTAAGATACATTGATTTCATTTTTAGAGCGTTTTGTACGAATTTCAAATGCAGGAACACAACTCTAACGTAAGGAGAATTTAGGAATAACAATTTGAAGAATTGCAGGAGAGAAGTAATAAGAATGAAAGTGCTGCTGAATACAGAGGATAGGAGAAAGAAAAACACTTTGTGCTAGAAAATAAAGTAATAAAATGTAGTTTGCCTATTCTTAATTGATATCAACAAATGTATTAACAGACAGGAACTGGATTCTACCAGATTTCAGAAGCTGTGGGAAATAGTTGAAGTCATCAAGAAAAAAATCAGTGATATATACAATAGGAAGTGTCCACAAAGGTCGCAAGATAAAGAGATTTTTTATTATTAATAAACTTGGTCAAAATATATATGTTGTTCAAGCTAACCAAATGTGTATTTGGTTAGCTTGAACAACAAAGTAAAATTGTTGATAGGTAGTTAGTAATTATGTAAGTTTTTCATGTAATACTATCATAATACCCTGTAGACCTCTTGAGTGTACATATCAGGAATTTTATGATGATGAATATCAACACAGCTGGTGTTACAAGATGATGATGGATGAAGATAAAAACATGTCAGATATATCTAAGTATTGGATAATATATTCAGGCAAGTAATCAAGAAGAGGATTGCTGGGATTTTTTTTTTTTAAATCTGAACCCCACTTAGGAAAAATTGTAAACCTATCATACATTAGTACTGTAGGTTAAGTTTGGATAATTTATGAATGCTATTCTAGAGATCAAACATGGAATTTTCTCAGGCCACTTCATGTCTCAAATAGGCAGGGTGGGGTGCAGTGGGCAATAAAATTCATATACTAAATGAGAGACATCTAATGCCCATAGTGGAAATTGAATGCATGACGTAGCTGCTGGAGAGCAATCTGTTCTCAATCAACTAGGCTGGCAAAATTTGTGTCAATGGCCCTCAATGAATGATTTTAATTAGGAACAAGTAAAAGAATTTTGGGTCATTAGGAGTGGTTGTTGGATTTGTGGCAGAAGTAGCTAAAGCTATGATATCAGTATAGTATATGTATAGCATACCTATAAATTACATGTCTACATGTGTTCTACTGGTCAGTTTATTTGCAGTATGGAAAAACCCAAGTTTACAGGAAGAAAAACACTGACATTTCTGTATGAGACCAGCTAATTCACCTTCAGATGATCATCAAGGAGTACAGATGACATAAAGTAAAAAGAAAAGAGTTCTTGATGGAATCCTAAATAGAATAGTAGGAGTCATTCTCAGATATATATAAATGTTGGCAGTTTTTTCCCACTTGGTTAGACTATTCATAATATATATATATATATATATATATATTTTTAATCCTTTATTCAAGTGTAAGCAAACAAAGCTTGCGCCTGAAGTATCTTCAGGACTGGGGCAACTCGTAGCAAAGGTGGACAAAGCTTCACATCACTTGCCTTAGTATCCCATAATGCAAAGCACATCTCCTTGCGGACATGTAGTGACCCTTCCCATCATTATACACGTCTGCAAGGAGATGTGCTTTGCATTATGGGATACTAAGGCAAGTGATGTAAAGCTTTGTCCACCTCTGCTACGAGTTGCTCCAGTCCTGAAGATACTTCAGGTGCAAACTTTGTTTGCTTACACTTGGATAAAGATTAAAACTAAATATATAATTAATACCAGATGTATAAAATTTTAACAATATCGAGAAAAGATAAAAGTTGAAAATAAATGTAATTATTTTTACGTGCTGGTTTTCTGCTCAAGGTTGAATTCTATTGTTTGGAATAATGACCGAAGGAGTTAAGACTATGAAGCCAGTGTACTATGTCTGTTCTGGCCAGTTTGCCTCTTTTGAGGAATGAAAAATCCAAGTTTTTTCCCATAAAGAAAATTCTGCTACCTCCATATGAGATCAGGTTCACTTGAAAAGCCCTTATAAATGTTCTTGACATCCTAGACAGGATTTGTAACAAGTCTTTTCAACCAAAGGGAATCCAGAAATATGTTATTACAGTAGACAGTGATATCTTAACTGTTTCCAGATACAAGAACATACAGATTATTTCAAATAATAAGTGATCATCTAATTCCAAATGATGTAAGAATAAAAAGTGAGCATTCATGAAAAGAAAAGTTCAGAGCAGCATTCAAAGGTTGGAGTGAAAATATGTAATTTACAGATATCACTGGAGAACAAAGAGAAGTCATCTGAAAACAATATCCACACTTTTGAGAGTGAATAGCAAAATCTGAAGAAAAACATTGGTGGATTCAGCTAGAGAAACTGTAATAAAGTCGACTGCATAGAAAAGAAAATCATGGTGGTCTCAAGAAATTAAAGAAGCAGTCCTGGAATATCAGAAGTCCCTCTCTTAGCAAGTAAGTTAGCATATGCCCTTAGAGAATACAAAGAAAAATTAAAGACATGGGAAGACTTTAAGAAGAATATAAAAAATAAATATTTGAAGGTGACAAAATGTTCTAGATGCTATTGAAAATGGAGAAAAGAGTACATACATTAAAACCAAAATGAGTGATAACATGACAAAAACTGAAGATAAGGATATTCTGGATGTCCAGAGTAATTACTTTGAAAAACTATGAAATGAGATAAGCTGAGAGAACAGTGGCAGAAAACATCAAGGAACAGGAACAATGTAATCATTTTAATGATGGAGATATAAAAATATGCTGCAGCTATCTTTTTTCAGCTGCATCATATGATATTAGACTGAAAATGCTCAAGTTTAACAGTGGCCAGAGTGCATAATTCATAATGGCATTATAATGTAGTTGACTATAATAATCTTAGAAATCAGTTTTACAGTAGTTCCATGGATAGAAGAATTGCAAGGGACAGGGCTGTCACCAGATTAGATCACACCCTGAGGCAAACAATTAAACATCGCCGCTGATGAATTATAAGATAAAAATATAAGAAAATCTCCAATTGCTATTTTGTTTTTATTACAAGAGAAACATTAATGCAAAATGATTACATAATAATATTAATTCAATGTTTGCTCTATGGAGATATTGCACAATAAAACTGTTTTTAAGCTCTTCTAAATTTAAATTATATGTCTGCCTCTATCGATATAGTTGCTAGACCAACCAATCTTTCTTGGGTCACTGCTGTTCGCAAATAATTTTTAATCAGTTTAAGCTTGAAAAAACTTCTTTCTGCACTTGCTAAGCTAACAGAAATTGTTAGCGTAGAGATGCCGCCTACCACAATATGGCTGAACGAGCGCCCTTATTAAGCAGCACCATGAGGCAGGCTGCCTCTATGCTACACCCTGTCGATGGTACTGGCAAGGGAGAGATGTCAGCAGTACATGGGAACATTCCTCAAGTGAAAAAGATTTTAAAACGATTCAATGTAAAGTGGATGACTAATGAAATCAAACATGAACAGTAGATGAAAAAGAGGTTGTGGAAAAGTATAAACAGAGGTGGAGAGCAGTTGCATGAGGAATATAAGATTTGGGACTAGAAAGTGATTAACCACGCTACCGGCCAAGACGTCTATAGACGTCAAGGTTATTATGGATGCGAAGTGCATATTAAAATTGTAATACCATTGATATTACATTGAAATATATGATGAATACGAAGCATATGAGGATGCGTATTTGATCCATAATGGCCAGTAAGGTGGTTAATACAGTAAGACAGTAAGAAAGAGAAAAATGGAATATGAGGAGAGATTTACTCTACAATACAAGGAAAACCGCAAGGAATTCTTTTGTTATCAAGCAGTTTTGTTGCACTTTCATCAGTTTTGTTAGATGAAAAAGAAGGTAAAGTGATCAGTGCAGATGAGAACAGTGGAGCTGTGTAATGATCAGTTTCCTGGGACATTTCATCCTCAAAAAAAGTTTTTATTCCTGAAGGAAATGGGAAGGATGGAAAGCTTAAAAGTGCATGGGAAGAAGGTGTTCCAAATACTAAAGTAATCTAGATGTCAATAACGAAGTGGGACTGGATAAGATTTTGCCATGTTTTGAACTTTGAACTGACAGCTCCATCGATCTGGTTGTTCAATAAAAGCCTGGTCACTGAGAATGTGCCCAGTAGTGGAAGGAGGGTAAAATAGTGCCACTGCACAGGGGTGGTGGTGGTGGTGGTGGTAGAACACAGACATCAAACTGCAGACCATTTTGTATTTCTTCTGTGTTAAGTTTTGGAAAAATTAGTAAGGGGGTCATATACAAAATTGGACAGATATGGGTAATATCTGTGAAATTCAGCATGGATTTGTTAAAGGGTACTCTTGTTTCCGTAATTTGCCTGCATTTATAATAAAGTTACAAGAGCAATTGACAACAAAAGGCATTAATTATTATTATTATTATTATGTAACACCTCCAGGGAGTCCAAAGACTCATCAAGGGAGGGCACCTACTCTTCACCAATTTCAACTAACCGCAACTATTCCAATGCCATCTACCGCCTACTACCACCACCACTACTAGCATATCCACAAACAATCACAAACATCCATGCCCACAGTGGGATTCGAATCCGCAGTCTTTTGGCTGGAGAGCTGATATGTTAACCACTCAGCCAACCAAGCCAGCAACTTCCATTTTTTTTTGGATTTTGCAAAGGCATTATACAGGGTGCCCCCATGATGATATTAAAGTTGAAACACGAGATTAAATATCTGATTCATGAAGCAGATTGGAAACTGGCTGTCCAATAGATATCAGAGGGTTGTGTATGGGGGGGGGGGATCAAGGGAGGTCACAAGTGGGGTTCCAGAGGGAAAAATGAGTACTTCGACCTTTGCTTTTTAACCTGTATGTTAATGATACTGTAACTGAGTAGCAAGGAGATATTCAGTTATTTGAATATCATGTAAAGCTTGGGAGAGTTATTAGTAATAGGGCTGCTGTTTTGGCTCTTCAAGAGGATTTGAATAAGCAAAAAGTGAGAAAATTAATGCATCTAAATGTTGAAATTTGGGACCTATAGATGGAAGGTTACATACTCTATTGACAAGACTAGTTGAAGTGGATGAGGCAAGGGATCTTGAGGTGAGTGTCGATCAATATTTGAAATTTAGAGCACATATTGCAAAGGTGGTGAATTCAGGCATTGCTACTGGACAACGACAGACTTTGACCAGTAGAGATATAAAAGAGTGATGATTCTGTTGCATAAAGCCCTGTTTAAGCCACATTTAGACTCTTGTGCTCAGATCTGGTCATGGGATAAATTAACCCTGGAGAGGGTGCAGAGGGAGAACCAAAATGATATTAGGACTCTATAATGTTAGTTATAATATCACATGTCTGACGTAACACTGTTAAAAAGTGTCACATATTGTTCTCATAACTTAATAATAAATTCAATGTAAAAAAAAAAAAAGAGTCCCTTCAGGTCAAAGAGCCAGGATGCATACTTTTATCATAGCAGATTGGGTTAAAAGTGCAAGGCAGAATCATCCAGAAGGTCTGTGAACTTCTGAAATATGTTCCTTTCGGATAGCTTTAATGATACACACAACATAAGCAGCCTAAAAAAGAACCCCCAAAAAAAAAAAAAAAGGTGAAATACTGATCATATGATCAGTATTTTTGATATATCTGGGATTCATATCAACAATGCGACTTCTGTTGTATGTGCACAAATTGGCATTTCAAAGATATAGAACAACAGCATATGGAGTGGATGGCCAGATAGGAATGTAGGGGGGGGGGGAGGGGAGAAGAGAATAGGAAAAATAAAAGTGCCTGAAAACTGAGCAAATTGGTGTATGTGGATTGAAAATATGTAGGAATGCATTGATGGAAAAAAGTTTTCAGAAGCATGGCATATCAAAGAAATCTGACAGCACCAAAGACCATTTAGTATAGCAATCTGTGATGAAAATTCAGCTTATGATGACTATGAAAGCAGTGGAGGAGTAACCAGTAAGTAGAGTATTTATCTTCTAACATAATCTTATGTCTGATTAAAGGACGTATGAGGTTATAGTTGTAATTAACAAAGGTCATCATATCCATATTTCAATTATATTTAATAACAAATATATATACTTTTATACTTCAATAAAATCATATATTTTTTCCTTCCTTCAAAATGCATATACATAGTTCATCAGTAAGCATGAAAATATGATATATCTTGATATATATACAGGGTGTTCGGGATAAATTTGACATATTTATAATTAATTATATTTTTCCGTAAGTTACATGTATTAACACACACTTCTCTTCATTTAAAAGTTTGGACCCTTCTTCATTCATATACAAGATGTCAGAAAGGATGGATAGCTGGAACCCACCTGAATCATGGGAGAGAATAACTTGTATCATGATGATTCGTGCCCGCCATCAAAATAAGGATATTACGACTGCTGCCCAATGCTCCCTGAATACAGTAAAAACAATCAGGCATGAACTAGAGACTTGCAATGGTGACTACGAGGATGTAGCAAGAAGAAAGATCCCTAGCAGACGATCTGATTGCGTTCGTACAGCAGAATTCCTCGCAAATCTGCAGGAACAGGTGTTGAAGAACCCTGGCATTGGAATTCGGGCTTTGTTCGTGGAGTTGCTAACTGTAGTCAAGCCCTGGATAACAAGGGTAGCCAATGGTAGGCCGTATGTATGGCAGCAGGATTCGGCCCCTTGCCACACCTCTGGGAAAAGTCAAAAATGGTTGTCTGAAAATTTCTACGACTTCACCAGTCCAAATGTTTGGCCTCCAAACTCCCCAGACCTTAACCCCATGGATTATTTTGTATGGGGCGCAGTTGAAAAAGACACCAATCGCACTTCCAGTAATACAAAAGCCCAGTTAATGGATAAAATTAAAACAGTTTTTGCGGCCCTTCCCAGGGAGACTGTAGCATCAGCTTGTTCGAGGTTCCGAAGCAGAACTGAAGCTGTGATCGATGCTAATGGTGGTTATTTTGAGTAAATCTTGTTGATAGTATTGTAATTAACTCTGCCTGTAATGTTTTTTGTCAATTCATTAAATTTAATAGATACAAAGAAGATTTTCTTTTTCCTTACGAAACTGTCAAATTTATCCCGAACACCCTGTATATATATATATATATGCATATATATATATATATACAGTATTTAAATTTTTTAAATTAAAATAACTAATAAAAGAAACATTTAGCTATCAATTACAGTTCCTATGAGCAAATTTTCTAAAAGTCGTGCAACAAAAGTAGGTACAGTTTTATGAGCTGGCTGTTTCAAAATAGCTTCAGTTGCATCCTGGCCTGCAAAATGCAAAATTGCTCTTCCTCCTGGATGGTGCTTAATGTAAGATGTAACATCATAAACCTAAGAGACAAAAATGCAACATATGAAGTAATTGTAAAATTTTTTATATATTTATTAACATTTTCTGACTATTTATATTACACATAACCCTTCCCCCTCTTTTTCTCACTCTTCCCATATACTAAATAGAGAGAGTAACAATGATATATTTAGGGAATGGGACAGCAGCTTTTCAAGGAAGAGTTATATTTAGGTTAAAAAAAAATCACGGTATACTGAAAACTATGGATATTACTTCTGGGAAAACTCCCATGTTACTCCTCTTCTATGAGAAGAGGAGTAACATGGGAGTAATAATATCAGCTATGAGATTAGAAGCTCTGAGGTTTGGAAGCTTCACAACATAAAATTGAGGTCACAATCCCGAACAATAGGCAATAACACAAACACTTCAAAAGCAGAAGCACCTACCCGACCTGACATAGCATCCACTTCCTCCATGTGTTCAGACGACGACCAAGCATAGTCGAAACAGACTGCACCCCGTCAACTCCCTTTCCCCCCCTCTAAAAATCAGTTGCTGTTTTCAACCCTTTTCACCCTTTCCCACCCTATATAAATATAAAAAAACGCTCTGCCCATCCCTAATAATATAACATATATGTATATATATATATATATTATTAAAAAAAAACCCGTTTTTTTTTCCATTTCCAATTTATTTCTCCCACATTGCCCCCCCCCCACACACACAGTAGTTTGGACATCGCAGAAAGAAGAAAAGCCACAACATACCCAGATAAAGGTATGTGTAAATTTCTCTTCCTTTATGCTACATATATTTATTGGTAAATATACATCTACAATGCCCTAAAAATCCGTTGGTAAAAAGCCAATGACATTTAAACAAGGGCACGCCTAAACAGAAACAGGCAAAATAGCCGTAAATATAATACTGAAAACTATTTAATTAACTGGGTAGTTTTTAGCAAATCTACTGTTTTTTTTTTAAAAAAAAACAAAACAAACACAAATTGTCCCTTAATATTTAATTTCATACTGGCAGATTGACAATTTTTCATTATATACTGAAACATTCTGAGAATCCAGCTAAATTCAAATGCATGACTCAGCTATAAATCATTTTGAAATTTTAGATGTTTACTGCCTAAGAGTCATTTTTTTTTTCATTATTGTTTCCATCTTAAAACCTCTTCATTTTAATTATTTTAATTGCTCAAACTTCAGGATCACACTTTCATAATGATCACCTTCATAACTGTGAGCTTAATGTCTTACTTTTATTTTTATTTTATTTTTGCTGCTGCTAGTCATTGAGTTAACATTCGTGAATGATAACTACATGAATTGTAATCCATACTGGATTTTGTTAACAGAGTAGAATGCAAAGATATACATTCCAATTTCTAAGGAAAATAAATTTTAGTAACAAAAGATATATTAGTAACTTTGTTTCTATTAACAATTTGCAGCCATGCTACCTAAATTTATTTTACTTAGATACTGAATTTATACTTTTGCATTATTGTGGGATTAATATTCATGAACCACATGGTAATCTGTGAGCTAGAGATTGCCAACTACTAATCTAACTGGGGGGGGGGGGGGGGTCTTGGACCAACTTCCTGTGTCAATTTAAAATGAAGTTAATAAGCTGATTAAGAGCACATGTATTAGACTACCATATCTATTCCACCAATGTCAAATAGAATATTAATCAACAGTATTTGAATACAAAGCTCCAAATCTGGAACTCTCTCTCTGCTTGCTCAGGTATTATTGCTTCAAGTGAAATGAAAGCAAAACAATGACATAAGTTTTCTCATATGTGTTTCTGAAATTACTATTTTTGGAGTTACATTTCATTATTTAATCAAAGTACTAACCTTATATTGCTATTACTATTATAAGAACCTCCAGATAATCACCACTCATTGTATAAAGTCTTGAGTCAGAGAGCAACATGTCACATTGAACCTTAAATTCATTCACTCTCTTAACATGCACAACACATTTAGGCAGTGCAATCCGCTCCATCCACTCACATCCTCCATGTAAAAAATCTATTCCTCACTTCCCTCTTCATGACATTTTTAAACAACTTCCAGGAAAGGCCTTTCCTTCTTATTCTTTTCTCCTCAATTTCCACTCTATATATAATTCCCATGTATTAATTCAGTAAAATTCCTTAATTAAAACACACATATATAATATCGCCATTTTCCCTCCTATTCACAACTTTGCAATTAATATTCCCTGAACCTTTCTTCATAATCAACATCCACAGTACTAAAACTGTTTGATTAGTCATCTCTGGATCATTTATGTGACTCCATCCCATGAAAGGTTGTAACCTATACACATCAGTAATGTGGACTGGCAAGATCTCCAGTTTCAACATTAAAATGGAAAGTGGGTGACCTAATCAGAACATAAACAGTCCATGTGTGTCTAATTAATGCATTAGACAGTGGAACAACCACTTGCTTATCACTTGTCAATGTACTTTTTATCATAGCAGTAAAAATATGTGTGGTCTTCAATGTGCCTTCAGAACTTCAGGTTACCGATGACCATCAAACCACATTCCAAATCTCATCTACTTCCTGAAGCACAGTTACAACAATAGAACAAATAGCCTTATATCTCTATACTCAAAAGAACAATCCCACTCATTCATCCAAGCTAAAAGTCTATTTAAATCTTTCTGAAGAGGCTCAAGGGTTAACATTACTTCTTGTAATTCTCTCCAACTCTTCCATCATCAGTGAACAATTGAAGATCTCCTGTCAATCATCCATGTGGAATATCATTAATAGCTTAACCAGTAGGAGATCTAAGAAAATAACCTATGGAACAAATCACTTATTTATTTTTTTATTTTTTTGGAAGCACTGTTCCACTATACACAACTTGTTGCTACTGTTCAGAAAGCTAATCTCTAATCCATATAACCAATCGCTTATCCATTCCTCCATTTTCTTCAACCTGTATACCAATTTGTCATTTGTCAATCTATCAAATGCTTTTGATAAGAATAACACTGTATGCAATATTCTAAGAATATCACTGTATGAAAGTCACCTTATCCAACACATTCATCACTTTATTATTATTATTACTATTACATGACACCTCCAAGGAGTCCAAAGACATTGAGGGAGGGCACCTACTCTACAACCCTCCGCGTTCACCACTTAATCCACTATAACGAACTGCCACTCCTGTCATCATCTACACCAACGCCATCTACTGCCCACCACCACTAGTATTTTTTTGTCTGTAAATTGCATGTGTTCTGAAGGCGATTTGTCTGTATACAGGATGAAAAACTTGAGTTTCCAGGAGGGAAAAACTCTGCTACCTCCATATGAGACCATATTTACTAAAGCAAAACCCACTATTCACCCATGCTGACCATCACAAAAAATTCTATGTTCAAAAACCCAATCCTGAAATCCTTGGATAGAAGTTTCTGATTATAGACTAGTATGTAGATATACCAACTAATTCATAATCAGAAAGTTCTATCCAAGAACATGTACAGTACTCCATCTGCTTCTTAGAAATCTTTCCCATTTCAAAATTGTCACATTTAGCTCTTTTGCACACTCTCTAAAAGTGATATGTGATCCATTTACATAAGTCTTGATATGACTGATTCTTTCACTTTTAATCCTTCTATCATTTTGCCTCCCTTCTAGATGTTGCATATCATCATTTACACTGGCATGACATACAGCAACAAAGTGCTCATTAAATAATTCCACTACATTCTTTGTCATAGCCACCCTACTACCATAACTATTCCACCAATGTCCAATGTTTATAATTATTCTTCATCTTACTTGGCAAGTAATGAAAGAATTTTCTTGAATTTCTTTGGCTTGGCTCACCAATCTTCTCTCATATTCCACTTTCTCCTTCTTTACCATGCTTGCCAATTTCTAACTTGCATTTTATACTCCTCATACATCTGATCACTGCTAACTGTCTTGGGCCCACATCATAACACCTTTTCCCCACACTACATGATTTCACCTGTTCATCTAACTCTTACTTTACAGATGTACATGCTTCAATTGGATGCATCCAAAATAATTAGTATCCTCTATCAACCTCTTTTCCCCACAGCTCAAACTCATATATGATATTAGGGAAGCCCTGTATTCAATACAGGGATTTTCATAATCACTTTCACATAAATTTCACATAGACCTCAGGTACAAATTTTGTTTGCTTACACTTGGATAAAGGATTAAACCAAGTATATAATTTCTTGGTATCTTTAATTTATAGTATACCCAATTTGGGATATTTTCATGTTGTAAGCCAATCTGGAGTAAAACTGGGTTGTGGTCAATTCTGAGGTCATCCATCACTTTTGGTATTGATGCATGATATTTTGTTGACAGACCCAACAACACTCGCCCCCAGCATGGGTCTGTTATTTTGGTGTAGAACATAGTTCCTCAGCTCTGGGTTGTCAGCTGGTTGAAGGTGCTTTTCATTTCCAAGGATTACCTCGGTACTATAATGTGTTGTAAATTCTTGCAGTTCACGCATTTTCTTTCCTAGACTACTAGCATTCCAAAATACAATTTGTAGAGCATTGGGCATGCTACATATGTTAACCATTGACAGTGCAGTAAGAATTGTTTATGTGTCTCACAAACTTGGTGTGGAATGCTAGCTGGGTTTGCTCTGCTGAATTCTATTAATATTTTGCTCAGAATGGCTGCTATGACTGCAGCTTTGCTGCAATTGGTTGGGCATTGGGATTCAATTTGTCCTGCAGGTTTCAAAGCCAATACCTCTGCATATGAGGCACATGTTTCGGTGGTTTGATGTGGAATTGGGGGGGAGTATCAGCATTTGCTGTGGGATGCCCATGGATTTGTTGATGGTGCTCTTGTTTTCTTTTGTTTATTTTAGGTGACCAAGTACTGCTTGCAGCTTCTGTAGTTGGCAGGATGTGGTATGCTGCAGTTGACATATTTAGCTGGCTCTGTTTTCTGACTTTCTGCAGGAAGTCGTTGCATAGCCTTGCAGCAGCATTGCAAGCGGCCAAATTTTTTTCAATGGCGGCATTGTCCAATTGATGCCTTCCATCATAACGGTTCTGGTTTTTTTAGCCAGATCGCAAACTGTTTTTAGGTCATAGATTTCTCAGTACTGTTTGCTGATTTCCATTAGGATAAGAGGCATTGGCCATTTATCCTCAAAGCATACAGGGTTAACTGTAATATGGTTTAGTCCATGGTTTGAAGGTCTCTTGTGACTTCCTCAGTGATGACGGATTCTGTAATACTGAACAGTACCACCTTGAAGTTTTTTGGTTTTTTTTGCATCTGTTTAATGTAAAATTTTAGTGATTGCATGGTAGTCAGCTACCATCTCTGGTTTTATTTGTATCCCTTTGTCTGTGCTATTGCCTTTTGTAAAATTTATTTTACAGTTTTTGAGGACCGTGGCCACCTCCATCCATTGTTTCATTTGTTGTTGGTTCCTTGTGTCATTTTTGCCTTCTGACGTTGTAGAACCCGACTTCTTCCTCAGCTGCTTCCTGGGATAAATATGACAGTGGTTTGTTGTTAATGATTGAAGTGGTTGTTGGCTTCTCAAAATCAACCTGGAATCGATTGAGCCATTTCATTTGCCAAAAGTCATAAAAACTTCTGAATTGTACAAATGCCTGCTTGAACTCTAGGCTTTCCTACTGGTGATCACCCATTTAAAGTTTGCAGAGTGATCCTAAATTAAGAGAATAGATAGGGGAAAAAAAGAAAAGCAGAGAGAAATAGAATAAATCTAGTAACCAGCTGGTACTTACCTCTGGATAAGCCTCAAATTCTCTAAAGATAGGCTGAATAAATCTCAATGAGTCACCTTGAACAAGATCTCCAGATCAGATCAGATTTTTCAGATAAAGCCAGTTGCCACCAAGGTTGAAGTAATGCAGAAATCATATATATCCATATACAAAAGGTGAAATGATGTGAAACTTATTATTAAAATACTGTGGATTAGAGCTAGTTGTAGAAAGTTTTCTCACTTGGCTATATGAATTAAACATGCTAAGAAATTATGTTCTTGTTTAATCCTTTACCAAAATGTTAAATCATTTATCCAAGCCTCTATACACAAGTAGATTAGTTGTGAAGATACTTCACATGCAAACTTTGCTTGCTTATACTTGGATAAAGGATTAAATAAGAATATAGTTTCTTGGCATTTTTAATTTAATTTATAACCAAGTGAAAAACTTTCTACACTGGCTCCAGTCCAGCATATTTTGATAATAAGGTGTCACACCTTTTAACTACTTGTATATGGGATATATATAACTACTGCATTACTTCAATCCTGGAATCTTTCTGGTCTGGCACCAACTGAAGAAGTCTCAAAAGATTGAAACCAGCCTGGGAGAAATCACCCTTTCATAATGCATAGCATTATACACACCCAAAAGGATGTGTACTTTGCATTGGATACTAAGGCAATTGATGTGAAGTCATTAGCCTCTATATACAAGTAGCTAAGTTGTGAAGATACTCCATCCACAAATTCTATTTCTTACACTTGGATAAAGGATTAAACAAGAATATAATTTCTTGGCATTTTTAATTTAATTACATGTAGGGTGTTAAGTATGTAGACTGCTAATTCATTTTGTCCATATTAGTTCAAAACTTCCTAATTCTAGTATTCTCTCCATTTCACTGCAGATCTGCCAGACTACATAATATGGGAGTTTATGAGGGCAATGTATCCTATTCAGCTAGGTCTTGATTAGTGTGAATAATGAATCCCATGAAATCACCACATTATTCAAATATGCATTATTAGAAATTATTATTTTATGTAAAATATGGTAATTGATCCCAGCTCGAAGGAAACAGGCAAAGAAAAAAGTTTAAACATAAGTTTGGTAGATTTCTTAACGAAATATTACAGTAAAGAATGAAAATAATCTACTTGTAATTTAAATTTATTGTTAACAAGGTCATACAGTAGTTATATAGAGCAAAATACAAACAAAAATATTATAAATATCACAAGGTAAGTTTACACTGATGAAAACATCTTTATCATTCAAAATTTTTTTTGCACTTGTAGTGTTTTTATTTGAAAGAATTTCCTTTTGTACTGTTTTTTTAAGGGTACTTCTTAAAACAATTAAAAGAAATCACAAAAACTAAAGTTATTCCAGCAGGAAGCAGCACATGTACACTTTTAAATAAACAAGTGAAGGCTGAAATAGTAGTCTAAAACCCTCAAGCTACCTCAACTGCAAATGTGCTAGCCAGGCATTAACTGAATTTTGGTTCACATTAAACGCAACCTGGTACTGTTGCACAATTCACACTAAACTGAATATTGCATTATTCGCAACCTAGCTGTATACTCCAGGGAATGCTAATGGGTAAACTTTGTCTTTTAAAGAACAAATAAGGGAAGCTAGTCTTAATACTGATTCATAGGAACTACAGGTTAGGTAATTATAACAAGCTTTCGGAGTGTAATATGTTCTGACCCATGGC